>NC_089588.1:22653316-23253316 GCF_019320115.1 Miscanthus floridulus | reverse complement strand
TTAATAAAGATATTTAGGGAAAATAGATATAGATTTTGTTTAGGGAAGGAATTTAGATTTCTTAGGAAAGGAGAGAGTTTGGTTTTAGGAAAGCGGAGTCCAAATCTATAAGGACTGCTTAATAGATTACTTGGTGTGCAAGTCGAATAGGGACTATAAATATAGGGGCATGGTAACTATTCCAACTCAAGAAGGAAATAAAGCCTTGCTCTTTAAACAAATCTCTATCTCTCTCTCTTGATCCCAAGCGCCGCCGCCTCTCCCCTGCGCCATGTGTACTATGAAGACATTTGATTGAGAAATTTGTTAGTAATTTGGCTAAATATACATTTAAATAATTTTATTTATCCTGCAAACTCAATCCAGAAGACCAGGAAGCACTACTGGATTCAGGTTCTTTGCCGAGTGCCTGAGGCACTCGGCAAAGGCCAGATTGCACTCGGCAAAGCCTTTGCCGAGTGCGACACTCGGCAAAGAACACATGGCAAAAAATTGATCGGCAAAGCCCTCTTTGCCGAGTGTCTTTTATCGGGCACTCGGCAAAGGCTTTGCCGAGTGCCCCGGGGACACTCGGCAAAGAAAAGCAACCGTCACGGCGCCGGTCCCGTTGACGGTCACTTTGCCGAGTGCCAACCCGGCAGGCACTCGGCAAAGATTTTTTATTTTTAAAAAAAAAAATCTTTGCCGAGTGCCAACCCTTCAGGCAATCTGCAAAGAGTTTTTAGTTTTTTTTACAAAATTTCTTTGTCGAGTGCCAACCTTCAGGCACTCGGCAAAGTTTTTTTTTTAAATTTCTTTGCCGAGTGCCCCCCTGTCCGGCACTCGGCAAAGTTTGATTTTTTTTAATTTCTTTGCTGAGTGCCCACTGCCCGGCACTCGGCAAAATTTAATTTTTTTTTAAAAAAAAATTCTTTGCCGAGTGCCCTCAGTCCGGCACTCGGCAAAGTTTGAAATTTTTTTTTAAAAAAAATTCTTTGTTGAGTGCCCTTTGTCCGGCACTCGGCAAAGTTTGAAAAAAAAAATTTAAAATTTCTTTGCCGAGTGCCCTTAGTCCCGCACTCGGCAGAGTTTGAATTTTTTTAAAAAAAAAATTCTTTGCCGAGTGTCATGGTCACAGCACTCGGCAAAGCTGGAAAAATAGTTTTCTGGACACCAATTTTTCCAGCTTTGCCGAGTGTTGTGACCATTGCACTCGGCAAATGGGTCCTTTGCCGAGTGCAACACTCGGCAAAGTGACCCAAAACTGTAATTTTTATTTTTTTTTACATTCCATCATGACAAATAAATTCATACAAACATATATCACATATATATCTCATCCATCACATATATATCTCATTCATCACATATATATCTCTTCCATCACATATATATCTCATCCATCACATATATATCTATCACATATATATCTCATCCATCACATATATATCTCATCCATCCACACATTCATCCACACATATCACATCCATCACAATATATATCACATATATAATAATAAGTGCTCAAGTCCATCCAAATAAATACACAAATCCATCAAAGTCCACAAGTGCATCACAAGTATATCACAAAGTGAACAACAAATGAAAAAAATACAACGTGCACTCATCTCGGCCAAGGCGACTGTGGTGAAGGCCCAGCTCCATCATTCGGAGGTGCATGAGGTGGATTATTCGAACCACCATCAGATGGAGACTGCACAAAGGAGAAAAGATTGCATGTGGGACAAGATTATTTGGATAGCTAATCTAGGAAGGTAGAGGCCATACAAGCAAAGCACAAGCGAAAGTAAAAAACTTTCATACTCACAGGAGTAGTTGTAGCTGCAGGACGCAGAGGCGGAGGTGGAACCAATAGCCCAGGTGGTAGAGAGAAGCCCACACGTTGTCCAAGTCCTTGTAGGAACTCCGTAATATCCGTCAGCCTCTACGCCTAGGCCTGCTGCTCGGCCCGCTCAGCCTCCAGCTAGGCCGCCATCCTCTGTAGTCCGGCCTCTAGCTCCTGACGTTGCCTCATTTCTTGTTCTAGCCGGGCCTGCAATATTTCACTCCAATGTTTCAGTAATGCAAAGCTAATTAAGGTGTGTAAAGATCAATGTATGACGAGTAAAATAGGAATAACCTCGAGTGCGTTGACCCGGTGCTGTGCAGCGGTCGGCCGTGTGCGAATGGCCGGGCTCTTGCTCGTGCTCCATGCTCAGATCTGGGAGAGAGAGGGAGTAGAGGCCATGTCGATGACGCCGTTGCCAAGCCAGAACCGCCCATGCTTCTTGCCTTGCCCCGCCCTCATGACGGCCTCTCCGTCGAAGTCCTGCGTGCTCGGATCGTGGTCTAACCCATGGAGCGACCTCGCCACCTCAATGTACTCACTGATGCGGGAGTGGATGCTCAGGTTCGTGTATGCCTCGGGCAGGTCCTCCAGGTTGAAGGAGACATCGGACGTCGCCTTGCCCTTGTGGGCCATACACCATGCTTGGAAGTCCGAGCAAGCCTAGCCACTATGTGACGCCGACTGGGAGAAAGACAGCACGATGATTAGAAATAGGCAGAACTGAGCGTCACAATAGATAAATGAATTCGCGTACACATGCTTGTTTATATCCGGCGAGGTTGCGGCTGCCTTGATGGTGTGCTGGACCTTGCATCTGCAAATGACGGTCCCGGGCATCCCTGTGCATCTTAAGGTACTCCTCCGTGAACCACCTGTCCACCATCATCGCCCAGCACTCGGGATACGCTTGGCACCACCAGGGAATCATCTACACGTCATCAAGTATTGGACATATAAGAAGATCAAATTAAACCAACTTAATCTCAAAACGATTCAATATTGATGTTCTTCATTTACCTCAAGGTACTGCTCCCGGGTCAGCTACATCTCTCTTGCGTCTTTCTTGGTTTTCCTCTCTCCAAGCTTCGACCCATAGTAGGTTACGATGGCCTAGATGCGCACCTCATGATGCATGTCAGAGACGAGTTTTTTACAGGCTTGGGTAGTCACCTGCTCCGCCCTGGCCTCAAATCCCTCCTCGCATCTATAATAAGTCTGCATACAAAAGCGATGTATCCATTCATTATTTCAAGAAAAGTCTGCAATGTTGTGCGAGGGAGACTTACCCAAAGCTCTGCCTTCACCCGCGCCGCCTTGTTGGGGTACTCCGCATCGGTGGCAACGGCGTAGTGGTCAAACGAGTAGGCTGGCTCTGTCTTCGATGCATACGTGACAATGCCGGGGAAGTGTTGCCTGCATAGAAGACCCAGGATGCCGTTGACTAGCCGTGCGTTACCACCCGACACAACCACCTAGTTCCTGCACAAGTGATTAAGAAAAAATATTAGTTTTTTTCATCATATCATATGAAGTAGTGGTGATAACATATAAAGTTACTTACTTTTGCCCTTTGGGGCGAATCACTAGGCATTGGTGAGGAAGCGGAACATGTGGAAGGCTCACGGGACCTTGCAAGTAGACACTCAAAGAGGAGTCGGAGGAAGCGGAACCCGTGCCTGTCGCCTCCAACTCGTCGTCCTCGTGTGGCCCCTCCTCCTCGTCCGTCTGCAGAACCAGCTCATCGTCCGACTCATCCATGGGCGCCACCTCCTCCGGCTCCTCCTCACGCGGCATGGGAGGAGACAGCCCCCTCCTGCGTCTGGCAGTCCTCCTCCTCCTCCTGTCCGATCCCTCTGCTACCCCCTCCGCCTCCTCCTACAACCGGCGTTGTCTTTGGTATATCGAGTTCACGGACCTATGACGGTCGCCTGCCATCTTTGTTCAATCACTTGCAACAAAAAAGAAAAACAAGACGTAATTAGAAATAGGTGAAAAAATGAACAAAACATAATTACAAAAAACATAGTAATACATGTATTAGAAATATTTGCAAAAATGAACAAAACATAATTACAAAAAACATAGTATTACATGTATTAGAAATAATCTTCATGATTGAGATTAGCTGGATCATAGGACTCGTCATCACTATCAACATTGTCCAACTCATCAACACTATCCGAAGGAGGAATGTTGTCTTCATTGTCATTGCCTAAACGTAATCGCTCAAGCATTTGTATGTCCCTCAGATTTCGCACCTCATCTCCAGCGTCCTCATCATCATCCCTTTCATTGTCTACTTCCATTCCTATCTCTTCGGTTAAGTCTATGTCAAACCTTCCTTGTAGTCCCTCTTCTTGATAGAACTCTCCATCATATGTGTTTGGGTTGAAATTGTAATCTTCATCGTTTGAGACAGGTAGTTTACCGTGTGGCGATACCTTGTGCACAATAGACCAACCCTTAAGATGCTCGGCATATTTGTATGCGTATGACGTATAATAAACCTGGACGGCCTGTTGAGCCACAATGTAGACATCTTTTCCTGCATAGATGGAATCCTACCGAATCTCGACTAGCCCAAGCTTAGGGGTCCGTTTGGTAACTCCAGGATGAAACCAGTGACATTTGAATATGACAGGGGTAAGAGGTTTGGAACCATAGAATGATAGTTCGTAGATTTCTTCACTTCTTCCATAATAGTCGAGTCCATCAGTGCTGGACGTAACAACTCTGCTGTTTGTGGTTTTTCGATTGGACCGACTCTGCTCATAGCTTGCTATGTGAAAACGATATACATTCACGTCATAACCGGTAAATGACTTGACCCTAACGGCACAGCCGTTTGCAACCTGTCTCAGCTCGTCACTTATAGACGCATCAGTTTGGGCTTTCTGTTTGAACCAACAAATGAAATTGGAGCTCCCTGGTCCCACACCCCGTGAAATAAGGGTATCATTTTCTTGCGGAGTAGGTTGCCTTGATCCATGCCAGGATTGATGAAGAAATTCCCTGTACCAACGAGAAATAAGGGGGTTGGATGAAGAAATAAGGACATATGGCGAAATGAAACAAGTTCATTCAGAACTTACCCAATGAACGGTTGCACCTCGACAAGGTTGGTCAACACATATAGCATGATACTACGTCACTCTTCATTTTTTAATTGCTTAGTGGTCGATGCACTTGCACTTCCAAGTTGCCCTTGGAAAAGGCTGAGGTTCGATTTATTTTCGCCAGCATTGTAACGAGGGGGTGGATTATAAACGCTAGGAAGTTTCTCAGTGTAGTATTTCTCTGTGAAGTTCGACACCTCCTCTAGAATGTATGCCTCTGCAATGGAAGCCTCAATTTTAGCTTTATTTCTACATTTTTTGCGAAGAGCCTTCAAACATCTCTCGATTGGATAGCACCAATGGTTCTACACGGGCCCCCCCATCCGTGCCTCATACGGGAGGTGAACAATCAAATGCTGCATCGGCTAGAAGAAGCCGGGTGGAAAGATCTTCTCCAACTTATAAAGCAACATGGGTGCTGCTTTTTCCAAGTCATCAATGACGGTCCGAGAGAGCTCCTTGGCACAAAGCTAGTGGAATAAGTAGCTCAACTCTGCCAGCACTTGCTAGACATGCTCTGGGACATAGCCTCGAACCATCTCCGGAAGAAGCCGCTCAATCCATATGTGGTAGTCATGACTCTTCATCCCGTTTACTCGCAGAGTGCCTAAGTTCACTCCCCTCTTTAGATTCATTGCATACCCATCAGGGAACATTAGCGTCTTGATCCATTCAAGTACTTCCCTCCTTTGGTCCTTTTTCAAGACAAAATCGGCCTTAGGCCTTCTTTAGGTCTTACCACCACTAGGAGGCAGCATCTCTTGATTTGGTCTATCGCACAATGTTGCTAGGTCCACTCTAGCCTTAGGGTTGTCCTTAGACTTTTCAGTGTCCATGAGTGTTGCCCAAAGTGCCTCGGCGACATTCTTTTCAGTGTGCATTACATCAATGTTATGTGGCAGAAGAAGGTCATCGAAATAGGGGAGCCTCGTCATGCCCGAGATATGAGTCCACATATGTTGCTCACCATATCCCACAAAACCACCTTCATTAGGCACGAGAGCATCTATCTGAGCATGAACCTCAGCACCAGTCATCATCCACGGTGCAGGGTTTGTCACTTTGACACCTTTTGTAAAGTTATTGATGTCTTGTTTGAATGGATGGTCAAGAGGTAGGAATTGACGATGTCTGTCGAACGACGAATACTTGCCACCCTTTTGCAACCAAATGAACCTCACACCTTCCTTGCATATTGGGCATGGGAACTTCCCGTGAACACACCAGGCGCAGAATATCTCATACGCCAGGAAGTCATGCAGGGAGTAGTGGTACCAAACATGCATTTTGAAGGTTGTCTTTGTAGCTCGATCGTATGTCCATACTCCTTCGTCCCAAGCATGGACCAATTCATCAAACACGGGCTCCATGAACACACCCATATTACTCCCTGGGTGTCCAGGAATTATCAACGACAAGAATACGTTATGTCGTTGAAAGGAGACACCGGGGGGGAGATTAAGGGGGATAACGAAGACGGGCCAACATGTGTATGGGGCAGCCATCATTCCATAAGGATTGAAGCCATCAGTTGCTAGCGCGACACGTACATTACGAGCCTCATCTGCTTTGTCACGATGTTTGTCATTAAAGCGGATCCAAGCTTCACCATCGGATGGATATACCATCTTGTCAGGATTGTACCATTTGCCATTTTTGTGCCATGTCATCTGTTTCGCGGATTCCTCGATCATGTATAGCCGTTGGATCCTCTGTAGGAACGGAAGGTACCATAGGATTTTCACGGGGATCGTAAGTTGCCTCTTCTGGCCATCATCAGAGTCTACCTCTAGGTACCTGGAGGATTTACACTTTGGACAGAACTTTGCATGCTCGTGTTCTTTCCTAAACAGGACGCACCCCTTCGGACAAGGATGTATCTACTCATACGGCATCTTAAGTGCTCGAAGGAGTTATTGTGACTCGTACATGCTCTTTGGCAGAATGTGGCCCTCCGGAAGCAGGGTGCCAATCACGGCCAACATCTTATCGAAGCCAGGTCGACTCAAGTTTAACTCGGACTTCAACCCCATTAAGCGTCCAATGGCATCCAGTTGAGACACCGTTGACCGATCGTGAAGGGGTTTCTGTGCCGAGTCCATCATGTCGTAGAACGCCTATGCGGCTGCCTCCATCTCCTCCTTCTCACATCTCTCATCGAACTGTCCTTGGTGAAAGTCATCTAACATGTCTGGTACCCCGGCATCAGCATCAAAAGCCTCCACCCGTGGTCTCACCACCTCCTCTCTCATACGATGGGCTTCACCATGGTGGACCCACCGGGTGTAGTCCGGTGTAAATCCATTCTTCACAAGATGTTTACCCATTTCCACCTTGTTTACCCTCCTCCTGTTCCACATTTGCTGCAGGGACACAAAACTAGGCAATATCCTTTAGCAGTCTTGCCAAATGCACTGTTCAAGAAAGCATCGGTCTTGTTCATCCATTTTGTGGTGTAATCACTCTGACTTCTCTAGCCCATGTACATCCACTGACAGTTATCCATCCTCTAACATATGTATCAGCGAGTAATGTAACCATCAATTGCATCTACATGGTGTTCCTACTATCTAATAGGTGAGGATAGGTCCTAATCCCACCCGCGGATGCGTAGATGAGGTTAGTTTCCATGCTCTACTCCTATCCGAGACAGAATTTTGGCAGCACCTCCCCGCTGTTCTCCAGATACACGTGCTGCCAAAGAAGAGTGCGTATCCGGAGAACCACAGGGAGGTGATGCCGAAACTCTATCTCAAACCGGAGCAGACCATGGAAACTAACCCATCTATGCATCCGCGGGCTGTCCAAAAAACGTGGACAATCCGAAACAGATACGGTCATAGATATGCAAAGATCTGCATACCTCCAACCGTATCTCTTTCGAACAGGAGACGCCTAACTAGGTTACGCGATCTACGACCATGATACGGAAAGAGGGGTTATACCTAGGGTGGCGGTGGAGTCAGGCTAGCGGGGCCGTGGCAGGTCGGTGCAGTGGCGAGGCGGTGCGGTGCAGGCAGACCGGCATGGCGATGGGAACTCCAACTCGGCTTCGACGGGCTCTTCTCTACAAAAATGGAACAAAATACTATCATTTAAAAAAAATTCGGCAGAACCTCCCCTGCACGGTGAGGTTTCCAAAACTTGCAAAAAACAGCGGCACGATGGCCGACAAGCACATATGTCTCAAGAGAAGCCATGTAATTTGGATATCAATCCATGCAGAAGAATATATTCAAGTAGTACCACTACTTCTACTACTACTTCCACTATTGCTACTACTACTACCACTACTTCTTCTACTACTACCACTAATTCTACTACTACTACCACTAGTTGTACTACTACTACCACTACTTCTAATACTACTACTACCACTAGCACTACTAGTACAACTAATACTACTACAACTATCACTACCACAACAACAAAAAGAGAGAAGGCATACCTGACGGGCGCCGGGGGTAGGGGCGGGCGGCGTCGGGGTCGGGCGGTGTCGGGGTCAGAGTCGGGGTCGTCGGAGTCGAGAACGGGGCCGGGGGCAGGGTCGGCCGGGGGTAGGGCCGGCTGGGGGGTAGGGCCGGCCTAGGGCTTCCAGGGGCAGGGCGCGGCCGGGGACAGGGTGCTGGCAACGCGGGCGCACGAGCTCGCAGGCGGCGCGGGCGCGCGGGCGGTGGCGGCGTGGGCGCGGCGCGGGGGCGGCATGGGCGTGGGCGTGGGGGCTGGCTGGCTGTCGGTTTGACTGCCCGGCCGGCCGAATTTAGTTAAGTCCTAAAAACGCCCTTTGCCGAGTGCCGGATCAGGGAGGCACTCGGCAAAGATTTTATTTTTCAAAAAAAATCTTTGCCGAGTGTCCAAGATCTGGCACTCGGCAAAGATTTAAATTTTTTAAAAAAAAATTCTTTGCCGAGTGTTCCAGATATGGCACTCGGCAAAGAATTTTTTTTTTGAAAAATACTTTGCCAAGTGCCCCTGGCACGGCACTCGGCAAATTTTTTTTTGTTTTTGGCCTCCAAATTTTTTGTGCAGCCCTTTTAAAGCACCAGGAACTCCTAGTTAGAATTTGGGGATTTTTTATGGCTTTTTGATATATTTAGTTACTTTATTTCATTTACTTGAATTTTTTGAAAAATATAATTTTGAACTGCACGTGGTACAAATAATGGAATTTAATGATTTAAAAATGATAGTCATGTTACTGAGTGTAGTGTGAGGCCGTATCCAGGAACGGATCCGAAATTTCGGACATCTTGTTCACGAAACATGACCGTGAACTTGCGTGCGAAGTGTTTTTAAATTCTATAAAAAGCAAACGAAGTCCGGAAATCATGAAACTTGTTGAGATGTCGTGATATCATATGTGGAGGCTATGATAAAAATTTTAGAAGATTTCATGCACGTTGTCACGTACGATGCTTACAAATCGGGACATCTCTACATGTGGTTTCTGATATCACATGTAGAGATGTCCTGGTTTGTAAGCATCGTACGTGACAACGTGTACGAAATCTTCTGAAATTTTTATCATAGCCTCCACATATGATATCACAACATCTCAACAAGTTTCATGATTTCCGAACTTCGTTTGCTTTTTATAGAATTTAAAAACACTTTGCACGCAAGTCCGCGGTCATGTTTCGTGAACAAGATGTCCGAAATTTTGGGTCCGTTCCTGGATACGGCCTCACACTACACTCAGTAACATGACTATCATTTTTTGAATCATTAAATTACATTATTCGTACCACGTGCAGTTCAAAATTATATTTTTTGAAAAAATTCAAGTAAATGAAATAAAGTAACTAAATATAGCAAAAAGCCATAAAAATCCCCAAATTTTAACTAGGAGTTCCTGGTGCTTTAAAAGGGTTGCACAAAAATTTTGGAGGCCAAAAACAAAAAAACATTGCCGAGTGCCGGGGCATGGCACTCGGCAAAGGGGGTCTTTGCCGAGTGCCACGAATAAGGCACTCGGCAAAGAGGGCTCTGATTTTTTTTAAAATTTTCCTCTTTGCCGAGTGCCATTTTAAAAAAAAATTAAATCTTTGCCGAGTGCCGTGCTAGGGGCACTCGGCAAAGTTTTTTTTAAAAAAAATTTAAAAATTCTTTGCCGAGTGCCGTGCCAGGGGCACTCGGCAAAGTATTTTTCAAAAAATAAATTGCCGAGTGCCAGATCTGGGACACTCGGCAAAGAAATTTTTTTAAAAAAATAAATAAATCTTTGCCGAGTGCCAGATCTGGGACACTCGGCAAAGAAATTTTTAAAAAATAAAATACAATCTTTGCCGAGTGCCTAACAGCAGGCACTCGGCAAAGAAGGGCGTGGCGGAACACCGTTACGCGGGTCATCCTATGCCGAGTGTCGCGCTTTTGCCGAGAGTCTGGCACTCGGCAAAGAAGTCCTTTGCCGAGTGTATTTTTTTGCCGAGTGCAATTCTTTGCCGAGTGCCCGATTTTTGACACTCGGCAAAGAATTTTGCACTCGGCAAAGTCTCTGTTTCCAGTAGCGAAGGGATTTTGTTAAGTACTAAATAGTTCTTAGAAATTTTGTTAGTAATTTCGACTGTTTTGGCCCAGAGGAAGGAGATCTGGCGGGATTTCTGTGATTTTGTTTGTTATTTTTAAATTATTTATTAATTACTTAACTATTGTATATATTTTAAAAATTGAAGGCTGAGATTTACTTAAGATCTTACCTCCTATAGGGTAATGGAGTACGGCAGCAAGGCCCTTCAGTCTTTTGTGATCAAAACCATTCTATTAGAGTCTTATTATATATTATATATATTTATATATATTCATTAATTCTCTATTTACATACATATATAATAATAATAAATAAACGAGCTAGAAGATACACAGCTTGACCGGTGTGGACCCTATTGTTGTCACCAGGTCAGCGCTTGCCATACCACGATCCGCTCGACCCCCTCACTGGCACCTCCACGCAGCAGATGCACCAACAGAAAACAAATTGGGTGGCCGATAGATAGTGGGGATGGAGACTCGTGAACGAAAAAGCAGGTTGGAGGTCTCCAATTGCGTCGTGCATGTACGCCATGGCCGCCAAATCCACATCTCGGGAGGCTCCTGCGTCAGGTCCGGTGGTGAAGACGGGTGAGTCCGGCCACTGCAGACCGCAATTCTTAAACCATGGGCGATTCTTTGGTGGTTTGGTTGGTTTTCCATCCATCAAGAAACTGAAACGAACCACAGCACACAAGCGACGAGCAAACCCAGCAAGTCTGGTGATGGAAGCACAGGATAACTGAAGGCAGGAATTAATGTGACGGAAATTCCAGATCGCAAGGATGAACACCTTCCATCTTTGCTGCCACGCGCATCCATTCAGATCCGCGCTCCTCCCACCAATCCCCCTTGCCCCTGCTATAAATCCCCCTTCCCCTCGCACTCGCTGCATTGCTCTTCTTCACCTGGAAATCGCCTCGCTTGAACCTCTGTCTCTGTTGCTCCCCGGAGGTTCTTGGACAGAAACCATTGCAGCAGGTAAGAAAGTTCGTGTCTTCTCGGATTCCTTGCGAGGATTTGGTGGTCGGAGGTTGCTTTCTTGGAACTGATCGTGTATGTTTTCGATATAGGGGATCGAAAGAGATGGACGCGGACACCTTCCCAGCGGGACTGCGCGTGCTCGCCGTCGACGATGACCGCGTCTGCCTCAAGATCCTAGAGAGGCAGCTGAAGTATTGCAACTACAACGGTGTGTGTTCTTGCGTTCTTAGCCGCCCCTATTTCCCCGATTCCATTGTGATAGAATTTTAGGCCAAACAATGAAATTGTTTTGGAATTCTGGTGTTGTGACGCAGCAACGGTGGTGACGGACGCCAGGACGGCGTTGGACATGCTCAGGCAGAGGAAGGACGGGAAGCAGTTCGACCTAGTGATCAGCAACGTCGTCATGCCCAACATGGACGGCTTCAAGCTCCTTGAGCTCATCGGCCTGGAGATGGATCTCCCAGTCATCAGTAAAGCCCTTGATCAAACTCATTTTCCCATTTTTATGCATGGCATTCTTCAATTCTGATCGTACAGAGAATAGCAATCATGAGAATTTGTTGTACTACCATTTTTGGATGTTGTTCTGGATAGATGCATTGAATGGATTGCTTATTACAACTCAGTAGAGCTGCTGGTTATGAATGTTTGGGTAGGATATCAATAAATGTTACATATGCCAGTCATAAGTCTTGATTTTGGGGGTGTTAGAAACTGTAGATCGTACTAGGGATAGATTCGAGGGGCTACTTGCTGTTGAAAAGTATCACGAATCCTAGAAACATCTACTATAGCAGAAACAGTAGGTAGAAGGAGAGAAAGGGAGAGGTAGAAGATAGATGCGTTAAACCTTTGACACTGCTGTGGAGGAAGATCCAGTCGCGTCCGCCATGGTGTTAATGTCTGCGTTGGGGCAGCGACGGTCGGTGAAGGGGTCGGTGATGCGCGGTGGCGACTGGTGGTGAACGCGGTGGCGACTGGTGGCGGCGCTGCTGGTGGCTTCCCGTCACTGGTTGTGCGCCCTCTAGATCGGATTAAGGTTTAGATGTCGGTGGAGAACTCGGCTCAGGTCAACCTCGTGATAAGAGCCGCCGGCCCCCACCTCTTTTTATAGCATAGGGTGACAGGGGCCCTCCAGCCATGGTGGGTTGGGCGCCCCCGATCAGGGCGCGAATCAAAGGCTCAACTGGGCCATTTGGTCCAGTTAGGATTAGAGATCAATCTAATAATCTCCCCCTTGATCTCTTTCCATCTTTTACTTTCATATCATTTACTTTTGTTCATTCCATTACAGATTAGCGCATAGAGCATGTCTCATCGTCACGGTCCATTGCCGATAGATTTAATAGCTACAACACACCACTCTATTCTGAAATAGATACTTATCTTTGGGCCTTCTTTTGTCCAGGAATTATAGGCTTTCCCTTAAACCCATGCCGGCTACATGTTCTCTAAACACGTTGGGTGATAAACCTTTTGTAAGCGGATCCGCGAGCATCTTTTCGGTACTTATATGCTCAAGACTTATGACTTGATCCCAGACTTTATCTTTCACAACATAATACTTTATGTCAATGTGTTTGGCAGCACCACTTGACTTATTGTTGTGAGCATACTGTACTGCCGAATTATTATCACAGTATAACTTAAGTGGTCTATAGATGTCGTCAACCACCTTCAAACCGGGTATGAACTTCTTTAGCCAGTTCACCTGTCCCATTGCCTCATAACACGCTACAAACTCGGCATACATTGTGGACGATGTAGTGATGGTTTGCTTTGAGCTTTTCCATAAAATAGCTCCCCCTGCGAGAGTGAATACATATCTAGACGTGGATTTTCTATCATCTCCCGCATAATCAGAATCTAAATATCCCACTATATGGAGTGAATCAGATCTTCTGTACGTCATCATGAGGCCTTTCGTTCCTTGCAAATAACGCAAGACTTTCTTTATCAATTTCTAATGTTCTGTTCTAGGATTGATCTGGAATCTGTCAAGTAACCTGGTAACAAATGCCAAGTTAGGGCGCGTGCATACTTAAGCATATTGCAAGATTCCGACAGCTGAAGCATATGGAACCACTTTCATTTGATCGATCTCATATTGGTTCCTAGGGCATTGAAAATCCCCATATCTGTCGCCCTTGACTATAAGAGCAGGTGAGGGACTACATTTGTGCATACTGAATTTCTTTAAGATCTTTTCTACGTGTGCCTTTTGTGACAGTCCTAATACCCCTTTACTTCTATCTCGATGAATCTTAATCCCTAGAACGAACGAAGCTTCATCAAGATCTTTCATATTAAATTTTGAGGACAAAAACTTCTTTGTCTCCAGTAGTAGACTGACATCACTACTAGCAAGTAAGATATCATCTACATACAAGACAAGGAAGATAAACTTCCCATTCTTAAACTTTGTATAGACACAATTGTCCTCTACATTCTCTTTAAACCCAAAATTCCTTATTGTCTGATCAAACTTCAAGTACCACTGTCTTAAAGCTTGTTTTATAGAAAATCAGTTATTCCTGCTGATTATGAAGTGTACAACACTGAGGAATTTCAAATGGAGGATGATCCCACCTCATTTGAAGAAGCCATGAGAAGTGATCATTCATCAAAGTGGCTTGAGGCCATGGAAGATGAAATGAAATCTATGAATGCCAATAAAGTTTGGGATTTGGAGATAATTCCTAAAGGAGCCAAAACAGTAGGTTGTAAATGGGTCTACAAAACATAGCTTGACTCTCAAGGGAATATAGAGAGATATAAAACACGACTTGTGGCAAAAGGCTTTACGCAAAGAGAAGGGATTGATTACAATGAGACCTTTTCTCCAGTCTCATGTAAGGATTCCTTCAGAATCATAATGGCATTAGTGGCATATTATGATTTAGAATTACATCAGATGGATGTAAAGACGGCATTTCTCAACGGGGACTTGGAGGAAAATATTTACATGCCATGTAAACAGCATGTAAACATTTTCCTCCAAGTCCCCGTTGAGAAATGCCATTTTTACATCCATCTGATGTAATTCTAAATCGTAATGTGCCACTAATGCCATTATGATTCTGAAGAAATCCTTACATGAGACTGGAGAAAAGATCTCACTGTAATCAATCCCTTCTCTTTGCATAAAGCCTTTTGCCACAAGTCATGCTTTATATCTCTCTATATTCCCTTGAGAGTCAAGCTTTGTTTTGTAGACCCATTTACAGCCTACTGTTTTGGCTCCTTTAGGAATTATCTCCAAATCCCAAATTTTATTGGCATTCATAGATTTCATTTCATCTTCCATGGCCTCAAGCCACTTTGATGAATGATCACTTCTCATGGCTTCTTCAAATAAGGTGGGATCATCCTCCATTTGAAATTCCTCAGTGTTGTACACTTCATAATCAGTAGGAATAGCTGATTAACTCTTTGAGACCTTCTAGGGGTCTCCACATTTGGCACATCTTCTGTTTGAGGCTGTTGTTGCTCCCCCTCATGTGTGGCAATTGGTTCTATGGGATCCTGAAGAACAGGTTTCTCATCATCATTCATTGTTGCCACAGGCGGAAAAACAACAGGTGTTGGCACCACAGTATCTTGTACTGTCGGTGCAGCGATAGCAGGTAGTGAGAAAAATGGCTCATGAATCATCGAAGTGGGCGCATACACCCGCTTCTCTTTAAGGTCAATTTCTCGAGCTACCATGCTCCCCCTCATCATTTCATCCTCTAGGAAGACAGCGTGTCTCGTTTCCATAAACTTTGTATGTCTATCTAGACAGTAGAAACGAAAACCTTTTGACTTTTCTGGGTAGCCAATGAAATGGCAACTTACTATTTTGGGATCTAGTTTCCCAATGTTTGGGTTAAATACTTTAGCCTCAGCAGGACTCCCCCACACATGTAAGTGGTTTAGTGAGGGTACTCTTCCTGTCCACAACTCATACGGTGTTTTGGGCACCGACTTACTTGGTACTCTATTGAGAATATGAATGGCGGTTTTTAACGCCTCCATCCACAGGCTCAATGGTAAGGTGGAGTAACTTATCATACTACGCACCATATCCATCAGGGTATGATTGCGTCTTTTAGCTACTCCATTCTGTTGAGGTTCGTCCGATGTAGAATACTAGGCTACTATGCCATTCTCCTGTAAGAACCTTGCAAAAGGTATAGGAACTTGACCATATGGGGTATGCCAACCGTAGTACTCCCCCCCACGGTCAGACCTGACTATCTTAATCTTTAAATTGTGTTGGTTTTCAACTTCTGCCTTATATATCTTAAATTTATCCAATGCTTCTGTTCTTTCTTTGATTAGATAAATGTAGTCATAATGGGAGTAATCATCTATGAATGTTATGAACGAATCATAACCATCCACACTCTTTAAAGGAAACGGGCCACAGATGTCTGTGTGAATAATCTGTAGAATTCCTGCGCTTCGGGCGCTTCGTTTGGCATCTTTCTTAATTTTCTTTACATACTTTCCTTTAATGCATTCTCTGTATTATTCTAAATCTGAGAGCTCTAATAGAGGAAGAATATCATTCTTAACTAGTCTTTCTATTCTCCCCCTCGAAATATGGCCTAAACGACAGTGCCATAATTTCGACAATGCATTGTGAGCTCTCTTTCGTTTGATGTTTACATCCGCAGACGAGGATACATTCACATTGTCGCACGCAACGTTCCCATCATCGCATACAACATTCACATCATCACGTAGTGATAACAAATAAAGCTCATTTTATAAGATAGCAAGACCAACACATGCATTATTAAATGTTATCTTACATTTGCCATTTCCAAAATAGCAATCATATCCATCATTGTTCAAACATGAAACACTAATCAAGTTCCTCTGTAATGAGGGAACATAAAAAACATCTCTAAGTATAAGTTTGAAACCATCAGCAAGCTCTAGAGAAAGATCGTCAACGGCTTCAACTTCTGCTCGGACTCCATTTGCAACTTTAACGTGTCTTTCGCTTGTTTGCGTAGTTCTCGTCGAACGGAATCCCTGTAAAGAATTAGCAACATGAACAGTTGCACCTGAGTCAATCCACCAAGTAGATTTCGAATACTGTACATACAGGGATTCATTTATGAACGTAATAATGTTCTCACCTTTCTTTGCCATGATCATCTTTAAGTAATCGGGACAATCTTTCTTATAATGTCCCGTCTTCTTGCAATAGAAACATTGATCTTTCTCGACTATGAACTTGTTTTGCTGAGGCTGATGCAGCATGGGACTCTTTCCCTTTGACTTTGAGGAGGAGTTAGCATTATTATTCTTTTTCTTATTGTCTTTCAAATAATTGATAGAGCCACCATTGATAGCTTTCATTCTCTCCTCTTGCACACACATAGCCATGAGCCTCTCCATGTCCTATTTTTCGGGCTGTATGTTGTAGTTTACAACAAAAGTGTCAAACTGTTTTGGCAAGGAAGCAAAAATCAGATGGATAAGGAACTCTTCCTTGAGAGCCAGATCCATTGGTTTTAGCTTGGATGCCAAATTGCTCATCCTTAGTATGTGCTCTCTTATGCCACTATTACCTGAGTACCTCTCTGTCACCAGCTGCTTTATCAGCTGGATAGCATGTCTTTGAAGAGCCAGTGAACTGACTCTTTATTCTTTCGAGGTACTCAGTGACGGTGTCACACTCTGGGATTGAGTCCACAATTGCAGGGTCAATCATGTTCTTTACCACAGTCAAACATTTCTTGTTGGCAGTGATCCACTTCCTATGCTCAAGGTCATAGGACATTCTTTGGGATGCAAAATCCCTCTCTTTTGTTGCCCAAGCGGCATCAGCCTCGTTTGTCTCCCTCACCGGTGCCACAGGCTCTGTAGGACATGGTGTGGTGACTACCCAGTCCACCTCAGCCAAGATGAAAGTCAGGTCTATCTTTTTCTTCCACTCCGTGTAGTTATCACCTTTGAGAGTGGGGATCTCTTTGCTACAGCCCATTAAGTTGTATCCGCCTGAAAACACAATTCAAATAGAGTGAGAACACAAATTATAACAATAACAATTGCATGCCTTAGTTCCAACGTTGATCAAAATTAAAACATACAATTGTTCTCTACATTAATTCTACATCACCGTTGGGCACAAATAGAATTAATGCAAGACAACCTAATTGCCATTAATCAACGTTGGTCAGAATAATAACAATATTATAATCAACTAAAACATATCTATTTTTCAAAATTAATATTTTTCAAAATTAAATTCTCCCGTTGGTTTGAATTTAATAATGAAAATAACATCTTTAAATACGCTGCGGAAAAATAATCTCAATTTAGTGAATTTTACCCACAGGAAAATTCTCTTTTCTATTTTCTTTAAGCCATTTATCCATTTTCCAGGAAATAAACATTTACTAGAAAAAGAAAAAATAAAAAACTGATTCAATTCATCACTGTTCATTTGGCCCAGCTGGGAATTCGGCCCGGCCTGCCTCCCTTGCGCGACGCCCAGCCACAACCTGGGCCTGGGCCGGCAAAGCTGCTCGACCACGCGCGCCCGCCTGGGCCGCATCGCTGGCCCGCTCGATCTGAGCCGTCCGCGCCGATCCGACGGTCGAGCGGCGATATCGCGTGAATAAAACGCCGCCGCGGCCGTGCGACCCGAAACCCTAGCTTCATTCTGCACTTTGCTCTCTCTCTCTTTGCCGCTCTCTCTTCTCTCCTCAGCACAGCAGCACCGAGCGAGCCACCGAGAGCGACGACGGTGGAGTGGGCAGCCATGGCGCCGTCGCCAGCCCCCTCGCCGGCGTGCGCGCTCCCCAGCGGGTGAGCGCGCCGCCGTCGAGCGGCCTGGCCGTGGCGCCCCTTTGGCCAGAGCCCGGCGAGCAGTGCCCCTGGCTCGACCTTCTTTTTCCCCGTGCACCGGCGAGGCAGTAGCGCTGCCCAGTGGCGAGGTAGGTCACCCCTTCCCCTTCTTCCCCATATCCTTTCCTTCATCTGCTTTTGGATTTTCTTCTCGGATTTCATCCGATTTGGGGATTAGGGTTAGGGTTTCACTGTTTATCTTCCCCATGAATTCTTCACGGGTTTAGGGTTCGGCTCTTACGTTCTTAAGGCTGAAACCCTCTTCTTTTCCTTAACCCAGTTAGGGTTAGGGTTCAACCAAACCTCCTTTCCTTAACCCAGATAGGGTTAGGGTTCAACCGAACCCTCTGTTCTTGTTAGACCCACACTGGATCTAACCTTCTACTTTCTTTTTCTAATCGGTTTACCCATTCTAGATCTAAAAACCCTAGAAACCGATGGCTCTGGTACCATTGTTAGAAATTGTAGATCGTACTAGGGATAGATCCGAGGGGCTACTTGCTGTTGAAAAGTATCATGAATCCTAGAAACGTCTACTATAGCAGAAACAGTAGGTAGAAGGAGAGAAAGGGAGAGGTAGAAGATAGACGCGTTAAACCTGACACCGCTGTGGAGGAAGATCCGGTCGCGTCCGCCATGGAGTCGATGTCTGCGCTAGGGCAGCGACGGTCGGTGATGCGCGGTGGCGACCAACGGTGAAGGCAGTGGAGTCCGGTGGCGGCGCTGCTGGTGGCTTCCCGTCACTGGCTGCGCGCCCTCTAGATCGGATTAGGGTTTAGATGTCGGTGGGGAGCTCGGCTCAGGTCAACCTCATGATAAGAGCCGCCGGCCCCCATCTCTTTTTATAGCGTAGGGTGACAAGGGCCCTCTAGCCATGGTGGGCTGGGCGCCCCCGATCAGGGCGCGAATCAAAGGCCCAACTAGACCGTTGGGTCCAGTTAGGATTAGAGATCAATCTAACAGGGGGTGCATGTGTTCAGATACAATCAAGCTAATAACTGTTTGGGAGCTGGCTACTTATTTTTGTCATTTGTAGCTTCATACTCACAGTTTGCTTGTAAGCATTGCAAGGAAACTAAAATTTTGTCTGTTTTCAGTATGCGTTAGACCGTTACTGTTTGTTCATAAGCGCTAGATGGTGTTGATTGACTTCTTAATGATACTGTTTTTAGTTTCATACATTACGGCACATTCATTAGCCCTATGGAAAATAAATTTTGTTTTTTGTACTTGTGTGTGTTACTATTTGTTCATAGCCAAGTCGACATCTCATTGTTTTCAGTTTTAGTTACACATATGTTATAGTTTTTCCTATATGTTATAGTTTTTCCTATATGTAATTGAATTTTGTTATTTGTCGATTTGTGCACTATCGATTGTTCATTGATGAAAAATATTTCACCAAAAATTCCTTCTGAAGTACTACCTTTGGTCAAAAATAATTGTCACATTTGACTTTTCACGGTTCTTGATGCGTATCTTTTTTTCCCTAAAATGTCGATGTGTATCTTTGACCTCTAATTTGTTCTAGAATATTTCTTAAAATTGTTCAAATTCATGAGGCTGTGCAATTGTTTTGAATACAAATCTGTACATATAACTTATATATCTTAAAACCCATTAATTTAAAAGTTAATAATGTTTGTAGTTTTTAAACTTTGACCAAAGCTTTCCCAAAATGACATGTTTTTGTGACCAGAGGGTGTATCTTTCTTTTGGAATTGTATTGTTGTCATATACCTTTCTGATGTGGTAAGCACCCTTTCCTGTGTCTAATTGGTCTTGAGGTAGATTTATCATCTAAACCATATTTTTTCCTTCAATTTTCTTGCATCTAAGAGGGGGAAAATTACTGCACTATATGGTTCAAACCAGCCACCCCTTCTAGTCATAATTGAAGCTTGTCCACTAGGCTCTGGTCTACAGCTAAGTTATAACTGCAAAGTAGGAAGCATATTAGTGAACCATTTAGAAATTCACACTTTCAGATTTTATCTAACTTTTTTACTGCAATGTGGATCGAAACTTTGTGAATTTCAACAATTTCAGCTGCAAAAGAAATTTTAACAAATCCAAATCCAAATCTCTGAATCAATCTAGCTACTAAACTGTTGTTTGTAGTTCATTTCATATGCTACTATTTGCTCATATGTCGTAGGTGCAATCAGTAACTACTATATTGTTTCTTGTAGTTTCGTGTGCTACCATTTGTTCTTATTTAAGTAATAGGAGCAATCAATCTAACAATTGAATCCTGTCATTTATGCACGGTTTCATACAATGCCATGGATTAGTAAGCCCTAGGTGCAACCAAGATAACTTCTGAATTTCTCGCCTGCAGTTTGGTTCATTAGTGTTGGTTTTCATAATAACTAGTCGTTTCCATAAGGATGTGAACAATGCCGCATTCTAATAAATTTGTAAAGTTTCTTTTAAATCATTTGAAATGACAAAAATGGAAATGATACAGAATTGCATTTACTATTTGTATGACATGTTTTCTTAAAAAATGAAAGTAAATGACACATGCAATGCCTAAAGAAAACGGAAATTGAAAAATGTGCCTAGTCAACTGAACATGAAGGCCACTAGATCATTCATTGTCTAGTCTATTGAGTTTATTTACTTGTGTATGTCATAATTCACTTATGTTGCCTTATGTCATGCAGTGCTATCCGCAAACAGCGAGATACAAACTATAATGACAGGGATAAAGCATGGGGCCTGTGATTATATGGTAAAGCCAGTGCGCCTCGAACAGCTTAGGGGCATATGGACACATGTGGTGAAGAATAGTAAGACTGATCCACGGAACGGCATCAGCAGTGAAAGTGATGATGCTATTCAGAAGTTGCCATCTGGGGATGCATATAAAGGTGAGAAGATTGAAGCAAACCGTAGAAAGAAGCATTCAAAGAAAAACAAAAGGGTTGTGGATGTTGCTGATGAGGACAACGAGAACACATCAGCCCAGAAGAAGCTAAGGGTCCGGTGGTGTGGTCAACTACACCGGAAGTTTGTAGAAGCTGTCGGTCAGATTGGCGTCGACAGTAAGTTCTCATGTTTCATGGATTTATCTATCAACAATTCTTCTGTTAAATATGTTTCTCTTAACAAATATTTTGTTGATGCAAATGCAGGGGCTGTTCCAAAGAAGATATTAGAAATCATGAATGTGGAAGGACTTACTAGAGAGAATGTCGCCAGTCATCTGCAGGTTTGGTTTCTACTCTTATGCTCGATCACTATGCTTGTGTTCCTATCAACTATACTATTGTTAAAGATATACACACAAAGCTCGAGTCGCGTACACACATGTATTGAGTTTGGTATGTTATACACATGTGCACTTCTAGAGTTAGTTTTTCTTGCCGTGAATTTTTTTGTTTCTTCCCATGATTAAGAGGCCACTTCATTCGTTTTATGGATTTGTCATTTTTTCTTAACAAAACGTTTTCTTCTATTTTGCGATTTCAGAAGTACCGAATCTACCTGAAAAAGCTCTGCGACGGCACACCGAGGAATTCTAATCCATTTGCTGATGAAACTGAAGTATTGCGGAGAAACATGAATGTCCCATCCTTCATTGGTTCTCCGACCTCAAGCAACCATTTTGCAAAGATGAATTCCTCATCTACAATTGGAACGCAAACTTTGCTGCCCACACAGTCAGTTCATGTCATGAGCTTACAAAAAAACTTGGGCATTCCTCGGTCAGACATGGAAACAGTTGGCCACGATGTCAACCTGCCCAAAGATGTTATGCCTATGCCAGTGCAGGATATCAGCAGATTCATCTCTTCTGGCAAGTCCTATGCACCTGTATCGAGTGGTGGGCTGCCAGGTGCAAGCCAGTGCTTCCCTTCTGGTCCTTCTGGCAACTCCTTTGGAAATGTTTCAAATGGTGTGGTGTTGGACGCAAGCAAACCTTTCTCTGTTGATATTTCTGGGAGTTCATTTGCAAACAGCTCAAACGACAGTCCACCATTGACCTCGAACATGTGCTTTTCTTCGTCTCGTTCTTGCAGCTCCTATGCGAGCATATTGCGTGGCAAGATTTTGGGATCAAGCAGAGGTATTCCTTTCGAAGACATAGCAAATGGTGAGATGCTGGCTCCTGGTCATTTACCATTGCAGTCTCCTGAGTTGGTGAACCAACCTTCGGTTCAGCCTCAATCATGTTCTGCTAGCTTATTTAACAAGGTTGCTAGGGAAGTTCACCAATTTGCAGGACCTAGCAACTCCTGGAAAGCTACTGTGCCATCAAGGTTTTCTGATCTTGGTCGTAATGTCGGAACGTCTGAAGATCCTTTGCAAGGTAACATTTTCAAGATCAACCAGTTGTCAAGACTTGCACGCTCCTCTGGACAGGTTCTAACTTTCGGAAATGAGTATCAAAAGACAATCACAGGAATCATGGGGAAAGCCATACCAGTGGTAGGTTTCAGAGAGCAAGTGGCACCATTCAGCTTTGGAAACGACACACACTCTACATTGACGCCGATTGGCAATTCTGCTTTGGCTAGTTCTTCAAGCACAAGACCTAACCTTCAGATAGACAATTCTGCCATGCTAACCCAGGTGCTGAATGGCGATGGTGCAAGTGACAACCTCCATGAAGGTAGCACTGTTAATCAGCAAGCAGTTAATGACCAAGTGAATAACATCAATGAATTCCTCATGGGAGCAAGTGAGGCACAGAATGCGGAGAGTGATGACTTGGATGATTTCCTTGCTAACTTGGTTAACCAAGTAAGATCCTTTCTCCTCCTTTTTATGCATACAATCTGTATGTGTCCTTATTTTCATTGTATTCCATTTCGCATTTGTGCAAAAGTAAATTAACACATGAGGAATTTCCTAACTGATGTTGGTTTATTTATTTCTAGTTAAATAAAAAATACTTCTAGTTGTTAGTACTTAGTGGCTCAGCATATTGCTCAGATTCATCATGCTTGTTCATGCATAACCCGACCATAAGACCTGTTAAATTGCTAGCTTATTTTAAATTTACTCTGTCTAGACTAAGGCTTTGCATGTGGAATTGATGACTACTACTTATATGATGTTTATCTAACTAAACTTGTTTTCTTTCAACAGGATTTCGTCAACAATGGTGATTCTTTCATCGACGGGGACTGGGAATTTGCCCCTTGACTCTGGAAGAGAGATGTTTTTGCATCGCCTAGCTGCTGACCAATTCATGGTTCTCGCATGTTGTATGCGCAAATTTGCACTGTTTGTAGTAGGCCAGCTAGGAGCAGGCAATCTTGGATGGAATCCCCATGTTTCTCTAGTGTAGTCATGCTGGCTCTCTTTTGTATCAGCTGTAGCTTTTAACCTATGGTGTTAAGTTTGGGAGGAGGTGTGTGCCACCCCTGCCAACCCCTGACCTATGTGTTCCTCTTCAGCTTGAATTTTGGTGGTGATTTTTATTTTTAAATAAAACAACCTAGCCCCTCTTAGGGGTCCTTTTTAAAGTTGTGATCATAGACAAAGTTATGCCAGCTTTTCCATGTATGTTTTAGCTATCTAGTGGTATGATTTTCATGAACTATTTGAACTGTTGTATTTCATCTGTTTTTTAATCAGCTTCCATGTATGTTTTAGCTATCCAAATGTAATTGCTCCTCTAATATACACATCTTTTTTGTGTGTATGGTTTTCATTTCAGCAGTAGTAGGGCCGCGGACAAACTGGTTGTAGTTTGCAAGCAGGAACAGCTTCCATATTGTTCAGTGGGATTACGGGGATTTTTATCTCTACAAGTAAAAATCCCCCTCTATCTGTTTGGACCGGGGATTAACCTAACAAGCCCTTAGATAGGTTCAGTTTTGCCTTGCGTGGTCTGAAGTCTTAGATGACACCAGCAGCTTTAGCAGTTTAATAATTTTCTTGCCCTCATACTGTCTAGTATGACAGATACTAACTATACAAGGAAATAAATAAACATGAAACTCATACATCCAGTATCCATCATCCATACGAAATAGTAAGGTAGGTAGATTAACAGCAGAATAAACAATCTCGCATGGCGTCCGATGGGGAAACACTGCGCTACCGAGTGTAACTTCACTCGCTTAACCTAGCTACAAAACCACGAGCGAGCCACAAAACTTGCCCAGACGAGTTGCACAGGCACAGCAGCTGAAGTAAAGTAGCACCTGGAAAGGCCTACGGGATAATTCCGGTCCAGGGTCGGAGCTTCATAGAAGAGCAGAGCAAACCTAACAGATAACTAAGCACGCCATTGCTAGCTTCAGCACACCAATTTGGCACAAGTCGCATTTCTTGTCTAGTAGTAGCCTCCTCGGCCGCCACGCGGTGGCCCACGCCCACCACGCCCGCGCCAAGGCATCCCCCTTCTTCCTCTGCCACGCCCTGCGAAACAGCAGACCACAAACCATAAGAACTTGGGAATGCAAAGCAAAATCCACATCAACATGTAATGTCATCAGTCCGGGGCTTACCACGGCCAGGGGGAGGGGCATATTCTTCGGGCTCATCATAGTATTCATCTTGCTCTTCATAGTACCCGCCTCTCCGGCCATAGCCATAATCATAACCGTAGCCACCGCGCCTCCCACCTCCATAGTAGCCACCACGGCCTCTCCCTCCTCGTCCATGTGACCTTCCTCTCCCACGCCCTCTGTTGTAATAATCTCCTTCCTCCTCCCACTCGTCATTGTAACCATAAGCAGGTGGAGGGGGGCCATTGCTCATACCTGTGCATATTCAAATGCAAGAATTAATAAAAATACATTCCTTTTTCAAACACTACCGAATTCAGGAAATAAAGTATATGTGCTGACTTAAGTTACAGATATCCCAAACTGAAACCTGGACAGCAGCTGCAGTTGATTAGTTTTACATGTTGTGCATGCCTAAAACAGCTATTATGATATTGAGCATAAAAAGCAGGCCTAAGTACCAAGTACAGGACTGAGTGTAGTGTGACCATAACTCAACAAGTCAGCATTATAAAATTATAAGATATACTGTCCAGAAAACTACTATTGCCTTTGCTGCTCATATAGACGATAAGAGAACATACCTCTTCCCCTGCCTCTTCTCCCACCACCACGTCCTCTTCCACGACCAGTGGGATACGATTCTAAAAAACCATGAACAAAATGGTGGTTATGAGGTGATCCTAACTACAGCATTAGGTAGAGATGATCAACTGAGAATACCACCTTCATGATCATAGTCAAAGGCAGGTTTCACCTCTTCAGCTGGGATAGGTGGTTGGTATCTAAGTACAACATCATATCAAACATAACCACTAATGAGCAGGCAAGCTGACAGAAGGTTTCAAAACTATGAACAGCCATTTACAAATTAGGGAAGGAAAAGTGATCAAGCCTGAAACTCTTCTGCGTTTGTAGCCAGAGGACAGGTTTTCGACTTACCCTGGAGATGATGTATCCAGAGGCTTCTTTGACAGTGTCACAGTGATCATCGACACATGGCGAGTTGTCTCTAGTCTGTGTAAAGAAGTGCATTAGTGTTTCAATCTCCTTCTGTTTGAAGGAATATAAGAATATCCTTACGGGAGAAGGCCTTCTTCCAAAGGTTCCCATGTGTCTGTGATATCAACAGATTCAGTAGCATTGTTCTGATGAAGACCTCCAACCCTTCTCTGGATGAACAGTCAAGTGCCAGATAAAAAAAACGAGACATTAATAAAAATTCTAATAGCAGCATTATAAGGCAGACGAGGCTACTACTACTAACCTTGATCAATTCAACAACCATCACTGTCTTATTTATGGCCCGTCCCATGGCCTTGATACTAATCTCATCATGTCCATTTTCCTGTAAAAGTGGAAGGGAATAAGTTCATAATAAGAAAAGTTGGATCAAGTATCAATTCAACTGTGGTAAGATTACTGCACAAAGAGATGTGGCAAAGGTAGTGTGGCATCTTTGGCCTATAACCATTAAAACAATGGTCAGAAGAGGATGCTATATATATTGAAGAAACAAGTGCAAATAATAATGGCCAAAATTTCTAAATGCTCTGAACTATATGTGAGTTTGTGTACTTTGTATCAAAACAATAAGCTTCACAGCAGCTGAAACAACAAACTCTGAACACAACGCAAGGATCGCTAAACAGTCACCAGTAAGGGGTGAAGGGCTAAGAATTCTTATGTATCATAATGGAAACAGGACAGGAACTATCATAAAAGCAAAATATATCAGACTGAAAATCCAAAGGTGTCTCTGATTAAGATGTGCATTCGATGTGTGAACATTGAACAAAATGAGGATGTTCGATGGAAGATTTAATGGAGTAAACTTACCATTTGACAATTTATATATATTGTGAATGTTAAAATAAAGCAGGTGCGCAATTTTCAGAAGAACAATGAACAAGATGAAGAAACAACACGAGCACATGGCATCAGCACTATTATTTCTTAAATAATGTGAGCTTCACATAATTCAGGTGAAAAGGTCTAATCAGAAATAGTGCAAGGAAAAGAGCACTAGGACATTAGGACATAAGGGCAAAGAACTTGTGAAGGGAGATGAAAGTATTGGCAATGCAACAAACCATGTACTATACCACAACAAACAAAATAGCAGGCCTTCCATTCGATAGGTGTCTCTGTTTAAGCCGTGCATTAATGTTGAACAAAATGAGAATGTTAAACTTTTGCCCCTAACACTATCCCCACTTCACATAATTTCAGATTGCAAACACTTCCCAGCAATAGTTAAATATGACAAATAATATGAATGCTTATTTTTATGACAGGTTACAACAAAGCCAAGATTGAATCACAGCAGGTCACCTCAAGCAGCGACATCCCATAGCTGATATAGTTCCTCATCCTCCCCTGAGTAGTGATCCTGATCTCATTCTGGCTGATTGGTGTGTCATTCCGAGGCTTCTCTACCCTGTGGTATCTATCCATGCCTATAAATTGACAAAAAAACTCAGTACAAAATATTCAATAGACCATCAACAGGTAAATTTCAGAAGAGAGTACACTAGAAATAATACAGGCAAAAACTCATAATATCAAAAACAACAGGGGCTTCAAAAGGACCATGAAATCTAAGCCATACCTAAGAACAAGTTAAAGATGAAAAGTACAGACACTGCTCAAAATAACATGCACGTCTCTTTGAAGAAGAAAAAGTGAAGAGAAAGTTATAAAATGCGGCAAATTGCATCTCTACAGCACAGGCAATGAGTCAACCGAGATTTAGACTTCTCCTGGAACCCATAATAAATAAATATCTAAACACCGACAGAATCACTAAGAGCTGATTGCATTTAGTAGGATGGCGTATGAAGGAAAAGAGTAAATCAAGTTTAAATACTAAAAGTACATATTGGCACTACCACAGCCTGTTCTGATGTCTTTAAACCGGAAGCTCTTGAACATAAACAGGCGAAGGTAAATCTAAATAAACAATAAACCACACATATTGGCAGAAGCAAACCATACTAGTGTGATGAGATCATTCAAAAGGTAAAGTATGAGTCAGCATCGACTCGAAAAACCCACATCCATAATTCACAAGATAAGAGGATACAAACAATACGCTATCTCAAGGCTCAAATTTCGTTGTTCCTTTTTTTTATATAGTAGTTAAAAGCCTTGATTTTGATGTCAAAAAATAATCTGAAACAGTGAAGTCTATCTTGATGTCCCACACTACCAGTGGAAACTGAGAGCAACATGTATATCCTACTCAAACTGACGTGCTAGAAAAACAAAGGGCAGGTTATTTGAGCACCACCAAATCAGATAAGTTGCAAAGCCCTTATGCTGCCAAAGACAGACATCTTAGGGAGACAGGTATAAGTATCCAGAACCCCACACCAATGGGCAAGCAATGGACCAAGGAAACATACAGGAACTATCGTCTTGTTTGGCTGATGGTTTTTGCGGCTGATAAGCCGGCTGATGCTATTTTGTTGTGAGAGAAAAACGCTATGCCATGGCTGATAATAAGTTCAAGCAAACAGGGCGCATGTATCAAACAGTGCAGTGACTGACGGTGTAAAAGATAGTGAAATGAACCCCGACCCTGGCAAACTCCCAAATGTATCCTACCCTCCGCCACCCACCCCACCAAAAACAATGGGGCAGATAATAAATCACAGAAGTATACACACGATTTGGATAGCACAAAATCGATTCTCTGCCGCCACGCGCACACCTAGAACGACGCATCCATCACAGCAGAGCCAGAACCGCTGCCGGCCGCGGCCCCTAAAACCCCCCGAATCCCTTCGGAAAAAGGGGTAGAAAACCGCATCACCCTGGACGCCTGAGCCCCAACCGCTCCCGTGACAACGACGCCGCGAATGGGAGCGGAGCGGAGGCGCCCGGAGGCGACGACCGAACCCGTGTCCCCCACCCCGCGCCCCAACTGCTCGGTCAACCCCCGTGCCTCCCCCGACCTCGGAGCCTCCACCCGCCGAGCGGACCGGCGCCCCGCCCCGCCGGCCGTCCCACGAACCCGCGCCGAATCGAGACGGGAGCGGAGGAGGAGTGGAGGGGAAGGAGAAGAGGGGGAAAAATCTCACCTCGCGTGCTCCGCCCTCGGCCGCTGCGGCTGCCGCTCCCCCGTGCTCCTCTTCTGACTGGCTGGTTGGCTTGGCTGGCTCTGCGGCGCTGCGAGAGGGAGAGGTGGGGGCGCGGGGCGGTTTCAGGAGGGCTTGCTGCGTGCGCCCGCGTCGTCCTCGTCCTCGCACACTGGGCCGGGCCGCGAGCGGGGCGACGGGTTCGGGGTTATCCTCACGCACCTGCCTGGTCCCGGTGCACCGGGAGTGTCGCGTGCGGTCGCCCGGAGAGCCGTCCGTTGCGCTGGATCGCGGGGTCGTTCGTAGACCGGGTGCAGGGAGCGAGTAGGATAAGGGTGCCTTCGCTTGGAGGCTTGGAGATAAGGGGAGGGGCTGTACTTCGCTGGCAGGTGGGACCCGGCGACTGGCGTGTGTAGTGTAGGTTGCTTGGCCGGGCCCCCCTAGGTTGCTGAGGCTGGCGCTGGCCCCTAGTTTTATTTCTGAAATGGTTTTCTATCGGGCTTTTATAATCCGATTTTAAAACCATATATCTACTGTGATTGATGTAAATTATGTATATAGATTTTTAAAAAATATGAATTCAATGATATAATTGAAATTATTCTTATTACAACTACTTATTATTTAGAAGTAAAGTAGACTAGCGGTCCTTAAATTTATTGAGTTGTGTCAGTCCGGTCCCTAAATTATCAAATCGCACACTTAGCTGCCCCAACATTGTTTGGGTTTCGCTTTAGTCCTGTATCGAGTTACAATCTATGACCCAATGACGATGTCGAATCTGGGAGGTCCACCGGTCCACCCCAATCCCAAATCGTTGTCCACCACCGCTTCTCTTTTGGAATTAGATCCTCTAACTTTGCCTCCTGAACTGTACTCTGCAGCTGCTTGAAATCTGACCACTCGCTCATATCAGACGGTGAGCAGGTTATATGTGCTGCCCTTCTCTGCACGCTGGGCTTTGGCCCAACAGAGCACGGCCTGTTTCAGTAGAAAAGAGCCATGGCGTTCCTTTTTTGGCGCGAGTACTTGTTGTTTTGGCGCCGTTCCTCTCGTTTTTGGTGCGAGTGCAATCGCACGGACGTATCCAGGCGCCGCTCGGGTGCCATGCGACGGTGATCGACATCTCCTGGTGCAGTTCGGCCTCCACGGATCTACAGGTTGCAAAAATCTCTGATTGCACTCGCTGAAAAAAGTTCAATTGTATTTCATTATTTGATTATCTTTTATCTGAAGGAACAAGAAACTTTTGCATAAAAGGGAGGTAAGAAAAAGAAAAAGGCTTCAAAGGAACCAGAAAATATACAAGCTGCATTCCATGGTGGTGCAGCAGCACCAAATATTTCCCCTAGTACTTCTCTTCCCAAGGAAGGGATGTGTGTGTTAGGATTGATCTCCCACCCGTTAGGCCCAACGGCCTAACTGGGCCTTGTCCTCGCACCCTGATCGGGGGAGCCCAACCCTACATGGTTGGTGGGCCCCCGTCGCACAATGCTATAAAGGAAAGGTGGGGGCCGGGGCTCGCAGTATGAGGTTCACCACGCCGCCAGTCACCCCACCGACATCCTAACCCTAGACCCGATCTTGAGAAGGGGCGCTGCCAGCGACGGAAAGCACCACCGACGCCGGCAACGCCACCCAACACGCACGCCGCCACCGAGGACGCCACAGCGCCGACTCCCTCTCCACTGAACGTCGCTGCCGGCGCGCAGATGGCGTCCGTCAACGAAACCCCGGCTGGAGCTTCGACAACTACGACATTTGATGGTTTGCAACCTATCACCTCTTTCTCTCTGTCTCTCTGTGATCCCGAACATCTATTACTACTATGCTAAGTATCCCGATCTAATGAATATACCTAAATCGAAAACTAACAATGGTATCAAAGCCACGGTTCGACAAGAAATCAGATCGGGTAAGTGAAACCGACCGATCTGATGCGGATCGGGAAAGAAAATAGAAAACCGAACCCTAAGACCTAACCCTAATTCCCCAAATCAAATCTGAAGAAGGGATTGAAGAAGGGGAAAAGGGAGGGTCGGATTCCGAGAACCCTAGACACAAATCCGAAAGAGAGAAAAGGGGAAGAAGAAAGAAAGAAGGGTCGAACCCTAACGCTAACATGAATGGATGAATGGGGTCTTACCTGGGCCCTAATCTCGCCGGCGGCATCGCCACCGCGCGGGACAAAGAACGAGCCGTCGGCCCTCGCCGACGTGCGGGACTAGAACCCGGACCGACTAACGAAGACGCCGGTCAGGGCACCGACGCAGGGCAACTCGACGACGGCGCGCTTAGCCTTGGGTGAACGCACGCGCCGACGAGAAGCTCTGCGGCGGCACCGCCGTTTCCTCTCCTCCGGCCGCCATGGGTGGCCGCCAGCTGCTGCTGTTTTGTGCTTGGCTAACAGAAAAGGGGAGGGAGGAAGAAGAAGTGGCGGGGTGGCCGGATTTGCTCCGGCGGGTACCCTGCTCCGGTGGGTGCTTTTCCTCCTTGCCGGTGGTGGCCGGTCGCCATGCGCACCACCACTGATGTGCCACTGAGAGAGGCGGGGGAAGAAGAAAGGAAATGAACTCTAGGGTTTTCAGGGGCGGAGGTCAGCTGCCGTTTTGATCTGGCGAAATCACCGGACAGCCGTCGGATATGACGAATGGTCGAGATGCGGCTGCGCTGGGGTGAAACCCTAGAGCGCGTGCTCTGGGCAAGCTGGGCCGCGCTGGGGCTGCTGGGCAGGCCGCGCGCTGCTGGCGAGCTGGGCCGTGCTAGGGCTGCTGGCCAGGCCGCGCGCTGCTGGCGAGCTGGGCCGCGCTGGGGCTACTGGCCAGGCCGCGCGCTGCTGGCGAGCTGGGCCACGCTGGGGCTGCGAGCTAGGCCGCGCGCTTGGGAGAGCTGGGCCGCGCTGGGGCTGCTAGCCGGGCCGCGCGCTTGGGAGAGCTGGGCCATGCTGGGCTGAAGGAAAAGAAAATTTTCATTATTTTTCAGGAGCAATTTTAATGCATATTTTGATGAATTTGAATGATTTTGATATAATTTTTCTGTGCAAATTTTATCCAACGATATTTTGCTCAGAAAACAGTGAATTTTTTTAGTGCTTCTGGAAAATAATAATATGAAAAGATTATTAATGTTTCCGCTGTGCATGATAATTATTGTTCTCTTTGATTAAATTTGAACCAACGGGATAATTTAATTTTAAGAGAAATGAATTTCTGATAATTTTGATGTGATTATGATACTGTTATTTTCTAACCAACGTTATTAATAACAATATTATAATTTTTGATCCATAAGAAATTGTGCATTAATTTTACTTCTGCCCAACGGTGATGTAAAATGTTTGCATGGATGAATTATAAGTTTTAATTTGACCAACGTTGAGTTAAAGCATGGAATTTTATGTATAAATGTTTCTTACTTACTTTGGTGTGATTTCAGGAGGCAAATGCATTGTGAACATTGCCAACATCCCGACACTCAACGGAACCAATCACCGTGTGTGGCGGGAGAAGTATGAATTGGAACTTGTGTTGGGAGAGGTCAATTTTGCCATCACCTCACCGTGTCCTACTGAACCAGAGGACCCGGTGAGAGGTGACAATGAATCTAACGCTGATTTCGCTGCTCGAAAGCGTGATCATGCTGAAATAAGAATGAAATATGACTTTGAACATAGACAATAGACTCTCTCCAACCGCAAGTGCCTGTTGGTAGCCAAAGCCACCATAGAAGAACAGATAAGGGCTCAATCCCTGAATGTGCTACTGCCAAAGAATATCTTGAGAAAATCAAGAGTCAGTTTACTGGGTCTACCAAGGCCATAGCAAGTTCACTGATTAAGAAGCTTGTGAATGAGAAATTCACTGGTGGTAGCATAAGAGAGCACATTTTGAAGATGAACACTACGGCATCTAAGCTAAAATAAATAAATTTGAAGGAGGAGGATTTCCTGATTCATTTGATTTTTGCTTCTTTGCCAAAAGAATATGACACCTTCATTGTGAACTATAATATGCAGCCTAAAAGATGGGGCATAGAAAGACTCATCTCAATGTGTGCTCAAGAAGAGGAGAGGATAAAGTCCTCACAAGGTGAATCTGCTCATTTTGTGAAGGATAACAAAAGAAAGAACTTTAATGGCAAGAATTCTAAACCACAAGGGAAACCTAAGTGGGATAAGACCTCTTCCTCCAGTTCACAGGGAAAGAAACCCCAGGATTCTGAGAATCAGCAGTATGGTGGAGCTAAAAAAGATCAGTGCAAGCACTGCTTCAAAAAAGGACACTACAAGAGGGATTGTCCAGACTTCCTGAAATCTCTGCTAAAGAAAGGTGATGAATTTATTACATTTGTAGATGAATCCCTGTATTTATGTTATGACAAATCTACTTGGTGGGTTGATTCAGGAACAACTACTCATATTACAAATTCTTTACAGGGGTTAAGTGGGACGAGAACCTTGCAAAGAGGAGAAAGAACGATTAAAGTTGTGAATGGAGTGCAAGCCAATGTTGAAGCCATTGGAGATTTTTCTTTAGAATTGAATAATGGTTTTGTACTTAGACTTAAAGTACTTTATGTTCCCTCTTTGCGTAGAAATTTGATAAGTGTTTTGAAACTTGATGATGATGGAATTGATTGCCATTTTGGTGATGGCAAGTGTAAGATACTGGTTAATAATAAATGTGTTGGTCTTGCCTTCCGACAAGACAAGCTTTATTTATTATCTCTTGCTGAGAATGCGAACAATGTATGTGATGAGAATGTGAATGATTCCCCATCTACGGATGTAACTAAGAAGCGGAAGAGAATTGATACTGTCTCTTCGAAATTATGGCATTGTCGCTTGGGCCATATTTCGAGGGGGAGAATGGAACGATTGGTTAAGGAATCAATTCTCCCGCACTTAGAATTTTCAGATTTAGAACAATGTATTGATTGCATAAAAGGAAAGTATGTCAAGAAAATTAAGAAAGATACCAAATGAAGCACAGGAATTTTAGAAATAATCCACACAAACATATGTGGTCCTTTTCCTGTGAAAAGTGTGGATGGTTATGACTCATTTATAACATTCACAGACGACTACTCTCGTTATGGCAATATTTATCTAATTAAAGAAAGATCGGAAGCATTGGATAAATTCAAAATATTTAAAGCTGAAGTTGAAAATCAGCACAATAAGAAAATCAAGATAGTACGATCAGACCGAGGTGGAGAGTACTATGGGCGACATACCCCATATGACCAAATTCCTGGACCATTTGTAAGGTTCCTACAGGAAAATGGCATAGTTGCTCAGTACTCCACACCGGGGGAGCCTCAGCAGAATGGAGTGGCTGAAAGACGTAACCGTACCTTAATGGATATGGTAAGAAGCATGATGAGTTACTCCACATTACCGATTAGTTTATGGATGGAGGCACTGAAAACCGCCATTCACATACTTAATCGAGTACCAAGTAAATCGGTGCCTAAAACACTGTATGAATTATGGACAGGAAGGGAACCCTCACTTAACCATTTGTGTGTGTGGGGCTGTCCAGCTGAGGCAAAAGTGTTTAACCCAAACATAGGAAAGTTAGACTCCAAGACAGTCAGCTGCTATTTTATTGGCTATCTAGAAAGATCGAAAGGATATCGCTTCTATTATCCTGACAGACATACGAAGATTATAGAAACAAGACACGCTGTGTTCTTGGAGGATAACATGATCAGGGGGAGCATGGTAGCACGAGAAATCAGCCTATAGGAGAAGCGGGTACATGTACCCACTCCGATGGTTGAAGAACCATTCTTCGCGCTACCTGCTGCTGTTGCACCGACAGTGCGGAACACTGTAGTGCCAACACCTGTTGTAAGTTCTCCCGTGGCGATAATGAATGAACATGAGGAACCTGTCCTTGAGGGACCTATCCTTGAGGAACCTATAGAACCAAATGTTGCACATGAGGAAGAACAACAACAGCCCAATGTGGAACAAGTGCCGGAGGCACCTAGAAGGTCTCAAAGAATAAGAAGATCAGCTATTACTGATGACTATGAAGTTTATGAAACAGAAGAATGTCAGATGGGGGATGATCCCACCTCATTTGAAGAAGCCATGAGAAGCGACCACTCATCAAAGTGGCTTAAGGCCATGGAAGATGAATTGAAATCAATGAGTACCAATAAAGTTTGGGACTTAGAAAATATTCCTAAAGGAGCCAAAACAGTAGGTTGTAAATGGGTCTACAAAACAAAATATGACTCCCAAGGGAATATAGAAAGATTTAAAGCGCGACTTGTGGCGAAAGGCTTCATGCAAAGAGAAGGGATTGATTACAATGAGACGTTTTCTCTAGTCTCATGTAAAGATTCATTCAGAATTATAATGGCACTTGTAGCCCACTATGATTTGGAGTTGCATCAAATGGATGTAAAGACGGCTTTCCTAAACGGGGATTTGGAAGAAAATGTTTATATGGCACAACTGAAAGGTTTTGTCGTAAAAGGAAAGGAAAATATGGGATGCCGCCTAAAGAAATCAATCTACGGATTGAAGCAAGCTTCAAGACAGTGGTATTTGAAGTTTGATAGAACGATAAAAGGTTTTGGGTTTGAAGAAAATGTTGAGGACAATTGCGTTTATGCAAAGTTCAGGAATGGAAAGTACATATTCCTAATTTTGTATGTGGATGATATCTTGCTTGCTAGTAGTGATATCAATCTACTAATGGAAACGAAGAAATTCTTGTCCTCAAACTTTGATATGAAAGATCTCGGTGAGGCCTCATTTGTTTTGGGAATAGAGATTCACCGAGACAGGAGAAAAGGGGTTCTAGGATCATCGCAAAAGGCATACATAGAAAAGGTCCTGAAGAAATTTAGTATGCATGCGTGCAGTCCTTCACCTGCTCCTATAGTCAAGGGCGATAGATTTGGGGAACATCAGTGTCCCAAGAACCAATATGAAATTGACCAAATGAAAGCGGTACCGTATGCTTCAGCTATTGGAAGTTTACAATATGCTCAAGTGTGTACACGCCCTGACTTAGCTTTTGTTACCGGGTTACTTGGCAGATATCAAAAGAATCCAGGAATTGAACATTGGAAATTAGTGAAGAAAGTCATGCGTTATTTGCAGGGTACGAAAGGCCTCATGCTTACATATAGAAGATCTGGCTCCCTGCAGATAGAGGGGTATTCAGATTCTGATTATGTGGGAGATGAAAGAAAATCCACGTCAGGATATATATTTACTCTCGCAGGAGGGGCTATATCGTGGAAAAGCTCCAAACAAACCGTAACTACATTCTCGACAATGTATGCCGAGTTTGTAGCATGCTATGAGGCAACGGGGCAGGTGAATTGGCTGAAGAAATTCATACCCGGATTGAAAGTGATTGATGATATAAATGAACCACTGAGATTGTATTGTGATAACAATCCAAAGGTACAGTACGCTCACAACAATAGGTCAAGTGGTGCTGCCAAACACATTGACATAAAGTACTATGTTGTGAAAGATAAAGTTCGGAATCATATAATAAATCTTGAGCATATAAGTATAGAGAAAATGCTCGCGGATCCGCTCACAAAGGGCTTACCACCCAACGTGTTCAGAGAACACGTAGCCGGCATGGGTTTAAGGAAAAGCCTATGATTCCCGAACATACGAAGGGCCCAAAGAAAGTTTACATTTCAAAACGGAGAAGTGTACTGTGGCTGTTAGTCTAACGGCACTAATTGCTGTGACGATGGGACAGTTCTATGCACTAATCTGTGATGAAATAGGATGGAAGCAAGAAAAATATGAATTGAAAGTTTTGAGTATGAGATTAAAGAACGAAGAATAGATGAGAGATCAAGGGGGAGAATGTTAGGATTGATCTCCCACCAGTTAGGCCCAACGGCCTAACTGGGCCTTGTCCTCGCGCCCTGATCGGGGGCGCCCAACCCTACATGGTTGGTGGGCCCCCGTCGCATAGCGCTATAAAGGAAATGTGGGGGCCGGGGCTCGCAGTATGAGGTTCACCACGCCACCAGTCACCCCACCGACATCCTAACCCTAGACCCGATCTTGAGAAGGGGCGCTGCCAGCGACGGGAAGCACCACCGATGCTGGCAACGCCACCCGACGCGCACGCCGCCACCGAGGATGCCACAGCGCCGACTCCCTCTCCACCGAACGTCGCTGCCGGCGCGCAGATGGCGTCCGTCAACGAAACCCCGGCTGGAGCTTCGACAACTACGATATTTGATGGTTTGCAACCTATCACCCCTTTCTCTCTGTGATCCCAAACATCTATTACTACTATGCTAAGTATCCCGATCTGATGAATATACCTAAATCGAAAACTAACAGTGTGAACCATACATGGTCATCAATAGCTTTTCTGAACTATTGACAGTAATATTTCAAAGTAAAAGACATTTTCTCTGAACCATGGCCACTATATTGAATTATTGTTCTTTTATTTTCCAATCCAAGGATCAATGACAGATGGTGTTATTGCTGACTTCTAGTAGTACAGATCAGATCATCAGCCTCCTCTAAATCATGTTCAGATAGTTTTGGGTTAGTTCAAGTGTAATATTCAGTAGTATGCAGCCTCTGAATCTGCAATTATCAGCAACAGCTTTTGTGGATTCCATTGATAATAGTATCACAGAACCAATTTATAATACAATGGCAAGCTTGGCCACACTGGCACAATGTCAATCTTTACAATTCCTATACAATCACAATTTGCATAGCACTTGCATAATTTACAGGACTCAAGACACAATATGCAGTCTTCTCTGTTCTACTGACCACCACCTGCCTGGCCATGGAGGACCATGTGAAAGGACCTAGGATGCCGCCTAGAGGGGGGGTGAATAGGCGTTTCTGAAAATTTACACCTTTAAATGCGGAAACAATTAGAAAGGGGAGTTTCCAAAATGGAAACTCCAAATTAAGAGTACTACCACCCCTCACAAGTTAGCCACAAAGTAAACAAGGTATAAAGAATATATCTAGAAGGTACAACCCTGCAACACCAAGTTAGAACAGAGAATAAATATTTTCAGTGCAGGCAGGAAATATTTTCGATTTCTATCTTCAAACCAAACTGCAGGCACCTAATGGAGATGACAATATACACAGAGAACCTGCAGCACAGCTAGAGCAACACAAATATCAAATGAAATGCGAATTTAGACACGATATTTGTTTTACCAAAGTTCGGACTCGTTCGAGTCCTACTCTCCGTTGAGGGGGCTGCGGGCGACCCAGCGAAGGTCAGCCCTAGAGGGTACCACGAAGGTCACTCTAGCCGAAGTCTTTTCCAACTCCTTTTCCTCCTTCCACTAAATGATTCCGAGGCGGCGGAATCGACCGTTACAAACTTTCCGAAGCAACCACAATCTCTCGGTTGCTCTCTGGCGACGCCTAGCCGTCTAGGACCGAAGAGTCCAAGAGTAACAAATGCGAATCACGAGATTGACAATATGCACAAGTGCTCAAGTGGTGGCTTGCTCTCTTTTTCAAATTCTTTCTCAACCCACAAATTGATTTTGCAATTTGGATCACACACTCACTAAGAGAGGGTTTAGGAGAGTTGGCAAGGCTCAAAAACGTGTGTCTATCTCGGCAGAATTAGTAGCCTCCAAAGGTGGAGGCTTGGGGGTATTTATAGCCCCCTTGAAAAACTAGCCGTTTTATAGCCGTTGCAATACCGGACATGTCCGGTATGCATACCGGACACGTCCGGTATGACTCACACTGCGCCAACGGTAACTAAGTTACAGTGATGTTGTGAGGCGTCGGAACTCCTGAAGAACGCCGGGACTTTCGACCGTCGGAACTCCCGACTCAAGTCGGAACCCCCGACCCTCAGTAATTTTGAAAAATATGTAACTGAGTTAAAGTTAGTGAGGTGTCGGAACTCCCGACGCATGTCAGAACTCCCGACCGTCGGAACTCCCGACTCACGTCGGAACTCCCGACCCTCACGGCTTTTGAAAACTAGCCGTTGGCTTCTGGTCATCCATACCGGACACGTCCGGTATGAATACCGGACATGTCCGGTATGACCAGGACAGAGAACCCTCCAATGTTAGTAGAAGTGCGACACGTCGGAACTCCCGACCCATGCCGGGACTCCCGACCGTCGGAACTCCCGACCTACGTCGGAACTCCCGACGAACCAACCCGAGAACAACAATTTTACAGCTGCTGGACAAATACCGGACACGTCCGGTATGAATACCGGACACGTCCGGTATTGCCAGACCAGCAAGAAATCAGTTAGCACTTTTGTTGCTTAAATAATCAAACCTCACATGGGTTGGCTTGAGCACTTATGAAACATTATCTATCAACATGATGCATCCCTCTTAGTAGTACGGCATACCTACCTATTAAACTCAAGATCAAATTAAAAAAGAATTTATACCACTTGAGTTGATTTCTTTTGAATTGATGCCGTCCCTTCCAATCTTTCATCAAGTAAGGGTGCTAACATGTTGATGTTGATCTTTTCACTTGAGCATAGCCATCTTGAGCATGTGACTTGATTTCATTCATCAAATTTGAATAATCCCAAATGTATCAAGTCACTTCCATCAAATACTTCATTATAGATTTGATTCTTCATATCAATATGACCATCTTTAGCTTGATTAGTACCTCAACTAAATGCAAGTACTTTCTTCTTCACCCTAGCTAGGTTCTTCGGCCGCCAAGCCGTCGCTTGCCCTTCACCCTTGCTTAGTACCTCAAAGCCTTTCCTTGCTATCTTCACCATCTCAAGCCATCAAGTCACATCTTGTTTTGAATCATCCATTCATATGTATTGTTACCTTTTTCATTTTAATTTAGCAAGCTTCAAATATGAGACCATTCCATATGCAATCCCTCATGTCTCATTAACTAATAATCATGAGCTTGCTTTCACATAGTACATGGAAATCCCACAAGAAATAAGCCTTCACATGAATTCCATTTGCATTGTTGTCTTGTGCTTGAACTAGATTGTTTATACAACAACACATCATTTTGGCTTTCATTAAGTACCTGTGAGATAACCTATTACCTGTTCACACTTAGCAAACGGGTTAGTCCTTTAATCACGCTGTCATTCAATCATCCAAAACACACTAAAGGGCTAGCTGCACTTTCAATCTCCCCCTTTTTGGTGATTGATGACAACTTGATTAAAGCTTACAAAATGATATAAACATTTAAACTTTTGGGTTCAATGATTTATGAGAGGCTCCCCCTTAATATGTGCTTATGATTAGAATTCACAAAATGACCTCAAATGTCAATTGCACATACTAAAACAAATAGGAGACTCCCCCTTAAATCATTGCATCCGTGGGGTGCATGTGTGTGTGACAAAGTGAAACCGTGATGCATATGACAAGATATATCACACAAGAATAAATATAAACGCATCACATCAAATATTTTCATTCTAGTATGCATAGTCCTTATGAAAATAAATATGACATATGTAATTCACACATAGCACTCATTACAAATCTTCTCAAGTCCAGAAACCACTGATATATATAGATAAAGATCATGTCTCAAGAGATACATAGATAAAGCATAAGTCTCATCTCTCACAAGATATAATCAATGAAGCTCAAAAACAAACTACAGCCTGCAGTACATATCTTCAGGTACAAAGATAAACAAATGAAACTATCCTGAAGCTTTAATCAGTCTCTCTCCCCCTTTATCATCTATCACCACAAAGGTCCAACAATGACATACTAAGGACAAAGGGGCTACAAGCTGTCACGGAAAGCTGAGATCACTCATCATCATCATCGCGACCAGCATCCTCATCATCTGAGCGTGCAACACCGGCTGGACGAGAACCACCCACACCCGACGGGTCATAGCCACCAGAGCCGTAGTAGCCGCCACCACCTGTCAAGTCACTCCACCAATCTGTAGCATAGTCGTCGGCAGTGCTGGGACGTGGCTGAGAGTGAGTAGGCACACGAGCCTGAAGTGGTAGAGTGTCAGGGTGCTCAGGTGCCTGCTGCTGCTGCTGTCGCTGTATGAACTCAACATACTCTCTATCATATCTAGCCTGCTGCTGCTCCTCAGTCTCAGGCTCACTGGCTGCCTCATCTGATAGAGGAGACCTAGGAGGATCAAGCTCAAGATTAGAAGCAATTTGCTTCAAGGTTCGAGTGTCCTTCCTCCTAGCCTCCCTCTCCTTCTGCTGCCAAGTCTGGATGTCACGGCACATCCCAAATATAGAGCTGAAAAGCCTGCGGATAGGTGAGGGAGGACTGCCACGGCGTGAAGTAGAACGTGAAGGAGCACGTGGTGAAGGTGAAGCTCCTGCTGGTGCACCACTCCCAGGTGCATCTGCCTCTGGTGCTGCGGCTGCTCCTCCTGGTCCTGCTGGAGGTAACCCTGTCTCAGGCAGATCTGCAATAATCTTCAGGGCCTTGTGAATCTTATCATACTCGAATGTGTGCCCTATCACCTGCTCAATCATATGCATGATATAAGGAGCAAAACCACAGCCCTTGAGGGGCCTCTCTCCAACACTCCTGATCTCGGACCAAATAAAGTCAAACACGCTGAAGGGCCGAGCATCGGGTGCCATCCTGTGGAGTAGGTTCCTGGAATAATCTGCAATGTTGCCCTTGTCTCCACCCTTGCAGTCAATAGTCTTCCTGAACATCCTGTCCAGGTACCTGTAGGTAGGGTGAAGACCTAGAACCTTCCCCACAGCTCCTCTCTCACCACTAGGAGGATACATATATGCGAGCTGCTCAGGGGGTAACACCTGCTCGGTGTGGATCCTGTCCCTCTGGAGATCATCCTCTGAGAAGCCAAGCTGGGCGGCAAAAACATCATAGTCAACACTGTACCACTGGCCCTCAAGCATCTAGTGCATCTGCCGCTCATCCTCCTCAACAAACAGAGTAGCATAGAACTGAGCTACTACCTCTATGTTCCAGTCATGCTGGAACTCCATGATCTCATAAACCCCAGTGCGCTGGCAAATAGCAATGGCATGATCAACTGAGGCCTTCTGCAACTCTCTGACGTACTGCCAGTCAATCCACTAAGACCTGGCAATCACAGGGTTCCTGGTGAGAATCACACTGGAGTAGAAGTCCAGGTGAAAGGCTGTCTGGAAGCGGTGATCATACTGAACCTTAGGTAAGCCTCTCGGATCAACCCTTCGCTCATCTCTAGCTCTCCTGGTCATACCCTTTCCTCTGTAGTCAACTCTATGAACATAGGAGGGCACATTGGGCAGACGTGTCTCAAGAAGACCATAATGCATCCCTTGACCAGGCTGGTGCTAAACTGGAGGAACTGACTCCTCATCTGAGCTGTCACCATCTGATCCTCTGTCAGTGCTCTTCCTCTTTCTTTCATCTCTAGACTCCACTCTGAACTCATCAGTGTCTGTGTCAGAAGAAGAGCTCCCAGACCCCTCTGCATACTGAGTTGCTGCACTAGAGGCAGCTCTGGTAGGCCTCCTGCTGCTCGGCTGGAATCCAGGATGCATATCCTGTCTTGCCTTCTTGTACTTCTCAAGTGCTGGATCATGCCTGTGCTTGGACCTCGGCTCCTATCGTCCACTCATGGCCGCTGTCCTGTATCCAAAGATTTCCAAAGATTTTTAGATACATGCCCATAGCTTATTCTTGAATTGTAATTAGACATAGATTCTTTTATCCAAGGTTTTACAATCACCTCGACACACCATTGTCACAAGGTTTGCAAAACATAGATACAGAAGAAACTGTGCCTAATATACAATTGTAGGATAGCATTTGAATCAAAGGAAGCAGAGAGCCTGCTCTGCTGGGTCATACCAGACACGTCCGGTAGCATACCGGACATGTCCGGTATGGGCGACCAGCAACCCTAACCAGGGTTCCTTGATTCAAACCAACACGGATTAATACCAAACTTTAGGCATAGCTTCTCCATCACCAATGCAGCATATTGACCGAAGGAATTTTCAAATCATGTATTGACCAAGTAGATCGGACGAGGTCCATGATTAGGGTACCTTGAGAGGAGAGAAGAGAGAGCGATGTGAAATCCAAATCCACGGGCCTTCAATCCTTGATCCAAGCCTTCTCCAATGCAATCTCCCTCTCTCTCTTTTCCTTGGTGAAATCCTTGGTCGCCCTAGGTGGGAAGAAGGGCGTCGGCTGGTTGATTTGGAGGAGGCAAGTCTGTTTGGGCCGAAGGGGTATGCTCTTGTTTTTATAGTCCTGCTCATACCGGACACGTCCGGTAGCATACCGGACACGTCCGGTAGCATACCGGACACGTCCGGTATACGCGGGCTGGCCCAAATAATTCCAAAATGTGTTCTCACTCTTCCAATCCCTTTCTCTGTTGTTGCTCAGTCCAAAAAGGTGTATGATCTTGATCCAAACCGAGTACTATCACTTTTCTTATCGAATGCCATCATTTTATTTTCTCTTTTCCAAATATATGGCATATACAAGATTTCGCTTACTTGAGAGAGAGAGAGAGAGAGACATAGTAGATTATGGACTTAAGAAAGCCATGTCATGTGTGATTAGACAATCAAACAATCAAGGAGAGCTATAATCATCACATGGCAGGGCTAGGTCGCAAAGACCAAGATTCAAATAGTTTTTCAAATTCACACTACCTACACATGCTAGTTATGGGTTTTGAAAAACATCTCTCCTATGTCACACAAATGCACATTCTAACATGTAAAGGGCCTTAGATGCACTTACAATACATGTATGTAAAAACATACCTTTGCCTTGAGCCCACAAGAATACCACTAAGAAGATACATGGCATGATAATTTTTATGTTGACCTTGATTGCCAAGTAATCATGCTTGATACAAATTCAATTTTTCATCCAAAGGACTACAAAGAGTGCTAGATAAATTTGTTAGTCCACAATGGTGCAAAATAGAAATTTAGCTCCCCCTAAATAAGTGCTTCAAGTATTTTGAATGACTTTCAACAAGCACTTTTATTCTAATAAGAAATTGAGAGCCAATTTTCATTTTGACCATAAACCAAATAAGAATGCCATAGTTGAAAGTGAGTTTAAGAGATGCTCACAATCCACTTAGATTTGATAAAACACAAGCTTCTGAGTAAGTTAGGGATATATAAAAAATGTATGGATCGAATACTCAGTTGCAACACAATTAGTGTTCTGGTCCATGCAATACCGGACATGTCTGGTAGTATACCGGACACGTCCGGAATACACAGAAAAGAAACACTGACTTTCTGTCCCTGGCCATACCGGACACGTCCGATAGTAATACCGGACACGTCCGATAGGTGAAAGACAGAACCAATTAAGTTGCTACTTGTGATTCTTCGTTTCAACTGTAATATTTATTTATTGTATACTTGCATCTCAACAAATAAATTACTCTACTAGAGAGCGAATAAAAGCATCATATGGCAAATATGATAAACATCAAGTAAAACTTATTAACCACTTTCAATATTTCACAAATATGTCTATTTGTGAACTATAGAACACGAAACGAGCAAAGTGGCTATCCTACAAGGTTTAGGAACTTGTTACTAATGGTGAGGATGAAATATATGATATGTTCATTGAATTATCTTCGGGTCAACCATATAAGAGATTATGATGAGAATTGGTTGATAGATTGAGTGAATATTGTCAATTTGCTTGCTCAACCACCCTGAAGATTTCATCTCATCACCAAGTACCTACATCATTAACCTAAGCACACTTTGGTACCCAACTCTTGTTGGGTCCTTTTGAGTTAGTCAACAAGTGCTTAGGCACCCAAATGGCTTTAGCACTAGTTTGTGGTGAACACATCACCTTGCTAATGCCAACTCCATTTGTGGTCTTCCTAAGCATATCATTATAAACAAATGTGTTCGGCTTAGGTGAGTTACCATTTGGGCATTCATAGCTTAGATGCCCCTTTCTTTTACAAGCATAGCATATGCGGCCTTTGTTTGCTTTATGCTTGCTTTGCTTGTATGGACATCTATCAACCTTGTGGCCCATCTCATTGCATCCATAGCATCTTCTTGTTGCAACTTGGGCTTCCTTTCTTGCCTCTTTGTACATTGGGCATTTCTTGGTAGAAGCCTTTTGATTTGCGGCTTCAACCTTGTCGGCCCAACTCTTGTGTGGACACATAGCCCACTCATGTCCATACAATCCACAACCATAGCACATCCTTTTTCCATGTTTCTTGCTCTTGGTTGTGTTGGCCTTGCTTGAGATGTGATTCTTTTGTTGGGCTTTGGAGGAAGCAAGGTTTGAACCCTTCTCAAGCTTCTTCACCATGTTATCACGGTTATCTTGAGAAGGTTGTGCTTTCTCCTTACCCTTCAACCGAATCACATCTTTCTTTAATCTTTGCACTTCTTCTTTGAGCTCTATGTTTTCTATAAGATTTAGCTCAATCGAAGATTGGCTTGCTTGAGGAGCACATTCATTAGTACAAGAAATGTTTAATTGAGACGGTGTACTAGTGAGCGGATGTGTGAGAGGTTGAGAGAGTTTTACCGATGTAATCACAACCTCATGAGCCACCTCAAGCATGATGCTTGATTCTACTACTTCCTCATGAGAGCACTTTAGATGAACATAATTTGCTTGTAGCTCATTATACTTGCTTGATAGTTCATCTAGCCTTGCCTTGAGCTCGAAGTTTTCCTTCTCTAGTTGTGAAACACTAGAAGAGGAGTTAGTAACTAAAGCATGCTCAATTGACAATTTTTCATACCTCTCATTTATTGCCTTTAGCTCTTGCAATTTGGAGATGAGAAACTTTTCTTGATTTTGAAGCGATTGCTCTTGCTTCTCAATCTCTTCTTCAAGCTCATCATTCTTTTCAACTATCTTCATGATGATGAACTTGTCTTTATGGTTGAGATGATCAAGGTTGTAGTTGTCTTCAACTTCAATATCACTCTTATCTTGATCATCCACTTGAGCCTTCTCCTTTTCTTGATCTTTCTTGTTACTCTTCTTCTTGCTTTTCTTGGCCATGAGACACAAGTGATGAGTATCATGAGATACTGAGATTGACTCATCACTTGGTTGCCACTGTGCTTGAGCATCGTTGCAAACAACTGCTTGCTGGTCTGCTGCCTCGGCCATACCGGACACGTTCGGCAGGCATACCGGACACGTCCGGTACATGCAGGCAGACAGCAGGTCATGCGCTGCTTGCACTTCTTGCTCCGGCTCGGCATTCTTGAGGTCTTGTGAGGCTTCTTCGCAGTATGAAGACACAATGGACATACTTTCCATTGACTCGATCTCAAGTGCATCATCACATTTGGATTTTCCATATAAATCAAAAAGTCTAGTCCAAATGAGATGAGCACTCTCCGGAGGTGGTTGTCCATTGAATATTGCCTCATCTTGAACCTCTACACTTAATGTACTCAAAATGACATTAATAGCTTGAGCATTGAGTTGCACGCATATCTCTTCCTCTTTTGACAAATTTTTGTAGTTGCTCCAATCAACTATAGGAAGAGGTATGCTTGCATCCACAATATGCTCAACAAGAGGACTAATATCTCTAAAAGCATTGAGTACATTAATTGACCAAGGTAGAAAGTTTGAACCATCATTTTGGAGAAGCGCCGGCTCCAACTCGATAGGCGTCGACATCCTTTTCTCACGGCGGTGAAGCTTTAGGTGAGAACCTCGCTCTGATACCAATTGAAAGGACCTAGGATGCCGCCTAGAGGGGGGGTGAATAGGCGTTTCTGAAAATTTACACCTTTAAATGCGGAAACAATTAGAAAGGGGAGTTTCCAAAATGGAAACTCCAAATTAAGAGTACTACCACCCCTCACAAGTTAGCCACAAAGTAAACAAGGTATAAAGAATATATCTAGAAGGTACAATCCTGCAACACCAAGTTAGAACAGAGAATAAATATTTTCAGTGCAGGCAGGAAATACCGGACGTGTCCGGTATGAATACCGGACGTGTCCGATATACACGATTTCTGTAGATCAGCCCCGAACTTGCTCCTTTCGATTTCTATCTTCAAACCAAACTGCAGGCACCTAATGGAGATGACAATATACACAGAGAACCTGCAGCACAGCTAGAGCAACACAAATATCAAATGAAATGCGAATTTAGACACGATATTTGTTTTACCGAAGTTCGGACTCATTCGAGTCCTACTCTCCGTTGAGGGGGCTGCGGGCGACCCAGCAAAGGTCAGCCCTAGAGGGTACCACGAAGGTCACTCTAGCCGGAGTCTTTTCCAACTCCTTTTCCTCCTTCCACTAAATGATTCCGAGGCGGCGGAATTGACCGTTACAAACTTTCCGAAGCAACCACAATCTCTCGGTTGCTCTCCGGCGACACCTAGCCGTCTAGGACCGAAGAGTCCAAGAGTAACAAATGCGAATCACGAGATTGACAATATGCACAAGTGCTCAAGTGGTGGCTTGCTCTCTTTTTCAAATTCTTTCTCAACCCACAAATTGATTTTGCAATTTGGATCACACACTCACTAAGAGAGGGTTTAGGAGAGTTGGCAAGGCTCAAAAACGTGTGTCTATCTCGGCAGAATCAGCAGCCTCCAAAGGTGGAGGCTTGGGGGTATTTATAGCCCCCTTGAAAAACTAGCCGTTTTATAGCCGTTGCAATACCGGACATGTCCGGTATGCATACCGGACACGTTCGGTATGACTCACACTGCGCCAACGGTAACTAAGTTACAGTGATGTTGTGAGGCGTCGGAACTCCCGAAGAACGCCGGGACTTCCGACCGTCGGAACTCCCGACTCAAGTCGGAACCCCCGACCCTCAGTAATTTTGAAAAACATGTAACTGAGTTAAAGTTAGTGAGGTGTTGGAACTCCCGACGCATGTCGGAACTCCCGACCGTCGGAACTCCTGACTCACGTCGGAACTCCCGACCCTCACGGCTTTTGAAAACTAGCCGTTGGCTTCTGGTCATCCATACCGGACACGTCCGGTATGAATACCGGACACGTCCGGTATGACCAGGACAGAGAACCCTCCAATGTCAGTAGAAGTGCGACACGTCGGAACTCCCGACCCATGCCGGGACTCCCGACCGTCGGAACTCCCGATGAACCAACCCGAGAACAACAATTTTACAGCTGCTGGACAAATACCGGACACGTCCGGTATGAATACCGGACACGTCCGGTATTGCCAGACCAGCAAGAAATCAGTTAGCACTTTTGTTGCTTAAATAATCAAACCTCACATGGGTTGGCTTGAGCACTTATGAAACATTATCTATCAACATGATGCATCCCTCTTAGTAGTACGGCATACCTATTAAACTCAAGATCAAATTAAAAAAGAATTTATACCACTTGAGTTGATTTCTTTTGAATTGATGCCATCCCTTCCAATCTTTCATCAAGTAAGGGTGCTAACATGTTGATGTTGATCTTTTCACTTGAGCATAGCCATCTTGAGCATGTGACTTGATTTCATTCATCAAATTTGAATAATCCCAAATGTATCAAGTCACTTCCATCAAATACTTCATTATAGATTTGATTCTTCACATCAATATGACCATCTTTAGCTTGATTAGTACCTCAACTAAATGCAAGTACTTTCTTCTTCACCCTAGCTAGGTTCTTCGGCCGCCAAGCCGTCGCTTGCCCTTCACCCTTGCTTAGTACCTCGAAGCCTTTCCTTGCTATCTTCACCATCTCAAGCCATCAAGTCACATCTTGTTTTGAATCATCCATTCATATGTATTGTTACCTTTTTCATTTTAATTTAGCAAGCTTCAAATATGAGACTATTCCATATGCAATCCCTCATGTCTCATTAACTAATAATCATGAGCTTGCTTTCACATAGTACATGGAAATCCCACAAGAAATAAGCCTTCACATGAATTCCATTTGCATTGTTGTCTTGTGCTTGAACTAGATTGTTTATACAACAACACATCATTTTGGCTTTCATTAAGTACCTGTGAGATAACCTATTACCTGTTCACACTTAGCAAACGGGTTAGTCCTTTAATCACGCTGTCATTCAATCATCCAAAACCCACTAAAGGGCTAGCTGCACTTTCACCATGACCACCTGAAGGGTTGAGATGGCGACTAGAGGGGGGGTGAATAGTCTTTTCTAAAACTTAATCGCGTCGGCTAACCGATACAAATGCGGAATTAAAACTATCGGTCTAGCCAAGACTATACCCCACTATATATGTTCACTAGCACCTTGCAAAGATAACAATTAAGCAACAAAGGTGCCGGGCTAGCTAGAGCTCTCCTAAACAATTCTAGGAGCAAGGTTACACAAACTTATGCCACTAGTACTTTAAGCGACAAGGGAGCTCCTACACATGCTAGTAAGCAAAAGCACAAAGCTAACTAAGCTCACTAGCAATGCTCAATAACAAGGCAACCAATGCCTAATTAGAGAGCGCAAATACTTAGCTACACAAACTAAGCAATGTGACTAACAAGGTTACTAAAACCAAATTAGCCACGCAAGGGAGCTACTTCTATGCTACACAAGCAAGAAGGTAATTAGCAAGCTACGCAAGCTATCTAATTACAAGAGCAACTACACAAGCTTAATATGTATAAAAGTAATTGCAAGCTTGTGTAATGGGGATGCAAACCAACGGGAAGAACAAGATTGACACGATGATTTTTCTCCCGAGGTTCACGTGTTTGCCAACACGCTAGTCCCCGTTGTGTCGACCGCTCACTTGGTGGTTCGGCGGCTAATTAGCATCACCCGCTAAGCCCGCACGTCGGGCGCCGCAAGAACCTACCCCTTGAGTGAGGGTAGCTCAATGACACGCTTTACTAGAGTTGCTCTTCGCGGCTCCCGCGGGGTGAGCACAATGCCCCTCACAAGCACTTCTCCGGAGCGCCGCACAAGCTTCTTGCGAGCTTCGACGGAGACCACCACCAAGCCGTCTAGGAGGTGGCAACCTCCAAGAGTAACAAGCACCACCGGCTTGCAACTCGATCACCTAGTGCCACTCGATGCAACCTCACGATGCAATCGCACTAGAATCGCTCACTCACACAATCGAATGATCACTATCAAGTATATGTGTGATGGAGGGCTCCCAAGCACTCTCAAGCATGGACACAAAGTCCCCCAAGGTGCTCAGCACCAGCCATGGCCGAGGGCCACTTCTATTTATAGCCCCAAGGGCTAAACTAGCCGTTACCCCTTCACTGGGCAACGGTCGGGCCGACCGGACGCTCCGGTCGTGTTGACCGGACGCTGGACCTCAGCGTCCGGTCGCCCGCAGACGACCACGTGTCCCAGTTCCAACGGTCATTTGACTTGACCGGACGCAGCAGCACTTAACTGACCGGACGCTAGACCCTCAGCGTCCGGTCGTTTCCAGTAAGCTCCCGAGCATGACCGGACGCGTCCGATCGAACGCGATCGGACGCATCCAGCGTCCGGTCACTCTCCAGCTACTGCTACACTCCACGTCAGCGCGACCGGACGCAGCCTGCCAGCGTCCGGTGCATTCAGATCCAGCGTCCGGTCAGTTGACCGACGCCAGCATCTTCTCCATTCTCTTCACCCTTGCTCAAGTGTGCTAACCACAAGAATTTGCATCCGGCGCAATAGAAAATAGGCATTCCATCACCAAGTGTAAATGTGCCAACACCACCAAGTGTACACCACCATGTGTAAGTGTGTTAGCATTTTCACAATCATTTCCCAAAGGATGTTAGCCACTCAACTTGCCACGCCACTCGATCCTAGCGACAATGCAAAGTTAGATCACTCGAGTGGCACTAGATGACCGATATGCAAACAAGTTTGCCCCTCTTGATAGTACGGCCATCTATCCTAAACCCGGTCATAAACTTCTCTACACACCTATGACCGGTGAAATGAAATGCCCTAGGTTATACCTTTGCCTTGCGCATTCCATTCCATCTCCTCCAATGTCGATGCAACACATGCACCAACACGATCAACAATGATATGATCCACTTCATATCATCACATGATCATATTGGTTCATCGATCTTGACTCTACTTGCTCTTCACCGTTGCCATCGTCCATCGGCGCCAAGTCTTGCTCAAGCTTCACCGCCACGCGGTCCATCACTCCAAAGCCTTCGACTTGCCTTTCACGCTTGCAACCGGTCCATCAAGCCAAGTCTTGTCTTGATCTTCTCCACCTTGATCACATGACTCAATGTCATGTCTCATGTGCATTTAAGCTCCTTCATCATCACATGTGTGAGCTTTGCAACATCTCCAAGCCATTTTCACCTTCATGGCATATGTTGCTCACACACATGTACCTGTGGACTAATCACCTGTGTATCTCACATAAACACAATTAGTCCACCTAAGTTGTCACTCAATTACCAAAACCAAACAAGGACCTTTCACCACCGCCTACAGCCACGAAGCAAAATCTTTACAGTTCCATTGGCAATAGTCACAATTTACATAGGTTGCTAGCACTTGCAAATTTACAGCACTAGGAACACAGTTTGTAACATTCCTGGGAACACAATTTATCCCCAATGTACTGACCACCAGCGTGCCTAGCCATGGAGTGGCGCCGCCTGCAGCCATGATGCCGATTGACGCGGTGGCGGGGAGGAACTTCCGGCGTGGTGAGGACCATCGCTGATGCGACCGGCTATGGGACGGCGACGATGCTCGGTGGCGTGGAGGGGAGCGCAGTCGAGATGGAGAAGCAGCTGACGCACCATGCCACCAGATCGTGTAGGGAGTGGAGGGGAGCGCCGGCGAGGTGGAGAACTTGGTGATGGACGGGCGAGGACGGGTGTGCGGATCCAGCGACCGGCGGCGTAGGCGATGACCTCGCGCAGGGGAACGGGAGTCCGCAACGGCGGCAGAGGCGACGACCATACGAGTCACGCAGGGGAACGGGAGGAGTCCGTGGCTGGGCTCAGATGGGCCGGCTGCAGGCCTATTAAATTGGTTACGGGAGAGTCTCATAGTTGGATCTAAAATGGATGGCTACGATGATTGACTGCAGAGTACAGTTCAGGAGGTCAAAGTTAGATGATCTGACTCCTCTTTTGTTGCTGCCATCGGACACTCCCTCCCCGTCCAGCTCCATCACATGCGCCCTCCCTATCGTGGTCCACCGCACACACCCTGGCCGCTAACGCACCCTCCCCGTCTAGCCACGCCACGGCGCTGCCCTCGTCCTCCACGGTAGCTCTTCGCGCTCCTCGTCTAGATCTAGCAATCTTACTCCTTGAAGGTGTCATATTCTAATTTCCAATCCTTCTGAACAATCCTACCAAAGCTGGTAATACTCATCTTGTCATTGGCTGTGAAATAGTCCACGTACTTGTCTGGCAGCCATCTAGAAGTGCATCTCAAAATTCAACACCCACTCCTTCTTATAGTTGTGACTCCCACGGTATGACTTCACGAGAAATGATCTAACCATGTTGTTCAATGATGCATATAGATTCCAAGGGCATCCTTCAGCACAATGAGCCCTCAATCTTCTCTTGTCATTCCTAGGTCTGGTTTAGATTAAGGTTAGGAATCAGTATTTGGCATTGTAGCACTTTCATTTATATTTGACAATTATTGTCCAATCATGGCCTAACTAGGCTCAAAAGATTCGTCTCGTAATTTGCAATCAAACTGTGTAATTAGTTATTTTGTTTATCTACATTTAATACTCCATGCATGTGTCAAAGATTTGATGTGATGGAGAGAGAATGAAAAAACTTACAATCTAAACAAGGCCCTGGGTAGTTTGATTTCTACTCTATTTCTCAGACTATGCTCTGTTATTGCCTCTCTAAGCTTCTCAACTGATGGGAAAACAAGCCCAACAAAGAATGTTGGGTTGCTCATGTCCTCTGGATTTCATGAATTGAACCTCAGCCTCTGTTCTTCTTCCCCATCTGATCGCGGCAGTTCCAGTCCCTCATCCTCGGTGTCAGTTTCTTCATGAACTTGAGGCGGTTTACTGATCACAGTAGCCTTCACCTAGCTACCTTTTGCCTTTTTGTTGCCTTTGACTTGTTTGGCCTCCAAATGAATAGCATCCTCCATGAGATCATCATCTCAACCACAAATTTCATTGTCACTATCTATGAACTCATGAACTTCAGATCCATTGTCAGCTTCATGATCAGGTTCCTGGCTTGGTACAGCTTGATCAACTCTTACTTTCTTTAGATTAGTATACAACATACGTAACTTGTCTCATGTCTTCTTTTCAGCAAACAACTTTATGGTGGCTCAATACCTTAGGAAATTCATTCATTGGATTGGCAACAATGTCATCCCAATCAACACTTACCAAATTGTCATCATGATCAACATACACAACCCGATTCTCCACCTTTCAACCACACTGATCATCAGATTTGTATCATCATCATCTGATGCAATCACCATCAATCCATTAGCAAGATTTTCCCCTGGCACGACCAAAAGATTGATGTTTCTGTTGTTCTCATATCCTAGTTGTTGAAGGAAATCCTCAAACCACAAAGCAGACTACTTCTCAGACTCGATCCAGTCGAACCAGTCGATTTTCTCATCCACATACGACCTGAGATGACCAAATCCAACAAAGAAAACCCTCATGGTGTAACTCAATCGGAAATTCATCAACACCAGAACCTACATTAGCAGTGCACCTTGATCAGTTTATCACTCAAATTCAAAACCCTATCAATTACCCCCAAAACCACAATCAATAGACCAAGAACAATCCTTCTTATCTACCCTTACCACTACAACTCCGAAATCAATATCCATAACCCAGAAATTGACAAAGCGGAGGGGATGTTTAACTCACTATATGGCTGCGGCGCCTCCACTTTCCCTCGTAGCAACGACACCATCCCCACCCAGAGGTTGTGACTTGCTCCGATGTGTGGCTTTGTCATGGCCTCATTTTCTCCTCGATTTGGCAACCTCCTTCTACCACCGATCGCTGCCAGAGCCAATCTTGTCGCCATCGTCGAGATGAAACAGAATAGCATGGGATGAAACGTGGAGGAGCTGGTTTCCACTTTCCAAATACTCATCCAATTTGGCAACAACATAAGAGCTCAAATATTGAACCGTCATTATGGACCACGCGTCCAGATCTGATAGGATTAAAGTGAAACCCAAACAATATTCAGATAGCTAAACGTGTGATTTGATAGTTTAGGGACCGGAATAAATTTGGTTTAAGGACCGGACCAGATAGCTAAATGTGCAATTTGATAGTCTAGGGGTCAAATCGTTAGCATACTTTACTCTATTATTTATATATATACTCATACTTTGAACCCCAATTTGTATATAAACCATAACGCAATCTAACAACCAGACCACCTAATCGACAAATCGTCTATAAATGTCACAACGTAGATCCGAGTTTGAACTATCCAAGTCCACAATCACAATAAGAATAACTCAATATATGGTATTTTGTCTTTGTTACCTGCAGGCCTGCAGCCCGCACGCGCCCTCTCCTCTCCTCTCTCTCTCTCTCTCTCTCTCTCTCTCTCTCTCTCTCTCTCTCTCTCTCTCTCTCTCTCTCTCTCTCGGCGATCTCCTCCCCGGCGGCCACGCCCACACCCCACCGCGCCATGGTCGTCGCGGCTTCGGGCGGATCCAGAGTCGGCGGACATGGAGGCTTCGGGCGGATCCGGTGGCGGCCATGGCGGATCTAGCGAGCGACCGCACCCGCGCCCAACTGTGGAGTCGGCAGACATGGAGACTACGGGCGGATCCGGTGGCGGCCATGGCAGATCCAGCTAGGTATGTCGCCCTCCTCCTAGATCTACGAGTTAGTGTTCTGGTGAGCTCTCTCTCTCATCTTCCACAAACTCCAACGAGCTTAAAAAGGGAAGGTTTGGGGGGAGGAAGGCGGGCCAGGCGGTGGGGATGGCTGGAGGGCGGTTAGGGGCCATGGTGGCAGCCGGGCTAGGTCGGGGCAGGGGCGTTGCGACGGTGGAGCAGGAGGAGAAGGTCATGGCGGCGGCAAGAACGGGGAGGCTGGGAAGGTTTGGGGGGAGGAAGGCCGGTCAGACGGTGGGGATGCCTGGAGAACGGTTAGGGGCCATGACGACGATGGAGCCGGCCGAGCTAGGTCAGGGCAGGGGCATTGCGACGGTGGAGCTCAGGGAGAAGGTCATGGCGGTGGCGAGAAAGGGGAGGACTCCATGGGCGATGAGTAGAGCGTGGCCACCGGCTAGGAGGAAGAAGGGGAGGGAAAGGGAGGACGCACACAAGGTTGAAGACGGTCTTGCGTCGCCTGGCCGTAATTTAGCTTCGTCCATTTTATTTTATATTATCCAGCTGAAAATTTAGCTGCGTCCATTTTATATTAACCAGCTGAAAATATTCTGACCTCAACGCATACATAAGACCGAAGACTGCTGTGTACTCGAAAAACTTCAAGCCTCATTAGGTTCTGGCTGCATGAGGTTCTTACGGTTAAGGATACAGATCCACGAAATGTCATTTGATCGGAAGATACTGGTAGGAAATAGTATGAATAATTGTTCACATTCCCAGCACGCAGCTTAGAACAGCGAACAAATGGAAGCGCTAGACAATAGCCCGCAGTTTCGTAATCTATATGCAAAGATTAGGCATTCAACTAGCAAAAGGGCGCACAGAACAGACACTGCAGGTCTGCAGTAGAGCACAAATCCATAAGGCCAGAATCCATAGAAGGCCAGAACATGTTCCCAAAACATCCGCTACAAAACTTAGTACGGCAAGGTAACAAGAGTATCACAGGTTGGTTTTGACAAATGAGACTTGTCGCTGCACCACAGCACCAGCACCAGAACAAACTTAGGCCTTGAGCTTGCCATAGAACCTCTGCTTCTCGTCGGTAGTCTGGAAGCGACCGTGCCCAAACTTGGATGAGGTGTCGATGAACTTGAGCTTGATATCCTCCAGGGCCAGCCGAGAAGTCTGCTTCAAAAGGGACTGGCGGAGGGTCACCACCCTCTTCTTCGGACCCACGCAGCAGCCCTTGATCATCAGGTAGTCGCCCTTCACTATACCATAGTGGGGGAAGCCACCCATGGGAGTGATGTCCTTCTCAGTCCTGCAGATACCAGCCATTCATTAGCAACAAGAGCAACGAAGGTAAAGCAGATTGTGCAAGTTACTACAGATTCATGTGGCTCTCATTTAATGAAACAGTGCTTCAGAGAAGCTCCGAAATAGTACCTGTCAAACTCTGTGGAGGCATCATGGGACTCTTGTCCAACCTTGCCAATCTTGTAAACCTTCTTGTTCATCTCAGTACGGTGGTGGTACCCATTCTGACCAGCACGGGCAACAGTGTAGGATACCCTAGCCGGATGCCATGCACCGATACAAGCAACCTTGCGCAGACCCCTGTGGGTCTTGCGAGGAAGGCGGGTGACACCCCAACGAGTGACCACACCCTCATAACCCTTACCCTTGGTCACACCAATAATGTCAATCATCTCATCCTTCTGGAAGACAGCATCAACCGGGACCTCCTTCTCAAAGAACTTGTAGCCATAGTCCACCTTGTCAGCAATGGTACCACCATTGACCTGAATCTCCATGAGGTGAGCCTTCTTCTGCTTCAAACCCTTCATCTTCTTAATCTGAAAGATAGAAATACAGAAGAGGTCAGATTTTGCTAATAGGCCTACTTCACTGCAGGCACTGAAGTACAATGAAAGTTTTAATTTAATAACAAGACAAGGATCGTAACACATAAAAAACTCAACATGATCATTGACAGATAATACAATGGAAGTTGAAATTTAATAACAAGGATTGTAACATATATATTTAAATAAAACACAACATGATCATTGACATATAAATAAACATCCATTTGACTACACAAGGATTGCATAAACAGGACTAATGAAGCCAAATAAGAGACCAATAGTAATTGCATTATCAATCATTAAGAAACTTTGTTCCTACAAATATGAATGAGCAACAGAGAACAATTAGGCTTCTTACCTGGGTATGGACAATGACACGGACAACAGAAGAATATTTCTTCATCTTCTCAAGCTGCAGCTGAATTTCTTTCTTGCCAGCATCACTGTCATACTTGAGAGCATACTTGGTGAAAGCCTTCTTCTTGCTCTTGCACCAATTCTTGTAGAACCTTCTCCTCACTTCTTCGCTAAGATGCTGAGCCCAAACAGTGTTGAGTGTGCGGAGGCCACGAGGAGTCTTCACATATGCCACAAGCCCAACAATGACAAGAGGAGGGGTTTCAATGATGGTAACAGCCTCACAGGTTTCCTTTTTGTGGAGTTCTGAAGGAGATCAAATAGGCAGGGCAGTTATGATCATGGAGTAATACATGTACTCAAGATTCATCAGTGTATTCAAAAAAGAAAAAACTATGTCTTGAGTAAGTTCATGGACCTGTGAAGAAATACTTGTGTGGCTTATCATCTAAAGTTAAGTGTTTCCAAATACATAAAAAAGTAAAACTGTTGGCTGGAAATCGTCCATATGTTACAATTCATTTTTCAGATATAAAAAACTGGACAATGTGATCAAATCAATTGATTACTAAAAAAGAGAAGGGGGGTGGACATACTGGATCCAGGCTTCTCGACCTCACGCACAATGTGAGTCATGCCAGCCTTGTAGCCAAGGAAGGCAGTGAGGTGGCAAGCCTTCTTGGGGTCATCCCTGGGGAATGACTTCACTGCAAAAACAGGGAAACTAGTATCAGATTGTCTGGACACGAAGTAAACCTGCCAAAGGAATGTGCATATCATAATAAACAGGTAAAAGCACTTAGTGCAGCATGACATATCATACTAAACAGGTAAAAGCACTTAGTGCAGCATGAATGACCAAAACAAACCATAGTTTAGTATTCACAGCAACATAATGTACATCACGTTTTCAGATTATACATGATGACAGTGTCGGATTGCACATACATATGCAAATCTTTCACTGAAGCAAGACAAACCTATGAAAATCATTACATGACGAATAACAATACCACAAACGCAGTACAAGTGGAGCATCACTGAATGAGTTGTATAACTAGAAGTAACATAAATAACACTTCAGTTCTACAAGCTGAAGCGTAGAACATATCAGATCACCATGTATGGAGACAAGGCATGTCAAAGCAGTGGTGGCAAACTAGAGAGACCTAAAGATACACGAACTACACAATCGGCAGGCTCACGCAAACGAATCTAACAACCGTGGGGAAACACGAACGACGGAAGAGCGGCGGATCCACAGGGGGGACTGGGGGGGCTCCAGCCCCCCCTAATTTCTTGATTTCAAGCCTAATCACTGTAGCAAAAGCTTGGTTTCACCATTAAATCTCCATGCAAATCAACATCTCCATTGTTTTAGCCCCCCTTATCCCGCATCGTGCATCCGCCACACGGAACCATCTGACGGAGAGAGTGAGAGATGCGTGCGTACCCTTGCCGCGGTGGCGGGAGGACCGCTTCCTGGGGAGGAAGCCGAGGGAGCCGTGCCTCGGGTGCTCGAACTTGCGGTGAGACATCCTCGCCTCCTCCTCCTTACCTGCAGGCCATCACAACAAACCCATCAGATCCGCCGCGAGCACAACGTGGGCGGCTCGCCCCCGCGGCGACGAAATGGCCGCCGCCGGCGAGCGAACGAGGCGAATCGAGGCGGGAGGAGTTTACGCCGGCGGCGCATTCGTTACGCTCACCTGTGTGTGTGCGCGTGCGTAAACCCTAGGAGAGGTTTATATAGGAGGGTCCAGGGTGCGAGGGTTTCGTTCACGCAGGACTGAAATGCCCCTGTTGAAGTATGGGCTGTTGGTCTGGCCTTCTGGGCTGTGGTATTGTGGGTTCGGCCCAGTACTCTGTTTTCGTTTACATGCCAATTTCCTCTACTTAATGTCCCTGTATATGTTTCGTTTTTATTACTACTTTCTCTGATATTGTTCTACTTTATTATGAAGTAAAAAACATAGAGTAAAAAACATAGCGTGTTATTGAGCGACATATATATATTACAAAGAATTAAAAAAAAATCTTTTTTGTGCAACCTTTTGGTTGATTCAGTTGGCATGATAGAACAAATACCAATTTGTTTCCAAAAAAATAGAACAAATACCGATTTAAAAAGGACATACGCAGTGCAGATAGCTCCCGCTCTGTACGGGGTCTAGGAAAGGGTGTCAATGGCAAGCCTTACCCTCGCCTGTGCAATACGAGGAGACCGCGACTCGAACCCAGGACCTTCCGGTCACAGACGGTAAGACTCTACCGCTTGCATTAGGCCCACCCTTCAACAAATACCGATTTGTTTCAAAAAAATAAAGAACAAATATCAGCCGGCATTTCATGACAGAAAATAGCATCGCTGATATGCTTAGGCTATTGGCTTGAATCAGGTTTAGTAGCATAGGTGACATTCTTACCCTGGTTGTCAACATTCTGAACAGAACCATGTATTTCTGTAATGGAATTGGGCAGCGAGCCTCATCTTTTTCAGAAGAAAAGGATATAGAAAATATTTATATATAGGATGCAGAATATTCAGCTTCACATGCCATTTCTTTAGCATTCAAGCGCCAAGCATGGAAAAAAAAAAGCTTTTACATGGACAAACCTATCAAATGTAATCTTACAAACGTGTGCTTATGTACTGTCTGCACACTGCACTTGTATGATTTGTATGAACGAATGGCTAAGATTCTGCTCTTCCAGCACCGGTCTGAACTCAACAAGGTACAAAATTACAAGTCACCCACATATCTCAAGTCAAAAACACCAAAACGAAAAGAATGATGAAAAGAATCATGAGGAACGCGATCATCTGCGAACACAAGGTTGACAAGTACTCTTGTGTGTTCGTATTGTGATGAGTGATTGTTAATGTGATCCACGAAGTGGGTTGAGTGGTGACTAACCCTACCATGGCGAAAGCTATGTGTGCGACATGTCTTTTGGCTTGTGTTGTGTAGGTGTGGAGCTCGGATGCGGTGGTCGACGGCGAGGTGAAGGTCAAGGAGGACGTGCCGTGCCGATAGACTGGGAGCGGTGAAGGACGGACGTGAGGCTTGGACCGAGGGACCCAGAGGCCGGGTGACTAGCCGCAGTGGCTGACACTTGGGACATCGACAAGTGCAAGAAGACATGGAGTGACGGTGTTGACCGGATCAAGACGGCGGACGCGCGAGTCGAGTGAGGCTCAGGAGGACTTGGCGGGCCGGCCGGTCGAGGACGGCGGTGACACGCGTCGGATGGCGGGGGACGCGTATGGAGTACGCTACCCGCGGACGGTTTGATGGTTTGGGTCTCAAAACCATCGGATGGACGGTTTACGGGTTTGGGCCTCAAAACCCGGGCGGAGGTTCCGAGGAGGGACGGACGGCACGTGACGGCATCGGAGAGTTCGCATCGAAGCGAAGCTACCGGTGAGAAGGCACGGTGGTCGTCGTATCAAGATTACACCGGGTTGGACAACAACGCCCTTGGGCTTAGCGGTTCAACTCATTTGTATCCAGGGGCAAAACTGGGAATATGTAATAGCCCTGTTAAATAGGATCAGGGAGCCCCCATCTCCCTCACCTCCTCCAGTTTCCATTTTCTCCTTTAGGGTTTCTTCCTCTAGTTTGCTCCCATGTATGAGAGAGGTCCACAACTCAAATTGTGACTTGGTTTTGAAGGAATCGGTGGCCGTAACCACCGTATGCCCTCCGGGATTCATGATTTAGTTGTGTTCTTGATGTGATTTTGGTGTTCTTCACGAGCTCCTTTTGTCCCTTCTTGTTTCCCCTCTCGTTTCTTCGTTTTGGGATGGTTTTGGTTCATTCTTGTTGCCTTGGATCGATCAATGACATGAGTAGAAGCTTTCCACCGAAGGAAATCCACTAATTCCTCATGAGATCGCAGATCCGGGCAATTTTAGTTCTTGACCTATTTTTTGGGGATTCTTCAATTCCTTCGATTCACGGAGCTAGAGTTTGTCTCGGGCCATGATCCTTTAGAGGTTGCCTTTCTACTCGCTTGTGAACCCTTGTGCAAAGTTTCAAGTCATTTGGAGTTGATTTGATCAAGTTATGGCTTGATTTGATTTTTTCCGAGAAACTGCTCGCTCATACCGGACGTGTCCGATATGATCTAGGACGTGTCCGATATTTCTCACTTTGGAGTTTTGAGCTGAAATTTGGTGGAGATCTTCCCTTGGTGTCTAAAGAGCTATGGTTAAAATTTCATGATTTTTGGACATCGTTTGACGGGGTTTTGGATTTTTCTCTTTTGGTCAGCTTGCTGCTAAAAATACCTGACGTGTCCGAGATCATACCGGACGTGTCCGAAAATATCGGACGTGTCCGATATTTGCAGGGGCAGTGCTGTTCTTTGCTCGTTTGGGCTCCGATCTGTGTTCCGTTTGCTTTGAGGTGACCCGCTGTGTTCTGAGGGAGCATCCACCCTTCTCTAGGGTCGTGGTCATCAAGTCTATCATGTATGCTTTTTGGGGATTGATATTGGGACAGTGGTCGAAGATTTCGAAAGAAATTTGAGGCTCCCATTCACCCCCCCCCCTCTGGTCGCCGTTTCCGGTCCTTCAATTGGTATCGGAGCCAGTTAAGGATCATTCCACCTTAATCGGTCCGTGATCCACGAAGGCGACATGGAGCGTGGTTCCGGCAAACCACCGCACTTTGATGAGTCCAACTATCCTTATTGGAAGATCCGTATGTCTGCGCATCTCCAGGGGATTGATTGGCTCGTCTAGGAAATTTGCGAGGATGCTACTTACGTTGTGCTCCCTGTTGCGGCCCGTACCACCCAGGATCACAAGGATCGGCACAACGCAAATAGCAAAGCTCGCAGTGTGCTTTTCTTGAGTCTTTTGCTTTCTGAGTTCGAGCGTGTCTCCGATTGTACTACAGCTCGAGAGATCTGGGTGAGACTTCAGAGCTATCACGAGGGGACCGCACAGGTCAAGACTAGACTCTACGAGACGTACAAGCGCGAGTACGAGAATTTCTCTCAGCTTGATGGCGAGTCCATCGATGCCATGTTTTCCTGCTTTCAGACTATCGTCAACAAAATGAAAGGGAACAAGGCCAACCTACCTTATAGTGATCATGAGAGGGTGCTCAAGCTTCTCTATGCCCTTGATCGAAAGGTATGGGATGTGAAGGTGTCGGCGATCATCGAGTCGGCCAACTACGACACCCTCACCGTCGACGAGCTTTTCCGCAAGCTCAAGTCCACAGAGATCGACTACCAAACCCAAGCCAAGCTCAAGAATCCTTCTGCACCAACCATGGCTTTGGTCTCAGGTAGTGGTTCAAGTTCATTGACTAACCCTTCACAAGCTTCCTTCTCTTTGTCGTGCTTGATGTCAGTCACAGAGGAGCAGCTGGAGTCTCTTGGGGATGATGAGTTGGCACTCGTCATCAGTCGGTTCTCTCGGTTTCACAACAACCGTTTGAACCGCCGACGCAGTGGTGGCACGAAGGAGGGATGCTATGGATGTGGAGATCTGGACCACTTTGTCGCGCACTGCCCCATGAAGAAGCCCTTCACCAACAAGTACGACTCCGGCAAGCGCAAGGATAAGCGCGACTACACCTCCGGCAAGCACAAGGCCAAGGGCGGCTTCGACAAGGAGGCGATCAAGAAGGCATACCGTAGGAAGGCTAAAGCTCAAGAACGCGCCTTCCTCGCCTCCCTCAGCGACCTCGACGATGACTCCGACGATGATCACTCTTCTTCTCCCTCGACCGACGATGAGTCCGAGAAGAAGCGCGAGGACAAGCTCAACGGTCTCTGCTTTGTCGCCGGTGCAAACCGTGGTGGGTTTTGCACTATGGCGGTTGACGGTGGAGCAAAGCTCAAAAAGGACGTCGACGTCGACGATGACGAAAACGAGGTACCTCCCACACTTGACTCACTTATGCTTGAGCTTGATACTATGAATGATACATTGATGAGTCAAGATAAGTTGCTTAAGCATGCTGCCCGCGAGAGAAAAGAGTTTAAGGACCAGCTAGAGGTTGCTTTGAAGGAGTTGGAGCTTGCCAAGAGTGGTGTAGTGGTGTCAGAGGAGGAGGAGTGCGATGAGTGCGCTATACACATGTCTAACCTCTCTGACTTGCAATCCAAGTATGCTGTTTTGCTTGATAAATGTGATGAGCTGAAGTCTCGTTCTGGGTTGCTCGGTGCGTGCAAGTCCTGCTCAGGCTTGCAATCTGAGTTGGCAGAGAAGGTTGCCAAACTTGCTGAGCTTGAGAAGGCCAACTCAGATAGCACCACCACTACATGTGTTCGATGTGAAGCTTTGGTGTTGGAGCTTGAGTCCTGCAGGTACGACAAGATGGGAACCGAGGAAGAAAACACACAACTTCGGTCCATCTTGAGCTGGGTGTCATGCAGTGAGCCCTAGTTGGGCATGATGGTGAGCCAGTTCAGGCGGAGAACTGACTCATCGGGAGTAGGCTTTGCCATAGGTGGGAAGGGTGAGCATGTCTATGGCAAGGTTGCTGAACATAGTGGTTTGAACCCAAGTGAGAAACCCACCAACACTCCCAAATTGATCAAGATCCCTCCACCAGAGCCTACCAAGCCTATGATCAAAGATGGTGTGTTTGAAGAACCACCAAAAGCTCCACCATCCAAGCAAGTTTGGGTTCCCAAACCGAACCACTTTCGGAACTCACTCGATACTCTACCCAACATCTCTAGTGCACCCCTTCCTAAAGCCAAAAAGCCTCAGAGAGTGAACCACATCCACAAGAGAGTGAGTCAACCACCATCCAAGAGAGAGGTGAGGTACCACTGTGACTATTGCCATAGAGATGGTCATTTGGCTGAGTTTTGCTTTAGGAGGAAGAGAGATGAGCGGCGCGAGTACGAGTTGAACAACCGGAACATGTACCGTCCTCCCCATGGCGTACATGTACCGCCTATTCAGAGGCATAGTGTTAGGCCTAGAGGTGCAATGCCTCAAGGTGCTAGGCCTCAGGTGGCAAGACCACGTGGTGGTCGTGCCCGGCGTGGCCCAAGTCATGATCTATATGACTCTGGACCTCGCGACGGTGGCTTTCAGTCCCACACTCCTAGCGGACCACGTTTTCCCCCACGTGGTGATCGTTTCTCTCCAATGGGACATGGCATGTATGGTGTTTTTCCTAACACTTTTCTAGGGCAAATGACTCAACACTGGTATTCTCCTCATTTCACTAACCCCAGTGTTGTGCCATTTGCTCACCCCCTGTCTTTCTATTGATGCAGAGCGGAGGCCTAGAGAACACGTGGCTTGTTGATTCCGGCTGTTCGCGCCACATGACCGGAAGTTCCAAATGGTTCTCCAGCCTCGACCACATGCAATACAAGGAGTACATCACATTTGGGGACAATAGCAAAGGTAAGGTGCTGTCTCGTGGGACCATTCGGGTCAATGAGTCTTTTATCTTGAAGGACGTTGCTTTGGTTTCAAGCCTACATTTCAATTTGCTCTCTGTTTCGCAACTCCTTCAAGATGGGTTTGAGGTGCGCTTTAAGACTGGACTTTCTCGTGTGCTCGATTCTCAGGGACATCTAGTTTGTCAGATCGTTCCTTTCGGTCGAGTTTTCAGAGCTGATTTCTCTCAGTCTTTCGGTTCTTCTCGCTGTTTGGTTGCCGGATCTTCTTCTGATTTGTGGAAGTGGCATAGGAGACTTGGTCACTTGAGCTTCGATCTCCTAGTGAGGTTGAGTTCTCTTGACATGATCCGAGGATTGCCCAAACTTAAGTTTGAGAAGGATTTGGTATGCCATCCCTGTCGCCACGGAAAGGTGGTGGCTACTTCCCATTCTCCAGTGACTCAGGTCATGACCACGAGACCCGGTGAGCTACTCCATATGGACACTATTGGTCTAGCTCGGGTTCGGTCAGAGGGAGGGAAGTGGTACGTTCTTGTGATCGTGGATGATTTTTCTCGCTATTCTTGGGTGTTTTTCATGGAGGGCAAGGACGAAGCGTTTTCTCATGCTCGTGACTTGATCTTGAGGTTGCAAACTGAGTTACCAAAGAATGCCATACGAGCTATCCGCAGTGACAATGGCACTGAGTTCAAAAGCTCTCAGTTTGACACCTTCTGTGCTTCCTTGGGTCTTGAACATCAGTTTTCTTCGCCATATGTCCCTCAGCAGAATGGTGTTGTTGAGCGCAAAAATTGGACTTTGGTTGAAATGGCCAGGACGATGCTCGATGAGCACAGGACTCCTAGGCGTTACTGGGCCAAAGCCATCAACACCGCCTGCCATGTTTCAAACCGCATTTTTCTTCGTGCTTTCTTAAAGAAGACATCCTACGAGTTGCGGTTTGGGCATCCACCCAAGGTGAGTCATTTTCGAGTCTTCGGTTGCAGGTGCTTCATTCTTAAGCAAGGTAATCTTGACAAGTTTGAATCTAGATCTTCGGACGGTATATTTCTCGGTTACGCTTCTCATTCACATGCGTACCGTGTGCTTAATCTTGAGACTAACCGTGTCGTGGAGACTTGTGAAGTCACCTTCGATGAAACCATGCCCTCTTCTATTTCTGTCTTTGAACGTGCAGGTGATGAAGAGATGGGTGACAGCATTTTCGTTGAGGATGACAATGACGTCGATTGGGATGATCCCAAGCCATCTCAACCGGCTGCCCTGATCGAGCCAGCTTCGACCACTTCGGCTCACGGCCCCGAGCCCTCCACCTCTACTTCATGGGGTCCGTGCGAGCCACTTCCTCAATCGACTGAGGAGGCCCCAGCTGTGGATGAGGGGGAGGCGACTTCGTCTTTGGGTGCACCTCGACATATCCAGCGACGCCATCCTCCTCAGACCATGATCGGCGACATCGACGAAAGGGTAATGCGTTCCAAGTCTTATCATATTTCCCATTTTGCTCATTCTGCTTTCATAGCTTCTTTTGAGCCTCGAGATATTGGACACGCACTATCTAATGCCGATTGGGTTAATGCTATGCATGAGGAGTTAGAGAACTTTGAGCGGAACCAAGTGTGGGTTTTAGTTCCTCCTCCACCAGAGTGCCACCCCATAGGTACAAAGTGGGTTTACAAGAACAAGCAGAGTGAGGATGGGGTGGTGGTGAGAAACAAGGCGAGATTAGTGGCTCAGGGTTTTTGCCAAAAAGAGGGAATAGACTATGAAGAAACCTTTGCTCCTATTGCCCGTCTAGAAGCCATTAGGATTCTTTTAGCATTTGCAGCTTCGAAAGGGTTCAAGCTGTATCAGATGGATGTAAAGAGTGCCTTCTTGAATGGGTACATAGAGGAAGAGGTTTATGTGAGGCAACCCCCTGGCTTTGAAAATCCAAAGTACCCCAACCATGTTTTTAAACTCCACAAAGCCTTGTATGGTTTGAAACAAGCCCCGAGAGCCTGGTATGAGCGTTTAAAAGCTTTCTTGCTTGATAAGGGTTTTAGGATGGGTTCCGTAGATAAGACTTTGTTCCTCCTCAAGCAAGGCACAGACATCCTTTTGGTTTAGATATACGTGGATGATATAATCTTTGGTGGCTCTTCTCATGCTCTTGTTGCCAAGTTTTCAGATACTATGAGCAGGGAATTTGAGATGAGCATGATGGGTGAATTGACTTTCTTCCTCGGGCTGCAAATCAAGCAAACTCATGAGGGGACGTTCGTGCACCAAGGCAAGTACACCAAGGACGTGCTCAAGAAATTTGATATGGGTGAGGCCAAGCCTCTTTCGACGCCTATGTCAACCACGACGGCCCTAGATGAGGACAAGGAGGGAGAAGGCGTGGACCAGAAGGAATACCAAAGCATGATCGGGTCCCTGCTGTATCTAACGGTGACGAGACTGGACATCCAGTTCGCAGTCTGCTTGTGCGCGCGCTTTCAGTCTTCGCCGCGCACGTCTCATCGTCAAGCCATCAAGCGGATCCTCAGGTACCTTCGTTTCACACCCGAGTTTGGTCTTTGGTTTTCAGCCTCCTCCTCTCTTTCTCTTTGCGGGTATTCTGATGCGGATTATGCTGGTTGTCGTGTTGAGAGGAAGTCCACTTCGGGGACTTGTCAGTTTCTTGGATCTTCTCTTGTGTCTTGGTCTTCTCGCAAGCAGTCTAGCGTCGCCCAATCCACCACAGAAGCTGAGTATGTTGCTGCTGCTGCTTGTTGTTCCCAGTTGCTTTGGATGATAGCTACTCTGAGAGACTTTGGGTTAGAGTTCAGGCGAGTGCCTTTATTTTGTGACAGCACCAGTGCTATAAGTGTAGCCAAAAACCCAGTCCTTCACTCAAAGACAAAGCACATAGAAGTTCGCTTTCACTTCTTGCGTGACCACTATGAGAAAGGTGATATCGATCTGCACCACATTGATACCCAAAACCAGCTCGCAGATATCTTCACCAAACCACTTGACCAAGCCCAGTTTGCTCGCTTGCGAGGGGAGCTTGGAGTTTGTTTCCCTTTTTAGAGGAGGGGAACTTTGGTTGTTGTATTCTAGTTTTGCTTTTCTTTGAAGTTTAGCCTTTGTTTTTATATCATACTTGCATATCATATCATCATGTATCATATTGCATCCTGAGCTTCATCCTTATAGTAGCTAGATTGACACTATGCTCCTGTTGGGGATGTTATGGATATACATGATGTGCTTGTGGCTTAGGCTCCTTTTGATCAATTGATGCATGTTATGAGCTAAGCTTGTTTTCCAAACTGTGAACTTGATTAAAACTTGTTGAAACATGAAATATGTTCACCACTACTTGTGGCACTAGCATGTGTAGAATGTGTTGAGATCTTTTTCTTGCTTCATGTATATGCTTAGTTGCTACGGCTCATACTTTGAGTTACACACTTGCTTGAGAAACTTGATTTTGTGCTAAAACTTGAAAATCAAACTCAGTGATTTGAAAAGATCAGGATGGGTCTGTACTATCCTATGTCAGAGTATCGAGACAGCTCCAAATTGCACTTATTGGTGAACTTGAGCTCTGTAATGGATACCGAGATCATTGTCTTAAGCTTCTGATTGCCTTTGGCATAGGCTTGACATGGTCGCTAAGTCAGGTTTTGATGGCACAGATAACCTCCCGCACACACTTGTCTGACAAACTTTGGTAATAAGCTACATAACTCCGATAAATTTCAATTGGTGTCTAAAATTTGATCAAACCACAAGTTTGTCTCATGACATGATGTGTGAACTTTGTTTGGGGTAGTTCACTTTGCATACATGTGTAGCACAAGGTCGATCTCCTGTCTACTTTTGCTATGTGCTCCTTTGGTGGTGAACCCTCTTTTAAAATTGCTCAAACTTGATCAAACTTGCTTAAATGCCATATTTCGTTTCATTTGGTCACCTTGAGCATTTGCTAGCACTTGTATGTGTTGCTATATATACATGACAGCATCCACTAGAGCATTCTTTCAATCTACTTGCTATAATCTTGAAGCTTCTGCATTCGCGCATTTCTACATTCCTAGCTTGTCTTAAGGGGGAGTTGCAATTCTTGGGCTCTAGCTTGATAAGTGCATATGTCAACAAGGGGGAGAAGTTTTCACACTCACAATGTCACAAGGGGACACAAGGGGAGAAATATTCAGAAAAGGGGGAGAAAACTTCCAATTTCACCTAAAGTTGAGAGATATGCATTCATTTGAGAGAGATTGCACTTGTTCAGGGGGAGTTGCATTTAAGGTGTTTTGCTAGATGTGTTGAGCCTTTGCCTCTTCTGGAGGGTCTAGCAGGTTTTTGGCTTTTCGAGCTTTGCTAGTGGTGTTGAGCCCGTTGCCTCTTCTTGAGGGCTAGCTTTGTTTTACTTGGTTGCGTCGAGCCGTTGCCCATGTCTTTGGGGACCAAGTTTTGCTCATTTTTCAAATGACCCGGTTCTTGGCTTTTCTTTGGCTTTTGGTCATTTGGGTGAGTTCTTTCTTTTCTCTTCTTCTTCTTTTTCTTTTGCTCAAGCTGTTCGTGTATTGGTGTTGACAATGCACTCATCAAGGGGGAGATTGCGAACATAAGGTTGACAAGTACCCTTGTGTGTTCGTTTTGTAATGAGTGATTGTCAATGTGATCCACAAAGTGGGTGGAGTGGTGACTAACCCTACCATGGCGAAAGCTATGTGTGCGACATGTCTTTTGGCTTGTGTTGTGTAGGTGTGGAGCTCGGATGCGGTGGTCGACGGCGAGGTGAAGGTCAAGGAGGACGTGCCGTGCCGACAGACCGGGAGCGGTGAAGGACGGACGTGAGGCTTGGACCGAGGGACCTAGAGGTTGGGTGACTAGCCGCGGTGGCTGACACTTGGGACATCGACAAGTGCAAGAAGACATGGAGTGACGGTGTTGACCGGGTCAAGACGACGGACGCGCGAGTCGAGTGAGGCTCAAGAGGACTTGGCGGGCCGGCCGGTCGAGGACGGCGGTGACACGCGTCGGATGGCGGGGGACGCGTATGGAGTACGCTACCCGCGGACGGTTTGATGGTTTGGGTCTCAAAACCATCGGATGGACGGTTTACGGGTTTGGGCCTCAAAACCCGGGCGGAGGTTCCGAGGAGGGACGGACGGCACGTGGCGGCATCGGGGAGTTCGCGTCGAAGCGAAGCTACCGGTGAGAAGGCACGGTGGTCGTCGGATCAAGATTACACCGGGTTGGACAACAACGCCCTTGGGCTTAGCGGTTCAACTCATTTGTATCCAGGGGCAAAACTGGGAATGTGTAATAGCCCTGTTAAATAGGATGAGGGAGCCCCCATCTCCCTCACCTCCTTCAGTTTCCATTTTCTCCTTTAGGGTTTCTTCCTCTAGTTTGCTCCCATGTATGAGAGAGGTCCACAACTCAAATTGTGACTTGGTTTTGAAGGAATCGGTGGCCGTAACCACCGTATGCCCTCCGGGATTCATGATTTAGTTGTGTTCTTGATGTGATTTTGGTGTTCACGAGCTCCTTTTGTCCCTTCTTGTTTCACCTCTCGTTTCTTCGTTTTGGGATGGTTTTGGTTCGTTCTTGTTGCCTTGGATTGATCAATGACATGAGTAGAAGCTTTCCACCGAAGGAAATCCACTAATTCCTCATGAGATCGCAGATCCGGGCAATTTTAGTTCTTGACCTATTTTTTGGGGGATTCTTCAATTCCTTCGATTCACGGAGCTAGAGTTTGTCTCGGGCCATGATCCTTTAGAGGTTGCCTTTCTACTCGCTTGTGAACCCTTGTGCAAAGTTTCAAGTCATTTGGAGTTGATTTGATCAAGTTATGGCTTGATTTGATTTTTCCCGAGAAACTGCTCGCTCATACCGGACGTGTCCGATATGATCTAGGACGTGTCCGATATTTCTCACTTTGGAGTTTTGAGCTGAAATTTGGTGGAGATCTTCCCTTGGTGTCTAAAGAGCTATGGTTAAAATTTCATGATTTTTGGACACCGTTTGACGGGGTTTTGGATTTTTCTCTTTTGGTCAGCTTGCTGCTGAAAATACCTGACGTGTCCGAGATCATACTGGACGTGTCCGAAAATACCGGACGTGTCCGACATAATACCGGACGTGTCCGATATTTGCAGGGGCAGTGCTGTTCTTTGCTCGTTTGGGCTCCGATCTGTGTTCCGTTTGCTTTGAGGTGACCCGCTGTGTTTTGAAGGAGCATCCACCCTTCTCTAGGGTCGTGGTCATCAAGTCTATCGTGTATGCTTTTTGGGGATTGATATTGGGACAGTGGTCGAAGATTTCGAAAGAAATTTGAGGCTCCCATTCAAACCCCCCCCTCTGGTCGCCGTTTCCGGTCCTTCATCATCATGATCTGCCCTTTCCAGCTGGCCTTCTTCATGACCATAGCCACTCTTTTCTGCACAAACAAAAGGGGAAGAAGTTTCAGGGTGTTGAAATCCCAAGTCAGAAGAAAGCAAGTGAAACATATTCTGCCAGCTTTGTAAGTGTAACTGGTAATACAGCGGCAAAAATGAAATTTCATAATATGCTTGTTGAACTGTTAGGAAAATGAGGGGGCAGGGTCTCCTAAGAAAAGTAAACTGTGCTGGAGCAGAAAGTACAAAAGACACCTGCACAAAGTCAAGCCGATTCGTAGTAGTTTCCATATCGAGGCTAAGCTCGCCCAGAAGCTTCTCCTGTGCAACGTGCAAAGGGAGCATAAATATCAGCATGAGAAAGGGTATGAAATTTGACATAACACAGTAGATATGCACTTCATGTAAAAAAGGAAGGTGGGAATGGAGTTCATAGGAATTATTGTACATGCAAAAAGAAAATACCTGTCCGACAAGCTCATCATGAATAGACCTACACCTCCAATTCGCTGTACACTAGCACTAAGCGCATCCAACTCCTCATCTTGCCGCCTATTGAAGATGTAAATATAACTAGTATTAAACCAAAGCATAATAATTATATTATGAAAGGTGTCATTCAGTTCATCCAAGGATCATGTTTAGCATTCATCATCTTCCATGCACCAGAAGTTTAGTCCATTTAAGCTTGATGAAGTGCTAGATTAGTAGATTGGGTACTAGAGCAACATAACACTTAGGAAACAAGCTAAGTTTCATGGAATTACTTTATCAGGAGCATCTGCTGATCAGATTCTGAAGCAATGAATTCATCATTGTCTTGTGCAATATTCTTCTTCGATCTGATTGATTCACAAGGATTGGTTGAACGTCCATAGACACTCTTCTGTCTTCCACCTTCAACACTTCGCTTTAAAGCAAGAACCTGTGTCATGTGAAACCGCACGAGATGCCCCGTAATACTTGGATATGTTATTGCAGTGAAATTATGGTTTAAATGTGCTCACATCACTAAAAACTATCCTGTGAAAGATACCTGGTTACGTGCAGTGCTAGTCCAGCTCCTTCTTCTCCCAATTTCGGCCTCATTAAGTCCGTAGTATGCTGGATCTCTCTCAGCAACATGAATTGCCTTCTCCAATTCATCCACCTTTTTGTAAAATTAAAGGTTGCAACAAGTGAGTAATGGACCGTGGCAATATGACAAAAGAAGCAGATCATAATTTACTAAAATCATTCTGGTACTTAACATAACAGGACTACATGAGTGATTGATACTGCCTGAGATGTTGCAAACATGTAAAGGAAAAAGTCTAACACGGACTTCTTTCTAGCATGGATTGGGTAATAAAGTGCTGGGGAGCTCTTGCTCCACAGTTTTGCTTCAAAAAATTAATAATAATACAAATGGTGAGAAAATTCCATGCACCTGCCCCTGGATACTTTCACAGCTGGTTAGTAGTTCTTTGGTCAGATGCACATACTCTCCAGTATTTTCAGGTGTCTGCTTCCATTGGTGGAAAGTATCTTGCACTTTGATCAATCTATAAAATAACATGAAAAGAAGCAAACTTTAGTCATATGCATCATAAATGAGTATGACAAATTCTGGGATCGGAATATGACTAGTAGTGTAACAGCTAATATTTTGAATATTGCCATACATATTATCAGCATATGTTTCCAACATCTATGAGAATATAATAGAATGTATCATTGTAGAAGCAAATGTTAAAACTTATACCAAGCCAAGCAACTGGGGGGGACAAATGCAAATAAAAACTGGACATCATTAACAAGCTTCCCAGTACAACAATGGTAAATATTTGGTTCAACGACTTTGCATAGCATCAGCGCACAACTCAAGTTTTGACAGGAGTACATGCTTGAGCTTGGGCTGAAGAATTATCTCGTTAAGTGTTTAAGCCTTTTAGACATCAGACTCAGACCTAATGCTATATTGCAGTCTTCTTTTTGTCAGCCAAGTTGCACCATACCTTAATTTTGATCTGCCCTCTGCCACTGCGAATCAACATATGCAACTAGTACTTAAAAGTCAAGCAAAGTAGTTCCCCACCCTGATCCATGTAGATGTATCCTTGTAATTTACCTAGCTACATTATATTCTCTGCAATTGCCTCCCACACATGTACAGCAATGAGACAGAACAACCTAGGAAATGGATCCAGAGCTGCAAATTCTCGCAAGTGAGGTCGAAACCCCCCATCCCAATACCCAGTGACCTACATTTAATCAGCCACGAACACAATAAACTGAGAGAAGGCGGGTAACCGCATGAAACGGAGTTCGGCTCTTCAGAATTTCAGATTCATAACCAGTCTGAACTACACACATTGACCAAAAAAGAGGTACATTTTCCGTATTTTCTCATAAGCGGTTCACCAGACTAAAGAAATAGGGATTCCCGACACCCCCCCCCCCCCCCCCCCCCCCCCAACACACACACACACACACAAAAAGGACAAGAGAAACAGCGCTAGAACAATGCCTGATTCACTGCTCCCTATGGCCTGTGCAACGGCCACCCGACACGCGCACGAGCTAGGATGCTGACGAATGAGCAATTGAGCATCAAACAAGACGGTCGCGGATACAAGCGACGAAACAAACGGACGGATGGAGCAATGGGGGCGGGTGGGTGGAGAGCAGCTCACCGAGTCCTGGATCTCGTCCTTGACGATGTAGAAGGGATACTGCGCGGGGGTCATCCTCTCATCGCAGTGCAGGAGTAACCCAGGCTCGAACTGAAACTCGATGGAGGCGGACCGAATCCGGCAGAGATGGCACCGACGAAATCAACTGGCAGGAGCTGGGTCAAGACGAGATCCGGCTCCATTGGCGATCCCCTGCCTTGCCTCCTCCGCTCGGTTTGGTGGCAACTGGCAAGTGGCATCGCCAACGAGGAAAAAATTGCAAAAACGACTCTTGATTACGACGATACTCGGGATATCTATGAACCTAGATCTAGACAAACGATCGATGTTTGGAGTCTCATTGCAGATCGCCTTCGAAGGAAGGGGTCAGGGAACTGACGGGAAAGTGAGAAGTGGATCTTCATGGCCTGTATACTCCGTCCCATTTCGGCCTGGTTTGTGCGCAGCGTGAGTGCGCACTCTGCTTTCCATTTTGCCGGCGCAAATTTACGTTAAAAAAAAACTTTTTCTGGCGGAAATTTACATTAAAAAATAGTTTTCTGGCGCAAAAGCTGTCAAAGCGTGGATCGATCAGTGAACTCCTCGCACACCGGACCATTCGGCACACACTAGACGAATAACCGAGGTGCGCTGGAATCGCGCGGTTTGCATATGAAGAAACATGTATGCCGGACCGTGGGATGAGGCCCGCTAAGTGCTCTCTATTTCGTATTTGTAGGATACAAAGACCTTCGAAGAGTGTTAGAATCTCCGAGGTCTGTAAGGTAGTGTTTGGTTTTGGGGATGAGGTGGGATTGGGATGAGATGGATCCGTTTTTTGACTGTTTGGTTGGGAGTTATCAGGAATTGGGATATCCCACCTTGAGCATATCCATGGAATATTCGGTGAAACGGGACCGAGCCCGTCCCAGAAAAAGCACGGATGGGGACATCCTCTCGCGACAGTGTGAGCATCCCCAGATGATGGCGAACGGGAGCGCGGCCTCCTCCGGCGCAGGCGAGCTCCGGTCGGGCGCCCGTGGGGCCACCTCCGGGCTCCGGCGCGGCGCGGCGCGGCCCCAGCTCGCGGAGCTCCGGTGCGGTGCGGCCCCAGCTCCGGAGCGGCGCAGCCCTAGCTCGCGAAGCTCCAGCGTGGTTCGGCCCCAGCTCCGGCGCGGCGCGGCCCCAGCTCCGGCGCGGTTCGGCCCCAGCTCGCGGAGCTCCGGCATGGTTCGGCCCCAGCTCCAGCGTGGCACAGCCCCACCTCGCAAAGCTCCGGCGCGGTTCGGCCCCAGCTCCGGCGCGGCGCGGCCCCAGCTCGCGAAGCTCCGGCGCGGTTCGGCCCCAGCTTCGGCGCGGCACGGCCCCAGCTCGCGAAGCTCCGACGAGCAGCAACAACCATAGCACGGGGAAGAAGATAAGACATCACGCCTGGAAAGAAGATAAGGGAGAATAAGAAATAAAAAATTAAAAAGAGTGTGACAAGTGGGTCCCAGTAAACAGTAGCCGACGACGTCAAATTCACCCTTCATCCCATTCCTATTTATCCCTTCAACCAAACACAAAATGGGTTGATCCCGTCATTGTCAACCAAACAGAAAATAGAGCCGTTCCATCTCCGCCCCGTCCCAAAAATCAGAGACAGGACCGTCCCACCCCACTTTGACTCCCAACCAAACGCACCCTAAGAGTAACTCCAAGTCTCCAACAGTAACACATATTTTCGATTTAGGTGTCCACTCTCATTTTTTTGACAAAATTTGTGCTTCCGCTCCACCGGTAGCACTCAAATAAAGGCCCTCAAATTTCTTTCCTTAGCCACTGACACATGGGATTTGCCTGTCAGTGACTCCCCCTCTCTCTTCCTCTTTTCCTTTTCTTCAGTCCGGCCGCCGGAGCTCGCAACCGGCGCCGCAAGAGGGAGCACGCGGCCACACCGCCGGAGGAAAGAGGGGGCACGCGGCTGCGCCACCGAAGGAGACCGTGCCGTCGGAGGAGAGAGGAACCGGAGGCGAGCGTGAGGGAGATCCGGTGGGTACCGGGAAGGGCAAATCCACGCCGCCACGCCTCCGGGTGGCCGCGCAGGCCCTGCGGCGCCGCGAGCCTTAGGGGAGGGAGGGGAGGGGACCGCGTGGGGCCAGAGGAGCCGTCGGGAAGGCCGGATCTACACCGTCGTGCCTCAGTGACTGTGCGAGTCCTGCGTCGTCATGTTTGTCATGTCGCGGGCGCTGCCCGAGGGAGGGAAGGTGCCGCCACACTGGTTCCGTGCATGGCGGGAGGAAAACGGCAAAAACGGCCTTTTGCATACCCAGAGCTGAGCCCCAACAATGGGTACCAGAGGGAGGATTTGAGTGTGCACCCAAATTTGGGTGCTCAAGGGTATGGGGCTCATGTAGGGGCTCTGCTGGAGTTGCTTTAATACAACTCCCTATTTTTATTTTTAGAAAAAGAAAAAAAGTATTATCTAACAGTTTGGTAAAAAAACTCTTTAATAAAATAAAAAATATTAAATATCTTTTCTAACTCGTAGGTTTCCGCAGTCGAGATGAACTCTGTATCCGCTTCCCATTCGATGTTTTTCTCAGAAACTAGAGTAAATTGGGTGCATAAGTAAATAAAAAAATAAATGGATGAGAAAGCAATAAGAGACAAATAAACTATTAAAATAATTAGTTGGTTAGAAATAGTTTAGGGTTCTCAATGCAAAAATTATTTAAAAATTATTATAGCAGATGGTTGGTGAGAATAAAACTTAAGGTCGTTGTTTCTTCTGTTAACTTGCTAGATATATATAAAAAGTACACTGTACCAAACTTCTTGAGATGCTCTAAGGAGAGGGATCTCAACAGGGCTCTAGGTTCATTAAGGTGACCTAGAACACCTCAAGGCACCGTAGAGGCAAAAAGGGGATAGCAGATACTCCCTCCATCCTAGAAAAAGTCATTATGGTATACGTACAGATCAAACTTTCTCAACTTTGACTAGGTTTATAGAAAATATGTGCAATATTTATATCTCTAAATAAGTTTATTATGAACGTATATTAAACGATCTATCTAATGATACTAATTATATATAATAAATATTAATATTCTTTTATATACAATTGGTCAAAGTTTTGACTTCTTGGGAAGCGAGAACGACTTCTATTTTAGGACAGAGGGAGTACATGAGTTAGAAAAGCTAGAATTTGGAAAGATAAAATAGCATATTTGTTTTATTTTTTTATCGATTGAATGCCCTTAATCGTCCATGGCACCAGCCCTTTATATTTATAGGATGTGTTAGGATCATCTCTCTCGGGCCAAAAACTTAACTAGATAGTCTTTCCTTGACTATCATTAGTTAGATAAATTAACTCAATCGATCATCCCGATATACTACCCATATAGTGTACTAATGTCTGATCTTCGTCCATGACCATTACAACTCATTTCAAGTTCACATCACAATTAAAAGAGGTAGTTAAGTTTACAAGATGTTGTCCCAAACACTTAGTCATCACACAAACATTCAGTGTACAAGGAGAAGTCTTAATTCTAACAACATAAGTTTGATACATGCTTATGGTAAGCATGGCACATCCATAAGCCTATGCCACATAGGGCAACGATCTACCACTCGTGATCCTGGGAGGACTCAGGGCCATAGAAGAAGCCATACACAGTGGTTGTTGTACTTGTAAAAGCTTAAACGACAAGATGATGAGTACACAGTTATACTCAACATGACTTACCCATATAACAATAACAAGGAATTATGCACTTTAGGATTGTAGCAAGGAATATGGTTGGTTTTGCATAAAAGCATTCATAAATAAAGCAAAGTGACTATATCAACTAAGCAAACATAGTCGTTCATAAATATGAAGCAATTAGTAAAGGTGGAACTCGATCTTACATGAGTCAGGTTCTTATCACTAGTTTGTATCTAGAAGCATACAACATAATACTTTGAACTTTGTAGAGGGGGTGCACAATAACTCTACCAAAGACAAAGGATACCACCCATACGACCTATCAGTACATAAGGGGTATCTCGTTGCCGCAACCTTTCCCAAGATGTTGGATGGGGTTATGTGGCGTGAGGCCGGTGGGGCTCTGGGTGGTGTTGGATGGGGTGGAGGATGTGTGGCTCGATGGCGGTAGGATGGGATCAGGTGTTTCTAGGCCAACGTTGTTGCCTTCCGTGAGCGAGCAGAAGCGGAGGCCATCCGGAGCCTAGCCTTAATTGTTCAAGTTTCTTAAGTGCTTTATTCTAGGTGCGGTCTTTTCAAAACTAAGATTGTCATAGGTGGTTTGTGAGCTTACCTATGGTGATTTGGTGCTTGAGTTCACCAAGCTCAAGCTCGTCATCTTGGTCTTCTTGCACCCATAAGAGTGGTTCCTTTGCTTGAGGGTGAGGGAGCTGTATCAAGCATGGGCATATGGATTAGAGATGAGGATAAACTCATGAGATTGAGTTGAGAGGGATTTTAGGCTTACACTTGGGATTGGCTTAGAGATTAAGGTCCTGAGGTCACCTTCTTCTCCCAAGCATGGAATTCTTCTCCAAATTCTCCTCACTTTCTTGCTTTTACCTTTATGCTTCTTGTTCTTGGTCCTAGAGAGAGAGAGAGAGAGAGCGAGAGAGAGAGAGAGAGAGACAGATAGAGAGAGAGAGAGAGAGAGAGAGAGAGAGAGAGAGAATGAAGAGTGGTGATCGAGATGAGAATGTGGAGGGTTAGTGCTGGTGATTTGGGTCTTGCTTGGGTTACCATATGTGGGGACAAGTGGAGAACACATCATCTACTTATTTGCTGAGTCACTAGTGTCTTATCAGACACTATGATGGTCCATTGTAGACTGCATTGTGTTGACTAGACAAATAGGGTTAACCAGGATCGATGGACAGTCGGGGTCTCCGAGAAACAACATCAGGTAGTATGTGGATTCATTGGGGTTCTGATTTGATGCCAAACTTAGGAGATATGATCTCTGAGATGTTGCTTTGATTTAGTTGTGGGATTCGCATAGTCCTTGATGGGGCTTCTTAACCCGACTTCTTTCCTTGTCTTAATCTTGCATTTGAAGTCTGTTGACCTTGCCTTGCCTTGGTTTGACCATCGTTTGGAGAGTTTCTCCTCGAGACTTTGGAATGAGAGTCAATGGATTGCTTGAGATTAGTCATTGTTCCTATGGTTGGAGTATTTATAGGTAATCATGGAGAGGTATTATAAACGGAAAGCTCAAGACACCATTGATGCTAACAGAATTTCATCTCTAGCTGAAATTAATTGGGACGAGGAGTATGACCCCGATTTGAGGAAAGAAATTGATGCTTATCATCCGAACGTAAGAGAAAAGGTGAGAAGAAAATACTTGGAGAATGGACCTTGCCAGCCTCGCACGTGTGATTTTCCTGTTACACAAATTGGAGAGAAAGAGAAGCCGAGAAGATTTATTCCAGAATGGTTTGATGAGTTTGGTCCTTGGCATGAGTATAGTGAGGTAAAGGATAGAGCATATTGCTTTTATTGTTTCTTGTTTAGAGAAAAGAAAGATGTAGGATATGATGCATTTGTGGTTAAGGGTTGGAATGGATATCATAGGAAAGAAAGGGTAAGGGCACATATTGGTGAGGTTGGTGGTTTACACTATACTAGGTAGCGTGCCCGTGCGTTGCTACGGGATAACTAAACTTTTGTACTAAAAACACATAGATCGCACGATAAGATAACAATACTGTGAAATTAAATACTGACGTTAAAATGACATTTAATCCAAAAAGCAAATTTCGTGAAATTAACATAATTTTTGTACTAAAAACACACGGATCGCACGTTAAGATAACAATACTGTAAAATTAAATACCGACGTTAAAGTAATATTGAATCCAAAAAGCAAAATTTGTAAAATTAACACTCTCACGGAGAGCGCGGTGTCGCAGGCTCACCAACTCTACTATATAGACCTTTTCGTGCGTGGTAACATGATAAATAATGTCCTAATAATTTGAGCATGAACGTGTTGTATTGTTAAAAAAAAAGATAATGCGAGCATGATGTTCAATATTACAAATTGAATCTTGTACATGGCTAAAACTCTCATCGATGGTTTGCAATTATCAAGGTATGCATTTATAGTATTGTACATTTGTGCATACGCACATAAAAGTTCATATCACTATAACAAGATTAATTGATTTCTCAACCTTTTAAAACTAGCTATCTACATGAATTATCAGTTTGCTTCATACAGGATTGGTATATCAAGTGAACGTATAGTTTGACTGACTAAACCTATAGTTGATCTTTCGAAAGAAAGACTAAACCTATAGTTGCTATAGTGTCATCCTTTTTTTTGGAACGAAGTGAGCGAGTGTATATTATTTCTTTTGAAACTAAAGTATATGTTGTTGCTTCCTGTATGTAATGCGATCTCGGTTCGAGATATTGGACGGGACACACGTTGCAAAAGGTGAGCAGAGGCAGCAGTGGCCCACTGGGGAACATTTTAGCACAAGTGCACACTACCGGAAGGCCAGGGCGTCTTTGTTTCGTGTCGCTCAGCGCTCAAAAAGCGGCAATGGTGTTGCCTGGTGACTCGGGAGATGGCAAAATGGGGAACGCCGGAGCGGATAGGCCTTACTCCGTGTGGTTTCTTCATTCGATTAGTACGGACGGAGCGGCCTTATTATCCGTTCCGAAATCTATGACTTTCCCCGTGGACGTGAACCACCGGCAATGGTGTCCATGCTGGCCCTGTTCGTTTTGCCGAGAACCTACGCTAAAAAATATTATTCACTGATTTGTTATGAGAGAAAAATGATGTACTATGGCTGATAAGTTGAAGCGAATAGGACAGATGCTTCCTGTCACCACAGCTAGCTCTTGCATTGGATTGGCTCAAGAACAGCGAAGCCAATGGATTTAAGCCTTAATCACTATATAGCAAAATGCCCGCGCATTGCTGCGGGCGAAAGTTGCTATATATGTATGTTATGAATGTAAATATATTCTACCTCTTAAACAAAATGATACAAAATGATAAAAGCTGACAGGTAACTCCTAACAGCTATGAAAAAGGTCTATAACTCTATATAAGAATTCTCAAACTGCATTTCCCAATTTTCTTTCTACTCCCCTTCTGTGAAGTCACAATCATGTGATAATAAATGAACACTGCGTTGCTACGGGCGTAGCTTACAATACATGTTATTGATACAACTATAAATAGACTCGTATAAAATATCTCCTACTTAGCAATGATTTCAATACAAATATAAATACTCATGCAATATAATTCAAAGAGATATATAAACTCGCAGTGATATGCAATAATAACCAGTGAGGGATATAAAAATTCAAAATGATATGAGGATTTGCTCAATAACTTTCGTTACAAGAATCTTTTCAACATGAGTAGAACACTATTCAACATTTGGCATTACACATGGAACAAAACAAGCTCCCAACTTAATACGACAGACCAAACTTCACAAAATACATTTGGCCATGGAAGACCATATTCATCCCCACAAAAAATTCCCGGTGCTGCCAGTAAGCCACATCTGCATGTTCCTCCCTCGAATTGCACTTCCCATAGCATTAACGATATGCAATAATCAAGTGAGAAATACAAAGATTCACAGGGATATATGAGGACTGCACAATAACTTTCTTTACAACAAGCTTTTCAACACCAATGACACCTCGTAGGTGTGCTCCTATGTTCTTACTTCTAACAGCCACACAAGCGTAAATACAAAAGAGAGAGGATATTGTAAATACATTCCAGTGCATCTATTAGTATTCCTAGGTTAAAATGCTGAGCAAAAAACCATGGCCTTACCTCTAGCCAAATATCATCGCAGCTGCCAGACGTATTGGGATTGGATCACAACAGCAGATCCGTTGTGGGCAACTCACACTCAGTTCTGCCGCTGGCTTCCATCTCCCTTCAAATCAAGTTTTGATCCTATAAGACCAATTCACCAATATCCCAGACTTGATCAAGATTTTCAGTGCACCACTTGTCGGCATCATCAACAGGACACAATTATGACCCTACAGAAAAATATTGGGCTCAGGCGATCTACTGAGATTGTAGAACAGCATGGAACCTTGTAATCGTACAATAAAAAAACCAATATGGTAACCTAGGAACTTAACATGCCATATATATATGAAAATAAATTGGTTCAGTGATAGTCAATCGAATATACTTCATGACAGTAAACAATCTTGGAACTTGACAACCCATATGCTTTCTAAGATGGTCAACTGATATGAACTAAGAATAAAAGGGTCTTTCTCCACATCCAATCACCATACATTATGAAGTACTCCCTCTGTTCATAAATAAGTGTCATTCTAGCATTCAAAATTTGTATTCAAATAAGTGTCATTCTCACTTCCCGATGCACCTTTCTCTCTTCCCAATACATCTCTATCTCTCTCTCCTCCTCGTTTTCTGTACATCCCACCTTTTTCACCCCTCCTTAATTCCCGTGCCCAGAGCTAGAATGACATATAAATATGAACGGATGGAGTAGCTATATTTGTAGTATCGAGTTGAAACTGAGTCAAACCTTGTACTAACACCAGAATGCCTTTCTAATTCTTCTCAACTACAAACTATTGCATAAAGCAATTAAATTTATTGAGTTGAGAAATGCTTGAAACACAAAGATTGCTTCAGTAGAAGGAAATCAGAAGAGCTAAATGAATAATTGCAACATTATGCATTTAGACAATTTAATGATGAATCAACGAAGGGTAAAACAGAAGTGAATGTTTTCTGTGCTGAAAAAAATTTGCACGTAAAATGAGTTGCACCATGTCCATGCTAGGTACGTTATGCTTCCATCTGTGCAAGCAAACATAAGTGAGTTGTAACATGAGAATCTGCTTCCATCTGTGCAAACAAAAGCATATGCAAAGAGAAACATGCTATGACGCCTACAGTTAATAGTCCAATTTTTTAGGTCCCTTTCCGGATTCTCAATAATGTCAACCTCTTTCAGCTTCACGAAAAATGAGTTGTACCATGCTAGGTACACGCTATGCTTTGAGTGCGTAAGAAAACTGAAAAGGTCTTATTATTGGTGTCAGACTTGGCAGTATGTGAATCTTCAAATTCCATGTGGAGGGAACAGACAGTGTAGTGAAAAAAAGTACTATAGATGGACTTTTCTGAACTACTATTTGGTAGCAGAAATAGGTATGCAATTGTGCAACTAAGAAGAGGAAGGAGTAATTTCTCATAATACCTGCAGGGAGAAGAATACATAATGAACTGTATCATCAGCAGAGCATTTAGTGAAACCATTTTGCTCTAGTCTTGAAGGCTTCAAGCAACCTGAAAAACAGAATACTGGAAAGGTCAGTTATGAAGCATGGCCCTTCAAGAACCTGCTAACCACCAATGACATTCTAGAGTTAGTTCTTGTAGTAATAAGAGCAGAGTTAGTGAAAGCTACATAATTCGATCATTAACAACCTAGGCTCATGACAACTTATGGATACTTGTGTTCTACAACACCACTACAAAAATGGCACCTCTGCAAACAGAGAAACAACCTCATTTTTAAAGAATGGAGGTGTCAGTCCAACAATGAAAAAAGCTTTTGTTAAAGAAGTTCATCTCAAGTGCATTGGGTCTAAGCCTCTAATATATAGGCTTGGATTAACCTAATTTCACATCCACCAAGAATTAGAGTTTGTGGCTTTTCCTTTATTTGAGGACATACGCCGAAGTGGACTGATGTCTTAGAAAACTCATCTGTTCAGCGATGCTATGTGGATCAGTTGCCTGGCTGCAACGAGCTCTCACTCGTGGCTGTACGCTGACACCATTTCCATTAGCTGAATTTGGTTGGGTTTGTAAGCCAGAAGGATGGTTAAAATGACATTCCGTTTATTTTCACCGGTCAACGATGGCATATGGACATATGCAAAAAAGAACCCTATATCAAACACAATCTGAAAAAACAAAAGAATAAAACTGAGAACTGATGTTCAGGAAAGAAATCTTTGGAGGAATCAAGGTTGCTTGTGTTGCAGTAACTGCCATCTGGTTAAGTAAGGATAGGAGCATCAAATACTGCATTTTGGTACTGCACTATAAAAGTCGCGTTACTGGCACTGTGTTTAAATGAACACTAAGCTAGAGTTACAAGACTTTAGACACTGTTTGAAAATAAACCTATTTCTGACATCCTTTAGAGAAAGCCATCGATTTCCTTTTTTCTTGGCTAGATAAATTGAAGTGTTGTACAATTTAGTCACAAGACATATACCATGGAACTATAATCATGGTCATGGATCTCAAAGGCGATTTCATTGTCTTAAGGCATGTGTAGGCATATAGCAGATTTTTTCAAGGAAAGTAAAATTCAACTACAGTTAACCAATAACGAACCTGATTTCTCCAGTGTAGGCTCATCCTTTTCCCATCCACATATTTTGAGCAGGCACCTCAATGTAATCAGATAATGAATTCTTCACCTGATCGATGTAACTGAACGGAGGTGCTACCACAAAATCTGCAGTAGCACCATAATAATGATCTAAGAATCAGTGCAAAGCCAATACATATTCAAAAAGTACAAGTCAGGCTTAATAAACAGTCATAGATTCAAACTGACAGGACTAATTTGAAGGTTCAATTATCTTGGCATTTGGCAAATCCCCGCATATAAATTAGTCATGTTCCTGAAGTTTGGGCCAAAATAAGACTGATTTCAAGGTTCAATTAGCTAGACAAAATCCACAAAGTCAAAGGCATAATACACCATCGCCAACCAACTGTTTGTGCGGGCATTTCGTCGAACACGAATCGAGCTATGGCCAGCCGAATGCACCAAATCGATAACAAAAAGAGAAGCAAATCGAGTAGACTTGATAGTGCAGCCATGTGCCTTTGACCTTCTTTATGCTGCATCCGACCTACACCTTGCCTGGTCAGGACCATCGAATCAGAGTAGGTCTTCATCATGAAGGGAGGCAAGGGAAAAGGCAGAGAGAGCACGGATCCATCTGACCTAGTCGCGGAGGGACGACCGTGGCCACTGTGGCAGGGAGGGCCACCGTCGCCTTGCCCTTGTGGCACAAGGAGGAAGGGGCGTGGAGGAGAATGAGGGTGGCCGCCGTGCCGTGCGCTCTCACCTGGGTTAGGATGCCTCCTCGCCGGATCCACCGAGGGCAAGCGCCTCCACCCTATTCGGTCCGCCTCGTCGCCGGATCAGCTGAGGGCGACGGTCGACGGTCTGCTCACTGGCCGGGCTGCCTCATCTGGATCCATCCTCGGCGTGGGAGGGGAGGCGGCAGGGGGACGATGTCTGGAACCGTCAATGCCCTGGCTGACTGGGTCGCCGGGGGCTTGGCGAGGGAGGCCGCGGCGATGCTTGGCAAAGGCGACGGCGACGGCGAAGGAGTGAGGCCGGTGAGCGATCGCGGTGCGATGGGATCGTAGGGGCACGATGGGATCGGTGGGGAGGAGCGCGACAGTGGTGCGGGGATGGGGAGCTCCAATGGGTCACACGCACGGTGGGTGGGGGCGGTGATTGCGGCGTTTGTGCAACTTGCGTGCGGACGGGAGACGGGTATCGCAGGGGAGCAGAGCGATGACGACCCCAAACAAAGTCGCACAAAAAAATAGTCTTACTTTTGTTCTTTTTAGTTGTAGGAGAATGCAATGAAGAAGTGTGATGATTTGTTACAAAGAAAGCAACACATAGATGTTGCTTACAATAAGATCAGTGAAGTTGCTAAGAAGGCCTATTTTACTCGGTTGAATGGGTCCATTGATACAGCTAGACTATTGTTGAAGCAAGGATTGCCTTTTTGTGGCCATGATAAGATTGGAGAAATAGAGATCAAGCATCAAATCTTATGGTATATTTCCAATCTTTTGACTTTGCCTTTTATTTGCATCTCATGTTGACTACATTAACTGCCACAAATACATTGTCATTAGCGTTGCAACGCAAGGATAAAGATGTTGCAAATGCTATTGGATGTGTGAAATCAACTGGACTCCATTTAGATGATCTTAGAAGAGATGGTTGGGAAAAATTATTAGATGAAGTGAATGAGTTTTGTGACTTGCATGAAATTAATAGAGTGGAAATGGAAAGTACATATATTGATCCACGACAACCTAGGAAAAAATCAGGAATTACGAACAAGCATCACTATGCAGTGGATTGCTTTAATGATGTTATTGATTGGTTAGTTCAAGATCTTGATAGCCATGACCTTCGTCTTTATATTGCTAATGTGAGAGCAGATAATAGATTCTCCAACATAAACACTATTGGTGAGCTCTCTCAAAAAATGGTAGAGACAGAGAAACATTGTTTGTATAGATTGGTCTATCGACTTTTGAAGCTCGTGCCAGTATTGTCGGTCGCTACAGCAATAGTTGAGAGATGTTTTCAGGCATGAAGATTGTAAAAACAAGTTTGTCTAATCGCATGGGTGATCAACACTTGAGTCATAGACTTATTTTCTATATAGAGAAAGAAGAAATGAAGAAAGTTAGTGTCGGGGTCATAACCCCGCGGTGTCTGATCTAGGCACTGATTAGTTAGCAGGCCACGCGGCCTGCAATATCTCAGCTAGCGAAGGCCTGAACAACCAAGGCCCAGCCAAGCCAAGCGAATCAAGCTAGACGCTAAGGCCAGGGTCAGCCATGACCCCTTCCTCCTGCCTTAGCCGCACATCGCTCGAAAGGCGCACAACCTCACCCCCATCACGACCCCCGGAGGGAACGGGGAGAGGTCGGGCACTACAAAGCGTGCCTACTCTGACAAGAACAAGCATGCCGCACTGACCCCGCAAGGACCGAAGGGACAACGGTCACCTCGGTCTAGTCAGACGCTATCCCTGTGCCACACTGCCCAGATAAGGCAACACCGCACGGCGATGACGACCGGTATGGAGCCCACTATCCAAATACAGTCTGACAAGATGAAGGTAAGACTCCACCCACTATGGGATGGGATCCACGATGAAGGTCTTGACCTAGAAGCCATACAGACTGGTGAGATCCACGACCCCAATGATCAGGATCGTGGCCCTCAGCTCCTCCAGCCAACAAGGCGACCGACGACCTAGGGACAGCTACCAACTCTCGTATGACGCCCCAAGAAACCAGGAGACAATGACAAAGACCAAGGTGGAGATCAGGTCACACAAGATGGCTGGTGAACCAACATTGTGCCTACATTACCACCACGGCTAGCATAGTGGCACCACGTCACACCCATACGTGCTACACAAGACGGCATAGCTTGCAAGCCAAGTTAGCTAGGACCTCCCTTAGGCTCACGACCCTTCGGTCAGGAGAATCTTCATCTTTGTACATGCCCTAGCCCTGAACTCTATATAAGGGAAGCTAGGGCACCATCTCCGATCATCTTCTACCATTTTTACTCATTCTCCATCATAGTAGGGCTCCTGGAGCTTCCCTTCAGGTAGTCTATCTCACAGCTATAGCTCTCCAACCTCTTCCACCATTCTTCCACCTCCCATTGTAAGAACTTTAGAGCATTCAAGCGAGGAACACATACTCGATCATCTCTAAGACTAGACATAGGGCTCTGGCCTAAACCAATATAAATCCTCATGTCTTTTGGATGCTACCATCATCTTCCTAGAGCAGTGTGGCAATCGTATAAATTTGCTAGTCCGGTTTACAAAACACCGATAGTTGGCGCACCAGGTAGGGGAAGTCGCACACTCTTGATTGTTGAGAAGGAAGCGATGGCTCCTCACACCATCGGTGGACTCGCCCACGGAATGGCCCACAACGGCCACATCCACCATGAAAACTACAAGTTCATTGGCATCGAAGGGCCAATGCCCGCGCCTGCCTTTAGCCATGGCCCGAACCACCGCCTAGGAGATCTAGTTTCCATGGTCCATGGCGGACACACTCTCGGAACTACCCTTGGGGGCTACATCCTAGAGTCCACCCACATAGGAGGGCCAACCCCCTCTCTCATCATCATCGGCGAGCAAGCTCACGGAACGGCCCACGACGGCCACATCCAAGTGCTCTTCACGACGGCGAGGTCAACACCCTCTCACGCCAAAGATCACGACCAGATCCTATGTTCTGGAGGCTAGGACCCCTTGGCCCATGGTGGGTAGACCCATGGAACAGCTTTCAATAGCCCTGCCTGGGAGCCTGCCACAACAAGATGACTGATACCATTTATCGATGAGCCATCTGTGGACGAGTCAAAGTGGGAGAAGACTCCCATAGGGAGGGAGATCAAGATGACTATAACTCAAGCCAGAGCCACCCTGGCTTATCTGAAATGGTCAGAAGCAGCGATCGCCTTTGATAGGTCCAATCATGCCAACCACATTCAGCCACCGGGGTAGTTTCCCCTCGTCGTCAGCGTGACAGTTGGAGAAATGCATCTCACCAAAGTGTTGATGGACGGGGGGAGCGGACTCAATGTCCTATACTCATGTACATACGACGCTATGGGCCTCTCTGGAGCAGCGATATCCGACAAGCACCCTCGTCTATGGGGTTGTACATAGAGCATGAGCTTCTCCTCTCGGACAGGCTACCCTACCCATTACATTTGGAGGGTGCATGAACTTTCGTACAGAGACACTCGACTTTGAGGAAATCGACCTCCCTAGCCCTTATCAAGCCATTTTAGACCGACCATGCTACGCTAAATTTATGGTTGTTCCTAACTATGCTTACCTCAAGCTTAAACTTCCTGGTCCTCGAGGAGTCATCACGGTAAGTGGTGACCTGCACCAGGCGCACTCTTGCGAGGAGGAAAACCTTAACATCACAACAGTCATGAGCCAAGCCTCAGAGTTGTGAACTATCCAGGCTACCATGACCAAGGTCGTGCCCAAATCCAGCATGAGGAAGTAGTCCATGAGAGCCTTCAAGCCCACAGAGGACACCAAGGAGGTACATATTGACCCCGAAGACACCAGCGAAATCGTTCGAATTGGTTGCGGCCTTTCCGATCGGCAAGAGCATGAGCTCATCGACTTCCTGCTCCAAAATCGAGACATCTTTGCATGAAAACCTTCCAACATGCCAGGAATCCCGAGGCAGGTTGCTGAGCATAGCCTCGATATCTTGCCTGGAGCCAAACCTATCAAATAGCGCCTCCACCGCTTCGACGATGAAAGGCGAAAGGCCATTGGAGAAGAGATCGCCAGGCTCCTGGCGGCAGGATTCATCAAGGAAGTCTTCCACCCTGAATGGATCGCTAACCCGGTCCTAGTTTGAAAGAAGAATGGGACCTAGAGGATGTGCGTGGACTACACCAACTTGAACAAGGCATGCCCGAAGGTACCCTATCCGCTACCATGAATTGATCAAGTAGTTGACTTGACCACGGGTTGCGAAACCCTATGCTTCCTAGACGCATATTCGGGGTACCATCAAATCATGATGAAGGAGGCCGACTAGCTCATAACCTCCTTCATCACCCCATTCAGCGCCTACTGCTACGTCACCATGCCCTTTGGACTCAAGAACATGGGGCCACCTACCAAAGGTGCATGAACCAATGCCTCGGCGAGCTCATCGAGGACATCGTGGAGGCCTACATTGATGACATCGTCGTAAATTCTAGGAAAGCCGACCAACTAGTCAGTAACCTAGAGGCCGCCTTCCCTCGTCTTAGATAATTCAGGATCAAGCTCAACCGCGAAAAGTGGGTATTCAGGGTCCCCAAGGGAAAGCTCCTCGGGTTTATTGTTTCTGAGCGGGGCATCAAAGCCAACCCAGAGAAGATTACGACGATCAAGATTTTGGGCCACATCATGAACCTGAAAGGAGTCCAAAAGCTCATGGGATGCCTAGCCTCCCTTAGCCGCTTCATCTCCCGGCTAGGGGATGGCATGCCATTATACAAGCTCCTAAAAAAGGCTAACCAGTTTACTTGGACAGCTGAAGCATAGGAGGCATTCGAGAAGCTCAAAGCGTTCCTAGCAAGAACTCCCACACTAGTATCGCCCGAGAAGGGAGAACTGCTCCTCCTCTACATTGCCACGACCACTCAGGTGGTCAGCGCAGCACTCGTCATCGAGCGAGAAGAGTGCGGGCACTTCCAAAAGATCTAGAGGCCAGTATACTTCATCAGCGAGGTCCTCTCGGACACTAAGGTGCGTTACCCATAAATCTAGAAGCTTATCTACGCCATCCTCGTCGCTAAACAAAAGTTGTTGCATTACTTTGAGGGACACCCCATTGTTGTGGGGGGTACGACCCCAGATACCCATGGCAGACTACATGGGCTGCGCCCCCAGGGGTGACCTAGCCCACAAGACGAAGCCTTGCGGAGCACAGCGCTGCTCGGTGCCCCTCGCAAGACACCAGGAAGATATCCTAAAGATACTACAAGATCTGTTAGGATACGTATGATCCCATGATCCCTGTAATCTGTTAATACTTTCCGGTTATCTCCTAGATCTAACCGACTTATAACCCTACCCCCAGACTATATAAGGCGGGCAGGGGCCCCCTCAAAACACATGCAATATTATATGATAGCCAATACAATCCAACAGACCACAGGAGTAGGGTATTACGTTGCACTGACGGCCCAAACCTGTCTAACTCTTGTGTCTTTGTTGCCTTCTTGTTCTCGATTACACGCATCTCTGTCGATCAATCTACCTTTGTGGGATACCCCTCGAAGGACTGCCGATGATATTCTATCAACAATTGGCATGCTAGGTAGGGGTGTGTGTGCTATTTCCATGTCGAACAAGATGGTATGTTTTGCAGGCTCTTTGTCCCTTCCACAGCCCAGCCAGATCTTCATGATCGGATCGATCTCCTAGATCATCAACGCTGACAGAGTTGGAGAGCTCATCGAGCTGGTGCAGATCAATTCTGCGTCGATCACCTCAACACCTACGACTGCAGATCTGATCTCGAAACCACCTCTGAGGTCATCTTCATCGACAATTCACCGCTCGCTCCCCCGCTACCCGAGGAGGCAAATCAACAACGACGATCTGATCGCATCCATCGATCAGGTTGGCCAGAAGCTCGCCGATTGCCTCTCCATCGTAGAATCGGCTCTGACCACTCTGGTTTAGTGCCGACCACCCTCTGATTCAGATCTTTTGGTGGCTGATCAGGAAACGCCAAGGGTTGCGGCCCTGGCATTTGGGCTCACCAGCGTCGTCGCCACCTATCAAGATGCCCTAAGGGGCAAATTCACTGACCAGGTGGGAGATATCCATCCTCTCGCCGACCACATCACCGACTAGCTCTCGCCGACTGTCAACATGCTACACGTTGGCTCACGCCCCGAAGCATCCCTCCAAACCATCCTGGAGGAAATTTGCGAGAAGAAGAAGTGTGAGCAAGAATCTCCGAGACACGCGACGTCATATCGATGGGCACCGTTTCTCTCGCCATGAAGAAGAAGTACGCCGACGCCAAGAGTATGAGCAAAAATTCAGAAATCCAGATGCTGTCCTCTAGCCACTTAGCGTCGACAAGGCTACAGATCATGACAGTGATGATCCCGAAGGGCCCCGAGCATTCACAAGGGCACTCTGAACACTCTAGTGGCCCCATGGTTTCAAAATCACCGGGGTCGAGCCCTACGAGGGATGGATGAACCCCACATGGTGATTACAGGCTTATGCCACTACTATGCATGCCGCCGGGGGACATACCAGCGTCATGGCAAATTATCTTCCCGTCACGCTCATGCCAACTGCGATGAACTAGTTCACAAGCCTTGCCCCAGACTCCATTGGATCCTAGGAAGAGCTGAAGAAGGTCTTCACCGACAACTACATGGCTACGTGTACTTGGCCGGGCACCAAGCACGATTTGAACCGCATCTACTAGAAGCCGTTCGAGCTCCTCCATAGCTACATCAAACGCTTTTCTGAGATGAGGAATTCTATTCCTAACATCACGGAAGCTAAGATCATCACCGCCTTCGTCTGAGGACTCCATCACCGTGACCTCCGCTCCAAGTTTAATCACAAGCCGCCAAAAGGGATTGGCGAGATGATTACGACCGCCGATCAGTATGCCAACACTGAAGAGGCCGAAGTACGCTTCAACAAGGATGCGGGCACTCATCGCCCAACTCTCCGTAGCGACGAGTGACCCGATGACCAACGCCACAGCGATCGCCGCTATGATGACTGCAGTCACCATCGGGACAGTGGCCGAGATTGGCCAGAAGGATCCAAATCTAGTCAATATCGCTGGCGCCGACCAGACCACATCGTCGCCGTCGTTGATGAACCTCGCGCCAAGCGCAACTATGACGAGCAATACAAGAAGATCCTCAAAGGCTCGTGCCCTCTCCATAAGAACAGCAAGCACAAGATGAAGGACTGCCTCGGCTTAGCTAAGGAGTTCTAGGCTAAAAAGCTGGACGACAATAACAACGATGGAGCCAGAGGTCGCCGACCACCTGGGGACAACAACAATGCCTTCTAGGATCACGACAAAGTGGTAGCCACCATCTTCGGGGGCTCACCGCCGCTGAGAGCAGAAGAGACCGGAAGCTCACCGCTCACCGCCCACCGGGTGCTCGCTGTCAACGCGGAAGACGCCGTCACCAACCCTAGCTATCGCCCCTGGTCCGAGGTCCCCATCACCTTTAGCAGGGCCGACTAGTAGGAGAACATCCCTTACACAGGGCATTTCCCCCTCATTCTTGATGCAATCGTAAGGAAAGTGCTTTTTAGGAAAGTACTCATCGATGGCAGAAGCGCTCTGAACCTCCTTTTTGTCGAAGCCCTAAAGGAGCTAGGCCTTGGAATAGGAGACCTCACACCCTCTGACTCCTTCTATGGTGTGGTACTTGGTAGGGCATCCAAACCGCTTGGAGAGATCACCCTCCTAGTACAGTTTGGTACGGCTAGCAACTACCACGTCGAGCACATCAACTTCTACGTCGCCGACTTCAACACCGCCTACCACACCATACTTGGTCAGCCAGCTCTGGCCAAGTTCATGGCTATACCGCACTACGCGTATCTGGTACTGAAGATGCCTTCGCCTGCAGGAGTCCTGGCCCTACGGGCCAACCTCTCCATCACCTATCCCTATGAGATAGAGAGTCTCGCCCCTTACCAAAGCCACTGACCTATCCATCTAGATGGCTAGCATGGTTATCGACACCAAGATGGTGCCCACCGATGACCTAGAGATCCCAACACTAGAGCCTCCGCGTGCCTCTACCAAGTCCAAGGAAATCAAGGAGGTCAACCTCGGCCTCGACGACCCCACCAAGACTGTGAAGATTGGGGCTCACCTTGACCCCAAATAGGAAAGCATGCTCGTCTCCTTCCTATGTGCCAACACCGACGTGTTTGCTTGGAAATCTACAGACATGCCGGGGGTACCACGAGAGAAGATCGAGCACTCCTTGAATGTCTCACCGATCACCAAACCGATCAAGCAGAAACTCTGACGATTCACGCCAGACAAGAAGGAGGCTATTAGGGTAGAAATAAAATGGCTCCTAGCTGCTAGATTTATTAAAGAAGTGTATCATCCTGAGTGGTTGGCAAACCCTATTCTTGTTCAAAAAAAGATTAAAGAATGGAGAATGTGCATTGATTACACCGATCTCAACAAACATTGCCCTAAAGACCCCTTCGGTCTACCATGGATAGATGAGGTTGTAGACTCCACCACCAGCTACGAACTACTCTCCTTCCTCAACTGTTACTTTGGCTATCACCAGATATCCTTGAAAGAGGACGACCAGATCAAAACATCGTTCATCACGCCTTTTGGTGCGTATTGCTATACCACCATGTCCTTCAGACTCAAGAACATCGGGGAGACCTACCAAAGGGCCATCTAGATGTGCCTTAATCAGGAAATAGGCCACAACATCGAAGCTTACATCGATGATGTGGTCATCAAGTCCAAGACCGCCAACAATCTTATCGCCGACCTCGAAGAAACGTTCACCAACCTAAAAAAGATATAGATGGAAGTTGAACCCTTCAAAGTGCATCTTTGGAGTTCCATCTGGCATACTCTTGGGCTACATCATCAGCTCCCACGGTATTGAACCCAACCTTGACAAGGTCTTCGCCATCACCAACATGAAACGGCCAACTTGCGTAAAGGATATATAGAAGCTCACAGGGTGCATGGCTGCTCTCAGCTGCTTTATATCACGCCTCGACAAAAAGGGTCTACTGTTCTTCAAACTACTCAAGGCCTCTGAGTGCTTCTCCTGGTCGGAGGAGGCAGATACAGCTTTTGAGCAGCTCAAGTTGTTTCTAACGAAGCCTCCAATCATGACGGTGCCTCGACCAGACAAAACCCTACTGATCTATATCGTCGCCACTTCTCGCGTCATTAGCACAGCTATCATCATCGAGCACGAGGAAGCCGGACACACCTATAAGGTACAATGTCCGGTCTACTTCATCAGCGAGGTCCTTAATGAGTCCAAAACTCGTTATCCTCAAGTTCAGAAACTGCTATACGCTATTCTGATCACGTCACGCAAGCTCCGCCATTACTTTGAGTATTACAAGATTGCCATGGTCACCAAGTTCCCTCTAGGGGACATCCTCCACAACAAAGAGGCCAACGACTACATCATCAAATGGGCTGTCGAGCTCGGCACTTACTCCATTGAATTCAGAAGCAGGCCTACCATCAAGTCCTAGGCGCTCGCTGACTTTGTCGCTGAGTGGACCGAGATCCAAGAGCCCATCCCTGCTACTTGCCCCAAACACTGGGTGATGTACTTCGACAGCACCCTCAACATCAACGGTGCTGGTGCTGGCATTTTATTCATTACGCTGACCAAAGACAAGCTCCGATACATTCTCTGAATTCATTTTCCAGCCTCCAACAACGCCACGGAGTATGAAGCATGTCTCCACGGACTCCGTATAGCCGTTGAGCTCGGCATCAAATGCCTCATGGTATACGGAGACTCCATGCTGGTCATCAACCAACTTAACAAAGATTGGTCCTATTCCAGTGAGAAGATGAATGCATATTGTGCCAAAATCAGGAAATTTGAAGGGAAGTTCTACGGTATCGAGTACCACCACGTGGCACGAGATCAAATTTAGCTCACCGACCACCTATCTAAGATAGGCTCTTCTCACACCACGATTCCGCCTAGGGTCTTCATTCAAGACCTCTTTATGCCATCCATTAAGGAAGAGAAGGAAGTTCAAGAAATCCCCCCTGCCGAGCAGTTGGTACTTACAGTACCTTCGCCGGCCTCCGACTGGAGGGAATAGTTCATCAAGTACCTCACCAGCGCTGACATACCCGCCGACAATACCAAAACTGAACACCTAATCCGTCGAAGCAAGCATTATGTGCTGGTAGACGGAAACTTGATGAGGAAAAGTGCCAAGGAAGGGATACTACAGAAATGCATCACCCAAGAAGAGGGAGTGAAACTACTTGTCGAAATTCATTCTGGTTCCTGTGGTAATCACACGGCCTTGAGAAACCTGGACAGCAAAGCTTTCTGAACTGGTTTTTACTAGCCCACAGCCATCACCGACACAGAAGACCTTGTTCGACGTTGTGAAGGATGCCATTTTTTCGCCAAGCAAATACACGTACCGGCGCAGGAGTTGCAGACCATCCCAGCTTCTTGGCCTTTCGCATGCTAGGGACTGGATATGATCAGGCCTTTCAAGCCAGCGCCAGGTAGTTTCTGGTACGTGTACATCACCATTGACATGTTTTCCAAGTGGATCGAATACAAACCGCTCATTTCGGCTACTACAAAGAAGGTAGTCGAGCTCTTCGAAGATATCATCCACAGATTCGGTCTCTCGAACAACATTATCACCGACCTTGGAACTACATTCATTGGTCATCATTTTTGGGACTTCTACAAAGACCGATGCATCTCCGTCAAATACGTCTCTGTTGCCCATCCTAGAGCCAATGGCTAGGTCGAACGGGCGAACATCATGATCCTTGATGCCCTAAACAAGAGGCTATATCAGAAAAAGGAAAAGCATCTGGGCAGATGGCTCAAAGAGCTCCCAGCTGTGGTCTGGGGACTGCGCACTGAAGCTAGTCGCAGCACCGGTGTGTCTCCATATTTCTTGGTCTATGGCTCAGAAGTCATACTTCCAGCGGACATTGCCTTCCGAGCACCTAGGGTGGAACATTATAATGAAGAACAAGCCACAGCTGTTCGGACAGAGGACATCGACAGGGCCAAAGAAGAACGCCTGATCACTTGCATCCGCACAGCCAAATACCTAGAAGGCTTGCGAAGATACTACAACTGCAACATCAAAGGTCGTTCATTTGTTGTCGGCGACCTCATTCTCCACAGAAAATAGAAAACTGAAGGGATGCACAAGCTCTCCTCCCCCTGGGAAGGGCCTTACATGGTCAAAGAGGTTACCTGACCAGGGTCTTACCGGCTATGTGACTTGGAAGGAATTGATATCTCCAATTCATGGCACATCGAGCACATTATACGTTTCTATCCTTGAAACACTCTAGATATGTACTCTCCACTCCATAATGAATGAAGTTTTTGTCGCCATAATTTGTCTCCATTATTTCTCCATTACGGTTTAATCTCCATTTGTGGTCGCCAGCTCTAAGTTACTCCTTAACAAACTCCAATACGTGATCTCCATAAACGCTCTGCCATGTTTCTCCATATCTCCAAGATATTTCACCAACCGCCGAGTAGCACATGTTCTGCTCTATGTTCTTTGGAGAAGACCCAGCCTTCGATCTCTCCCTACACGTGCTACGGGCTCCACCATCTGCGTTATGGGTGGCTGCGGTTCCTCGGTCACGCCTGTTCCTCCTACACGTGCACAGGCTCCGTGCTCGACATTATGGAATACGGGCTAGCCAAGGCCAAGAGCCCAGTAATAAACTAACTGCTCGGACACTACTTATACTATGTATAATTACGTTAGGGTTAACACTACATCTATTTTTCGCCGAAAAACTGGCAAACTGCATAAACATCAACATGTCACTTTACAACATTTATACAGATACATAAATGTTTGTCTACGCCCTCATGCATTTAACTATCCTCTACGGCTGTTACAGATTACTCTCCGAGAAGGCCATTGGGCTTAGCCATCACCATCCACCTCGCCGAATAGGGCGACATCGCCGGCCAGCTTCTTCGCTGCGTCCTCCAACTCATCTTCCAGTTGCTGCTGCTTCGTCGCACCAGTCCCTCTGGCAAATCTGGCCCCTATCGCTTGAAGATCGATGGTAGGGTAATGAGACCGAACTACCGCCAGGGCATGGGTCACGACGGAGATAGTGGCATCTCGGTTGAAGCTCTTGAAGTTCTCCCACGCCGCCTTGCATCTGTCGATGATGGTGTTCGGATGAGGCGGCCTATCATCGGGCTGAGGAGCTGCCTCCATATCGATGCAGTCAAGCACCGGTCTGACTCCGGCCACCATGGCATCAAGCTTTCGCCTCTGGGTTTGCGCCTCCAGCTCCAGCACGTCGAATTGCGCCTTAGTCCTTTGACGGTATTCTGCAGGCGCCAAAAGGATCCGTCAAACCAAGAAATCACTTCGGCTATAACTCTGACCATGAACTACTAACCTTTTAGCTCCTCGGCCAGTTTCTCTGCTCGCCCAGACGCCTTCCCCTTCTCCTCCTAGAGCTGACTGATGACCTGATGCAACTGGTCGAGCTCCGCATCTTGCTCTACAAAAGTGACGATCGTCAGCAACATTAAAGCTATTCAGTAATACAGAACAAGTCCACTAATTCGCTGTACCTTTTTTCTGCTCAGAGAGGCTTCTCAGCTGCTCGGAGCTGTGCTCCAGCTGTTCAGAGCTGCCCCGCAACTACGCGGACATGGTCACTAGCTGCTCGGATAAAGCCCCCTTTTGGTATTCCAGATCCCGCGTGTTAGATTCAGCAAGATCCCGCTCGCGCTAGGCCCTCTGGACGTTTATCTCCATGAGCTTCACCGCCTCCTTCAGCTTTGCGTTCTCCTCAGCGAGGGGCTCCAAACTCTTGATCAGCTGTCGTCGTTGTTCAGTAGTTCATGCTATGCCCTACAAAAGCACCCAGATTATGAAGAACTCCAATCTCCAAAGTCAAAGACGAACATTGATGACGCAATACTAACCTTGATCTGCTTCTTGGCTGTGGAAACGGTGGACTCCAACCTCCTCACCTCCCTGGTGGTGTCCTCCTCTTCCACGACCACCACTTCATCACCTCGCTTGCGGAGGATCCAAACGGCTTGAGGTCGTGATTCCTCATGCTCAATCTCTTCCACCTCATCCTCTTCCTCCGCAACTGGTGGCGCCACTTGGGGGCTCGGTGGACGCACAGCGTGTCCGACCACGCCCTCTGACGTCTCAGGATGTGCCGCCTACTCCTTTGGCACCACTGGCTTCTCTGCTCCAGGCTTCCGCACGGCATCGGCAACTCCAGCATCCGCCTCCGAAGACCCGGTGGCTCCCACCGTTGCCCCTGGCATCGCCGCCGACTTGTCCGCCGTCGTCGCCAACCGTTCTCTGCCGTCAAGTCCATCAGCAGCGGCGGTCGACTCCTCTGCAGGCCATCTAGCACCCGGGGACTCCGGGATGGGGTCTACCGGCATTGCCACCACGCTGGGACTGGCCCTCGGCTGTTCGTCGTTTCATGACCATGGAAGGAAAAGGGCGTAAATATGATCTCTAAGAGATAATACAAATGCAATGCATCTACTTTCAATTGATAATTCTATATTTTCTTTGTTAAATAATTGACCTATTTCTTTAGGCTGGATCACGTATTTTGCTATATGAGACATCTTTTGTTCATTATTTTGGCATTCTTTCAATCACTACACGACAGTGATCAATGCCATCTTTATTTTGTTATAAATGGTTAGTGTTATTGCCCTTGCCTCTACCATTTTAATTATGTTTTAACCAATATGACATTGTTATTACTGGAAGTTGAACTTTGATGTTAAAAATTGTGAGTTGATCATACTACTTATTTGAACATCACATGAGTCACTATATTTACGATCAAGTCGTGCACACTCATCTGTTTGCTCTAGCTTCGCCACTGCCTGTAATTCATTCATAATCAAATTGCAGTTCAAAAAGTCACGTATAAATAACTTGAACAAGATGAACACAGAAACACTCACCGGGCGGGCATCAGGGATCAGGCAGAGGCGGAGCTTACTGCGCGGACCGGAACAGGCGGGCGGCCACCGACGGCGTAACAGCCGAGCAGTGAGCAGGGCGCGCGGTGCGGCCGCGCGGACAGCACAACAGCCGGGCAGGCAGGGCTCGCGGCGCGGCGTGCAGCGTGTCGGCGTGCCGGCGTGACCTGGGCGTGGGCGGCGGGCGGCTTCAACGAGCTGAAGTTGCGATTCGCTATTATGAAAGGAGGCAGGCGAGGCATCGCATACTCGCGGCTTCGACTTCGAGTGGAAGGAAGAGGAACCGCGCCGGCCTCTGGAATCTGGACGACGCAGCTAGCCAACACGCTTGGGCTGGATTGCTGGAACATGGAAGCGCGACGTGGGCTTCTTGAGTTTTTGGGCTGCAGGGGGTGCCTCATCTTGCGCCATGGGGGTGCCTATTGGGCCAAGTTTCTTTAGTGCTCATGTATTTTCGGAAATTTGGGGGGTGCCTGGGCACCCGGCAGCCACAACTGGGCTTCGCCCCAGGCGGGGAGGGACTCGCAGCCGCCAGCGCCTGCGTGCACGGGCGCACCTGTAGCCTCCAGGCTGCCGGAAGCCTAGAGGGGCCCGGCCGTGATCATCGTCTGCACTCTGCAGGGCCACAGGGGCTCGTCGGCGCCCGCCTGCAAAGGCCTACAGGGGCCAGCCGCTCCTGCTCTCCTCTCCCTGAGGGCTGCTGCGTCCTTCATTCCAAAAACAAAAATGGCAGCCACCACCAGAAAACATGTACAAGATAAATTGTGATGGCGCATTTATGCAGGACACTAAAAGGGAGGCTGGGGATCTATCATTCGAGATCATAAAGGTGAATTCATGGCTGCCAAGGCTGGATCTTTGCATCACGTATCAAATGCCCTTCATGCTATATGTTTAGCATGTTTAAATGGGCTACAACTTGCTTCTTCTCTTGGCATGCGAGTGTGCTTCTGGAAACTGACGCTCAAATTTTGGCTTCGGCTTTAACGTCTACTAGCTGTGATCGTTCTGAATTGGGGATGGTCTTCAGAGAGATTAAGACTAGAATGAATTTTGATTTCCTTTGCTGTAAAATTTCTAAGTGCTCCAGGGATTGTAATTTAATTGCTGATGTATTAGCCTCCTATGGAGCTGTCTTAGATGCTGGTGAGTCTAGTCTGTGGCTGGACCAAGCACCGAACTTTGTATTATCAATAGTTTCTGGCGAGTTGCCAGGAGCTGTTTAATCTATGGAAACATGTTTTCCATTTCAAAAAAAAAGAGAGCGCTGCTGCGTCGGGGTCTGCTTTATTCCCATGCGCGCAGCAGAGCCACCTCTGTTCCTGCATGAAGGCCCTTGCTTCGCTCACCTGAAAGAGAATGCAGCAGCAGCACGTATGGGCATGGGGCAGCAAAAACAGTGACGTGGTCCGTGGAGACGGCGGCTCCTAGAGTGCCGAATTGATCAGGCCACTAGACCAGCACTGCCAGCGATGAAGAGAAAAATGATGTATTGATGTCCCATGAACTAATCAGTCCAGTAACCTATTAAAATACCATTATACCCTTATAACTAAATTTAGAATTAGTTCTTGACCCACCAATATTAAGTTTTGGTTCACATTTTAAGTTCCTCCCTCTAGGTTCTTTGAATTTTTTAACCATTAGATCTAGATAGATGAACGGCTACCTTTTTTTCCAAGCACCGTAAAATTTCTCTTAAAAGTATTATAGGGATTTTAGGCCATGTCTGGTGCCACTTCGGTGATAGCACTTGCAAGGAGCTAGAGCCGCTCCAAATGGCTGAGAAGGAGAAGCACTTCTGGTGAGGAACTGAAGTTGTTTCCATGGTATGATGGTGGAGCCACGATTTTGGTGCTTAGGATTGTAGTCCATGAATATGTATATTATTAGTCTTACTTTTGCATCGTTGTCTAGAAATTTTGAGAAAAAAGGGGTGATATGCAATAGGTGCCCAATTAGTCCCAACTTGGAGGCAACCTGATCAGGCTTCAACGACCTAATCAACTCCTACAAAAATTGCTGAATGGCAACAAAAGGAATGATGCGAAGATTATTACACTTAAGCACATCAATTTAATGGCAACAAATAGAATGATGTGAAGATTATTACACTCAAGCACATCAATTTTAGGTAATTACGACACGTGTAAACTTAAATTATTATGGTCTAATTTTTTTCCATTGCAACGTACGGACACAATCCTAGTAAGCAATAAAAAATGTCATCCTCTCTCCACAATTGCATTTGGTGAAGACATTTGTTTTTAATTTTTTGTGGTCCAACCTTGTGAGTCGATTGTTATTCCTATGCTCAAGAAAATCACCGATTTAGGTTCTCTTTGGAATGCGAGAAATTTTCATGTTTTCTATGGCTTTTTGTTTACTAAACCGATTCCTATCAAATTTTTGTACACTTCCTATAAAATTCCGTTTCGAAGGGCCTGAGCGTTGGGACGAGAGCAGCATCGTCTCCTTCTCCTTCCGATAGGATCCGCTCTACCTGCCTTCTTCTGTCCGCCGCCCCGCCACGGCCCCTTCCGGCACGCACACTCCCCCTCCACTCCCGCACGCGCCCCCGCTTCTCCGTTCCATCCGGCGCGCACGACGCTCCGCCTCCACTTCACCACTTGGCCCTCTGCTCGCACGCACGGTCTCCGCTCATCCCTCTTCTCCGTCGCGCACGATGCTCCGCTCGGTCCTCGCTCTTCTCTTGCACGCATGTTCCGCTCGGCCCTTTTTTTGACGATGAACAGGAGGGGCAAGCCCCTACTAGTAATTTATTGAAAATAAAAAGTGTAGTAAACAGGGTACAGGGGGAGAGGAGGAAGGGTACAAGCTCAAGAGATAAAAAAGGAAATGAAAAAAATAAGTCTCACTAGAAAGATTAAACAAGGTTGTTTAACCATAATTAAATAGTGGGGAAATAACTTCTTCTTGCACAATGCAAAAGCAGCGCACATTCAGATCTGAAGGCCCTCTTTGCCTCCTGAATTGAGGGGGGCTTGTTGTTGAAGATCAAACCATTTCTTGCTTGCCAGATCGTCCAACTCATCATGATTATGATTTCCATGAAGAACGGGACATGAAGTTGTCTTCTGAATTCTTCCAAACATTGGTAAATTTCCCAGCTTTGTTGAGTGTGAAGTCCAAGCCAGTTCCAGCATTTTGAAGCAAAAGGGCACTCTATCCTGAGGTGGAGCAGAGATTCTTCTATTGAATTGTTACAGAGAACACATGTGTAGTCTTGGAGTTCCATGTTTTTTCTTTTAAGAAGTTCCCTTGTGCTTAGTCTATCCATCAAGATTAACCAAGCAAAAACCTTGTGCTTATTCTGACATGTACTTTTCCAGATCCATTTGAAGCTTGGATGTATGTTTCTGTGACCACTTAACTGTTTATAAGCCTTGGCCACGGAAAATTTTCCAGAGTTCCAAATGCATGACCAGTGGTCAGCATTTTCATTGAGAGTTAATAGCTGCAGGTCTATCTGAAGTTGATTAAGTTGATCAAAAGCCTGCTGTGAGAGAGGGAGGTGAAAAAGATCCAGGATGTTTTCTCTTGATTTTGCATCAGCAAGAATAGTGTTTCCAGTCTTTGCAAAGGAATATAGCTCTGGGTATGTTATCATAGGCACCTTGTTACTCCATAGATCAGACTAGAGATAGCATGATTTTCCATTGTTGATGTTGACTCTTGCCAATCCTTTAAATTTATCTAATAACTTCAGGATTTCTTTCCACCAGATCCCTTCTTGGCCAATGATGGCAGACTTCCAGTGTTATGGGGTTGCTAGGATGGAGAGGAGAGAGCCGAGGGGAGCGACGGCGGCTGACGTGCTACAGTACCCGTGGCGCTACAGTACCACGAGTACTGTTCACAGCGCGACGGCTAGGGCTGCAAGGGCGCTGAGGGAGGCCGGCCGCGGGGCTTCGCCCACGGCCGGCAAGAGAGAAGGGATTTCCTTCCAATCTCTTGCTTGATTAGATTGATACATCTCCTCTCCTTATATAGAGAGGTTTACTTGACTCCTAAGCAAGCGACTAATTAACCCTAACGGGCTAAGGCCCAATAGGCCCTTGACTCCTCTAACACTACTCCCCACCTGGACATGCAGCTCGTCCTCGAGCTACGACCTAACAATGATGCTAACTATGGCTTCACTAGACACAAACTGAACACCTAAGAACAAGCCTTTTACATCTCGGCTTATTTCAAATAAACTCGACTCTTTATTCTTGAATCCTGAAGATGCGGCGGACACCCTCCGCGTGCTGGACAGGCTCGTGTAGCCGCCTGGATCCCATGGAGACCATCGAAACGAGAGGGTTGCACGGGTACGGCTGTCGGGAATCAATCGCAACAGCGACCAGCGGAGACGACCTCGTGGCGGCCGACAGCGAAACACGGCAGTGCTAGGCAGTGCGTCTCCGCCGGTGACAAAGAGGAGTGCGCTTCTTCTATCATCACTCCCATAGAACTGGAGTGCGCCGCCTGCGGGAACAGCACCATGCTCGCGCCTGGAGACAGCAACGGGTCACCGCGGTTGTTGTTGGCCGTTCGACGGGGCGAGGTCGTGCCCCCCCTTGCCGAGGTCGATCACCATCAAGGCCGCCTCATGCATCTGCTGGCGCATCTCCTGCAGTCGGCGCCGCGCTAGGAGGCCGCGTGCTGCAGCCTGTAATCGCACCGTCGCAGACTGACAATCACTCTTCTGCGCAAGCGCCACTTGCACGGTTGCTGCCGCAGTGGCGATCTGATCGCCCGGCTGTGCACCTGTGAATGGAGGCACCGGCACACCGAGGATGAGGCCCGCCGACTGCGCGCCCGAGGATGAGGGCACCGACGCCGGCTGTGCGCCAATGTTATGGACGAGGGTCGCGAGGACGTCCATCTGGCGCTGCAGGTGGTTGAAGGTCGCCATCCACTCACCGAAGGCGCCTGTGGAAGGTGCAGGCTGCTGCGCAGGCAAGGGCGCCACAGTGGCTGTGGCGGTGGTGAACACGGGCGGAGCTGCGGAGGACAGGGCCAGCGTAGCCCAAGGATGTGTGCCGAGCGGCGTGGAGATGGGCACGGCGGCGTAGGATCCGGCCGGCGGTGCTACGGAGAACAGGGCCGGCGTAGCCCAGGGATGTGCGCCGAGCGATGTGGAGAAGGGCACGGCGGCGTAGGATCCGTCCGGCGGCGCTGCGGAGAACAGGGCCGGCGTAGCCTAGGGATGTGCGCCGAGCGATGTGGAGAAGGGCACAGCGGCGTAGGATCCAGCCATGTTATGGGGTTGCTAGGATGGAGAGGAGAGAGCCGAGGGGAGCGACGGCGGCTGACGTGCTACAGTACCCGCGGCGCTACAGTCCCATGGGTACTGTTCACAGCGCGACGGCTAGGGCTGCAAGGGCGCTGGGGGAGGCCGGCCGCGGGGCTTCGCCCACGGCCGGCAAGAGAGAAGGGATTTCCTTCCAATCTCTTGCTTGATTAGATTGATACATCTCCTCTCCTTATATAGAGAGGTTTACTTGACTCCTAAGCAAGCGACTAATTAACCCTAACGGGCTAAGGCCAAATAGGCCCTTGACTCCTCTAACATCCAGCTTCATAATAACTTTCCCACACAAGTGCCACCCATGGAATGTCATCTTTGTTGAAAAATTTAATCAGGTGTTTCAGTAGTAGAGCCTCATTCTTAGTTTTCAGATTGATTACTCCCAATCCCCCCTCTTCCTTTGATTTGCACACATCAGTCCATGCAGCTTTTGGATTTTGTTTTGCATTTACATCAGCTCCCCTCCAAAGACAGAGTTTTCTAAATTTGTCAATCTGTGCTATTACTGTGTTATGGACAGCAAAAGTACTCATGCAGAATGTAGGGAAAGCTGAGAAAACTGAGTTTGTCAATTGAAGCCTTCTAGTTTAGTTTAGGAAGGTTGATGTGGCAGCCAGCCTCCTCTCACATCTAGTGACCAGGGGAGAGAAATCTATCACCTTTGGCTTTGTCAATCCTAAAGGCAGCCCAAGATATGTAAATGGTAATTTGCCTTTCTCACAATTAAAGGTTCTAGACAAATGGTCCAATCTTTCTTCCTCAATGTTGATGGGTATCATGATTGATTTATTGTAATTAACCTTCAAGCCAGTTGATTCCCCAAAAGAATGTAGGAGAGCTTTGAGAGTTAAAAGCTGGCTGCTGCAGGCTTCCAAGATTATTAGTGTATCATCTGCATATTGGATTATTGGGAAGTCAGTGAAACACCTCAGGGGGATGGGTAACTTGAGGAGATTAAGATCCTTGGCTTTGTTAACAATTGATTGGAGTAGGTCTGCCACAAGTACAAATAATAGTGGAGAGAGTGGATCACCTTGTCTGACCCCTCTCTTGCAATGAATAACCTTTCCTGCCTTTCCGTTTAGTAATACTGATGAAGTCCCAGAATTTAGGATGTCTTTGATCCATCTAATCCATTTATTACCAAAGCCCTTTGCTCTTAGTACCTGAATAATGGCTTCATGTTCCACCTTGTCAAAATCCTTCTCGAAATCAAGTTTTAGGATGACCAATTGCCTTATGGATTTATGGCACAGATGAAGATATTCTAAACAATCTTGGATTGTTCTAGTTTTGATAAATCCATATTGGTTTTTGTGAATGATTTGCTTGATCACTTTCTATAACCTGTTTGCTAGTATCTTGGTGATGAGCTTGAAGGATGTGTTGAGTAGAGAGATTGGTCTATAATCAGAAGTTGTGGTCGGCCCTTCCTTCTTTGGAATCAAAGTAATATATGATGTGTTGATGCTCTTCAGGTAGATTTCTCCCTCAAAGAGAGCTTCAAATAGCTTGTAGTAATCTAGTGCAATCAAATTCCAACATCCTTTAATAAACTCATTATTGAAACCATCTGGCCCTGGAGATTTGTTATTTGGAAGATCATCTATCACCTCATCAATCTCCTGTCTACTGAAGGGAGTCTCTAATCCTCCAAGATTATTATTGGCACTTAGTAGGTTTCTCAGGTTGAATAGCATTGAGTTGAATTCTGACTTTTCCAGTCTTTGCTTGAAGGCCTCCCAAAGAATTTGTGCCTTTTGCTCATGATCTGTAATATCAATACCTGAAGCATCTTGGAGGAAGGCTATAGAAATTTTCTTGTGATTGATGGTGGCATGGGCTTGAAAGTATCTAGTACTAGCATCTCCTCTTTGACCCAGTTAATTTTTCTTCTTTGTTTCTAGTAGCATCTTTGCTATTAGAGGTAAGAAATTAGTTTGGAGCTCAAAAGTTCTCTGAAATTCCATTCACTAAGTGACAGGTCTCTAAAACATTCAATATGTCCAAAAGTTTCAAGATCATTTTTCAGTTTTCAATTAATTTTGGCAAAGGAGGTGTGTTGGCTTTCCAAAGTCTTCAGAGATTTCCTCAAGTTCTTGCATTTAGCATTTATGGCTTTGGTTGGGTCATTTGGCAGAAAAGGAACTTCCATCCATGAATGAGGACCGAAACAAAGTCATCTCTATCTAACCAGTGGTTGTCAAATCTAAAAATGTGGCCTTTAGGAATTTTGGTGTTGATCTCTATTACACAGGGCCAATGATATGAGGTCTCCATGACCATAGCTTTCACCACAGTGTTTGGATATCGCTCTGTCTAGGCATTTGAGGTAAAAAAACCAGTCTAATCTCTCAAGTAGGGAGAGAGAATTGTTTGTTTGTCCATGTGTAATGTCTGCCATGAAGAGGAAGCTCTATCAGTCCCAGTGTGTTGATGGAATCGTTGAAAAGAAACATTTCTGTTATGTCCCCTCCTTCCTTGTTCCTGTCTTTAGTTTTTTGATTAGATTGAAATCCCCTACTATGAGCCATTTAGTTTGCTCAGGCATCTGGATGTTTTTGAACCAATCAAGGAAGGCTCTTTTGCCAGTTGGTGTACAGGGAGCATAAATAGTTGTAAGTATCCATGAGCTATTGTTGATGCTTGAAATCATTTCCACTGAGATAGCAAAATCATTCTAAAAGATTTCAATGCCATTAAAAAGTGATCCCTTCCATGCCATCAAAATACCTCCTGAGACTCCATCGGAAGGCTTGAATACAAATGAGTCAAACCCTTGAGGACAGATATTTCTGAGGAAAGCTTGATCAATAGTCTCTTTCTTAGTTTCTTCTAGGCATACAATGTCAGCTTTGCTTTCCATAATCTTGTCCCTAATGGAGTTCCACTTCTTTTCTGCATTGGCTCCTCTTACATTCCAGCATAAGGCTTTCCAGAATCTGCTTGTCATTAAGTGGAAACAATTGCAAACTTGAGCCAAGAGGGGGAGAGTAGAATGCTCTCCCCACTAATCCCCCAGATGAGGGGCCAAGACCAACAAACAGCCAGCAGCAAAAAAGAGAGAGAAAAAGAAGGCAGAAATAACAGCAACAACCAAGAATTAAAACCAGCCAAGGAACACTGGTCCAGAGTACCAAAACAAAGGCTTAACAGGCCTAGGCCAACATAACCAAAGTTCAACTAACATTAAAACAGAAAGGAAATTAAGATAACATTAAAAGAGCCGAAGCTAGTCAGCGTTCTTGTCCTTGTTGGGCTTCTCTCCATCTTCATCAGCATCATTGTTTTCCAGGCCGTTCCCCTTCTTTCTTGCAATGGGCTTGGGCTTCTTTCTTTTGTTGAGAGTAGCTTCATCGACCTCTTCAGCACTCATTTGGCACATCTTGATCCCAATGTCCTGTAAGGTGTCAGTTGAAAGTGTTGGTGGCTGAATCTTGCACCCAAGACAATTGGATATCTTACATCCATTTGGTTTGAAGCCATTTGTCTTCTCTTTGACCCGTGCTCCTCCTCCTAACCTGAGAATCAACAATTGGGGATTGCATTTTGCCTTTTCTTGCTCTTTTTTTGCCTAGTTGAGTGAGGTGGCCTAGGGTCTCCTTAAAAAGTAGTGACTCATCAGTGATCAGAGAATCTTCAATGAAGCTCAGCTTTCCACATTGCTCATTTTCCTGGTAGGTGGTAGGAGTAGAAAGACTGAGCTTAGTGGAGTCCCATGGCTGATGAATGAATGCAAAGAATTGGGACTGAAGCAGATTTTTGGCCCAAGAGTGACTGGAAGGGGAGTTGATGAACATCTTGAAAAATGGTGCCCACTGCTTTGGGACCTCCACCATGGTTGTCTCTAAAGTTTCACCTGCCCTTTGATTGTTGTTACTGTCCCAATCCTTGCTGGCCAAACGAGGTGACTGATAAACAAGGGCCTTACTGCTCAGACCTTCATCTACAGGGGCTGGGTGGAAGCTGTCAATAATTCTGACCATCCCTAGTTGGATGTTACTAACCTAGATCTCCTGGTTCTGCTGCCAGTCCATGTTTTGCTCATTTTGTGCCCCTTGGATCTCTTCATCATTCATGAGTTCATCATCAGGTATTTCTAGGTGAAGAAAGTTATTCTGTTCCCCCAAAAGATGAATGGGCACCACTTCAACTTGATTTTCAGCAACCTCTTCTGCTTTGTCAAGCATAATTGGTTGGGGTTCAGATGGTGCAGGCTGTTCCAAGATGACTTCCTGTATCATCTGATGATTATCCATCTGATTAGCCTCCCAGTTGTTCTGACCTTGATTAATGTTCACAACTGGGTGGCTCAGGACTTCTTGAGGGTTGCTAATGGTCATTAAACTCCAAATTTAACCATCAACTATTTCATAAATTGACATGAAATGAATCACAAACTATAGTTATAGGGTTTGATTCTAACAAGTTCCATGAGTTTTGGTGCTCTCAATTATTTTGCAGGATATTTAATTTTTCACTGAGGAAAACTATCGCAAATTATGAATTGAAGTACACCATTGCGAAGAGCTCGTCGAGCTGATCGAAATGGATATATTATTTGCTATATTTGGAGCCCGGAGTGAAAAGATATTAATTTCCCAAACAAAATCAACATGCTACGTGGGACCCACGCCAACACTACCATGCAAAGATAGCCGCTGACCGGTGGGCTCCAACGCACAGAACCATGCAGAGCTGGGCTAGACATTGACACGGCCAGCCGGTGGGCCCCACAGCGCAGTAGCTGTCGGCGGTGGGCGCCTTCTGCCTTTGCGCAGAGGAGACAAGGCAGGCTCGGGCTGTTTCTAGGCAGGGGGACGACCGACGGAGATGGCCTGTGGGGCGGCGACACGTGGCGCTGTGGCCACGCTCACGCGCGTCCACGACTACACGGAGGGAAAGCGCTGGCGCAGGAGCCGCTCAGCTAGGGCCACGTGTCACAGCGGGATTAGCCAGGGGACATCTGTGCCTGTGCGCGCGTACGGAGGGCGCGCTGAGCTGCGATGCGGGATGGGTCCAGGACAGGTCGCAGCGAGGGAATAGAGGGCGCAAGGTGGCGGTGCGGTTCACCCGCCCAGGTGCGGTTGAGACGCCTAAACCGGCTGGCCCAACTATCCGAGAAGGCCATTATCTCTCCAGTTAACAGAAAACAACGCGGTTTTATCGGTTCGGCTCCGATTCGGGGCCCTAGAGGCCGGTTCTTCGCTGGTTTTCTACGTAGGTCGGTGGGGGAGATCCTTGGCGACCAAGTTATGATCTCCACCACCCATGTAAGGTAGGTTTGATCCAATGGTGGCCATAAAATGTGACGTAGATTGATGACATGGCACTTTCTTGCCCCCTACTCCACCTCGGCCAATATAAGGACGGCCAGACCCCCTCCAGGAACTAAACATCTACACACCCTATGCTCCAGAGCTACATTATTTCATACACCTTGAAGGAGTGTCCCTCTAGATGATTCTCATCTAGTTGTAAAATAGAAAATTAGGAGAGAGAAGAGGAGAGAGCTAAGGAGGAGCCATATCTGTCGGATCTTCCTCAACTTTGTAATTTTACAGATCTGACTCATCTTTGAGTACTCTCTAGGTTCTTCAATTGCTATTCCTAAGTTCTTTGTCTACTTAATTTCAGTATTTACTTTTAGTTATTTATTGGATTCCCGCTTGCATCAAGTGCTCTAGTCTTTGCAAAACTAGAGTAGTAATCAATAGAATAGGCATGGTGCTTAGTCTTGCGATTACCTAGAATTGCACCCAGCCCTATGGATAGTTGTGGTAGCCCCAGGTGGTGACAACCCTAACGACCGATGTATTCCACCACGTTTGGGTTGGTGTCGGGGACCAATACTAGGGTACCCGAATAGGAGGAGCTAATGGTCATCAACATTGATTCATCCGAGCAGTCAAGAGCGCGACTACAGCTCCAACCGACCCCTAGGTGCGCAGGCTCCGCCTCACCTGGCCTCTGGGGGCGGGCTCCGCATCGCCCGACCTCTGGGTCGGGGGCCTCACCTCGCCCAACCTCTGAGTCGGGGGCTCCATCTCGTCCATCCCAAGGCCACGGGGGTCTCACCCAAGGCCGCGGGCCCCGCCTCGCCCGACCCCTTGGGTACGGGCTCTGTCTCGCCCGACCCCTTGGGTACGGGCTCTGTCTCGCCCGACCCCAAGGATGTGGTTTCCACCTTGCCCAACCCCATGGGTGCGGGCTCCAACTTGCCCGAGGCCACGGGCTCCGCCTCGCCCGATCCCTTGGGTGTGGGCTCTGTCTCGCTCGATGGGGACCCATACCGCCGCCAACCACTCTAGGTCCAAGCGTATGGACCTGGGTCAAAACTCTGACTCCAGGGAAGAGACTGGCATGACTCGATGTAACCTATGGCCATGACGGGCCATACCTGAGGATTCACATCAAGAACAACATCGGGTGTGCCAGTGCTGTTCTGCCTAACCCTCTTACGAACACTGACAGGCGCGTCAGTTCACCACAACGTCTGTCGGGATAGAATGGAATGCCATGACCGACAGATGACACCTGCGCATGGCGCCAGTGGTGAATAGGGCTGTGACGTGGAGCCATCCCTATCGACATCTACAGGATCGGCGGGACCTGCATGGAGGAGAAGAAGGACCCGATGACCCTGGAAGCCTTCTTGTCTCTCTTGTTCTTCTGTTTTTCTTCCGACTATAACCTGCGCTTTTCCTTCACCTATAAAAGGGGAAGCAGGGTGCCCCATGAAAGGGGGGATCCAGATCCGCATGAGGATGAACCACAAGATAGAAAACACAAGCGCACGACACGGACACATGGCTGAGCAGCAACCGAGCAACAACCGAGCTCTCAGCACCTGATCACTCCTTCCATCAGAAACTTGGGATCCTTTCCCTCTCTCGCTCATTTGTAACCCCTACTGCAAACCAAGTGCCGGTAACACGAGCATCAGCAAACTGGACGTAGGGACGTTCTGCCCAAGCCAGTATAAACCCTTGTGTCCTCTGAGCACACCATCCGAGCCAGACGTGCAAATACAAATTTACTTGTCGGTGGTCCAAAAACACCGACAGTTGGCATGCTAGGTATGGGACTTTTGCGCGTCTCGATGTCCACATCAGGTCTCAGATGGCTAGTCACGGTGTCAGCTAGGTCTCGGGTGCACATGTATGCTTCGGGAGCCTGGACTTCATCGTCACGATGGAGGGAGAGTTGGCGTAGGTTCCCGTCACCGTCCAACCTCTCCGCTTCGCCAGCCTCGACGCGATCGCTAAGGCGCTTGAGGAGCTACGGCTATGCGAACTAGAGGCCTGTTCCCTCGAGAGCGACTAGCTCCTCGACTTCAATTATGGGAAGCTAGAGCGCTAGCTCAGTGCCTTCCTAGGACCCTGACCATCATAGGAGGACATGGGCTGCCTCACCTTCTCGTTCGGTAACGTCATGTCACAACTTGCCGGAGGAGAGCCACTCTCCCCGAAATACCAAATCCAGAGCGCCCCGATAGCGCTCCCGTCCAGTCTCCGCAACACCACAAAGACCGTTGGCCACCTTATGGCGCAACATACACCTCCATCCCCCGTGAACGACGAGTTCGTGGGGATGACCGAATATGTCGTGGAATATTTCCACGACCTCCTCACGGGAGAATCAGGGTCACCCTCCAACTCTGACTCCAGCAGGGGGAGGCATCACCCTTCTCATGAATGTTTCATGGTAGGTACCCCCAAGGGATATGTCAAAAGCATCCATGAGGGTGAGGCTACCCCAACGAATGACCTCAATGACAAGGTCGAGGGGGATGCAGGGGCCCCACCTTGACAACGAGTACAGCAGTTGAAGGCCCGGCACCAAGAGCTCGAGGAAGCACGACTCCAGCTCGGGCAGGAACGCATGGAGCTTGAATGAGAGATCGAGCTCCATGGAGATAGTGGGCGTGCATGTGCCATGGCCCACGACATGAACCAAGGATCATCGAGGATGATGAAGCCCTCCCACACTTCACCAGGGCAAACCAGAACATTGCTGCTGTGGCAGCCTTGCTCTAGGGGCTTCTGAGGCCTACGACACCCAAAGATCGTTGGGCCCATCTCGAGATTCGCACACTACTCAAGCATGCGGCGGTGCAACAGGCCGTGAGCTCGCTGTCCTGACGATGCGAGCTCGATGCCAGTTAGCGTGTGCCATCAGAGTGACCTAACAAGGACGTGTCGGTCCACTAGGCCTAGCAAGGCGGTAGGCCGCACACCATGGTCCCGGTGCATGAACATCTCGGCCTCCACCATGATGTGTGCAACACCCTCGATTCCCGTAGGCGTACCCACAGAGATGTGAGGGAGGAGGCTTGCCACGGCTACCACCCTCGTCATGGCGGACACTACGACAGCGGCAAGGAACGAAGCCCGAGCCCCAACTTGCTGGGACCTCAGGCCTTTGGCCGACACATCCTCAACGCCGTCTTCCCATCGCGGTACCGACCACCAACCAACATCCTAAAATACTCTAGGGAAATAAACCCTGGACTGTGGCTCCAGGATTATCGGCTTGCTTGCCAAGCCGGTGGAGCAGATAATCATGATTTCATTATCCACAACCTTCCATTGTTCCTGGCCGATTTGGCGCGAACGTGTTTGGAACACCTTCCGCCCAACCGAATCCAAAGTTGGGCGAACCTAAAAGAGATCTTCGTGGAAAACTTCTAGGGCACATACGCGCATCCTGGGAACCCATGGGATCTCAAAAACTACCGACAGAAGTCTAAGGAAACTCTTCATGGGTACATTCGGCGCTTGCAACGAGCTGCCCAATGTCGCCGACGCCGACATCATAGGAGCTTTCCTGTCTAGGACCACCTGTGAGTCCCTAGTTCACAAGCTGGGACATAAGGGCCCGCGAACCACCAAGGAGCTCCTCGACATCACCACCTGTCGGTGTTTCAAGTAAACACCAACGAGTAAATTTGTATTATTGCACATCTGGCTTGGATGGCGTGCTAAGAGGACACGAGGTTTATACTGGTTCGGGCAGAATGTCCCTACGTCTAGTTCGTTGCTACTGCTCATGTTACTAGCACTAAAAAGTTTGTAGTAGGGGTTACAAACAGGCGAGAGAGGGACAGGTCCCAAGTCTCTGATGGAAAGAATGAATGGGTGTCGAGAGCTCGGTCGCTGCTCGGCTATGTGTTCGAGGTTCGATGCTAGTGGTTCTGGTCTAATGTGGTGCAATGGATTCGGGTCTGATGCGATGAGTTTTGATGCCCCTCTAAGGGATGCCCTACTTTCCCTTTTATAGTCCAAGGGAAAGCACGGGTTATAACGGGAGAAAAGAGAAGAACGAGAGGGAGAGGAAGTCCTTCAGGGTCATCGGGCCTTTCCTTTCCTTTGTCCAGCCCTCGCTAACATGGCTGGTGGTGACAGGGATAGCCCCACGCCGGACGCCTATCTGCCTAATGATGCCATGCCCTAGCGTTGTCAGCAGGTCATGACGTCCCATCCCGCCCCGGCGTTCGGCGTGGCAAACCAGCGTGCTGATCAGCCGCCGTATAGGGAGTAGACAGCATAGTGACCACGCGTCCGTCACTGTGGGCGATGTGAGTCCCCTAGAATGACATGTCATGGGGATGGGTCATGTTGAGATGTGACCGCTCCCTACACGATGCCAGAAGTTTGACCTTGGGTTGTACTTTTTTGCCCGTAGTGGTTGGCGGTGGTGTGAGCTTCTGTTAGGAGCCATGCCCGAGGGATCGGGTGAGACGAAGCTAGCCTGTAGACGTTGGGCGAGGCGAAGCCAGCCCTCAGACATCGGGCAAGGTGGAGCCAGCCTGTAGACGTCGGGCGAGGCAGAGCTAGCCCTTAGACGCCGGGTGAGGAGGAGTCCACCTTCAGATGTCGGGTGAGGTGAAGACCGCCCTCGGGGGTTGGGCGAGGTGGAGCCTACCCTTAGAGGTCGAGCGAGGCCAAGCCCGTGGCCTCGGTGCCAAGTGAGGCAGAGCTAGCCTATAGACGTTGGGCGAGACAGAGCCAGCCCTCAGACGTCGGGCGAGGCGAAGCCCACTCTCAGACGTCGGGAGAGGTGGAGCCAACCCTCAGGGGTCGGGCGAGGCAGAGCCCACTCTTAGAGGTCGAGCGAGGCGAAGCTCGCATCCTCAGTGTCTGTTGGAGCTATAGTCGCACCCTTGACTACCTAGATGGATTAACGTATAATGACCATTAGCCCCTCCTCTTCGGGTACCCTAGTATTGGTCCCCGACAGTAGCCCCCCGAGCTTTCAGAGGAGTAGAATACTCTTTCGGAGGCTCTTCCAAATCGGGGGACCCTAAGAGCCTTGGCCTTCCTTTGTAGCCCACGGTGTGTCCTGGGGATGGTGATTCCCTCTTGTCGAGGCTAGGCCCTTTGCCGGTATGGCCGTGAAATTTGGTGGTTCGTTAGCTGGCTAGTTTGATTGGGGTCCTGACATCCCGTTCATGGGGATCCAGCTAGGGTCAGCTTGGTGACCGACCCCAAATTCTTGGCGGTCGATCCGTATAGTTCTCGGGTCTATTCAACCGGTCCCAAGGGCTATGTGCCTTTCTTCGAGGAAAAACCAAGGATCATAACCGGCCGAGACTCAAACGTGTGCTGGGATGCCCGTGGCTCTTGTGCACCAGGGTACTTGCCGTTTGCGGGCCCATCCCTTTATATCCTTTATTCTAAGGGTGCTCGGAGCGGTTGTCAAAACCATCGATGGTCCAATCCTTCGATCTCCTAGGCCTAGGAGGGCCGTGGAGGTATTCTTGATCCGTATCCTTCTTACTTGTGATGAGTCGTGGCTCGTCTAGAAAGGCAAAATGTCCGGTGAGCTTTCCGAGGGAATGGATAGAGATTGCGTGCACACTTCCCATGGTGGGACGTCATGGCAAATCATGGTAGGTGCGGAGATCCAGGCAGATGGTTGGTGTCCTCGCATCCGTTGCCCCTATAAAACCAAAGGGTTCGCCCCTAGGGTTATATACCTTGCCTCCTCACCTCCGCAACCATGACCGCCACCACCAATCGCCTATGGGTTCCCATCTTCGTATCCCTGCCGTCGTTGAGCCCGCATGCAACCATCCCCATCTCTAATGGATCCATGGTGCTGCTCCGACATTACCTTCCAGCGCATGGAAGGTCTCGTCCGTCATGGTCTTCTCTGTGCGTGGACCTCGGCCGAGGAGTGGTTGCTGCTCGGCGAGGAGGAGCTACCATCGTCGCTCGACGGCTATGTGGTGTTGTTCGCCCACTTCCATGAGCATGGGTTCGTTACCCTCGCCCATAGATTTCTTCGGGGACTACTTCATTACTACAAGATCGAGCTGTAGCACCTTAATCCCAATGGGATTCAGCATATGGTGGTGTTTGTCGCCCTATGCGAGGGATTCCTAGGGATCAGTCCCCACTTTGATCTGTGGCAGCACTTCTTCGCTGTCACCCTCCAGAAGAAGAGGGAGAAGAGCGGCAGGTAGGAGCTGCATACGTCGATGGGATGCACCGGCATCCAACTCCGGAACAACCAGGTCGGCGAGTACCTGTCGATGCAGTTGTTGACCTACAACAAGGGGTGGCATTCATAGTAGTTCTAAATCAAGAACAACGCCGCTGCTCCCCTACTGGAGTTCATCGGGCGCTTGATCGAAGAGGCCTTAGAGTCGTGGAGGAAGTGGGGTGTCCCAGAGAAGGACAAGAAGAAGATCTAGGACCACCTTGCCATTATCTACATCCTGAAGGAGAGCGGTCTAAAGGGGTCAGGCATCATCAGAGCCTACCACGCGAGGAGGGTGGTGCCATTGATGAGGCGAGCGCTCTCACTGTATGCAATGGCGCCCAAGGCATCATTCGACGAGATGACACTTGCTGAGGGAGTGCTCTCCCACTCTGAGGTCATGCAGCACATTAAGGAGGCGATGGAGCCTTTGCGGGATGACGTGGGCGCCCCCCTCGATTTTGTCAACCCGGTGCTGGGACATCCTCCGATGCGGCTGGAACCAAGCCATGTCGTCTTCGTAAGTTTCCCCTCCTCACACCTCCTCTTCAATTGATTTCCTAACCTCTTGATACTAACATTAAGAGGGGTGGGACCAGTCGAGGGACCTCGTCCTCACGGATCACCTGGCTCTATTGTCGAGGGATTCATCCGTGAGGGTGGCGAATCACGCTGAGGGAGAGCGGCTAAGGAAGGCGAAGGAGGACAAGAGAAAGAAATGGCAGTGGAAGCTGTAGGCGCAGGAGCGAGGGGAGGACACCAATAGTGACGACGATGATGATGAGGAAGATGATGACGAGGTAGTCGACGACATCGAGTGGGATGATCTAGAGAGCGAGGATGTGCTGACAGGTATTGGCTCATCCTTGCAGGAGTTGGGACCCTTCCCATTCCATGGAAGGGAGGGCATGTCCGTGGAGCCAGCGGAGATGGGCTAGACCACTGGCCTGCCCCAGGAACCAACAGGGGTGGGTAGCTCTACCGCCTCGTCCAAGGTGCTAGAGGAGGTGGGAGGCTCCGCTGTAGCGCCCCAAGATCCAAGGGGAGCGAGCCCCTCTGCCTAGGAGCAGGCGGCGGGCTCAAAACGGCCTCGCCCCGACGAGGCAGAGCAGAGGTATAGGGGTTCGCCCCCCAAACATATCTACTGCCCAACAACACCAATGTGAGTCATCAGCTCCCCTGCTTCCTCTGCTTTGGGTGGATTTCGTCGTGACTTAAGTTTTTCTTTTCTTGCAGCATTGGGAGGCGGCGTAATCCGTTGGCGCTGGCGCCAAAGAAGGGCATTGCCCATCAAGCGAGGCAACAGCCGTTGGCTGGCATCGCGCCCATTTTGGGCAGGAGCGACGCCAGTGTGACTGCGTCGCTGGCTAGTTAGGCGCCGCTCATGGTGGCGTCCGTGCCCTCGGCGGGATGGGCGGACATAGGGGCCAAAGCGGCGCCTTCAAAGATCGCTGAGCAGCCGGTGATGGTGGCGACAGCGCTGCCAATGATAGGGTGGACGGGGCTACCAACCGCGCTTGTGGTGCCGACCATGGTGGGTGCAACGCAGCCGGTCGTGACCTTGCTAACATAGGTGGAGGTGGATGGTAGCTATGACTGGCGGGTCATAGCCGGACCCTATCGTGGTGGCGCATGAGGTACTAGTGTGACCCACGTCGTCGGCATCCCAGGCGACAGAGTCTGGCATGGGCTAGACTGAGGGGGATGCGACCGAAGGGTCCCCGGACGTCGTGGTGCTGGGAGAGAGGTCGGTGCCTGTTCCACTGACCCCTTCCATCGCCGAAGGGGTGTCTCGATAGGAATGTCATGGCGAGAGGGCTCAGCGACACTTGGAGCCGATGGGGAGTCATCTTTGGCCCTGATGTTGGTAGGCTGCAACTTGCCTATGCGGGGTGAGCCCTTTCTTTAGTGGACAAATCCGCAGGACCCGATGTCGATGCTTATCACCCTCGCCGCCACCGTCGAGAGCATGGAGCGAGAGAGCCTCGACGTGGGAGTTGCGTCCATGCTCGAAGCCCCGGACCATGCCCGGGGTGCCTTGGCCGAAGTTGTTCCTATTGGTCAGGTATTTGCTTGATCCAGCTTCTCGCCCTTTCCTTTCTCTACATATTTTTGTATCCTGACCATCATCTTCTTTCAGTCCCTCATTGCTCATAGCTGGGAGAAGTCTCGGTTCCTTTGCGAGCAGAAGGAATCCTAGGACCGCCTTGTTGAGGAGGCATAGCTACGTAGGGAGGTGACCACTTAGCTTGTTGCCGCCCAGCAGAGGGTGGTGGAGCTGACCCCCCTCACTGAGGAGGCAAACAATCTTTGGTCGTGGGTGGCCGAGGCCCGCCGACACGCTGATGAGGCCAAGAGGGCGTTTGAGGCCATGTCAGCGAGGTCATGGAGGGACGAGGAGGAGGTCGCCAGGGTCAGGGAGGAGCAGGATGAGCTGCTCCAGAAGGACGCCGAGACCCACCAGTGGTTCCTCGACCTTCTAGCCGAGGTTGAGCGGGAAAGGGAGTTGAAGCTAGGAGCCAAAGAGAAGCTTGTGGCCCTAGAGAAGAGGGCAAGCCTGGATGCCGAGGCAGTCACCTGGCTACGCAAGTAGTGGGACGAGCTGCTCCAGACCGCGGAGAGGCTCCGCTTGGAGCGTGGCATGACTCACCAGGGGTGCGACCAGGCCCTCTGAGAGCATGACTAGGCCTGTCAAGAGTGCGACGACACGCAACAGAGGGTCAGCTCCCTCCAGGCTGAGAGCGTTTCTGCCAGGATGGCCGTGGACCTCACTGAGGTGAGGAGGAATCTTCAGGCGGAGAGCGACGAGCTCGGTATCCTAAGCACCGCCCTTGGTGTGCTCTGCGATGACATAGAGGTGGTGTGGTCGGAGGGGACCAGTTCACTCACGGCCTGTGCCATTGAGATCATGGCGTAGGTGCACCAGCTCGACAGGAATACCCTTCATGCTAGGGTGAACCAATCCTTCGTGATTGCTCGTTCTCATTATGGGGATAGCATCGACCTAGAGGCGATGAGCTATGGCTTCGCACCTGGCTATGAAGCCCACGAGCTAGAGGAGATGGAGATGATGGTGGATCCCCTTTCGTAGGATCTGGCGGATAGACTAGAGAGCATAGTTCTCCCCTGGAGGGGTTAGTTGGTCAGATAGGTTGGGCAATCATTCATGTAATGAGCGGACAAGCTCCGACCCCTCTGTACTATCTAAACAAACTTATCATTCTGACCCTTTCATTTGTTAAGACCGTAGAGCTCGAGGTATAGGACGAAAACTCTAATCATGCTAGTGAGCAGAGATGCCATAGCCACCGAGGCATAGGTCTCTCATAGTCCGACTAGTTTTACTCAGCATTCATTCCCGTAGACCTTGCCACTAGGTTTAACATGGGGACGGGTGTCGGGTGTGGCGACTATTTCAAAAAGGGTGTATTTATACCCTTATTAGCCCCCGAGTGAGATCCGACCCCTTGCCGTTGCTGGGGTTAGGTGTCACTAAAGATCGAGGAGAGGATAGCAAAATTAGTAGGAGAAAACATCTCTTGTTTTTGCACGTACCCCCTCCCTAGGTTCTAAGCCATCGTTCTGTGACCATGTGTTCGGTCTCCTTGCGAGTCCAACTTGCCTCGAGCCCCTATGCGTAGCAGGGGTCCGGTCGAGGGTCATCTCGTCTTTGTGATCATCACCCCATCCACAGTTTCTACAACTGGAGGGGTTGAGCTAACGTCACTTGCCTCGATGGCTCGAGTGACGTGCTCGGTGAGCTCGCTAATAGGCATGTTCTAGTGGAATCTGGACCCATCATTTGTGACGGGGTCGGCATAGCCCTCATGTGGCATTCCACTGCTCCTTAACCCGCCTCCTAGCAGATGCATGAGTCATTCCGGGGAGCGACTCAGGTGGCCCAATGGCCTCCCTACAATGGGGATTCTATGGGGTTGAGTCAAGGTTAGGATCGAATGAGAAGGTTGAGATGACCCTATCCGCTTCTGAGTTGGTTGGGCGAAGGCCACTGGGGCTCATCTGCGTTTTCTCCCCTAGCTCTGTTCGATGCGAGGCGGCCTTGGGCCCTCACGGGCGGCCTTCGAACATCGGTCTCCTGAGTTTGGATTGGGCGGCTCGAGCCCTCGAGCACCATGGGGGTCGTTAGGGGTCGGCCAGATTTCATGCGTCACCCCGTCCTCGGTTTCTGCAACCAGAGGGTCTGAGCTAATGACACTTGCCTTGATGGCTCGAGTGTCGCACTCGGTGAGCTCGCTAATGGGCACGTCCGAGTGGAATCTGGGTCCGTCATCCGTTTATTGGGTCAGCATAGCCCTCATGTGGCATTCCACTAATCCTTGACCCGCCGCCCGGTAGATGCCCGTGCCGCTTTAGAGTGACTCAGGTGGCCTACTGGCCTCTCCTCGATGGAGATTCTATGGGCTGGCTCAAGGTTAGGATCGAACGAGAAAGGTCTAGATGTCCCTATCCGCTTTTGAGAGGGGTCGGGTGAGGCCGCTGGGGCTCATCTAAGTTTTTCTCCCTTGGCTCTATTTGATGCAAGGCGGCCTCGAGCCCTTCATGGGCCAGCCTTCGAACCTCAGTCGGTTGCCGCTCATGTCTAATGAGGCGACTACCGCTTTGTGACGCGACACGAAGCGTTGTGATGCAGCAATTGCATATGAAATGCTTGGATGTATGTGATGAATGTATGATGAATGGATGAATGGATGAATGAATGTTCATGTACTAGAAAACAAAAGTGAGGGTTGGTAAAGTTACCTTGACAACTTGAGTGACGGGTTCAGGGAGCTCTTACCGGATATGTCCATGTGGGGTCTAGGTCCGTCGTTCATGACAGAATTGGTGTAACCTGCATAAGGTATCCCACTGCCCTTTGCCCGTATCTCGTCCACAACCCAAGCCATCCGATCAGCCTCGGGCGACCTACCGACCTCTCCTCGATGGAGACTCTATAGGTGGGCCTCTCCAAACCCTTTCGGGGAAGGTGGAGGCTAAAGCTCAGGATGCGGGGACAAAAACTCTGATCATGCTGGTGAGTAGAAACGTCGTAGCCGCTGGGCGTAGGCGTCTAGCTGTTCGACCAGTTTTTCTTAGAGTTTGTTTCCGCACACCTTGCTTCAAGTTTTTTAACATGAGAAGGGGTCGGGCATAAAGAATGTCTATCGAATAGATATTCTTGCTAGCCCCCGAGCGAGGCCTATCCCCTTGCCGTTGCTGGGGTCGGGGGCTCGATAGTGAAATAAATGTGCGCTAAAGTAAGGATGACCCATCTATCAGTAGCGGCCCAAATCTTTCGATTGACTTGGGTGACCCGCTGGCATAGGGCTTACCTCGATGGTACGAGTGATGGGTCTAGAGAGTTCTTACCGGATATGTTCGAGCGGAATCCGGGTCCATCATACATGACGGGGTTGGCCTAACCCTTGTGGGGCATCCTGCTACTCCCTACCCGTCCCTCGACAGCAGCCAAGCCGTCCGGTCAACTTGTATGATCCGCTTGGGACTGGACTTACCTGCGGAGATAGAGGATGAGAACACCCTGTCCAAGAATTTGGTTAGGTAGATATGCTCGGCGGTGAACTTGTAATAAATGGACAAGCTCTAAAATCTCGTTATGGCCAAACAACTTTTTAGCCTTTCTCCCCTTTTTCATATAAAAAGGTTAGTGCGTTTCAACCCTTTCCGTCATTGAGTCCATGAAGCCTGGGGTGTGGGTGAATGGACTCTGACTACGCCGGTGAGCAAAGGCGCTGTAGCCGTTGGGGCGTAGGTTTCTCGTAGTCCGACCAGTTATACTCAGAATCTGTTCCCACAACCCTAGCTCCTAGGTCTTAGCGTGAGAGGGGGTCAGCATAGACAAACGTTTGCCAGGTGGATATACTCTTAGACGTGTACCAACTCTCGCCGTAGCTAAGGCCAAAAAGCCTAGGGTGAGGAGAAAAACTCTGATCACGCTGGTGAGAAAAGGCGCCATAGCCGTCGGGGTCATAGGTTTCTCACAGTTCGATTAGTTATACTCAGGGTTTGTTTCTACAAACCTCACTTCTAGGTCTTAACATGAGAGAGGGCCGGGCATAGAGAATGTCTACCGGATAGGTACGCTCTTATTAGCCCCTGAGTGAGGCCCGACCCCCCACCATTGCAGGGGTTGAGTGTCACTAAAGGTCGGGGAGTTCAAAAGCGAAACTGATAAGAGAAAGTGTGTGTTTATTAAGGGTAGAAGCGACATAGCTGCTTGATGTTCTAGGCATTGACGAAGACCTCGCCATCGATGGTTTTGAGCTTGTAGGTGCCTGGTTGGAGCACCTCTGCAATGATGTATGGTCCCTCCTATGGCAGAGAGAGCTTGTGGCGGTCCTTGTTTCTCTGGATGAGGTAGAGCCCCAGGTCACCAACATTAAAGGCCCGACCCCACACTCGATGGCTATGGTACCATCGCAATGCTTGCTGGTACTTGGCCAAGCGGAGGAGGGCGACGTCGCGCGCTTCATCCAGCTAGTCCATGGCATCCTCGAGGGACGCCTCGACTCCCTATTTGTCATACACCCTAACCCTCAGCGCTCCGTAGTCGAGGTCGGTCATGAGGATAGCCTTGAAACCATAGACCATGAAGAATAGCGTGTAGCCGGTGGCCTGGCTGGGGGTTGTCCTTAGGCACTAGAGCACCGTGGGAAGTTCTACGACCCATCGTGCGCCAAACTTGTTCAACCGGTTGAAGATCCTAGGCTTGAGGCCTTGTAGGACCATGCCGTTTGCACACTCGACCTGCCCATTCATGCAGGGGTGCGCCATGGCAGCATAATCGACACGGATGTGGTATTCATCACAGAATCGGAGGAACTTCTTTCTTGTGAACTGCGTGCTGTTGTCCGTGATGACGGAGTTCAGAACCCTAAAGCGATAGACGATGTCGATGAAGAACAGCACAGCTTGCTTGAACTTGATCGTGGAGATCGGCCAAGTCTCTATCCACTTTGTAACTTGTCTACGGTGACAAGCAAGTGGGTGTAGCCCTCGGGCGCTCTTTTGAGAGGTCCAACCAGATTGAGCCTCTAGACCACGAACGACCATGTGATGGGGATCATCTGGAGTGCTTAGGTCGGCAGGTGAGTCTGGCGAGCATAGTACTGACACCCTTTGTAAGTGCGGACAATCTGTTCGGTGTCGGCTACTGCGGCCGGCTAGTAGAAATCTTGAAGGAATGCATTTCCGACCAAGGTTCTTGGCACGACACGGTGACTGCAGACCCCACCGTGGAAGTCACTTAGCAACCGCTTCCCCTGTTCGGTGGGGATGCAGCGTTGTAGGATCCAAATGTGGCTTCGCTTGTAGAGTTCGCCCTCAATAAGGACAAAGGACTTGGCATGACACATGAGCCATCGAGCCTCTATCTTGTCCATTGGCAGCGCCTCACGGAGGAGGTAGTCGAGGTAAGGTGCCCTCTAGTCGACTAGAGGGTCAGGCTCTGTTGCTGGATCCTCGTCGAGCTCCATGACTTCATGGTTGGATGGGACCGATGGCTGGTTAGCTCTTGAGCTTGGGGTAGGCGTCCCATCACTGGCTTATTCCGGCTCCTCATAGCGGACCAAGGGCCAGTGCTAATCACTGGCGAAGACGCCGGTTGGCATCGGCTCTCAGTCGGATGCTGCTTTCGCCAGCGCGTCGGCCGCCTTGTTGAGGTGCCTCGGGATGTGGTTGAGCTCGAGGCCATCGAACTTGTCTTCTAGCTGGTGGACTTACTTGTAGTATGCAGCCATCTTGGCATTGTGGCAGCATGACTCCTTCATGACTTGGTCGATGACCAGCTGTGAGTCACCTTGGACGTCGAGGCATCGGATTCTGAGCTCGATGGTGATGCGCAGACCGTTGATGAGAGCCTCGTATTTGGCCACATTGTTGGAGGAGGGAAAATGGATGCGTACTCTAAGAGGCAAAACGAAGACCAACCCTGCGCCGGCGCCTTTCTTCATTAGCAATCCATCGAAGTACATTGTCCAGTACTCCTAGTCAACGACTGCTGGTGGCATTTGGACCTCGGTCCATTCTGCAATGAAATCAGCCAGCACTTGGGACTTGATGGCCATCCGGGAGGCATATGCGATGCCTTGACCCATCAACTCGAGCGCCCACTTTGCAACTCTTCCTGTGGCGTCCTGGTTTTGGACGACCTTGCCAAGGGGAAAAGACATCACAACCATCAATGGATGTGACTAGAAGTAGTGGCGTAGCTTCCTCTTGGCGATGAGGACAACATATAGGAGCTTCTGGATTTGGGGGTAGTGGGTCTTGGAATCGGACAAGACCTCGCTAATTAAATACACGGGACACTGTACTTTGAGGGCGTGGCCCTCTTCCTCTCACTCCACTACCAGGGTGGCGCTGACCACTTGTGTGGTGGCCGCAATGTAGAGCAGAAGCGGTTCTCCGTCGGTCGGAGGGACCAGGATCGGGGCCTTCGTCAGACGCTGCTTGATCATGTCAAGTGCCTTCTGGGCCTCAGACATCCATTCAAAGTGGTCGGCCCTCTTCAAAAGCCGATAAAGGGGGAGACCTCGTTCACCGAGGCATGAGATGAAGCGGCTGAGCACGGCGAGGCACCCGGTAACTCACTGTACCCCCTTTACATTCTGAATTGGGCCCATCCTTGTGATGGCTGAGATCTTCTCCGAGTTGGGTTCGATGCCACGCTCGGAGACAATGAAACCAAGAAGCATACCCCATGGGACCCTGAAAATGCATTTCTTGAGGTTGAGCTTAATGCCGTTTGCTCAGAGTCTTGAGAAGGTATGTTCTAGGTCTGCTATGAGTTGGTCAACCCGTTTGGACTTGACCACGATGTCATCTACGTAGGCCTCAATGGTTCACCCAATGAGGTCCCTGAAACACTTAAGCATACAATGCTGGTATGTAGCCCCAGCGTTCTTCAAACTGAACGGCATCATGACATAGCAGAACGATCTAAACAGGGTGATGAAAGACGTCGCGAGCTGGTCGTACTCTTTCATCGCAATCTGATGGTACCCGGAGTATGCATAAAGGAAGCAAAGGGTTTCGCACCCTGAGGTGGAGTCGACTACTTGGTCTATGCATGTCAAAGGGAATGGATCCTTTGGGCATGCTTTGTTGAGACCCGTATAGTCAACACACATCCTCCATTTCCCACTCTTCTTTTGTATAAGAACGGGATTTGCTAACCACTCGAGGTGGTACACTTCCTTGATGAACCTAGCCATCAAAAGCTTCACGATCTCCTCACCGATGGCCCTACTCTTTCCCTCATCGAAGCGACACAGGTGTTGTTTCACCGGCTTGGAGCCTGGCTTGATCTTTAAGGTATGCTCGGCGACTTCCCTCAGAATGCATGGCATGTCCGAGGGCTTCCACGCAAATATGTCTTTGTTGGCATGGAGGAAGTCGATGAGCGCACTTTCTTATTTGGAGGAAAGCGCAGTGCCAATGCACACCACCTTGCTCTTGGAGCAACTGGGGTCTATGAGGACCTCCTTAGCGCCCTCTGCCGGCTCAAAAGTGCTGGCCAACCTCTAGTGGTCGGCTATTTCTTCGATCACCTCCTTCCTGATGGTCACAAGTTCCTTGGAGGCGACAATTGCCGCGGTGTGATCACAGCATTCGACTTCGCACTTGTAGGTGCGCTGAAATGAGGTGCCGACAGTGATGACCCTGCCTAGGCCCGACATCTTTAGTTTTAGGTAGGTTTAGTTGGGGATGGCCATGAACTTCGTGTAGCATAGACGTCCCAAGATGGCGTGGTAGGTTCTATGGAACCCCATCACCTTGAAGCTAAGGGTCTCCGTCCTATAATTGGATGGATCCCCGAAGGTAACGGGCAGATCGATCTGCCCGAGTGGCACATCCTGCTTTCTAGGCACGATGCCGTGGAAAAGCACTCTGGTCGGTCCAATGCGGGATCGGCTGATGCCCATGGAATCGAGCATCTCGGCATACATGATGTTGAGGCCACTGCCTCCATCCATTAGTACCGTGGAGAGCCACTTCGTGCCGATGATAGGGTCAACCACGAGCGGATATCTCCTCAGTTGCAGGACGCTCTCTGGGTGGTCAGTCTGATCAAAGGTTATGGCGGACTCTGACCACCGGAGGAAAGTAGGCACGGCTGGCTCGACCGTATAGACCTTGCGACGCGCGAGCTTCTAACGGCGCTTGGAGTCATAGGCTGCCGACCCCCCAAAGATCATGATGCAGCCATCTGGTGTTGGAAAGCCGCCATCCTTCCCCCAGCGTTGTTCATAGTCCTTCCCGTGCTCCCCTTTGTTGGAGCCTCTGGACAAGAACCGCTTCATGAGTCCGCAATCCTTGTACAGATGCTTGATGGGGAAGGCATGGATTGGGCATGGCCCCTCGAGCAGCTTCTCAAAGTGGTTCGGAGTACCCACCATGGGCTTCCAACCTCGTCTACGGTTGGTGGCGGCCACGAGTGAGCCCTCGCACCACTGCCTGTTCTTCTTCTCGACCGGACGGTTGGAGGCGCCTTCGCCGGCGTCCTAGTCCTGCTTCACCTTGCCTTTCAAGCGGTCAAAGATCGCTCTGACCGCTTCCTCACCTAAGGCATGGCTGGTGGTGATGTCAAGGAGTTCCATGGTGGCTTGCGGGCCCTTATGTCCCAGCTTGTGTACCAGGGACTCGCAAGTGGTCCCGGACAGGAAAGCTCCTATAATGTCAGCGTCGGCGATGTTATGCAGCTCATTGCACTGTCGGAAGAAGCACCGGATATACCATTAGAGGGTCTCTCTAGCCTTCTACCATCAGTTCTTGAGATCCCATGGGTTCCCAGGATGCTTGTACGTGCCCTAGAAGTTCCCCATGATGATCTCTTTTAGGTCCACCCAACTTTGGATCTTTTGGGCGGAAGGTGTTCCAACCATGTCCACACCGAATCGACCAGGAACAATGGAAGGTTGTGGATAATGAAATCATCATTATCCGCCCCACCGGCTTGGCAGGCAAGCCAGTAATCCTCAAGCCATAGTCCGGGGTTCGTTTCCCCAGAGTATTTTGGGATGTTGGTTGGTGGTTGGTACCTTGGCGAGAAGGTGGCGTTGAGGATGTGTCGGCCGGGGCTCGGGCTTCGGTCTTCGCCGCTGTCATAGCGTCTGCCACGTTGAGGGTGGTAGCCACGGCTGCCCCCTCCCCCGTATCACTGTGGGTATGCCTGCGGGAGTCGAGGGTGTCGCGCGTGTCACGGTTGCAGCCGAGGCGCTCAAGCACCGAAACCATGATGCATGTCCTGCCGCCTTGCGGTGCCTGGTGGACTAATGCGTCCTTGTCAGATCGCTTTGAGGGCGTGCACTGGCTGGTGTCGAGCTTGCATCGCCAAGACAGCGAGCTCTCAGCCTGCTGCGCCACCACGCGCTCGAGCAGCGTGCGAATCTCTTGATGGGCCCGACGCTCATCAGGCGTCGTGGCCGCCGGAAGCCCACGGAGCAAGGCCACCGCAGCAGCGATGTTCTAGCTCGCCTAGGCAAAGTGTGGGAGGACCTCATCATCCTCGATGATCCTCCGGTTCATGTTGCGAGCCATGGCATGTGCGCGCCCACCGTCTCCATGGCACTTGATGTTGGGATCGATCTCCACGCGTTCCTTCTCGAGCTAGAGTCGCGCCTCCTCGAGCTCTCGGTGCCGAGCCTTCAGCTGCTCCACCCGCAGGCGGGGTAGGGCCCCTACATCACCCTCAACCTCGTCATCGAGGTCATTCATCAGGGTAGCTGTAACACCCTAGGTGTTAGCCTTGCATAATTTTACTTGCATTGCATGAGCATGAGCATCAAGCATTCATATATAAGCTTTTATATTTGAAACATATGATTGAAACATATGAAACATGCTTTGTTATTTCATGTTTCCTTGTATGTATGCATATGATCATGTATGAATGAGTGCAAGTGGGTAATGTTAGTCACTAAAACACCTTAACTACACTTAGGATGACTAATGGAACAATGTTCATGTAGACCACTTTGTTTAATTAAGCTCCTAAGTGGTGATATGCATGTTAACCTGGGAAGTAAAATATGTACCCAATGTATAAAATGCTTGTGTGACCTTAGAAATACCTTAACCATGTTTAGAATGTCATTATGAACAACTTTGGTATTCATGACTAGGGCTAGTTTGGTCACTAATTCATAGTTCTAGTGTAAGCCATCATTTGAAAGTGGCATGTTTGACCTAGTTTGAACTATGTCATAGAGAACTTGCATGGATGTGTTTGCTAAATCAAAGTTGTAGTATTTGAGTAGAGCAACAACTTTTATTTTTGGGTCATAGGCTAGTTCAGCCCCTAACATGCTTGAATTTAGCTCACAAAAATCAAGATTTCAATGTTTTCTACACTTAGAATTTTTCTAAGTGTTTTCTGATTTTCAGTTTTGCTGAGCCGACTTTGGGATGATTTTACTCACTAACCATTGAGAATTAGAACTTGATCCTTTAAGGGAAGTTGTAGATAGTATATAGGGATACGACTTTAGTTAAGGAAGATTTCGCTTATGAGCCAAACATTAGGAGTTACGGAGGGAGGAAATTTGGGTTTCAGGCGCATTTTCGAGGTAGTATTAGCAGCTCCTTCAGTTTTTTGAAGCTGACTGAGTGGCCGACCGGCTCAGCTTGCGCGCGTCGTGTGGAAGCAGTGCACCGGCGCTGCCCCCACATGCCGCGGCGGGTCGCAGTGAATAACCGAGAGCCGCGCCTGCTGTCTTCGTCTCCATTCACTTGCTTGCTTCTCCTTGCCTGTTCTTTCTCCGCCTTGAACGGCTGCTGAACAGAGCAGCGCCGCCGCCATGAAATCCATCACCGCAGCAGCGCCTCCATCTTTCTCCTCCCACCAACAGCACCACCACGGCCTCGCTGCGTTCTCGACCTAGCTGCACCTTCCCTCGACAGTAGGTAAGCCGAGCGAGTCCGTAGCTCCACCGCGCCCGCCATTATTGCCGCCATGTGCGAGCTCGTACATGGCCATACTTCCCTGAGCTCTAACCACTCTTCCTCTCCATCGCTCTGTGTCTGACTCGAGCCGTAGATGCTCCCACGGTGGGCCATTAGGGCTGAGCTACCGTCAGTTTGCCGGAACCGACGAGCTCGCTGGCACTGATCATACAGTGACGCCGCCGAGCCACTCTCTCCGCCGCCGTGTGCGTAGAAGTTGCGAAAATCGATTGCTAACCTATCCCGATAGATGCGTCTCGACGAGAGGAGTCCGTTGGTGGTGGTCGCGTCGCCGGAAAGTTCACCGCTGGCGAGCTACAGCCAGTCAAAGCGCAGCCCCTGCTTCTGTCCATATGACATGTGGGGTCAGGTTGACCCAGGGGCCTAGCCGTCAGCCCCCTCGGGTGCAGTAGGCTGTGTACGCGTAGCATATGTTAGGGTTTGGTCGTTTTCGTTTTAATCTTTTTAGATCTTGTAAATTCAATATCTAGAGCTACAGAGGTGAGATTTGGGTGATTCCAATTTTGTTGTGTTCCTTAGCATGTGTAGTATTTTATAAAAATATGATATGAATAGTTATAGTATTTTTCTTGGTGATTAAAATGTGTTTATATAAGTGCTTTTTGAGTGTTAGTAAACTTGCAAATTAGATATCTTGAGCTAGGGATGTGATAAAATCGTGATTCCAATTTTTCTAATCTTGTGTTGATATCCTATAGCTAGGAAAAATATTAAGCTTGCAGTAAACTTGATTGAAATATGATCTTTCTATTTATCTATTAATAAATGGCATTTTCTGAGGAAAAATATAGGGATAAAAATATGTAACATATTGCTATGAAATTTTTTGTATAGTAGTATGGCACTAATATGAAGCTAGAAAAAATATATAATCTGTTGTTTGACACTTTTCAATGGGGTTTCTTATTTATGCTATTTTAAGCTTTGCTAGCTTGTCATTTTTGTAAAGGACGTTAAACATGTGAAAATGGTATGAAATTTTCACAGTAGTCTATTATGAGAACTAGAAAGCCACTGTAATTTTATGAAAATTTATTGTGCAAATTTGGTGTATGTTTGTTATTTCCCCTAATTATTTAATTAAATTAATAAGGGCATTTAAGTAATTAAATTGTGATTGACCATGATGTTTTCTATGGTTCTTATGATGCATAGTAACTTTTGATGTTCATAGTAAGGCTTAGAAGAAATTGATTGTATGCAACTAACTAATTATCACTTTATAATTCAAATAAAGGGCTGCATGTATAGTTTCGGTTGTGTGGATGATTTCATGTTGATAATGGACTTTTATGTAAAACTTGTTAATAACAAAGTTGTAGATAACTTACTAATATACCTTGTGTTCAATTTTCATGGTCATACGCCTTAGGGTTTAAAAGTTTTGGCTGTTAGAAGTTTGCTGCCATAATTGTTTGTTCTCTGGATAGATTTGCTTGACTGATTTGTTTGACCTAGATAACCATTGAATCATCTTGAGAGTATCAAAAGCAAGTTGTAGACAATTTCATAAGCTTTCCATAATATCCACAACCATATGATTGTGATGTATATAACTCCAGTTATCATTAAAACAAGTAGCTGCTGTTTTGGTAGTTCGATAAATAAATTGCAAAAGTGTTTGCTTAAGTAATAGAGAAAAGATATGCAACTACTCAGTAAAATAGGATGCACTTGTCATTACTTTAGCACCATGCTGTTGAAAATACTTACCATGATGCATTCATCACCTTTTATCATATTATACGTGTTGTCATACATGCATTCGCGATATCTTATTCCATGATCATGCATATAGGATCGACCGAGGAGATAACGTTGCTGGAATTCAACGAAGAAGAGGAAGGGGATCAGCAGGGGACTCCTGAAGCCACAGCTCCAGAAGAAGAGGAATAGACTCCAGAAGAGCTTCCTGAGTGCCCAGATCACCGCCCCACTTCTTTTCTCAAAGGCAAGCCCCGGAGCATTATAAGTCTCCCAGTGTTTTACAAAATATTACTCGAGTCCTTTATGATTGATGCATTAGGTTATAAGAGTTGACTAGAAACACTTGATGCATGGAACTACCTTATCCATAGATATACACCTTTCACCCTGTGTAGGTCCATGATCGAACATATGCTTAGCCATGCTTAGATCGGTAGAAGTCGGGTGATTTCCTATCACCTGCGAGATATAGGTGGATACTGAAGCACGGTTGGCTATATTGCTATCGTGGAAAAGAACCATGGGGTAATGTAAATGGAGATCGGGCAGGATGTCGATAGAGAAGCAATAAGACATGGAGGTCTTGGGTGTGGATCTATCCCCATCTATGTCGATTAAGGACTGTACCGTTGTTGGCGTTGTTTGACAAGATTGAACGCATGCCTATCACTTAGCTAGCCGGATAACTCGTTCCGACCGTGAAGCCGAGTAGCTTAACTCAAGCCGGGCCTCGTTCTATTGTGCACCCTCTGCGGGGAGCGGATCAATAGACCGTGGGCAAGCATGACCTGAGCAACCAGGTCCGGGACCGTGGGCAGGCATGGCTTGAGCGACCTGGCTACCGTCAGTCCCTGATTGTGCGATGCTGTATGAACCCACGAAATGTGTACCTAAGTTGTACCAAAGGTGACCTAAGGCAACTAATGATCTGGTATTCCTGGGTTTGTGTTAGGAATAAATTCCCAGCTGGTTGAAATCGATTCGAATCGCCATCTCTACCGGATAGTGAGAAACTTGGCTAGTCCCAACATCGTAGTAATTGTATTATGGAATGTGATGGTTCGGATAAACATGGAATTACTATACCGGCTATGGTTACTATTGTATGCTCTAAAATGATATACCACATGTTTGGCATAGGATGGTTGCTAATCTAGAGATGAATAGCTATAATTAATTTGATGACCAAGTATAATTGTATAACTGAGATAATCGCTTTTTATGCAAAATATTGTCAAGCTACCTCCACTTATACATCCTTGCTTAATCCTTGGAGTCAATTTATTTTTGGTTTATGACGAGTAAGTCTAGCTGAGTACCTTCTCGTACTTAGAGTTTTATTCCCATTGTTGCAGATGGTACCGTCTATCATGGATATTGCAAGAATTGCTTCTATCCCGCCGTGGATGAGGAGTGAGCCTTGGGCAGGCATCTTTAATAATCCCTCTATTATGCTTTTGTGGATTGTGATCATGTGTTGGCACTGTATTTGAACTATGTTGTCAAATGCTACTTTCAAACTTTAATTTGCTTCCGCTGCTACCTATCAAACTTGGTTTCTGATAACTTTATTTCCTACTATGATGATGGAACTGTATCTACGAACTTTATGTAATATGTGACATGTATGTTGAATCATGTGCGATCTTGGTTGTATGTGGATCGTTTATCGAGGCCCATCGTGGTACTCGATAGACTATCGAGTTTATATGGGCTCAAGTATGACAGTGCAACCGCTTGCGGGATGCCATTATACTTGTGTTCTTATAAATTGGTCGGTTCTGCTATAGTAGCCTCCTCCTCGCGGACGCTTTCGAGGTGCCCTTCGGAGGTACCTGCCATGAAGCATTCATGAGAGGGGTGTTGGCTTCCCTTGCTAGTGTTAGAGCCGGAGGGCGACTCTAACTCCTCTGTGAGGAGGTCGTGGAAAGACTCCATGACATATTCGGTCACTCCCATGAACTCGTCGTTCACGGGGGATGGAGGCATGCATGGCACCACAAGGTGGCCAATGGTGTCTGCGATGTTGCGAAGACCGAACGGGAGCTCTATTGGGGCACTCCAAATGAGGTATTCCGGGGAGAGGGGCTCTCCCCCAACGAGCTGTGCCATAACGTTGGCGAACGAGAAGGTGAGGTGGCGCAAGTCCTCCCAGGACGGTCGGGGTCCTAAGAAGGCGCCGAGCTAGCACTCTAGCCTTTCATAGTCAAAGCCATGGAGCTGGTTGCTCCTAGGGGCATGGGCCTCCGGTGCGGGCAGCCACAGCTCCTCAAGCGCCTCGGCGATTACGTCGAGGCCGGTGGAGTGGAGAATCTAAATGACGATGGGTGCCCGCGCTAGTTCTCCCTCCGTCATGATGATAAAGTCTAGGTCCCCAAAGCACACGTGCGCGCTCGAGACCTAGGTGATGTTGTGACTAGCCATCTAAGACCTGGTGTTGATGTTGAGATGCGCAAAAGCCCCCAACCTGGTGCGTCAGCTATCGGTGTTTCGTGTAAACACCAACGAGTAAATTTGTATTATTGCACGTCTTGCTCGGATGGTGTGCTAAGAGGACACGAGGTTTATACTGATTTGGGCAGAATGTCCCTACGTCCAGTTCATTGCTGCTGCTCATGTTACTAGCACTGAAAAGTTCGTAGTAGGGTTACAAATGGGCGAGAGAGGGATAGGTCCCAAGTCTTTGATGGAAAGAATGAATGGGTGCCGAGAGCTCGGTCACTGCTCGGCTATGTGTTTGAGGTTCGATGCAAGTGGTTCTGGTCTGATGTGGTGCGATGGATTCGAGTCCAATGCGATGAGTTTCGATGCCCCTCTAAGGGATGCCCTGCTTTCCCTTTTATAGGCCAAGGGAAAGCACGGGTTACAATAGGAGAAAAGAGAAGAACGAGAGGGAGAAGAAGTCCTTCAGGGTCACTGGGCCTTTCCTTTCCTTTGTGCGGGCCCCGCTGACATGGCCGGTGGTGATAGGGACAGCCCCATATCGGGCGCCTGTTTGCCTAATGATGCCATGCCCTGGTGTTGTCAGCAGGTCGTGACGTCCCATTCCATCTTGGCGAGTGGCATGGCGAACCAGCGTGCTGATCAACGGCCGTACAGGGAGTAGGTAGCATAGTGACCACACGTCCATCACTGTGGGCGATGTGAGTCCCCTAGAATGACATGTCATGGGGATAGGTCGTGTTGAGACATGATCGCTCCCTACACGATGCCAGAAGTTTGACCTTGGGTTGTACTTTCTGGCCCGTAGTGGTTGGCGGCGGCGTGAGCTTCCATTAGGAGCCGTGTCCGAGGGATTGGGCGAGGCGGAGCCCGCCCTCAAACGTCGGGTGAGGCAGAGCCCACCCTCAAACATCGGGTGAGGCAGAGCCCGCCCTTAGGGGTCAGGCGAGGCAGAGCCCCACCCTTAGAGGCCGGGCGAGGCGGAGCCTGTGGCCTCGATGTCAGTTGGAGCTATAGTCACACCCTTGACTACCTAGATGGATTAACGTATAACAACCATTAGCCCCTCCTCTTTGGGTACCCTAGTATTGGTTCTCGACACCACCAGCCACGCCTGAGGCGAGGAGGCGGTCGGAGTGATTTTTGACCACCTCAAAGGCAAGGTGAAAGGGGACGAGGATGCCGACGAAGGTGCCTCCAACCGTGCCAACAAGAAGAACAAGCAGCGGCACGAGAGCTCGCTCATGGCCATCGTCGACCGCAAGGGGAGTCAGAAGCCCACGGAGGGTACCCCAAACCACTTCGAGATGCTGCTCGAAGGGACATGCCCGAACCATGCTTTCCCCATCAAGCACCTATATAAGGACTACGTCCTCATGAAGCGGTTCTTGTTCGGAGGCTCCAACAACGAGGAGCATAGGAAGGAGCCCAAGCCGACCGCGGACGACGCCAAGGGGAAGGATGGTGGCTTTTCAATGCTAGATGGCTACCTCATGATCTTCGGAGGGTCGGCGGCCTATGACTCCAAGCACCACCAGAAGCTTGTGCGCTGCGAGGTCTATACAGCTGAGCTGGTCATGCCTACTTTCCTTCGATGGTTGGAGTCCGCCATAACCTTTGATCGGACTGACCACCCAGAAAGCGTCTCATAGCCAAGAAGATATCCGCTCATGGTTGACCTAATCATTGGCATGAAGTGGCTAACCAAGGTGCTGATGGATGGAGGCAGTGGCCTCAACATCATGTACGCCGAAATGCTCGATGCCATGGGCATCGATCGATCGCGCATCTGACCGACCGGGGTGCCTTTCCACGGCATCGTGCCTAGAAAGCTAGCTGTGCCACATGGGCAGATCAATCTGCCTGTCACCTTTGGGGATCCGACCAATTATAGGATGAAGACCCTTGCCTTCGAGGTGGTAGGGTTCCACGGAACCTACCACGCGCATCCTAGGACGTCCATGCTATGCGAAGTTCATGGCAGTCCCCAACTACACCTATCTGAAGTTGAAGATGCTGGATTCGTGCTGGGTCAGTGTGGTAGAATCGCCCAAAATAACATGCTTATGGAGGTGCTCGTCTTCCACTAGACACTAAGCACCCCGAAGGCAAGCTACAACGGATGGTATCCGTCAGGCACACCCCAAGGGAGAACCCGAAAGATCCACATTTTTCCCAAGGATCCAATAATGAGAATGAGTTACAATACTTGTCCATTTCATACAATAGAGTTTCTTAAAAGTACATTATTACAATACCAAATGTCAGAGTGCGGAATGATAAACAGCGGAATTTAAAATGAACATCTAGCGATAAGAATGAGGATCCGTCTGAGCCCATCAAAAGAATCCTCCACACAACGGTGCTTCTCAAGCATCACCTGCAACAGGGGTAAATAAACCCTGAGTACACAATGTACTCACAAGACTTATCCGACTAGTGGGAATAATTTCCCGACTCCAAGGAATATGATAAGCTTTATGGTTTGCTGGTTTTCTTTTAGCAGAAAGCAATACTAATAGTGAGTCCTCATTTATCAGCCGTATTAAGTTATTTTCTATCCAGTCTATATAAGCTCCTGTTCTACTTTCAAGCAAGGGTTGAGCAATCAGTTCCATTTCATCATCTTCCATCTTTCAGTTCTTACTACAGTGCTAGACCACAGACAAGCCGTATCGGATTTCCTAGCGATTTGGGAATCAATGTGCCCAGCTGGGTGCCCTGAAGACACATGCCCCGCTTGTACCCCAGGCACAAGTAGGTCCAACCCATCACTCTCCTATCCTGGGTGTCTAGGTCCTAGTCCAAACTTGGACTCCAAGCCCCCACTCCTGAGTCTCGAACTCAGTGCGGTGCAAGGACCTCCACCACCCGCCTCCCATCAGTCGGTCTGGAAAGAGCCAGATCCACGACAAGAGAGCAACTAGTCTTCCCTGCGCCCATACACAAGTATGTGCTTGGGACAATAGATCTATGACTTGCCTAGAGACTTATGCAACGACCGGTCCTTAATTAACACAGACTGGGAAAAAGTGTAACCGAGCTATGCCCTGTTGGCTGTAGGACACAACCCTTTACACCCACCAATACTCAAACCACTTCCCTGCCCGGTCACCATTTATCTTTACACATGTTATCATGAGTGATCATATTTATCACCTACTTGTGAGTAACGGCAGGTTACTCACGCTACCGATATCCTGAACATAGTAGCTACTCGACTTGTACTAGTGGGACTCATAGGTAGATATATTTATGCATGTAGTTTCCATAAAATTCCTGTAACATAAATGCACATCATATATATTCAGTGATCATTAAAAATAGGGATTATACATCGGGGCTTGCCTTGGGCAGGCGATGGGTTAGTAATGTCAGCACCAAACGGCTCTGGGGCTCCCTCCTGCATGAGGATCTCCTCCTCGTACTCCTCAATCACCTCATCATACTCCTGCTCGTCGACGGGCACGAAGTCTACCAGCTCGTGGTCTACATGCATGAAATGATGATGCAATGCTTAGTAAAATAGCAACAGCAACTCTTAAAATAAAGGTACATCTGTTTAACCACTAAGCTAGTGCTACTGACCACAGTACTAAGCTATCTATCGTTGCCGATAACAAGTTTGACGTATGGCATACGATATTATAACAACTACATGTATTCTTACTCCTAATGCTGATTTACGCTATATACGATAAAGCAAGGGTAATAGCTACTCTATTTAGCATCCTACTCTAGGGCTACACAATTTATAGCAAGTACATAATAACCTAGTGAGCTTACTGTAAAATTTTTATAGCTATATCCATCACCATTTTACCACAAAAATTCCTACAAATATTAATCTACATAATACTCAGATCTTTAGTTTGAATTTATGAACCTACCATTGTTATAGCTAACTATAATCTAACTACACTAACAAGTATATGGTATTTTTGTGCACCTAACAAACTTGGTTTCACTATTTTTGGACATCTACACGATTTACTATCATTTTCAAAGTTCTGTTTGAAACGATATTGAATAAATTCTCAATAATTCGCTGAAATAGGAAAACCGAATCTCATCTTGCGCGGCCCGCTTCCGAATGGCTCGGCCCACCTCTGAGTGCTCAGCACCCCAGTGCAGCCCAGCCCGCAATGTCCATGCTCACCCGCGCAGCGCACCAGTGCGGCCTAGCGCGGGGCAGCCCACGCGAGCCAGCGGCCCACTGAAGGAAAGCCCCGCGCACGCTACATTAATCAAAAGAACCCTTGGGTTCCAAACAAATGGAAACACAGTCCCTGCCACTATTCCCTTCTCTCACTGACTCTAGCATTTAACCCCTTGGTTTACTTCAAATTCACGTCGCGACGTCCCTGGCCGGACTTAACAGAGCCGCGACGTCACTGGCCAAACGCTGGCGAACACCGACGACTCCGGCACACACCAGCATCCCCACGAGCTTCCTCTAGCCACGCGTAATGGATTGAGATAACACATGCGCAAAATGGCACACCACACAGGCATGGCCACATGCCGCGGCGGTGTCTAGCCGTGGTAGCCCGACACCGGTGAAACCGCCTATTCGAACGCCCCTACTACTACTCGGTGACCATCTTCAGGCTACGTTAAACAATGTAGAAGTCCTAATTGGCCTGCTACTACCTTCAAACGCGTCGGCCATGGAAACGGCATCCACCCACGTCCGTCGGAGATGGCCACGCGCTCCTACGAACTTCACCCCTAATCGCGTCAACCAGCTACTCTAGGAGTAAGAGGGCCTCACCAGACATGTAACGGACGGACTGGGTGAAGGCACGAGGCTCGGCAAGATGGTCGACCATGAAAATAGGGTGGCTTTGTTTTCCCGCGAGCATGGCGATGATGTCTCTGGTGAGCCATTTCTCCGCCGACGAAACCACTACACGAGCGCCATAACCAAGTCAACTATTACACAAGGCACAACCTAATTGAAACGGCAAAGCACCACACGATGCTCTGGCCATGCGCCCGCTCTGGCGACCATGGCGGACCACCGTGAGGGGAATGCTCTGCCTCACCTTACTGTAGGTCAAACGAAAGCTTGGATGACTTCACTAACATGCTAACTATTTGGACTCGTAGTGGGCACGGTTAATTGGAAAACGGTGGAGCGGGTGAGGCCAATTGCAGTGGCGATCCCTATGGACTTATGGTGGCCGGCGATGGCAGAATTTCAAATTGGTGCCCCTCCCTTGTACGATCGCCACAGTGACCGGTTTGGCACGACGCCGTCCTTCCACTAGACCACCACACGTGCACAATACATAGAAAAGGGACCAGCGCATCGTTTTGGCTTTGGCGTGGCTCGGCTGGCCGGCAATCTTGTAGGCGACGTGACTGGCACCTTTGGTGTGGCCTCGAGCGAAAGCATGAGGACGAGACAACCAGGACGAGCCCACGCGCGCGCACAGCCGATGTTAACGGAAGTAGTAGCGGGACAGTAGCACCGGATGGCGCGCAGTGCAAGCGACATGATGCGACATGACGACGAGCAGCAGCCTTGGGCGGACGCCCTGAAGGGAGGAGCAGAGCGGCCAGGCATGGCCAGGCCCAGCACGCGCGGGTGCCGTGTGCCAGCGCATGATAGTAGGTGACGCAGGCCTGACGGTGGCCGGTGCAGGAGCGTATGCGGCGTGCTAGAGCAGCAGCGCAGCACAGCCAGTAGCGACGCGAGTAGTGACCGGGATGGCCAATGCAACGGCACGCACGTGGCGTGCCCGTACAAGCGTAGCAGTGGCGACGCGACCGGCTCGGCAGTGCTCACTGGCGGCCAGCAGTGGCAGCCACGGTGCCAGGCGGAGGCGGTGACCGCGACCAGCGCTGGCTTTGGTTGAACTGTGACGTGCACGCTTTTTAAAGCTGTTGCAAAATCCTACCCGATGGTCCAAACGCCAAACCAATTCTTCTATACGCAAGAGGGTACGTAGGGCTATTGACCTAAGACATGACATCTCTCCACTTCCTAAGCCGATTGCTCTGCAAAAATTGCCAAACATGGCTTCGTCGACCCGATTTCAAACTTACGTGAAATGACTTAAACTTCGAACGGTTTCACGTTGAATTCCTTTTTCCGAGTTCTTGATATATTAGCTAGCGAACCTCATCCTCGACCGTATGCATTTCATCGTTGCCTATGAAGTACGTACTACAAACTTTATCAAAGTTCGCATAAATGTTCTATAGCAAATTTGTTCGATAAAAATTCGCTTAGAATACTAAACGATATTGAGCGACATGAAACGTAACATTTGTTTCTTATTTCGGATAAACGTTTCAAGTACCGTACATTGATTATACTTTATGTTACACACATTTGCACATAAGTATGATGCTCATGCGCAGTGTTTTAGCAAAAACTGTACAATGTAACACCGAGGGTGTTACAAATCTACCCCCCTAAAACAAAAATCTCGACCCGAGATTTTATGTGCCTAGTGTGAGAAAGAGATAGGAAATACATTTTTGGCACAACAACTAACTATCAGAACAAGGAAGAAGATGGGGTAATGCTTCAATAGGTAACTCTCTTGTTCCTAGGTGGCCTGATCCTCTGAATGGTTTTGCCATTGCACTTTGTAGAACTTTACCACTCTATTTCTGGTTACTCTTTCTTTTTCATCTAGGTTTTTAACAGGGTGCTCAACATAAGTCAAATCTGGCTGGAGGGGAGGCCCTTCAATTTCCACAGCTTCATCAGGCACCCGCAGACATTTCTTCAACTGGGAGACGTGAAACACACCATGTACCGTAGACAAGATATCGGGGAGCTGGAGATGATATGCCATTGGGCCACACTGTGCCAAAATCTTGTAGGGACCCACATATCAGGGAGCTAGCTTGCCATGAATACCAAACCGATGCACCCCTCTCATAGGCGACACCTTGAGATACACATAATCTCCCACTTCAAACTGCAAAAGCCTTCTTCGCTTGTCCGCATAAGACTTCTGTCGGCTCTGAGCTGCCTTCAAGTGACTCCGAATAATGGTGACTTGTTCCCGAGCCTCTTTGATGAATTCCGGACCAAAGTAACCACAGTCTCCCACTTCAACCCAGTTAAGTGGTGTCCTACACTTTCTTCCATATAGAGCTTCAAATGGTGCCATGCGGATGCTTTCTTGGTAGCTATTATTGTTTGAAAATTCCGCTAGCTTCAAGTAGGCATCCCACTTCTTAGTAAAAGAAATGGCACAAGCTCTCAACATATCCTCGAGCACCTGGTTCACCCTCTCGGTTTGACCATCAGGCTGGGGGTGATAGGCTGAGTTTCTAAGGAGATGAGTACCCAGACACTGTTGTAGTTGCTCCCAGAAACGAGAGACAAAGACTGACCCTCTATCCGAGATGATAGTAAGGGGAACTCCGTGTCACAATCCGATCAAAATATACCTCAGCATACTTCTTGGCTGTATATCTGGCGTCCACTGGAATAAAGTGAGCAGACTTGGTGAGATGGTCCACAATGACCTAAATAGAATCATAGCCTTTGGATGTGCAGGGCAAACCCACCACAAAGTCCATGGAAATATCTTCCCACTTCCATACAGGAATAGGCAAGGGCTGCAAATATCCAGGGGTACGCATATGATCTGCTTTAACCCTACCACAAGTGTCGCACTCCACGACGTGCCAGGTGATGTCCTGCCTCATGTTGAACCACTAGTACAAGCGGCGCAGATCATGATACATCTTGTTGCTGCCAGGATGAATAGACAACTTTGAATGATGGGCTTCACTCAAAATCTTCCTTCTCAACTCCTCACTGAATGGAACTACCAGCCTATCCTTGTATCTTACTACACCATGCTCATCAGCGCTAAAGTGAGGGCCACGCCCTTCGGTAATCAATTTTCTGATGTGGGGAATTTCTTCGGGGTCTTCCTTTTGCTCTCTAACAATCTATTCCAGCAATTCTGAGGTCAATGCAATGTGAACCAACACCTCTGTGTTGTTGAGAGACAAAGGTGTTTCCTCAACCTGGTGTGACTTTCAGCTCAAAGCATCGGCTACTACATTGGCCATTCCTGGATGATAATGGACTTCCAAGTTGTAATCCTTTATCAATTCTAACCATCTCCTTTGCCTCATATTTAGCTCCGACTGAGTGAAAATATACTTGAGACTCTTATGATCTGTAAAAATGTGCACTTTGTTGCCCAACAGATAGTGCCTCCAAATCTTCAGAGCGTGGACCACAACAGCCAGCTCTAAGTCATGGGTGGGGTAATTCACCTCGTGCTTTTTCAGTTGGTGCGAAGCATAAGCTATCACACACTCATCTTGCATAAGCACACACCCTAGCCCCGTCTTCGAGGCATCACAGTATACATCAAATGGCCTATCAATATCTGGTTGGGCCAACATAAGAGCAGTGGTCAGAAATGTCTTCAGAGTTTGGAAAGCTTCCTCGCAGGCAGGGCTCCAATCAAACTTGACTTCTTTTTGGAGCAGCTTGGTCATTGGCTGGGCTATCTTGGAGAAATCTGGGATGAAATGCCGATAGTACCCAACTAGACCAAGGAATTGGCGAATCTGGTGCACAAACTTGGGAGACTTCCAATCCAACACATCTTGCACCTTGCTGGGATCTACTAAAACACCGTCAGGTGTCAACACATGCCCCAAAAACTGCACTCGATCTAACCAAAATTCACACTTGCTGAATTTGGCATAAAGCTTGTGTTCCCTTAGTCGAGACAGTACTATCCGAAGGTGTTGGGCACGCTCTTCATCATTCTTGGAATAAATCAATATATCATCAATGAATACTACCACAAACTTGTCCAGCTCCAGCATAAAGACGGAATTCATGAGGTACATGAAGAAAGTAGGAGCATTTGTGAGACCAAAAGACATCACTAGGTACTCATGCAGCCATACCTAGTAGAAAAAACCATCTTTGGCATATCCTGTGGTCTGATCTTGATCTGATGATAGCCTGATCAGAGGTCAATCTTCGAGAACACCTTGTTACCAGCAAGCTGGTCGAACAAAGTATCTATGCGGGGCAAAGGATACTTGTTCTTAACTATCACTGCATTAAGAGAGCGGTAATCCACACACATCCATAGAGTACCATCCTTCTTCACAAAAATGGCTGGACAACCCCATGGTGAAGAACTAGGATGGATGAAACCTTTTTCCATCAACTCTTCTAGTCGCTTCTTCATTTCTACCAATTCCCTCGGAGCCATGCGGTATGGGCGTCGAGAGATAGGAGCAGTACTAGGCTCAAGCTCAATGGAGAACTCTACCTCTTTGTCTGGTGACAACCCTAGAAGATCTTCAGGAAAAACATCCTAGAACTCACAAACCACAGGAATGGGGGTAAGATTAGGAGAGGCTTCAGCATGGGCAGCAACATGTAAGACGGGATCTGAGGGTACAAGCAGAGACATCCTGTCCTCAGAAGAAGGAAGCCATAACTCGACACTTCTCCGCTTCATATGCAATACTACCCATACAACCACAACCAGTTCATTCCAAGAATAGCGTCAATGCCTTGCCCCGTTATTACCATGAACTATAGGCGGTAAGTGTGGGTGGCTAATACCAAGCTTACTATATCCGTTCGGATATTGATGAACATTTGCGAACCCACAGTACGGATTCTATAGGCATACGGTATAGCCATAAGTGGTAAGTTGTGCCGGTCTACAAATCCCATGTTCATAAATGAATGTGATGCACCAGAATCGAACAACACATAAGCTGGATGCGAATCGATGGTAAACATACCAGCCATCACTGGTTCCTGCCGCAATATCTACTCCGCATCCGTGAAATGCACTTGTCCAAATCTGTTGGGCACCTTCTTCTTGATTACGGTCCTCTTGACAAGCTTGGAGTTCGCTGATGGTTGAGAAGACTCAGCGGGCTGATTCTGGGGACACGCTCGGGCATAGTGGCCATCTTTGCCACACTTGAAGCAAGCACCGTGCTTGTTTCCAAATCCCTGGCGAGGTGGGACCTGCTGTCCCTGAGACTGCTAGGGCTACACCGGCTGTAGGGGTGCACTGTACTATGTGGAGGAAGTCTGAGAAGTCTGCTGGGGCTGCTGAAATGAAGGCCCGCCTAATGATTGATAGGGCCCCAGATGGACAACCTATACCTTTGGAGTGTGAGGGTGGCTGCAAGACCCTACAGCCACCCGCTTCCTCTTCCACTCTGCCTGAGACTCCCGCTAAAAACCCTCCATGGCAATGGCGGCGTTCATCAGCGCCCCGAAGGTCTAATAGTTCGTCGTGTATAGCTTCTCCTGAAGGATGGAAGAGAGACCGTGAAAGAAGCGGTCCTTCTTCTTGTCGTCAGTGTCCACATGAATGCTAGCATACTGGGATAGGTGATTGAACTTATTAACATAATCCATCACTGTCATACTCCCCTGGCACAGCTCCAGGAACTCAGTTAGCTTTCGGTTGATGACACCAGCAGGGATATAGAACTCTCTGAATGCTGTGGTGAACTCCTACCAGGGTGCCGGATGATCAGGCTACTGCATGGCATGGAAGGTATCCCACCACGCACTTGCAGACCCCAATAGCTGCTGCGCTGCAAAGTGCACTTTCTGCTCGTCGGCCACATTGAGCAATAGAAACTTCTGCTCCAGAATACGAAGCCAGTGCTCCACATCCAGGGGCTCATCTGTCGACGTGAATGTGGGTGGGTGGGTCTTGAGGAAGTCCTGGTAAGAGGAGGGTCCCTCAGGATGGCGGGCACCACAACATTCCCACCATTGCCCCCGTGGCCTCCACGGGCGAAGCCCACGATAGCTTGTGCCATTATCTCCATGGCACGGGCTGACTCACAGCGAGCAGCCAATAGCTCCGCCATCATCTCAGTGTTAGTCATCGTAGGTGGTGGTGGTGGAGGAGGAGGAGCCAAAAGTGGAGCCCCATGGCTCTCCCCATTGTGCTCATGGGCCTTTCCACTCTTGCCTTGGCCCTCGCCAAGACCGTGAGCTGCCCCAGCACTGGTGGTCCCATGTCTAGACCTTAGATTCATCTATATGAGATAGGAACCTTCCATTTAGAATAGCCTTCACGACCAGAAGCAAGGAATTAGAGGAATGATAGCACATTTATTAAAGCATTCCCTTAGTTAGTCCTATCAATTTACTAATTCAATTATACATGTAGGGGGGATTTCGGTTTAAGTAAGATGCTATTATTATAATGCATGCTTCGGCCTATACGTTCACTCAAGCCGGAATATAGCGGCATTCATAAAATTTTTGGCACATCGCACACTCACTTTCCGCAGTACTAAGCGATTTCTTACGCAACGTAAGTCAGTGTACCTGCAACAAATCGATTAGATAAAACCAGTGCCGCTATCCTAGATATACCATATTGCTAGGGCTGATACTTATTTACATAATTTAATCGCATCCTATTTTTCGCAAAACTTTTGTTGGTCAAATTTTTAAGTTTTGAAAAAGAGTGATGAAACTCATAACCATTATTGACTCTAGTACCAACTGTGGCAGAACCACCTGAAATAACACGCTTACAGAGGTGCTCGTCTTCCACTAGACACTAAGCACACCGAAGGCAAGCTACATCGGATGGTATCCATCGGGCACACCCCAAGGGAGAACCCGAAAGATCCACATTTTTCCCAAGGATCCAATAATGAGAACGAGTTACAATACTTGCCCATTTCATACATCATAGTTTCTTAAAAGTACATTATTACAATACCAAATGACAGAGTGCGGAATGATAAACAGTGGAATTTAAAATGAACATCTAGCGATAAGAACAAGGATCCGTCTGAGCCCATCAGAAGAATCCTCCACACAACGGTGCTTCTCAATCATCACCTGGAACAGGGGTAAATAAACCCTGAGTACACAATGTACTCGCAAGACTTATCCGACTAGTGGTAATAATTTCCCGACTCCAAGGAATATGATAAGCTTTATGGTTTGCTGGTTTTCTTTTAGCAGAAAGCAATACTAATAGTGAGTCCTTATTTATGTTATTATTATCAGCCGTATTAAGTTATTATCTATCCAGTCTATATAAGCTCCTGTTCTACTTTCAAGCAAGGGTTGAGCAATCAGTTCCATTTTATCATCTTCCATCTTTTAGTTCTTACTACGGTGCTAGACCGCAGACAAGCCGTACCGGATTTCCCGGTGATTTGCGAATCAATGTGCCCAGCTGGGTGCCCCGAAGATACATGCCCCGCTTGTACCCCAGGCACAAGCAGGACCAACCCATCACTCTCCTGTGCTAGGTGTCCAGGTCCTCATCCAAACTTAGACTCCAAGCCCCCACTCCTGAGTCCCGGACTCAGTGTGGTGCAAGGACCTCCACCACCCCGCCTCCCATCAGTCGGTCTGAAAAGAGCCGGATCCACGACAAGAGAGCAACAAGTCTCCCCTGCGCCCATACACAAGTATGTGCTCGGGACAATAGATCAGTGACTTGCCTAGAGACTTATGCAACGACCAGTCCTTAATCGACACAGACTGGGAAAAAGTGTAACCGAGCTATGCCCTGTTGGCCGTAGGACACAACCCTTTACACCCACCAATACCCAAACCACTTCCCTGCCTGGTCACCATTTATCTTTACATATGTTATCATGAGTGATCATATTTATCACCTACTTGTGAGTAATGGAAGGTTACTCACGCTACCGATATCCTGAGCATAGAAGCTACTCGACCTGTACTAGTGGGACTCATAGGTAGATATATTTATGCATGTAGTTTCCATAAAATTCCTGTAACGTAAATGCACATCATATATATTCAGTGATCATTAAAAATAGGCGTTATGCACCAGGGCTTACCTTGGGCAGGCGATGGGTCAGTAATGTCAGCACCAAACGGCTCCGGGGCTTCCTCCTGCACGAGGATCTCCTCCTCGTACTCCTCAATCACCTCATCGTACGCCTGCTCGTCGATGGGCACGAAGTCTACCAGCTTGTGATCTACATGCTTGAAATGATGATGCAATGCTTAGTAAAATAACAACAACAACTCATAAAATAAAGGTACATCTGTTTAACCACTAAGCTAGTGCTACTGACCATAGTACTAAGCTATCTATCATTGCCGATAACAAGTTTGACGTACGGCATACGATATTATAACAACTGCATGTATTCTTACTCCTAATGCTATTTATGCTATATACGATAAAGCAAGGGTAATAGCTACTTGATTTAGCATCCTACTCTAGGGCTACCAAATTTATAGCAAGTACATAATAACCTAGTGAGCTTATTGTAAAATTTTTATAGCTATATCCATCACCATTTTACCACAAAAATTCTTACAAATATTAATCTACATAATACTCAGATCTTTAGTTTGAATTTACGAACCTACCATTGTTACATCTAACTGTAATCTAACTACACTAACAAGTAGATGGTATTTTTGTGCACCTAACAAACTTGGTTTCACTATTTTTGGACATATACACGATTTACTATCATTTTTCAAAGTTCTGTTTAAAACGATATTGAATAAATTCTCAATAATTCGCTGAAATAGGAAAACCGAATCTCATCTTGCGCGGCCCACTTCCGAACGGCTCGGCCCACCTCCGAGTGCTCAGCACCCCGGCACAGCTGAGCCCGCAACGTCTGCGCTCACCCGCGCAGCGCACCAGCGCGGCCCAGCGCGGGGCAGCCCACGCGAGCCAGCGGCCCACAGAAGGAATGCCCCCGCACGCTACATTAATCAAAAGAACCCTCGGGTTCCAAACAAATGGAAACACAGTCCCTACCACTATTTCCTTCTCTCACTGACTCTAACATTTAACCCCTTGGTTTACTTCAAATTCACGTCGCGACGTCCCTGGCTGGACTTAACAGAGCCATGACTTCACCGGCCAAACGCCGGCGAACACCGACCACTCCGGCACACACCAGCATCCCCACGAGCTTCCTCGGGCCACGCACAATGGATTGAGGTAATACATGCCCAAAATGGCGCACCACGCAGGCGTAGCCATGCGCCGCGGCGGTGTCTGGCCGCGGTAGCCCGACGCCGGCGAAACCACCTATTCGAACGCCTCTACTACTACTCAGTGACCATCTTCAGGCTGCGTTAAACAATGTAGAAGTCCTAATTGGCCTGCTACTACCTTCAAACGCGTTGGCCATGGAAACGGCATCTACCCACGTCTGCCGAGGACGGCCACGCGCTCCGGCGAACTTCAGCCCTAATCGCGTCAACCTGCTACTCTAGGAGTAAGAGGGCCTCACCAGACACGTAACGGACGGACCGGGCGAAGGCACGAGGCTCGGCAAGATGGTCAACCACAAAAATTGGGTGGCTCTATTTCCCCGCGAGCACGACGATGGCGTCTCTGGTGACCCGCTGCTCCGCCGATGAAACCACTGCACGAGCGTGATAACCAAGTCAACTATTTCACAAGGCAGGGCCTAATTGAAATGGCGAAGCACCACACGACGCTCTGGCCGTGCGCCCACTCTGGCGACCATGGCAGACTGCCACGAGGGAAATGCCCCGCCTCACCTTACTATAGGCTGAACAAAGGCTTGGACGACTTCACTCACATGCTAATTATTCGGGCTCGTAGTGGGTACGGTTAATTGGAAAATGGTGGAGCGGGTGAGGCCAATTGAAGTGGCGACCCCTAAGGACTTATGGCGGCCGGCGATGGCAGAATTTCAAATTAGCGCCCCTCCCTTGTACCACCGCCATAGTGACCGGTTTGGCACGATGCCATCCTTCCACTAGACCACCACACGTGCACGATACACAGAAAAGGGACCAGTGCATCGTTTCGGCTTTGGCGTGGCTTGGCCGACCGACGACCTTGCAGGCGACGTGACTGGCACCTTTGGTGTGGCCTCGAGCGCAAGCGTGAGGATGAGACAACCAGGATGAGCCCACGCGCGCGCACAGCCGATGTGAACGGAAGCAGTAGCGGGACAGTAGCGCCATACGGTGCGCAGTGCAAGTGACACGACATGACGTGACGGCGAGCAGTAGCCACGGGCGGACGCTCTGAAGGAGGAGCAGAGCGGCCAGGCATGGCTGGGCCTAGCGCGCGCGCGTGCCGTGTGCCAGCGCATGACAGTAGGTGACCTAGGCCGGCAGCGCAGGGCCAACGCGTGGGTGTACGCGGCGTGCCAGAGCAGCAGCGCAGCGCAGCCAGTTGCGACGCAGGTAGTGACCGAGACGGCCAGTGCGGTGGCCCACCGGCGGCGTGCCCACACAAGTGCAACAGTGGCAATGCTAGGCAGAGGTGGTGACCGCGACCAGTGCTGGCTTTGGCTAAACTATGTGACGTGCACGCTTTTTAAAGCTGTTGCAAAATCCTACCCGATGGTCCAAACGCCAAACCAATTCTTCTATACACAAGAGGGTACATAGGGCTATCGACCTAAGCCATGACATCTCACCACTTCCTAAGCCGATCGCTCTGCAAAAATTACCAAACATGGCTTCGTCGACCCGATTTCAAACTTACGTAAAATGACTTAAACTTCGAACGGTTTCACGTCGAATTCCTTTTTCCGAGCTTCTTGATATATTAGCTAGCGAACCTCATGCTCGACCGTACGCATTTCATCGTCGCCTATGAAGTACATACTACAAACTTTATCAAAGTTCACATAAACATTCTATAGCATTTTTGTTCGATAAAAATTCGCTTAGAATACTAAACGATATTGAGCGACATGAAACGTAACATTTGTTTCTTGTTTCAGATAAATGTTTCAAGTACCGTACATTGATTATACTTTATGTTACACACATTTGCACATAAGTATGATGCTCATGTAGTGTTTTAGCAAACACTGTACAATGTAACACCAAGGGTGTTACAGTCAGCACCGTCAGCACCTCCTTCCAGCGCGCCTACAAGTGCGAGGTCGAGTGCTGCGAGCATGCCACGGCAATTGTCACCTCTAGAGAGCTTGTGGCCATTAGGGAGGACGTCATCAAAGAAGCACCTGACCCCAAGCAATTTACTGGATCTTTTGAGCATGTAGAGGGCAACAAGGAGGTCCTCATAGACCCCAGTGGCTCCAAAGGTAAAGTGGTGCGCATTGGCACCACGCTTTCCTCCAAATAGGAAAGCACGCTCGTCAACTTCCTCCACGCCAATAGAGACATCTTTGTGTGGAAACCCTCAGACATGCCAGGCATTTCGAGAGAAGTCGCCTTGCATGCCTTGAAGATCAAGGTAGGCTCCAAGCCGGTTAAGCTATGCCTACGTCGCTTCGACGAGGAGAAACGTAGGGCCATGGGTGAGGAGATTGTGAAGCTTTTGGTGGTCAGGTTCATCAAGGAAGTATACCACCCCGAGTGGTTAGCCAATCCCGTTCTTATATGAAAAAAGAGTGGGAAATGGAGAACGTGTGTTGACTACACGGGTCTCAACAAAGCATGTCTAAAGGATCCGTTTCCTTTGCCACTCATAGACCAAGTAGTCGACTCAACCTTAGAGTGCGAAACCCTTTGCTTCCATGATGCATACTCTGGGTACCATCAAATCATGATGAAAGAGTCCCACTAGCTCGCAAATGTCTTTCATCACCCCATTCGGATCATTCTGCTACGTCACAATGCCATTTGGCCTGAAGAACGCGGAGGCTACGTACCAATGCTGCATGCTCAAGTGTTTCGGGTATCTCATCAGGCGGACCATTGAGGCCTATGTGGATGACATCGTGGTCAAATTGAAATAGGCTAACCAGATCATAGCCGACCTAGAGCAGACCTTCACGAAACTATGAGCAAACGGCATAGAGCTCAACCCTGAGAAGTGCATTTCTAGGGTCCCAAGGGGTATGCGGCTAGGTTTTATCATCTCCGAGCATGGCATTGAAGCCAACCTAGAGAAGATCTCAGCCATCACGAGGATGGGCCAGATTCAGAACATAAATGGGGTACAACAAGTTACGGGGTGCCTCACCATGCTCAGCCACTTTATCTCGTGCCTCGGTGAATGTGGTCTCTCCCTCTATCGAATTCTAAAGAAGGCCAACCATTTCGAATGGACGCCCGAGGCCCAGGAGGCACTTGACAAGGTCAAGTAGCTCCTAACAAAGGCCCTAATCCTGGTCCCCCCGATCGACGAGGAACCGGTTCAACTCTACATTGCGGCCACCACGCAAGTGGTCGGTGTCGCCCTGGTGGTAGAGCGAGAAGAAGAAGGACACACCCTCAAAGTGTAGCATCCTATGTACTTCATTAGTGAGGTCTTGTCCGATTCCAAGAGCAGCTACCCCCAAATCTAGAAGCTCCTATATGCCGTTCTCATCAGCAAGAGGAAGTTGCGTCACTACTTCAGGTCGCATCCGGTGATGATCGTGATGTCCTTCCCTCTCGGCAAGGTCGTCCAAAATAGGGATGCCACGGGAAGAATCGCCAAGTGGGCACTCGAGCTAATGGGTCAATGAATTTCATATGCCCCCTGGACGGCCATCAAGTCCTAAGTGCTGGCTGATTTCATCGTAGAATGGACCAAGATCCAAATGCCTCCAGCAGTAGTCGACCAAGAGTACTGGACTATGTACATCGATGGATCGCTGATGAAGAAAGGCACCGGCATGAGGCCGGTCTTTGTTTTTCCCCTCGGGGTCCGCATGAGGTACATGGTTCGCATCCATTTCCCCTCCTCTAACAATATGGCCGAATGTGAGGCACTCATCAATGGCCTATGCATCGCCATCAAGTTGGGTATTCGATGGCTTGACGTCCAAGGCGACTCCCAGCTGGTCATCGACCAAGTCATGAAGGAATCAAGCTGCCATAACGCCAAAATGGCCATGTATTACCGAGAAGTCCGCCAGCTGGAGGACGAGTTCGACGGTCTCGAGCTCAATCACATCCCGAGGCGTCTCAAAGAGGCGGCTGACGCACTAGCAAAAATAGTGTCTAGCCGAGAGCCGGTGCCGACGGGCGTCTTCGCCAGCGATCAGTACAAGCCCTCAGTCCACTACGAGGAGGCAGAATAGACCAGTGACAGGCCCCCTACCCTAGGCTTGGGGGCTGACCAGCCATCGGCTCCATCTGACCTCGAAGTCATGGAGCTTGACGAGGATCCAGCGACAGAGCCCGACCCTCTGATCGATTAGAGGACACCTTACCTTGACTACCTCCTCCGTGAGGCACTACTGACGGACAAAATGGAGGCTTGGCGTCTTGCGTGTCACGGCAAGTCCTTTGTCCTTATTGAGGGCGAGCTCTATAGGTGAAGCCACACCGGGATCCTACAACGCTGCATACCCATCGAACAAGGGAAGCAGTTGTTGAGTGATATCCACGGTGGGGTCTGCAGGCACCATGCCACACCTAGGACCCTGGTCGGAAACGTGTTCCGACAAGGCTTCTACTGGCCGCTGTAGTAGCCGATGCTAAATAGATTGTGCGCACCTATGAAGGGTGTCAATACTACGCTCGACAGACCCACCTACTAGCCCAAGCACTCCAAACAATCCCCATCACATGGCTGTTCGTGGTCTAGGGGCTCAATCTGGTTGGACATATCAAAAGGGCGCCCGGGGGCTATACGCACTTGCTTGTCACTATAGACAAGTTTACAACGTGGATAGAGGCTCAACCGATCTCCGTGATCAAGTCCGAGCAAGCCATGCTGTTCTTCCTTGACATTGTCCATCACTTTGGAGTCCTGAACTCCATTATCATGGACAATGGCACCTAGTTGATCGGAAAGAAGTTCCTCCAATTCTACAATGAATTCCACATCCGCATCGATTGGGCCACCATGGCGCACCCCCACATGAACGGGCAGGTCGAGCACGTGAACGGCATGGTCCTACATGGCCTCAAGCCTAGGATCTTCAGCCGGTTGAACAAGTTTGGCAGATGATAGGTCACAAAACTTCCTGTGGTGCTCTAGAGTCTGAGGACGACCCCAGCTGGGCCACCGGCTACACGCCATTCTTCATGGTCTATAGTTTCGAGGCTATCCTCCAGACTGACCTCGACTATGGAGCGCTAAGGGTCAGGGCGTACGATGAATAGGGAGCCAAGGTGTCCCTCAAGGATGCCATGGACCAGCTAGATGAAGTGTGCGACATCGCCCTCCTCCGCTTGGCCAAGTACCAGCAAGCGTTGCGCCCGTACCACAACCATCGAGTATGGGGTCAGGCCTTCAACATCGGGGACCTAGTGCTCTGCCTCGTCCAGAGCAACAAGAACCACCACAAGCTCTCTCCGCCATGGGAGGGACCATATGTCATCGTGGAGGTGCTCCGACCAGGCACCTACAAGCTCAAGACCATCGACGGCAAAGTCTTCATCAATGCCTAGAACATCAAACAACTACGTCGCTTTTACCCTTAATTTACACACACTTTCTCTTATCAGTTTCGCTATCAACTCCTCGATATTTAGTGACACCTGACCCTAGCAACAGCATGGGGTCGGGCCTCACTTGGGGGCTGATAAGAGCATATCTATTCGGTAGACATTCTCTACACCTGACCCTTTCTCAGGTGAAGACCAAGCAACGAGGGTCGCAGAAACAAACGTTGAGTAAAACTGGTTGGACTGCAAGAAACCTACACCCCAGCGGCTATGGTGTTTTTGCTCACCAGCGAGATCAGAGTTTTTTTTGCACCATGAGCTTTTTAGCCTTAACTACGGAAAGAGTTGGTACGTGATTAAGAGTATATCCACCTGGCAAACATTCTATGTGCCTGACCCTCTCTCACGTTGAGACCTAGAAGCAAGGGTTGCGGAAACAAACGCTGAGTAAAATTGGTCGAACTGCAAGAAACATACGCCCCAGCGGCTACGACATTTTTGCTCACTAACATGATCAGAGTTTGTTCACCCGCACCCCGAGCTTTACATCCTTAACAACGGAAAGGGTCAGAACGCATTAACCTTTTTATACAAAAAGGGGAGAAGGGCGAAAAATCTATTTGGCCATAACAAAATTAAAGAGCTTGTCCACTTATTATGAGTTCACCGCCTGGCTTATCTGCCTAACTAATTTCTTAGGGGGTTGATCTCATCCTCTATCTCCGCAGGTAAGTCCTGTGACAGCGGGTCACCCAAGACGATTGGATAGCTCAGGCCGCTGCCGAGAGACGGCTAAGGAGCAGTAGGATGCCCCATGTGGGTTATGCAGTGTTATCCTAACTGCTAAACGGTAAACAATCGGTCACCTACCGTTTAGCCCATTATTCAGGCAAAACGGGTGTTTAAACGGTCAAAACGGTCGTTTAAACGGTCAAAACAACCGATTAAACGGAAACGGTGTACAACCGTGTAGCATTTAAATGGTGTGTAAATGGGCTAAACGACCGTTTAGGCGAACAGTGGGGTTATGCCGACTCCGTCACGAATGACGGACCCAGACTCCACTTGAACATATTTGGTAATAGCTCCCTGAACCCATCACTCGAGCCATCAAGGTAAGTCATGTGCCAGCAGATCACCCAAGTCGATCGGATGGCTCGGCCCGCTACCGAGAGATGGGTCACCCTTAATTTACGCACATTTTCTCTTATTAGTTTCGCTATTGACTCCACGATCTTTGAGTGAAGCCCGACCCCAGCAATGACAAGGGGTCGGGCCTCACTTGGGGGCTGGTAAGAGTATGTCTATTTGGTAGACATTCTCTATGCCCCACCCTTTAACATGTTAAAAACATAAAGGCAAGGTTTGCGGAAACAAACGCTGAGTAAAACTGGTCGGACCACAAGAAACCTACACCCTAGCGGTTACAACATTTTTGCTCACCAGCATGATTAGAGTTTTTTTGCTCGCACCCTGAGATTTAGCCCCTGCCTTCCTAGGAAGAGTTTGGAGGGGCCCACCAATAGAATCTCCATCGAGGAGAGGCCAACGGGTCACCCAAGTCGATCGGACGGCTCGGGCCGCTGCCGAGAGACGGGTAAGGAGTAGTAGAATGCCCTATGCGGGTTATGCTGACTCCATCACGAACAACAGACCCGGATTCCACTCGGACATAGCCGGTAAGAGCTCCCCGAACTTTACCAACCCCCACTTTACTTTTCCAGTGCATGAGCATTCATTCATCCATTCTCATACATCCAAGCATCACATATGCAATTATTGCATCACGACGCTTCGCGTCGTGACATGAAGTGACAGTCGTCTCATTCAACATGAGCGACAACCGACCGGGGTTCAAAAGCCGGCCTGCGAAGGGCTTGAGGCTGCCTTGTGTCAACATGAGTGACAACCGACCAGGGTTTGAAGGCCAGCCCACGAAGGTCTCGAGGCCATCTTGCGTCAAATAGAGCTAGGGGAGAAAACATAGATGAGCCCGAGCAGCCTTTGCCCGACTCGCTCAGAAGCGGACAAGGTCATCTCGACCTTCTCGTTCGATCCTAACCTCGAGCCATGCCCACAGAATCTCCATTGAGGGGAGGCCAGCGGACCACCTAAGTCGGTCTCCAAAACACCTCGAGCATCTGCTGGGAGACGGGTTAAGGAGCAGTGGAATGCCACATGAGGGCTTTGCCAACCCCGTTACGAACGACGGACCCGGATTCCACTCGGACATGCCTGATAGCGAGCTCACCGAGTGTGACACTAGAGCCATCAAGGCACATGACGTTAGTTCAACCCCTCTGGTTGTAGAAACTGGGGATGGGGTAATGATCCCAAAGACGAGCTGACCCTCGACCGAAACCCCGCTACGCGTGGGGGCTCGAGAAAAGTTGGACTCACAAGGAGACTGAATGCGCGGTCGCATAATGATGGCTCAGATCCTAGGAAGGGGGTATGTATGAAAACTAAGAATAACGTTTCTAAAACAAGAGACGCTTTCTCCTACTAGTTTTCGCTATCGTCCCCTCGATCTTTAGTGTAACCAGACCCCGGCAACGGTAAGCGGTCGGCTCTCACTCGAGGGATGATAAGGGTATATATATACTCTTTCCAAAACAGTCGCCGTGACCTACCCTTTCTCACGTTAAAAAACTAGAGGCAAGGTTTTGCAGAAACAAATGCCAAGAAAAACTGGTCGGACTGCAAGAAACCTCGAGCTCTATGGTCTTAACAACAGGAAGGGTCAGAACGCATTAACTCCTTTTTACACATAAAAAGGGAGAAAGAACAAAGTTGTTCAAATGAAATAACAAGCTTGTTTAAACGAAAAACAAGGGTCGGAACTTGTCCGCTTATTACAAAAATGACCTCCCGACCTATTTAACTAACTAGCCCCTCTAGGGGAGAACTATGCCTTCTATCCTGTCTGCCAGGTCCTGCGAAAGGGGAGCCACTGCCATTTCCATCTCCTCTAGCTCGTGGACTTCATAACCAGCCATGGCTCATCACCTCTAGATCGATGCTGTCCCCATAATGAGAATGAGCAATCGTGAAGGACTGATTGACCCCGGCGCAAAGGGCGTTCCTCTCAAGCTGGCGCACCCGAGCTATGATCTCGACGGCATGAGTCGCGAGCAAGCTGGTCCCATCCGACCACACCACCTCAAGGTCATCGTAAACTACTCCAAGGGTGGCGCGCAGGATACCAAGCTCATCACTCTTGACCTGAAGATTTCTCCTCACCTCAGTGAGATTCACAACCAGCCCGGTAGAAACGCTCTTAGCCTCTAGCTTCCGGGTCATCTCCCTTTCAAGCTCAGCCTAGAGGGAGTCGATCTTCTGCTGTGCATTGTCGCGCTCTTGGTAGGTCTGGTCACGTTCTCGAAAAGCCTGGTCGCACTCCTCGTGAGCCGCGCCATGTTCCGAGTAGAGCCTCTCCATGGTTTTGATCAGCTCATCCCGCTCCTTGCGTAGCCGAGTGACCGCCATGGCAACCAGGCTCGCCGTTTTCTCTAGGGCCATGAGCTTCTCCTCAGCCCCTAGCTTTAGATCCCTTTCTTTCTCAACCTCGCCTAGAAGGTCAAGGATCCGCTGGTAGGTTTCAGCGTCCTTCTAAAGCAACTCATCCCACTCCTTCCTGACCCTGGCGGCTTCTTCGTCATCCTTCCGCGACCTCGCCGACAAGGCATCAAACACCTTCTTAGCCTTGTCAGCATCCCGACAGGCCTCAGCCACCCACGATCGAAGGTTGGCGGCCTCCTCGGTGAAGGGAGTCAGCTCGACCACCCTCTGCTAGGTGGCAATGAGATGAGCTATCAGCTCCTCGCGTAGCCATGCGTCCTCGATGAGGTAGTCCCAGGCTTCCTTTAGTTGACGAAGGAATTGAGATTTCCCCCAGCTACGAGCTATAAGGGACTGCAGAGAGATGATGGTCAGGATACAAAAAGTATATAGAGGAAGAAAAGGGCAAGAAGTAGGACCAAGCAATACCCGGCTAGAGGGAACAACGACATCACGTAATGCGCCTATGGCATGGTCCAGGGCCTCGAGCACGGACATGATCCCTATGTCGAGGCTCTCCCGCTCCATGCTCTCTATGGCACTGTCAAGGGTAAAAAGCATCGACGCCGGATCCTGTGGATCCATCCACTGGAGCAGTGGCTCGCCCCATGTGGGCAAGCCATTGCCCACCGATGTTAGGATCAGGGATGACTCCCCGCCGGCCCAAAGCGCCACTGACCCCTCTTGCCGTGACGTCCCCATCAGGATGCCCCCTCCGGCGATAGAAGGGGTTAGCGGTGCAGACGTGAACCTCTCTCACAGCACCATGACTCCCGTGGACCCCTCGGCCACATCCCCCTCCATCCAGCACGTGCCAAGCACTATCGCTTGGGCAACCGATGGCACAGGATGCGCCGGTGCCTCAGGCGACGCTGCGGTTGCGCCCGGCTATGACCCATCTGTCACGGCTATCGCCACCTCTACCTATGTCGGCGGGGTCATGACCGGCTGCTTTAAGCCCACCATGGTCGGCACCATGAGCATGGTCGGTAGCCCTGTTCGCCCCACCATTGACAGCAGTATCACGGCCGTCACCGGCTGCTTCATGACCTCTAAAGGCACCCCTTGAATGCTCGCATCTGCCAGTCCCCCGCTGAGGGCACAGGCGCCATTATGGGTGGCGCTTGACCGGCCGGTGACGCGGTCACACTAGCACCACTCCCGTTTGAAATGGACATGACACCAGCTGATGGCTGCCACCCTGATTGGAGGGCGATGCTCTTCTTTGGCGCCAGCACCAAAGGATTCCACTGCCTGCCGACGCTACAAGGGACAACAAACATAATTCATGATGAAATCTGACTAAAACAGAAAAAAGAGAGGAATTGATAACTCACCTCAGTGCCGTTGGGCGGCAGATGCATTTGGGGGACAAACCCCTCGACCCTTGCTCTGCCTCATTAGAATAAGGCCGTTTCGAGCCTGCCCCTGCTCCTGGGTAGAGGGGCTCACCCCTGGCAGCTCTTGGGGCACATTGGCGGAATGCCCCACTCCCCTTGGCTCTTGGGGCGCGATGGTGGAGCCACCCGCCTGTGTTGGCACCTCTGGCTTGACGGTAGAGCCGCCTGCCTCTGTTGTATCCTAGGACAGGGCAATAGTATGTCTTGCCTCTGCCGGCTCCCTAGACGTACCCTCCCCTCCATGGAATGGGAAGGGCCCCAACAGCTACAATGACAAACCGATGCTTGTCAGCGCATCCTCATTCTCCAGGTTGTCCCACTCGATATCGTCGCCTACCATTTCTTCTTCCTCCATCACCTCGTCATCGTCACCCATGTCATTGTCATCATTGGTGTCAGTGTCCTCCCCTGGTTCCCGCGCCCACCGCTTCTGCTTCTTCTTCTTCTTCTTGTCCTCCTTCGCCTTCCTCAACCGCTCACCCTCGGCGTGATTCACCGCCCTCATGGCCAAATCCCTCGGTAGCGGCGCTGGGTGATCCATGAGGATGAGGTCCCTCGGCTGGTCCCACCCCTCTCAAAGTTAGTCTCACGGGGTCGAGAAATCAATTGAAGAGAAGGCAAGAAAAAGGGAAACTTTTGAAGACAACGTAGCCTAGCTCTGGCCGCATCGGAGGATGCCCTGACACAGGGGAGACGAAGTCGAGGGTGGCACCCATGTCATCTCGCAAAGGTTCCATCATCTCATTGATGCATTGCATGATCTCAGAGTTGGGGAGTGTTCCCTCGGCGAGTGCCGTTCCATCAAACAATGCCTCGGGTGCCATCGCGTATAGCAGGACCGTGTGTATCATCAACGGTGCCACCCTCCTCGTGTGGTAAGCCCCGATGACACCCAACCCTTTTAGGTTGTTCTCCTTCAGGATGTGGACGATGGCGATGTGGTCTCAGATCTTCTTCTTATCCTTCTCTAGGACGCCCCACTTGCTCCATTGCTCCAGGGCCTCTTCGATCAGGCGCCCGGTGAACTCCGGCAGAGGGGTGGTGATGTCATTCTTGAGGTAGAACAACTGTGAGTGCCACCCCTTGTTGGACGTCGAGAGCCGCATGGACGGGGACTCACTGACCCGATTGTTCCAAAGTTGGATGCCGGCGCACCCCATCGGCATGTGCAGCTCCTGCCTGCCACCCTTCTCCCTCTTCTTCTGGAGGTTGACGGTGAAGAAATACCTCCACAAGTCAAAGTGAGTGCTGATCCCCAGGAATCCTTCGCACAGCGTGAGGAACGCCGCCATGTGCTAGATCCCATTGGGATTGAGATGTTGTAGCTCAATCTTGTAGAAGTGTAGTAGCCCTCGGAGGAATTAATGGGCGAGGATCGTGAGCCCACGCTCGTGGAAGTGGGTGAACGACACCACATAGTCATCGGGCGGCTATGGCAAATCCTCATTGCCGAGCAGCAACCACTGCTCGACCGAGGTCTGCATGTGGAGAAGACCGCAACGGACAAGGCCCTCCATACATTGGAAGGTGATATCAGAACGGCACCACGTATCCATTGGAGGTGGGGGCGGATGGATGTGAGCTCAACGGTGATGGAGATGCAAAGGTAGGAAACCTAAGCATTGGCGGTGGTGGTGTGGCTGCGGAGGTAAGGATGCAGGTGTGCGTATGAAACACGGAGGGCTAACCCTTTGGCTTTATAGGGGTGATGGGTGCGAGGAAACCAACCACCCGCCTAGATCTCCATGCCTGCCATAACCTGTCACCATGTCTTGTCATGGGGCGTGCGCACGCAACCTATGGCCGTCCCCTCGAAAAACACGCCAGACGTTTTGCCTCCTCAAACAGGCCATGACCCATCACAGATAAGAGGGATATAGAGCTGAAAACGCTCCTACGGCCTATCTAGGCCCAAGAGTTTGAAGGTTGGCCCACCAATGGGTTCAACAACCACTCCGAACACCTTTAGAGTGAGGGGTGGAAAGGGATGGGCCCGCTAGCGGCCAGTACCCGGGCACATGGGTGCCACAGGCATCCTGGCCCACATTTGAGTCTCGGCCAGATACAATCCATGTTTTTTCCTTGAAGAAAGGCAGAGAGCCCTCGGGACTGGTCGAACGGACCCGAGAACTATATGGATTGACCGCTGAGAATCTGGAGTCGGTCACCAGCTGACCCAAGCTAGACCCCCGTGAATGGGATGCAGGGCCCTACTCGGACTAGCCCGTTAACAGCTCACCGAGCACCACGATTTGTCCATAGAGGAAAATCATGGCATGGCTCAGCCTCTCTGTATTTTATCGAAAAAAATGCTTGATGGAAGACAATCACAAAGATGAGTCGACCATCGACCGGACTCCTGCTACGGGTGGGGGCATGAGGAAAGTTGGACTCGCAAGGAGACCGAACATGTGGTCATAGAATGTCAGACCCCCATGGGGGTAAGAATCAGGAAAGACCTTTTTTGACCCACCAAATCTCATGGTTGTACCCCCGAGGGGTCCGATCACGACGAAAGGGAATCGCTGTCCCCAGGACACGCCGTGGGTGACAAAAGAAGGCCAAGGCCCTCAGAGTCCTCCTGTTCGGAAAAGCCTCTAAAGGAGTATTCTACTCCTCCGTAGAGTCACGGGCTACTGTCGAGGACCAATACTACGGTACCCAAAGAGGAGGAGCTAATGGTCATCAACATTGATTGATCTGAGTAGTCAAGAGCGCAACTACAGCTCCAACCAACCCCTAGGTGCATGGGCTCCACCTCGCCAGACCTTTGGGTGTGGGCTCCACCTCGCCCGACCTCTGGGTCGAGCACCCCGCCTCGCCCAACCTCTGAGTTGGGGCTCCGTCTCATCTGACCCCAAGGCCGCGGCGGTCTCACCCAAGGCCGTGGGCTCCGTCTTGCCCGACCGCAAGGATGTGGTTTCCACCTCGCTCAACCCCTTGGGTGTGGGCTCTATCTCGCCCGAGGCCACGAGCTCCGCCTTGCCCAATCCCTTGGGTGCAGGCTCTATCTCGCCCGATGGGGACCCATACCGCCGCCAACCACTCTAGGTCCAAGCGTATGGGCCTGGGTCAAAACTCTAACACTAGGGAAGAGACTGGCATGACTTGATGTAACCCTTGGCCATGATGAGCCATACCTGAGGATTCACACCAAGAACAGTGTCAGGCATGCCGGTGCTGTTCTGCCTAACCCTCATACAAACGCTGACAGGTGCGTCTGTTCACCACGACATCCACCAGGATGGAATGGAATGCCATGACCGGCAGATGACGCCTACACATGGCACCAGTGGCAAACAAGTCCGCAATGTGGAGCCATCCCTATTGACATCTATAGGATCGGTGGGACCCGCATGGAGGAGAAGAAGGACCCGGTGACCCTGGAAGCCTTCTTCTCTCTCTCGTTCTTCTCTTTTTCCTTCGACTGTAACCAGAGCTTTACCTTCGCCTATAAAAGGGGAAGCAAGGCACCCCATAAAAGGGGGGATCTAGATCCACACGAGGCTGAACTACGAGAAAGAAAACACAAGAGCATGACATGAACACATAGCTGAGCAGCAACCGAGCTCTCAGCACCCGATCACTCCTTCCATCAGAGACTTGGGATCCTTTCCCTCTCTACTCGTTTGTAACCCCTACTGCAAACCAAGTGCCAGTAACACTAGCAGCAACAAACTGGACGTAGGGACGTTCTGTCCAAACTAGTATAAACCCTTGTGTCCTCTAAGCACACCATCCGAGCCAGATGCGCAAATACAAATTTACTCGTCGGTGGTCCGAAAACACCGATAGTTGGTGTTTGCAGGAGCGTAGTTAGAACTTCCTAGCTCCTTTCTCATCTCAGTCTGAGACTAGTGTTCTGATGTTCTGAAGTAAGTAAACCTTGAAGTAACCTTGATTCTTAGATCAGCTAGAGAAACCTTAGGAAATTCCTTTCTTCCCACAAAAACATATATTTACCTACACTGATCTTTTATCCTTGGACAACCTTGATCCTTTATTAGTACACTTCGCGTTCCCCGTGGAAATTGATACCTTGGAATACTCCTAGGTGAAAGCTATAGTGGTATCTGTGCCCTTGCAGATTTATCTGTTTGCGTTAAAAAAATACCAACAAGCTTTCTAGCATCATTGCCAGGGAATGGTAGCTGTGCTAGTTTCAAACCAAGTTCGGCCGTGTATTCTTGTTTTTCTTTTACCACCATCATCTTACAAGATGGATTCCACTCCTATTTATAAACTCTCCGCTCCAAAGGGCAAATTGTTGGAGCCTCCACAATCATCACATCCTATCCTTACATCTGGCTATGAGCTTCGCCCTGCTTTCATAGCCATGGTTCGGGAGCAAACCTTCTTTGGAGGAGAAGACAAAATTCCATATGTCCACCTTCGGGAATTTGAGCAATTATGTTCGTGATTGAATATTTCTGGCATGACACATGAGATCTTAAAATGGAAATTGTTTCCGTTCTCCCTTTCCGAGAGGGCGAAACAATGGTATGCTCATATCGTCAGAAGTGTAAATGGAAATTGGGACGAACTTCGAGACAAATTTTGTCTTGCTTTCTTCCCTATTTCTAGGATTATCACTCTTCATCTAGAAATTCTTACTTTTCAACAAAAGGAGAAGGAAACTTTAGGAGCAGCTTGGGCAAGATTTTCAAATTTAATTACATCTGGCCCAGATTTGTTTATTCCTGACCATGTTCTTCTACATCACTTCCATTATGGCCTTAGCAAAGAAGATGCCCTTTTTCTCGATATCTCTTCAGGAGGATCGTTCTCTCATAAAACTGTTAGTGAGGGGAAAGCCATCCTTGACAAAATCCTTGAAAATACCCCATACATTGACATATACGATGAATTCCCCGAAGAAGAAGTCGAGCTAAGCCCCGTGCCAAAAGAGGAGGAACACGCAATTGAATTGGAAATTCCAATTGATTCTTCTCATAATTTAGTTGCTGAAAAACCTTCCGATAAGGGAACGCAAAACCAACTAAAGGATGATGAACCATATCCTTTAGAGTTTCCCTTTGAATTCGAGGAAGATATCTTTGAAGATTATGGAAATACCTTGAATTTGCCTGTCCAAGTGAGACCTTTGGCAAAGACCATTTCATCTGACCCGCATGAAGAATTAGTCCACATAGAACCCATTAAAAGCCTCTCGTCAGTCATGAGTTATGAATGGTTGAGGGAAGCGGAGTTATCTCCTAAGGTAGCTCAAATCACCTCTCCTTCAACCATTCATTTTGAAGGCATTAGCCGATACTCTTTACCCCAACACATCCTTAACCCCATCTCAAAAACTTCTACAAAGCCCATCAAGATTTATTCTTGAAAGTCATGGAGTCTTAAGGACTGTTCCTGTCACAATCAGTAACTCTGGGATATGTCTAGATTTTCACATTTATGACATCTCGAAGATTCCTCTCTTGATTGGCAGAATAATCATGAGACTTCTATAGGAAAAACCACTACAAGGTCATTTAGACTTTAAGGTTCGGAATTCCACTATTGCCATTCCTCTTGCTTGTTCTATTAACACAATGGTGGAACCCAAACCTAAACAAGACTCCATTGAGGAAGTTTTAATGGCGTCTCTAGAAGAGATGGCTCAACCTACCCTCGATGATGAACACTTTGTCAAGAAGAGGAAGAGCTAGCAGAGCCCATTGAGCTCGATAAAAATGAGCAACCATTACCACCTTCAATTTTAGCTAAAACCTCTTCCTCTTGGTCTAAAATATGTCTTCCTTCATGATAATTGGGAAACCCCTGTAATCATCAGTGACAAGCTCTCCGATGATAAAACACAAAAGCTTGTCACCGTTCTTGAAAGATATAGATCTATTATAGGCTACTCACTCCAAGACCTCAAGGGCATTAGCCCCACTCTTTGTACTCACCGCATCCCTATCGAGCCTGACTACATGCCTTCAAGGGAGCCACAGCGGAGACTTAACAATGCTATGCGAGAAGTTATTAAGAAAGAGGTCCTTAAACTTCTACACACCAGGATTATTTATCATGTGCCTCATAGTGAGTGGGTTAGCCCTGTCCAAGCTATGCCAAAGAAAGGAGGAATGATGGTTGTTAGGAATAAGAAGAATGAACTCATTCCTCAACAAACTGTCACTAGGTGGTGGATGTGCATTGACTACCGTAAGCTAAACAAGGCCACAAAGAAGGATCACTTCCCATTGCCATTCATTGACGAGATGTTAGACCGTCTCGCGAATCATTCCTTCTTTTGTTTCCTTGATGGGTATTCCGGATATCATCAAATCCCAATCCACCTAAATGACCAAAGTAAGACTACTTTCACATGCCCATATGGAACTTATGCATACTGACGAATGTTGTTCGGGTTGTGCAATGCTCTAGCTTCTTTCCAACGGTGCATGATGTCTATTTTCTCCAACATGATCGAGAAAATCATGGAGATGTTCATGGATGACTTTACTGTCTATGGCAAAACCCATGCGGATTGTTTGGAGAATTTAGACAAAGTCTGACAATGGTGTGAACAAAAGCACTTAGTCCTGAACTAGGAGAAATGCCATTTTATGGTTCAGGAAGGAATTGTGCTAGGACACAAGGTGTCCAAACATGGGATAGAGGTGGATAGAGCAAAGATTGAAGTTGTTGAACAACTTCCACTCCCACAAATGTGAAAGGAATCCGTAGCTTTCTAGGACATGCAGGGTTCTATAGGCGCTTTATTAAAGACTTTTGTCAAATTGCTAGACCCTTGACTAGTCTACTAGCTAAGGATGCACCTTTCATTTTTAATGATGAGTGCATTCATCTCAACTACAATTATTCAACCACCTGATTGGAAGCTTCCTTTTGAAATCATGTGTGATGCTAGCGACTTTGCGGTTGGAGCCATTCTAGACCAAACCAATGATAAGAAGCATTATGCCATATCATGTGCTAGCAAAACCTTGGCTGGACCTCAGCTCAACTATGCTACCACTAAAACAGAATTGTTGGTTGTTGTCTTTGCTATAGACAAGTTTAGATCTTACTTAGTGGGGGCAAAGGTAATTATTTATACAGATCATGCTGCTCCTAAGTACCTCCTCACTAAGAAAGATGCTAAGCCTCGACCAATTCAATGGATCCTTCTACTCCAAGAGTTTGACATAGAAATTCGAGATAAAAAAGGAGTAGAAAACTCGGTAGACGATCACGTGTCTAGGCTTCAGTTTAAGGAAACACATGAACTACCCATCAATGACTACCTAAGGGATGACACCCTGCTCAAGTTAACGGACTCCGATCCATGGTATGCAAACATCGTGAACTTTATAGTGGCAGGCTATGTCCCACCTGGTGAGAACAAAAGAAAGTTGATCCATGAGAGTCATTTTCACCTATGGGATGAGCCATATCTTTTCTGAGTTTGTGTCGATGGATTGTTGAGGAGATGTGTCCCTATGGATGAGGCTACCAAGATTATGGAGAGATGTCATGCCTCACCATATGGAGGACATTACAGAGCATTCTGGATAAATTCCAAGATCTAACAAAGTGGTTTTTTCTGGCTAATGATGTATGAAGATACAAGGGAGTTTGTCAGGAGATGCCACCGATGTCAGAAACAAGGGAATATCAACTCACGAGATGCGATGCCTCTCATGAACAATCTCCAAGTAGAACTCTTTGATGTGCGGGGGATTGATTTCATGGGGCTGTTTCCTAACTCCAAGAACTGTGAGTACATTTTGGTGGCCGTGGACTATGTGTCCAAATGGGTAGAAACAATTCCATGTCGAACTACCGATTCGAAACATGCTAAGAGAATGTTCCACAAAGTCATATTTCCTAGCTTTGGTACACCTCGGATGGTCATAAGCGATGGAGGATCTCACTTTATAGATAAAGTCTTCCGGAAGTACCTAGCGGAACATGGAGTTTGTCATAACATCGCAACGCCATACCATCCCTGGACTAGTGGTCAGGCAAAAACATCTAACAAGCAAATCAAGAATATTTTGCAAAAGGCCATCGATGAAATGGCTAAGGGATGGAAGGACAAACTCCCTGATGGACTTTGGGCTTACCGAACTGCATACAAGACGCCGATTGGCAGGTCACCTTATCAACTTGTCTATGGAAAAACATGCCATTTGCCTATTGAATTGGAATTCAGGGCCCATTGGGCAATCAAGAAATGGAACATGGATCTCCACCTAGCTGGCAAGAATCGTCAAATGCAACTATCCGAGCTTGAAGAATGGAGAGAAAAAGCTTATCACAACTCCAAGATTTATAAAGAGAACAAAAAGATGGCATCATAAGAGAATAAAGCATAAGGAATTCAAGCCTGGAGACAAAGTTTTGATATTTAATTCAAGAGTAAAGCACTTTGGACATGGTAAACTATGAAGTAAGTGGGATGGACCTTTCAAAGTCGTCGACACTTCAACTCTTGGAGCCATCACCATCGAACATGATATAGGTAACACTTTTAAGGTAAATGGACAACGGTTGAAAATTTATTTTGAGCCACAAATTAATATGATTGAGGAACTTGATGTGATTGAGTTCATAGAATTCTTACATTAAAGCTCATTCAATCTTCCTCATAACATTGGGACCATTCCTTAGTATAAAATTTTAGAAATTTTAGTTTTGTCTTGATTTGATTTTAGTTAAAAAAAATTAGTTGAATAAATGTTGACTCTCTGGTGTCTCTCACCAGAAGAGTCCCTTTTTGTTTTCACTGTTTTTGTCTATGAATAAAAGCTAGGTACATTTTTAGAGAAGTGTGGGGGTCATGCCAACTGCTAATGACGAACAAAAGCATTGAAGCACATCATGAACTGGTGAAGGAGCCTGCACACAACTTCTGGAATTTGGTTTGATCCTTCTCCACTAGTTCATATGCTTACACCCTATTTTGGACTTGTTTAAACATGCAAATTAAAAGGAACTAAGTTTCACACTTCGAATTAAAATTTTGAAAGTGAATATGAATATAGCTCTTTAAGATTGGCCTGCATAATGTTTATTCCTTACATATGCTTGGTGCTTGTGGGAAAATATCATATAGGAAAATCATATTGACTAAGTTGTTGTGGACTGTGATATAGTTCTGGCTTAGAAATCCTACCGATTCTAGTCAATGTGCTTGGAGAATTTGGTTTTGATAAAAATATTATAAAACCATAGTATCACATACTCCTCACTGGTGATAAATTCCTACCAGAGCCATATATGTACTTGTAGGATACAAACCTTCCACATAAGTTGCTTGCTTTGTGAGTGTTTGTCAAGTCTTGCTGACCCTTGTTGAGAGATTTATCATGCTCTCAAGACCAAAATCACGTACACGCCACATATATGTGCTGCTTCTACACCAGAAGTATGCAAAAACATGCTTTTCATCCACCTCAAAATGTTTTACTCCTACACTGGGGGTGAACACAAAAATATGCTGGATAGGTTTATCCACCAAATAAATGCTCCAAGTTCTTGTGAATATCTCTCTTGAAAAGTTTGTTGCAGAAAAGAGACATGGGGCTATTCAAAAGAAAACAGTGAAAAGAAGGAAAGAATAAAAGTTGAAAAATGGACACGAAGATGTCCGGAGTATTGAAAACAATGGGTACAAAGATGTCCGCCATGAAAAAAAGATGAATAAGATAGCCCCTGTTCTCTCGCAAAAATGTTTCCAAGTTTCAAGAGATATATTTCAAGGAGCACAGTAGAATTAGGTTAGCCACCAAATATTCCACACACATGCACATCTTGATCTAAGAGTATGACATTTCCCTCCTTGGATCTGGGATTTGACTTTACAATATATGCAACATAAGTATGCTACATATTTTATCCCTACCTAAAACTCCACATAAGCTTTTTACAAGTAGGAAGGAATAGAAGGCAACGCTAATTTATGCATTGGTGAGGAATCATACACCATTGAGCGATTGAGAGTACCATTTGAGGAGTATAAAGTGAACTATGTGTCGGGTTCATAAACCCGGGATCCCTAATGGGCCCGCTTCCTAGCAAAAGCTCGGCCCGGCAGACAACATTACGAACGACGCGCAACTCTTGGGCTGGCCTAGATACCTAACAACAGGCTGGAAGAGCGATCCAGTCTCCGACTGGAAGGCCTGGCCAAGGAGGGGACGACGCTCGCTTCTGACTCCGACCCGCCTCTCTGACCGGGAATACACCGAACCTCTGCTTGTGGCTTTTCTTCGACCAGCGCGGTCGGAGCCAACTGGGAATGACCGGCCAAGGACGCCCGCTCGGTGAGGACCCAAGAAATCAGGCGGAGCAGATAAGGTAAGGCGCTCAAGTCAACCACACTACCGAGGACCGTACCCTACACACCTGTAGGACAGTACTATCAGGCCATGTCAGAAGGGTACTTTGCAGCCTTCCAGACATGTCAAAACACAAACAGTGTTGTAGGCGCCGACATTTGTCCTACAGTGTGGTAGGCGCCAACATTTGCCATACTAGAAGAACACGATGGAGCCTGCCACATGCATCTGGGCATCAACAGTATTGTGGGCGTCGACAAACTGTCTTATACCCAATGGTGTGGGCAACAAGACTAGGGCACACACTCACACACACTCTCTCACTCTCTCAAACTTGTAAGGCCAACCCCTTCATCTATAAAAGGGGATGCGCTCTCTCCCAACAAGGATGATTCTGACTCCCTCTCTGCTAGCTTTAGACATTCTAAGCACTCAAACAGATTCAAGGCTCTAGAACTCTAAAGCTACACAGAGCATACGTTTCGGTACTTAGCGCATGTAGGAGCTCCCGTCACTCTCGACCCTTCAGTCCAGAGTCCGACCAGACCTCTAACACCCCCATCTTATAACCACTCATTTGTAACCCCACAGCAAACTTCGAGCACCTAGGCTTAGGAATAAAGTCATCGACCGACTCAAACTGGACGTAGGGCACGTTGCCTGAACCAGTATAAACCCTGTGTTATTGAGTGCTAGGCCACATCCGATCATAACGTATGGTAAAACTACAAATATTTATGTGTTGGTCACTTTTCGCACCGACAGTTGGCGCCGTCCATGGGGAGGACATTGTATGTTCACGCTTTTAGTCATCGGATGGCCCACCTTTCCTCCATCTTTATCATGACGGGCTCAAGCGATATGACTCACTTCAGCTCGCTGGAGTTTCCCACGCTCGCACCTAATGGGATGTGGGTTCCTCAAATCTTCGAGCTATCCTAGACCTTCCTCTTTGGAAGCCTAGACTTCGTTGCCAACCAGCTCGACGTGCTTCACCTTCGTGAGGAGGCACTTGTCCCGACACCAGTCAAAAGAGGAGCGCCCTCCGTCGGCTCCAGGACACCCGGTGACCTCAACGATGAGACGCCTGTGCTTCGCTTCGAGCCCACGCTGGGCTCAAACCCCACTATGAGTAACGTACATATTGTTCTTTACTCGCTTTTTGATATATTCCGCCGACTCTCTGAAGGGACCCTGTTGTCCCCACCGCAACAGCCATGCGACCGGTTCCCCTATGGTCTCGTGTCCCCCATGGACGCGGATGCGTGGGGCTTCAAAGGATGCTGATGCCGCCCCCTCTCACATATGAATTCATGGGGATGGCAGGCTACACTCCTGCCTCTTTCCATGACCTCATGGATGACAAGGTTGAAAAGTGACAGTTCCAGCATCGGTGACGTCGTGGCACCTAGCCACCCTCTGTCTCAGGAGTGGGCTATGGCGGACGCTCTGGGATAGCTGCTGGTGGTAGCAGAGTCTCTACAGACTCACACCCCTCTGGACCCTCATGTGGAGGCCCTCGCGCGTGCGCAGGAGCATGGCGAGGAGCTACGACAAAGGCGGTAGATCCAGCCGCCACCTGTGCCGTTGCGCTTGGTGCAGCATGCTGCGCCACGCACACGTAACCCGATGAACGGTGCTCGCTAGGTCTAGCACAACATCATTGATGGGGGGAGTGATCCCGCATAGTTTGCTCAAGCTGGCTAGAATATCGCCGCTGCGGCAATGCTTCTGCGCAACCTTCTAGAGACTATCAACCCCTAGGAGTAGGCGATCCACCGAAACCTCCGGGAGCTGGTGGAAACCACCACCGTTCAACAGGCGGAGAGCTCCGCGTCACGACACCGACTCGCGGCCTCTCTCCCAACTGGGGGAATGGGGGCGCACCAGTCGAATCACTCCATCCGCTCACCACTACAGTCGTCGGGTGCAGAACAGGAGGCCGCGGCTGCACCATGGCCTGACCCGGTGCCCGCTCCACACCGACCGCCTGTGCATGAATGGCTCGGACTGAACCGAGATGCTTGCAGTGTCATCAACAATCGGCGTCCAGCCCGGTGTGATGATGACGTCCATCAAGGGGCGGTGGGAGCAGGTGGCACGGGCCCTGGCCAGCCCATCGAGGGGAGCAGGGAAATGCACCCCAGGCATGGTCGCCGACTAGATGACCGGAGTCCTAGCCCAAATGGCTTAGGACCATGAGCCTTTGGCCGTTGCATCCAGAAAGTGCCGTTCCCACAGCGCTTCCGACCACCAACTAACATCGCCAAGTACACCAGGGAAACGAATCCTGGTATATGGCTCGAAGACTTCCGGCTCGCGTACCAAGCCATAGGAGTGGATGATGACCACTTCATCATTCAATACCACCCCATCTACATGGGGGAGCCTGTTCGAGCATGGCTCGAATTCCTCCCACCTAACAGCATCTGCGACTAGGCGGATCTCAAGAGGATCTTCATCAGGAATTTCCTAGGGACGTATGTCCGTCCTAGGAATTCCTGAGACCTCAAGAGATGCCAGCAGGAGCCCAATGAGTCCCTGCAGGATTACATCTATAGGTTCTCAAAATGATGCAACTCCCTTCCTGATGTCATTGATGCGGACATCATCAGCGCGTTCCTCTTCGGGACAACATGTGAGTCCATGATCCACAAGCACGGCTGTTTGAAGCCCCGGACCATCCACGACCTCCTCGATGTCTCCATGAACCATGTCTCCGGCGAGGAGGTGGTTGGAGTGGTATTTAGTGGAGGCCAGGACAAGGGCAAGGCCAAGCACGATGACCAAGATGAGGCCCCTCCACACAAAGTGGCAAAAAGAACAAGAAGGATCGGTGCCGACCAGCCAACTCCGCTTTGGTCACCGTAGCCAATCGCACGGGCAAATAGCCCTAGCAGGGCCAGCCCGACCACTTCGACAAGCTCATGGAGAGTCCATGCACCAACCACGCCTACCCCGTCAAGCAACTCTACAAGGACTGCGAACTCCTCAAGCGCTTTCTGCGACAGGCTAGCGGACCAAAAGAAGAAAAGGGCAAGGAGGCAGCGGCCAAGAAAGGAGGCATGGCGGGCAAGGATGGGGATGGCTTTCTCGATCCCGAGGAATGCATCATGATCTTCAGGGGATCTAATGCCATCTACTCCAAGCACCATCTAAAAGTACGCTACAGAGAGGCATGCGTCGCTGAAACGGCCATCCCCTCCTTCCTTAGCTGGTCAGAATCTCTGATCACTTTTGATCAGAGGGACCATCCTTCCCATGTCGCTAGACCGGGTCGCTACCTGCTCATCATCGACCCCATTGTCCACAAGAAGCGCCTCACCAAGGTGCTGATGGACGGAGGCAGCGGCCTCAACATCCTCTACATCGACACCCTCAATGCCATGCGCATCCCCCGGTCGAAGCTCCGCCCAATGAGCTCTCCCTTCCACGGTGTGATCCTAGGAACGCAAGCATACTCACTCGAGCAGATCAACCTGCCCGTCATGTTTGGCGACCGTGCCAACTTCCGCTCGAAGGTCCTCACCTTCGAGGTGGTGGACTTCCCAGGGTCCTACCACGCCATCTTGGAGCGGCCATGCTACACCAAGTTCATGGTGATCCCCAACTACACCTACCTCACGTTGAAGATGCCGGGACCGAACGGTGTCATCACTGTGGGTAGCACCTTTTCGCACACCTACACGTGCGACTGCGAGTATTACGAGCTCGCCACTGCCGTCATCAACTTAGCCGAGCTCCCTCGGCTCAGAGAATCATCGGGCCCAGTAGTCCTGGACTGCAACTAGCCAACCTCCTCGACTGCCTTCCACCCACTCGAGGAAACTAAGGTGGTGGGGATCGACCCCACTGACCCAACCATGGCGGTGTGGATCGGGACCTAGCTTCCGGTCAAATAGGAATGCAAGCTCGATGACTTTCTATGCGCCAATCATGATGGCTTCGTATGGAAACCTTCTGACATTCTAGGCATACCACGGGAGGTCACCGAGCATGCATTACGCCTTGTCCCGGGCTCAAAGCCCGCCAAGCACCGCCTGCGTCGCTTTGACAATGAGAGACGCAGGGCATAGGTGAGGAGGTCGCCAAACTCCTGGCAGCCGGATTCATCAAGGAGGTATACCACTCCGACTAGCTAGCCAATCCTGTTCTTGTTAAAAAGAAGACTAGGAAATGGAGAATGTGTGTTGATTATACTAGCCTCAACAAAGCGTGTCCAAAGGACCATTTTCCTTTGCCACGAATAGACCAGATAGTCGACTCCACCACAGGATGTGAAATCCTCTCCTTTCTGGATGCCTACTTAGGCTATCACTAGATCACGATGAAAGAGTCTGGCCAACTTGTAACTTCATTCATCACCCCATATGGTTTGTACTGCTACGTAACCATGCCTTTCAGTCTGAAGAACGCTGGCGCCACCTATCAACAGTGAATGCAGCAATGCTTCACCGATCAAATCGACCTGCTCGACCAGCCTGACCAAGTCAAGCGGCCAAAACCAACAATCACCGTCTATGTTGATGACATAGTAGTCAAAACAGCTCAAGCCTACGACCCGATCGTGAACTTGGCCGCAATGTTCATGAACCTCCGAAGGTTCAACATCAAATTGAATCCCAAAAATGTGTTTTTGGGGTTCCGAAGGGGAAGCTGCTTGGATACATCGTGTCCGAACATGGTATCGAGGCCAACCCCAAAAAAATCACAGCCATCTCCAACATGGGCCCTATACGCAACGTCAAGGGCGTACAAAGGCTCACCGGCTATTTGGCCACCCTGAGCCGGTTCATCTCCTGGCTAGGCGAGTGGGGGATGCCTCTCTACAAGCTTCTCAAAAAGACGGACATGTTTGTCTGGACTGAGGAAGCACAGCAGGCTTTGGAGAGCCTTAAAGCGTCACTGACGTCGGCCCCAATCCTCTTTGCTCCTGAACAGGGAGAACCCCTCCTCCTCTATGTTGCGGCAAGCAACCACGTGGTGAGCGCCGCCCTAGTTGTCGATAGGGAGGAGCTAGGACATGACCTTAATGTCCAGCGACCCATATACTTCATCGGCGAGGTACTCACCAACGCCAAGGTACGGTGTAACAACCCAGAAATCCACACACCAAAAATCACAACTACAAAATTTTTCTTAAAACTCCCATGTGATGATGAGTGACATTGTAGGAGCCAACCCTAAGAGTTGCATTAGAGGTAACCCAACCTAAGTCAACACATAAGCATGGCATATCATTTGTTAATTATGATTATTAAATTTCCAACAAATAACATGTTGCATACAATGTTAACTTAAACTGTGATTTGGGTTTTCATTTGCTTTATGCTATGTTTAACAATTCCATTAAAGTAATAACCCATAAAGTTATTATTAAACAAAATTCCCTAAATTCCAACGAATAAGTTACCTCAGTTTTGAATTCAAATTCTAAACCAAAATTGAATTCAAATAATGGATAAGAAAAGAAAAATGGAAAAAGGAAAAGGTGAAGGCCTCGCAGCCCAGACCTGCTCGGCTTCTTGGCCCGCCAGCGCGCAGCAGCCCAGCCAGCCCAACCACACCCGCATTCGCCCGGCACGCGCGCGCGGCCTAGCTTGCGGCCCAGCATCACCCGCGCGCCCTAAGCTCACCAGCAGTCGCTGCCACCTTGGCCCCACGCGTCAGTCGCGCGCTGCTCACCCGCGCGCCTCTCTTTCCTTCGCTCGCAGCCACTGCCACGCGGGCCCCGCACGTCAGCCACCCCATCCACAGTGTCATCTTCTCCACGCCAACACCTCAACCGCTCGCCGACCGAACGCCGACAGCGGTGACAGGGGCGGGCTAGGGGGGGTCATGCCCGGGGCATGACCTTGTCCCCTTGCGCCACGCCCACGCAACCACTAACAACCGTCAGATGCAAGCTCGCGCTCCGATCACCCTTAATCCCCATCCGCCGCTCGTCCATGCTGTGGTCGAAGCTCCGGCTACAAAAGCCTCGGCCGGGAGCCCTAGCGCTCGTCCCGTTGCCCGCCGCCACCTCGGTGGCCATCCACTGCGCACCCGAACCAAGAGAGAGGAGGGAGAAGGGAAGGAAGAGGGGCAAACACCGAAGCCGCTGTAGGAGGGGAGATCGCCGGAGTCGAGAGCGACGCCGTCGTCTACATCACCGACGTGGTTCGGCACGGCACTGCACGGCTTCCGTAGCTTCACGGCCTCGAATCGACACGGCATCGCCATCCATTCTCCCACGCCACCTAAGCTGAGCCTTTCGGTCTCTCACGCCACCGGACCCTGCTGTTCGGCCATGGCGCTCCATGCCTGGAGCGCGTAGGCTAGTGCCTTGCCTCAGCCACTTGGAACACATGCACCCACGCGCACACCAAGATCACCGTGACACCCCACTGGAGCCCATAGCGCACCAGCGCGTGCATCGTCGTCGGCACCATGTCACCATGGCTGCTGGAGCCCCTTACGGCCACCTAGGAGACCGAAGCCCCGCTTGAGCCCTGGACGCCTTCGTCGTGCATCCACGGAACCGTAGAAGCCCCCTCTGCCCAGCACAAGCCATCGGGGAGCCGGCGTGCGCGACCTCGCCACCGGCAAGCACTGCCGAGCCGCCGCTCGCCATGGCCAGCACCTTGGGGAGTTCTGGTTGCCACCTTGACCCCGCAGACACAGTCACCGTGGCCCGGGGAAACTTTTCCCCACACCAATCAGACACCAGCCTCGCCACAGAGGCTCATTAGTGAAGATCGCCGTCGGTAGGAGCGCCGCTGCGGGAAAAACAGGGGAACACCCCCCCTCTCGCTGGCACCCGAGCATGAGCTCGGTGCACATGAGCCAAGCCAAGGAGAAGAGGCGGTGGACTTGGTCCACCATGCGCCCTGCCGTAGGTCTATGGACCATGAGCGCTGGTCCACCGTGAACCACACGGTGTGAGCCACGCTGTGGACACGGCCCAGTAAGAGCCCACGGCCGTGACGTGGCAGCGTCACAGCGTGCCACGTGTTCGGCCCGGCCCGGCCTAGACCGGCCCAACCCAAAGCCCAACCGGCCCAGTTCGGACCCGGCCTGTATTGACCATTGACTGGTCAACGCTGACCGTTGACCTGGCCCCACCTGTCAGTGACACGGACACCCTGGACCCACACGTCAGATGCTGATGTCATGATGACGTCATGTGGGACCCACATGTCAGAAGCCAGCACAGCCGAGGTGACGTCATGCTGACGTCACGCTGACATCAGCTGCTGACGTCAGCAGACCGGACCCACCTGTCAGTGACCGTGACTGTTGACCATTGACCATTGACCGTTGACTGACGTTGACTAACGTTGACTTTGACCGGACCCACCTGTCAGTGACCCAATAGCTTTTGGCCCCACCTATCGGTGTGGACGACGTTGATGACGTCATGCTGATGTCATGCTGACATCATGCTGGGACCCACCCGTCAGCTCAGAACCGTCATGCTGATGTCATGCTGACGTCAGCAAGCCACGTGGACCAACCACAGCATGACACGTGTCAGCCCAGGATTAATTCAGCCTTTTTCCATTTTCAGAAATAGATTTGATCTTCGGAAATTCATAACTAATTCATACGACCTCAGAAAAATACGAAACTAGGACCAAAATTCATCTAAAATCAAGCTCTACGCAATGGACCCATGTTTGAGTGCATTTGATTCTTTTGAATTTTCATTGCTTCTTTGTGCTATTCTATAGACGTCGCTAACGCGACTATAATGCGGTCGTTTGCAGACTCGGAGGGGAACCAGATGGATGAGGACCGTGACTACCATGAGGAGAACGGAGACGACTACACTAAAGGTGCCACATCCCACCCAATCTCGTAGCACCTATTACGCATGGCTAATATAGAACTGCTATCGCTTTACTTTACTGCTACAATTATATTATGCTAGGACTTGCATGGTAGTATGCTTGCTTGAAAGCCTTTACCTTGATGCAACCTTACCCCTGCATACCCTGCTATTAGGCTAGACACACGCTTACTGCTATATATTTCATTACTTATACTTCTACTACGCTTATACTACGTGCGTGGTGGAAACTGGTGTTACCTGGAATATGGGGAGAGTGCTGCGTGTGTGACTTGGGTGTGTGGAGGGTGAGGGTTGTGTCGACCAAGTTGGAGTATATGACGAGCCTGGGGCAAGTCTTGCCATGGGGTGCTACCTGGGCACCCCTAGAATGGATACCTGTGGTGGGTAAAAATGGTATATGAGGTGGACCTGGGTGTGAACCTGTGATGGGTGGAGCCCGAGATGGAGGTGTTGTGGTGGCACGGTAAATGGAAACCCTGATGGAGACATTCTGGCTTGGTCATCCCTAAGGACTTACTAGTACTCAGATTCATCGGGAAGCCTTACGTACCACTCGCCCTATATGGTGCGGGACGGCTGGACTACTTGGTAGGATATTGCCACTACTGCTAGGTTGATAGCGAACAGTGTAAGGAGGTACGGGGCGTGGAGGATTTCCCCCACACCCTTCCGAGACTTCATGGAGACCTTGTGGACCCGGCTCATGACTCACAGTTTCAGCCACCCCAGACTTGACTTGGGGTGAACCAGGGCTGAATGGTAGAGTGGCATTATCCTAGGCTAGCAAGCAACCGGAATCAGCCTAGTTGACGACGGTCAGCGAGGAAGGCGGATCTTGTGGTTATGTAAAACATCTGCAGAGTGTATGGTTGATCGATCGATACATGTGCCAACTTGTCGGCTATGGACCTTTCCTGGGTTTTGCTTAAACTAGATAGTGAGATGAGTCCTTCTCTTCTTCCCCCGTGAGAGAGTGTCGGTCATAGCCAGGGGCTACGGGCCTTGAGACAGTGCCGAGAGGGAGTTGGCCTGTCGACTGAGTGATGGTATGGTATGGTGATGGTATGGAGATGGTGGTGTGTCGATCCCAGGATCAAAACCTAGCTCGGAAAAGGGAATGAAGTAGAATGTGTGTGGGAATAGTGTTAAAAACTTGACAAACTATTACTATTTACTTGATATGCTATTGCATAGGAAACCCCAGCTTTATAGGTTCCTTTGACTATGTCCCACTTGCATCCAATTTCCACAAAGCAATGCTCATAGGGATGGGAGTGGCCAGTACAAATCGTACTAATAAATTTTGGCACACAGGTTCTGCTGAGGAGTATAGCTCCGAGGAGTTTGACGGATGAGGGGTTCGTGCCTACGCTCGAGTTTGGCGATCTTATCTTCAAGCTGTTCTGAATGAATGCTACTTTTGATTCCGCCAATGCGGCGATGTAATAAATTATGTAATTCCGCACTATTTGTACTCTGATATTATCGTTGTATGGATGTGATATTCGACTGGAATTTGGGTAATATGATCTACAACGGTCTTATTACACTTCGACGCTGTGGATTTCCCTTCGTGGAAATCGGGGTCGTTTCAGTTGGTATCAGAGCCATACTTGACCTTAGGACGAAACCTTTAGAAATGGACGATAGAATAGGACGTGAATAGCCCTTCTTTCGGTTATATACCGACCCTGCATTTACTTTTATGCAAGGCTTATCTATTTATTGACCTGCTAACACCTGTCCCCTTGAAACATGCAGATGGCAACGAACGTCGACTGGCTGTCACTAGGACCGCTACCTCTGGACCACGCCAAGCTTACCTTTGACCTACGTGAGCTCGGGGGTTTTGCACAGACCCTCTGTTGAGTTCTCGTCGCGTTAGGTGTCCCCGACGAGCTTATCAAGGTCACCTGCACCAGGAAGCCAGCTAAGGAAGGAGGAATCGAAGGACCGATTGTCACCTCAGTGGAGTTCCCAGCTAGCACTACCTTACCTTCTATCCCAGCTTTCACTGAGTTGACTATAGAGGACATAGTCGAGGAGGGACTGCGAGCTATCTCACACAAGGCACTTCGCAGAGTGATGAGGGACCACTACGAGCACCTGAAGACGACAGAGTTCTGTCTACTTCCCCTGGCCCTCGACCTCAGCCTTACCCCCAGTGAGCAGAGTTTCACAGCAGGCAGAGTTATCCTTGCCGAGGAGGATAGATGCCTTCATGTCTCAGCTATTCACCTACTAGAGCAGGATAGGTACGTGACCCAGCTAGAGCAGAGGAGACGTCAGGACCAAGCCCTCCGGTGGGAGTACCAGGAGCGAGACTTGCAGGGAGCACAGGAGCGAGCTAGTCTACTAGAGACAGTTGCCAAGCTGCAGGACGAGCTCAACCATCATGAGGAGGACCACAGAGCCAAGGTCGCTGACTTACAGGACAAAGCAACTGACCTAGGCAACAGGAACTGCTACCTCGACAACAAGGTCTTGGAGTTGCAGAGTGAGTTGGATGACAAGAAGGCTGAGTTCAACCACAGAGGAGACAGAGAGAGATCCAAGGGGATTGATATGCTGAAGATCCAATCTCAGAACAAGACCCTGACTCTGGAGCAACTTGTTCTTACATATCATCCAAGTTTGCACGAGATCATGACCTATCTGTAACCCCACATGAAGAGCCTATCATCACCAGCTCACCATTAGGAAACCTAAAGTGCACCCACATCTGTAAGGGAGTGAGTCTTACCATCGAGGGTCTTATCTTTAGAGCCGACCTAACCCTGCTACCTTCCACTAACCTAGATGTCATCTTAGGTATGGATTGGTTAACCATTCACCGTGGTATCATATCATGTTCACCTAGATATGTCCAAGCAACCCACCCATCAGGCCAAGTCGTTAGATGTGAACCCCAGTCTGGAAAGTCCACCTCTATCCTATGTGCCCTTAAAGCAAGTTCAGAATCACAAAAAGAGGAGAAGACAGTTCATGATGTGCCAGTAGTCAGAGACTATCCCGATGTATTCCCTAAAGAATTACCGAGTATGCCACCAGACCGTGATGTCGAGTTCATCATTGATCTGTTACCGGGAACGGGACCCATTGCCAAGAGACCCTATCGCATGTCAGTTGATGAACTGACTGAGCTCAAGAAACAGCTTGATGAGCTCATCTCGAAGGGATATATCAGGCCTAGTGCTTCACCCTGGGGATCCCCTGTTCTATTTGTCAAGAAGAAGGATGGCTCAATGAGAATGTGCATTGATTACTGGAACTTGAACGCAGTCACCATCAAGAACAAGTACCCCCTGCCAAGAATTGATGATCTGCTTGATCAGCTTTGAGGTGCAAAGTATTTCTCCAAGATTGATCTCAGATCAGGCTATCATCAGATGAAGATACGAGAAAGTGATATCCCGAAGACAGCTTTTGTGACTAGGTATGGGCAGTTTGAGTTCACTGTGGTGTCCTTTGGACTCACGAATGCTCCTGCATATTTCATGAACATGATGAATAAAGTTTTCATGAATGAACTGGATAAGTTCGTGGTGGTATTCATTGATGACATCCTTGTCTATTCAACCACCGCTGAAGAACATGAACATCATCTGAGAACCGTGCTTGAGAAACTAGCCCAACATCAGCTATATGCAAAGTTCAGTAAATGTGAGTTTTGGCTACAGGAAGTTGCCTTCTTAGGCCACATACTATCAGCTGAGGGTGTCGCAATTGATCCAGCCAAGATTGAAGCTGTAAAAGAGTGGGATCAACCCCGTAATGTGACAGAAGTCAGAAGTTTCTTAGGATTGGCTAGATATTATTGCCGATTCATTGAGAACTTCTCCAAGATAGCCCATCCAATGACCAATCTTCTAAAGAAGACCAAGGAGTTTGAATGGACACCCGAGTGCGAACAAAGCTTCTAGAAATTGAAACAGAAGCTTACCACAACTCCTATGCTAGCATTGCCTGACATCAGCAAAGACTTTGTGGTCTATTGTGATGCATCCCGTCAAGGACTTGGCTGTGTATTGATGCAAGATGGAAAAGTAATAGCTTATGCTTCTCGACAGTTGAAAGAACACGAGAACCGATACCCTACTCATGATCTAGAGTTAGCAGCAGTTGTGCATGCCTTGAAGATCTAGAGACACTACTTGATAGGCAACAAGTGTGACATCTACACCGATCACAAGAGCTTGAAGTACTTTTTCACTCAAGAAGATTTGAATATGAGGCAACGCCGATGGCTTGAGTTGATCAAGGACTATGACCTGGAAATTCACTATCATCTGGGAAAAGCTAATGTAGTCACAGATGCTCTTAGTCGCAAGAGTTACTATCACACCTTGATCACTGAATCAGTACCACCTGAGCTCAAGGGAGATATTGATGATTTCCAACTAGAGATACTACCGCATGGCTTGCTGAATGAGCTCCGCATACAGTATGATCTCACAGATCGCATCCGTCAAGCTCAGAAAAGTTGTGAAGAGATTGAGTATCTCCGTGGTCTGATGAAACTAGGCTACAAGACCAACCACCAAGAAGATGAACAAGGAACCATCTGGTTCAAGAACAGAATCTACGTTCCATCTGACCCAGTACTACGAGGGGAAATTCTGTCGGAAGCTCACGATTCCAAATACTGTATTCACCCTGGGGGGTCAAAGATGTACCAAGACCTGAAGAAACACTTCTGGTGGAAAGGCATGAAGACAGACATTGCAGGACATGTGGCACGTTGTGACACCTGCAACAGAGTCAAGGCTGAACATCAAAGACCTGCAGGATTGCTAAAGCCTCTTGACGTTCCCGAGTGGAAATGGGAGAACATATCCATGGATTTCATAGTTGGATTGCCTCGTTCACAGAAAGGCAATGATTCCATCTGGGTGATTGTTGATCGCTTGACCAAGATTGCTCACTTTGTACCAGTAAAGACCAAGACCAACGCCGAGAAATTAGCGGATCTATATGTTGAGCATATTCTCAGACTGCATGGAGCTCCCTCTAGTATTGTATCTGATCGTGGTCCTCAATTTGTGTCCCGATTCTAGGAAGCTCTGCACAAGTCTATTGGAACCAAACTTGATTTCAGTACCGCTTACCACCCATAGACAGATGGATAGACAGAATGAGTAAATCAGATCTTAGAAGACATGCTTTGTGCTAGTGTACTGAATTACGGCTCTGATTGGGAGAAATGCCTACCCTGTGCAGAGTTCTCTTACAACAACAGCTACCAAGCCAGTATCAAGATGTCGCCATTTGAAGCTTTGTATGGCAGACCTTGTAAGACACCCCTGATGTGGTCCCAACCGGGAGAAAGATCATTCTTTGACTCCGCTAAGATTCAAGATGCAGAAGAAGGAGTTGCTCAGGTAAGAGAGAATTTGAGAATTGCTCGAAGTCGATACAAGAGCTATGCTGACAAAAGAAGAAGAGAACTGGAGTTCAATGTGGGGGACTTCGTCTATCTCAAGGTATCCCCGCTACGTGGAACAGTCAGATTCCATGTGAAAGGCAAGCTTGCCCCTAGATTTGTTGGCCCCTACAAGATTTGCAAGAGAATTGGAAAGCTCGCCTACAAACTTGAGTTACCTGAGGAATTGACGGGTGTACATCCCGTATTTCATGTATCCCAGCTACGCAAATGTTTAAGAGTACCCGATGAAGCAGTCCCAACTGGTACACTTGACATTCAAGATACACTTGAGTATAGAGAACATCCTATCAGAATTCTGGGCAGAGATACCAAAGAAACCCGAAGCAAGACTATTCCTATGTGCAAGATCCAATGGAGTAATCACACTGAGGGAGAAGCAACATGGGAGAAAGAGTCGGACCTCTGGCTACAATATCCTTACCTCTTTAAAGAGTACGTTACACTTTAATCTCGAGGATGAGATTCTGTTAAGGGGGTAGGACTGTAACAACCTAGAAATCCACACACCAAAAATCACAACTACAAAATTTTTCTTAAAACTCCCATGTGATGATGAGTGACATTGTAGGAGCCAACCCTAAGAGTTGCATTAGAGGTAACCCAACCTAAGTCAACACATAAGCATGGCATATCATTTGTTAATTATGATTATTAAATTTCCAACAAATAACATGTTGCATACAATGTTAACTTAAACTGTGATTTGGGTTTTCATTTGCTTTATGCTATGTTTAAAAATTCCATTAAAGTAATAACCCATAAAGTTATTATTAAACGAAATTCCCTAAATTCCAACGAATAAGTTACCTCAGTTTTGAATTCAAATTCTAAACCAAAATTGAATTCAAATAATGGATAAGAAAAGAAAAATGGAAAAAGGAAAAGGTGAAGGCCTCGCAGCCCAGACCTGCTCGGCTTCTCGGCCCGCCAGCGCGCAGCAGCCCAGCCAGCCCAACCACACCTGCATTTGCCCGGTGTGCGCGCGCGGCCCAGCTTGCGGCCCAGCGTCGCCCGCGCGCCCTTAGCTCGCCAGCAGTCGCTGCCACCTTGGCCCCGCTCGTTAGCCGCGCGCTGCTCACCCACGCGCCTCTCTTTCCTTCGCTCGTAGCCACTACCACGCGGGCCCCGCACGTCAGCCACCCCGTCCACAGTGTCATCTTCTCCACGCCAATGCCTCAACCGCCCGCCGACCGAACGCCGATAGCGGTGACAGGGGCGGGCCAGGGGGGGTCACGCCCGGGGCATGACCTTGTCCCCTTGCGCCACGCCCACGCAACCACTAACAACCGTCCGATGCAAGCTCGCGCTCCAATCACCCTTAATCCCCATCCGCCGCTCGTCCATGCTGTGGTCGAAGCTCCGGCTACAAAAGCCTCGGCCGAGAGCCCTAGCGCTCGTCCCATTGCCCGCCGCCACCTCGGTGGCCATCCACTGCGCACCCGAACCAAGAGAGAGGAGGGAAAAGGGAAGGAAGAGGGGCAAACGCCGAAGCCGCTGTAGGAGGGGAGATCGCCGGAGCTGAGAGCGACGCCGTCGTCTACATCACCGACGCGGTTCGGCACGGTACTACACGGCTTCCGTAGCTTCACGGCCTCGAATCGACACGGCATCGCCATCCATTCTCCCACGCCACCTAAGGTGAGCCTTCTGGTCTCTCTCGCCGCCGGACCCTGCTGTTCGGCCATGGCGCTCCACGCCTGGAGCGCGTAGGCCAGTGCCTTGCCTCAGCCACTTGGAACACATGCACCCACGCGCACACCGAGATCACCGTGACACCCCACCGGAGCCCATAGCGCACCAGTGCGTGCATCGCCATCGGCACCGTGTCACCATGGCTGCTGGAGCCCCTAACGGCCACCTAGGAGACCAAAGCCCCGCTTGAGCCCTGGACGCCTTCGTCATGCATCCACGGAACCATAGAAGCCCCCTCTACCCAGCATAAGCCACCGGGGAGCCAGCGTGCGCGACCTCGCCACCAACAAGCACTGCCGAGCCGCCGCTCGCCATGGCCAGCACCTTGGGGAGCTCTGGTCACCACCTTGACCCCACAGACGCAGTCGTCGTGGCCCGGGGAAACTTTTCCCCACACCAATCAGACACCAGCCTCACCATAGAGGCTCATCAGTGAAGATCGCCACCGGCAGGAGCGCCGCCGCGGGAAAAATAGGGGAACACCCCCCCTCTCGCTGGCACCCGAGCGTGAGCTCGGTGCACATGAGCCAAGCCAAGGAGAAGAGGCGGTGGACTCGGTCCACCATGCGCCCTGCCGTAGGTCTATGGACCATGAGCGCTGGTCCACCGTGAACCACACGGTGTGAGCCACGTTGTGGACATGGCCCAGTAAGAGCCCACGGCCGTGATGTGGCAGCATCACAGCGTGCCACATGTTCGGCCCGGCCCGGCCCAGACCGGCCCAACCCGAAGCCCAACCGGCCCAGTTCGGACCCGGCCCGTATTGACCATTGACTCGTCAACGCTGACCATTGACCTGGCCCCACCTGTCAGTGACACGGACACCCTGGACCCACACGTCAGATGCTGATGTCATGATGACATCACGCGGGACCCACATGTCAGAAGCCAGCACAGCCGAGGTGACGTCATGCTGACGTCACGCTGACATCAGCTGCTGACGTCAGCAGACCGGACCCACCTGTCAGTGACCGTGACTGTTGACCATTGACCATTGACCGTTGACTGACATTGACTAATGTTGACTTTGACCGGACCCACCTGTCAGTGACCCAATAGCTTTTGGCCCCACCTGTCGGTGTGGACGACGTTGATGACGTCATGCTGACGTCATGCTGGGACCCACCCGTCAGCTCAGAACCGTCATGCTGATGTCATGCTGATGTCAGCAAGCCACGTGGACCAACCACAGCATGACACGTGTCAGCCCAGGATTAATTCAGCCTTTTTCCATTTTCAGAAATAGATTTGATCTTCGGAAATTCATAACTAATTCATACGACCTCGGAAAAATACGAAACCAGGACCAAAATTCATCTAAAATCAAGCTCTACGCAATGGACCCATGTTTGAGTGCATTCGGTTCTTTTGAATTTTCATTGCTTCTTTGTGCTATTCTATAGACGTCGCTAACGCGACTATAATGCGGTCGTTTGCAGACTCAGAGGAGAACCGGACGGACGAGGACCATGAGTACCGTGAGGAGAACGGAGACGACTACACTGAAGGTGCCACATCCCACCCAATCTTGTAGCACCTATTACGCATGGCTAATATAGAACTGCTATCGCTTTACTTTACTGCTACAATTATATTATGCTAGGACTTGCATGGTAGTATGCTTGCTTGAAAGCCTTTACCTTGACGCAACCTTACCCCTGCATACCCTGCTATTAGGCTAGACACACGCTTACTGCTATATATTTCATTACTTATACTTCTACTACGCTTATACTACGTGCGTGGTGGAAACTGGTGTTACCTGGACTATGGGGAGAGTGTTGCGTGTGTGACTTGGGTGTGTGGAGGGTGAGGGTTGTGTCGACCAAGTTGGAGTATACGACGAGCCTGGGGCAAGTCTTGCCATGGGGTGCTACCTGGGCACCCCTGGAATGGATACCTGTGGTGGGTAAAAATGGTATATGAGGTGGACCTGGGTGTGAACCTATGACGGGTGGAGCCCGAGATGGAGGTGCTGTGGTGGCACGGTAAATGGAAACCCTGATGGAGACATTCTGGCTTGGTCATCCCTAAGGACTTACTAGTACTCAGATTCACCGGGAAGCCTTACGTACCACTTGCCCTATATGGTGCGGGACGGCTGGACTACTTGGTAGGATATTGCCACTACTGCTAGGTTGATAGCGGACAGTGTAAGGAGGTACGGGGTGCGGAGGATTTCCCCCACACCCTTCCGAGACTTCATGGAGACCTTGTGGACCCGGCTCATGACTCATAGTTTCAGCCACCCCAGACTTGACTTGGGGTGAACCAGGGCTGAATGGTAGAGTGGCATTATCCTAGGCTAGCAAGCAGCCGGAATCAGCCTAGTTGACGATGGTCAGCGAGGAAGGCGGATCTTGTGGTTATGTAAAACCTCTGCAGAGTGTATGGTTGATCGATCGATACATGTGCCGACTTGTCGGCTATGGACCTTTCCTGGGTTTCGCTTAAACTAGATAGTGAGATGAGTCCTTCTCTTCTTCCCCCGTGAGAGAGTGTCGGTCGTAGCCAGGGGCTACGGGCCTTGAGACAGTGCCGAGAGGGAGTTGGCCTGTTGACTGAGCAATGGTATGGTATGGTGATGGTATGGAGATGGTGGTGTGTCGATCCCAGGATCGAAACCTGGCTCGGAAAAGGGAATGGAGTAGAATGTGTGTGGGAATGGTGTTAAAAACTTGACAAACTATTACTATTTACTTGATATGCTATTGCATAGGAAACCCCAGCTTTATAGGTTCCTTTGACTATGTCCCACTTGCATCCAATTTCCACAAAGCAATGCTCATAGGGATGGGAGTGGCCAGTACAAATCGTACTGATAAATTTTGGCACACAGGTTCTGCTGAGGAGTATAGCTCCGAGGAGTTTGACGGATGAGGGGTTCGTGCCTACGCTCGAGTTTGGCGATCTTATCTTCAAGCTGTTCTGAATGAATGCTACTTTTGATTCCGCCAATGCGGCGATGTAATAAATTATGTAATTCCGCACTATTTGTACTCTGATATTATCGTTGTATGGATGTGATATTCAACTGGAATTTGGGTAATATGATCTACAACGGTCTTATTACACTTCGACGCTGTGGATTTCCCTTCGCGGAAATCGGGGTTGTTTCATACGGTACCCCCAAGTGCAAAAACTTCTATACGCCGTGCTGATGGTGACCTGGAAGCTCCTACACTACTTCATCGAGCATGAAGTCATGGTCATCACTTCATTCCCGCTGGGAGACATCATCCGCAACCACGATGCCACGGGACGGATCTCCAAGTGGGCACTCGAACTAATTGGCCATGACATCAGGTATATCCCCTACACTGCTATTAAGTCTTAGGCTCTCGAGGACTTTGTCGTTGAATGGACGGAGGTCTAGCTCTTAACCCCAGACGTCACCCACGAATACTAGACGGTGCACTTCGATGGGTTGGTGATGGCGCTCGGCTCAGGGGCTGGAGTGGTTCTTATCTCCCTGGATGGGAGCAGGCTCTGCTACATGATTTGTCTCCACTTTTTGGCCTCAAACAACACCATGGAAATATGAGGCCCTCATCAATGGACTGCGCATCGCCATCGAGCTCGGCGCTACGCGGTTGTACGTCCACGGCAACTCAAAGTTGGTCGTCGACCAGGTCATGAAGGAATCCTCTTACAAAAGCCCCCTCATGGTAGCATACTGCTAGGAGGTGCACAAGCTCGAGGACAAATTCCAGGGGATCAAACTACATCATGTCCCCCGAAAGGACAATGATGCCACCGATTTTCTCAGAAAATTGGCTGCCAGGCGGGTTCCGTCTCCAGATGGGGTCTTCATCAATGACCTTCACGAGCCGTCTGCCCATGTCCTGGAAGGTCCGATCCAGACACACCCCGACACCAACTTGGCGCTCGGGGGCTCCGACCTCGGCACCTCCTTGATGACATCGCCCGCCGACGTCGCCATGGTAGCACTCGATCAAGCTGACTGGAGAGCACCGCTACTCACCTACCTCCTCGAGGAGATTCTCCCACCCAAAAGGACTAAAGCACGACGGATCGCTCAACATGCTAAGACGTTCATCACATTCGGTAACGAACTTTACAAGCTAAGTCCATCAGGAATACTCATGAAGTGCATCCCTACCTACCAAGGGAAACAGCTCCTACTCGAGGTCCATGCCAGAATCTATGGACATCACGCGGCCCCAAGGTCGCTGGTTGAAAAAGCCTTCCGCCAAGGTTTTTACTAGCCCACCGCGCTACGAGATGCAGAGGAGGTCGTCTGCAGGTGTGAGGGATGCCAGTTTTACGCTCGACAAACTCATTTGTCAGCACAGGAGCTTCAAACCATCCCCATCACCTGGCCGTTCATGGACTGGGCCCTCGACAAGGTAGGACCCCTCAAAAAGGGCCCGGGTGGCTTCACTCACCTACTCATAGCAGTGGACAAACTCACCAAGTGGATAGAGGCGAAGCCCATCACCAACATTCGCTCGGAAGAGTCGGTCCGTACACCGCTGCTTGCCGACGCCCCGGTCACCTCGGTCTTCCCCTCTCGTCGACCTCGCTCCACCAACGCGCCTCCGCCGGTCGCCGGTCCTTAGCCTCGCGCGTGGCCAAGCTGTTCGGGTCGTTGTGGCCGAGCTGCACCCCTTGTCCAGCGTCGTGGGCTCCCCCAAGAGCAGTCGCACGCCCCCAGCACTGCCACTCGCTGCCGACGAGCTTCACCATCCCGAGCCCGGCCGACCCAAGCTGTGACCTACTTCAGTCTGAAGAAGAGAACACCAGGGACTTCGCGCTCGAATTCGAGAAAAGGGAAGGTTCTAACTGTGAAGTCTGTGACTCAAATGAATAGTGCCGATAAGGACCCATTTGCAGTAAATTTGCTGAATCTTTGGAAATTCATAGTAATTCATAGGAAATTTGTAAAATAGCAAATGAGGACTTTTTTGAATCCTTGTGAAATTTTCTATGCATTAGATCTATAATATGGCATGTTTTAGTTTCAATATTTTGCGGTAAAAGTAGATTTGTGCAGTAAGGTTGTAATGCTAGTTGAATTTGTTATTTTCCATAACTGTAGATCTAGGGCTCCAAATGAAGTGAAATTTTTGTGGCATGCGACTCATGTGATAGTTGATGTGTGATAAAAATTTCATGAGCATTGGATGAAGTATGAGTGAGTTATTGGTTTATCTCGCTCTCACATGATTTCTTGCAATAGCAAATTGTCTTTTTCGTAGAGGCAGCTATACTTATGCAAATGGTATGAAATTTGTACAGTAGACTATTGAGAGGATATGTGAGCTACTGTAATTTTTGTAGAATTTATTGTGCATTTTTGGTATATGTTCATAAATACACCTTGATGTCTAAATAAATTAAGAAATGCTTTAAGAAAATTTATTTAGAGGTGAGAACCATGCTTTTTGGTGTTCTTTAGTCATGTGTGAAATGTTGGTAAAGTTGGTTTTGCCCAATTATGAATTTGCAACATAAGTTAATAATTATTTTCTTGCCGATGTGGTTTATGGACAGATCTGGGAACTTAGCAAAGTTCTTCATGATAAGTTGCTTTGTTGTGAAACTTGTTTATACAAAAGTTGTAGATAATTTATGTATCTAGCTTTTGTTAAAATTTGGTATCATTTGGCTGAGTAGTGTTTGAGTGACAACTGTTTAAAGTTAGAATACAGGATTTGTTGCTCTCTGTTTTGTATGAACCAGTTTCTGTAAAGGTATAATTTCGACCTACTTAACTTGGGAATCATGCTGTGATGGTTATAGATGAAATGTAGATAATTTCATAAGATTTCCAAAATGTCTTCTTGCAAGTCATTTGGATTTGTGTAACTCCAGTTATAGCTAAATCTTGTAGCTGCTGTTTGCATGTCCAGAAATTGGCAGATTCCAATTATAGTGTTTGCTTGTATATTGTTAAGTGTGACTTATGCCTTGAATGATGACTGAGTTAGAGCACTTGAGATCTTGGGAAACTTGTGTCATGCTTGGTGTTGTCGTCTTCTTTGCCATCTTAGCATGATAGATTGTGTGATGTTTAAGTTAAGCATCGCAAAGTACTTAAGCGTGTTAGTGTAAACTATGCTTGTCTTGCTTGCTATTTTGTGATGCGTCTCATGGTACTATTCTTCATATTTATGCACTTGTATATTGCATCTCATCTAGGTACGCTAGATGCACCACGTGAAGGATGCGATGTTGGAGCCAAACCCGAAGATTTGGTTTGGTGGATATATCCCGAAGATGGAAGGACTAAGCAAGTGCTAGGACCGGAGATGTCACCATGACGGTGCAAGCTAACTGAACTGACTTGTGTCGGATCCCAGGCAAGCCCCGGAGCATTCTAAGTCTCCCATGTTTTTACAAATATCTTGAGTATCTTTTATTGTTGATGATGCATTAAGTATAGGAATTGGTTGGAACCAATTGTTGCATTATATCCTTACCTTGTCCAGATAAAATCCTATGAATCCTAATTAAGTGTAGGATCGAATGATGCTTAGCTATGCTTAGACCGGTAGAAGTCGGGTGATTTCCTGTCACCTGCGAGATGTAGGATGAGCTCTGGTCACGGTTGGCTATATTTGCTATCATGAAAAAGAACCATGTGTTAATAATGAAAAGAGACCGGACGGGATGACGGTAGTGCAGCAACAAGGCATGGAGGTCTTGGGTGTGAATCTGTCCCCGTCTGTGTCGTTTAAGGACCGATTCGCTGTACGTCATCATGTCATGTTGAACGCAGCCTAACACTTAGCTGGCCGGATAAGTCGTTCCGACCGCGAAGCCTAGTAGCTCAACTCAGGCCGGGGACGCGAGCAGTGGCGTGCATTCTGGAGGTAGTAAGGATGTGTGGAGAGCCATTGGCATAAGTCCAAGGCGGGTTAGAGTCCCGAACAACCTTGGCAGAGTGGTTCTCTGAGAATGTTGATCTGTTCGGACTCGTGACTCCTGAATCGTACCAAAGGTGACTCGTTTGCGACCCTGACGGGGGAAGCAGGGTTTGTGTTTAGGATTACCCCTTCAGCTGGATAGGAATCGATTCGAAACGCCGTCTCTCCCGGATAGTGAGAACTTGACTGAGCAGCGGCAACGTAGATTCACTAAATTTAAAGATATGGTTAAATGATAATGATGATGATGATAATGACAATGAGCCATGAAATACCTGATATGGTTATTATTGTTTGCAACTTAATCAAGTGATTGATTAGTATAGGTGCTAATATAGATGGTAGGTAATGGCTAAAAGTCACTGCTAGTATAGGTGAAAAATGCTAATGGTTACTCAAGCTTTTATGCAAAAAGGTTGTCCAGCCAGATCCACTAAATTAAGCTATGCATGATCCTTGGTGTCATTTGTTTTGGTTTCCGACGGGTAAGTCTGGCTGAGTACATTCGAGTACTCAGGGTTTATCCCACCATGTTGCAGGTGAAGTTCTTGGCCTGTTGAAGATGATGGCTAACCGTCGGTGGGCTCGGTGATTCTATAGTTACTTCTCGTCTATATGCTTTTGTCGGATGATGTCACTTATGCTAGCAATATATTTGGAACTTATATTAATGTAATCATTTGAAAGTTATGATTGTTTTCACTAAGCGGTTTTGAAACCCAAACTTGTACTATTATTTGTGAACCCATTTGTAATATTATTTTCGCTGCAACTCTGCGTATGTGATGTGTATTTGCTTAATCACGCGATCTTGGTTGTGATGTTAATTTACCGAGGTCTTTCGGGACACTCGGCGGACTACCGGGTTTATATGAGTGAAAGTATGTGTGTGTCAATGTGTTAGCGGGGACAACCGTACTTGATCTTGTATAAATTGGGCGGTTCTGTTATAGCTGGTATCAGAGCAAGATTAAGCATAATACTGTCATGTACGTCATTTTAAAAACAAAGTTTTGGTTTTAAAAAGCCTATTTTGACTAAAACTTTAGCGACAGATAAATTTGTCAGAACTTATTTGCAAAACTATGCTAGCGACATCCTCCTTTATGCCCAGTTAAGGACTATTAGGTGGCTATCTAAGTACTAACATGGGGGTTTTACTTTCGTCGTCCATACGGCGTGCTATTGTCTGGATGCCATTCGCTTGAATGGTAATGTATGGATCAATTACCTCTACGTCCAGGTAAGTGTGAGTTGTGAGAGCATGACCGTCCAACTATCGGTCTAGGGGAGAGTTAGCTTTGGTTACTGGAATATTTACTTGTTACACACATGTATATATGAAGGTACTTAATTGTGGGTATATCTGTTTGGTAGCTATGGATACCAAAGTATATATAGCTAGGGATGTATATATGGAGAGTATCTTAGTTTACTGCTTTCATTGTGTGCTTATTTATCTCTTGTGGGGATGGGCTGCAATGAATTTGCCTGCAGGTACGCTAACCACAAATGCGTAGATTGAATGTAGCTGACGACTAGCTATATATCGAGAGAGTACGTGTTATGCCACCGACATAGAACGTGATTGCCACCTTAGGCTAGCAATTTCGTGAGGACGAATAGGACGAGCATGCATCATGATTGTGCTTGTGCATAAATATGCTTCCCTCACTTTGTTCTAGTACTAAGTAACTTGTGATCGATGTGTTGCACTATCTTCCTTGTGTGGAGTTAAACAAGAATGCCTTGTTCCATGTTGCTTGAATAGGAAGTGCTTGGGAAAAATGTGTGCTTAGCCTTGCTAGAAATAATTGTGGTTACATGCTTAATCCTATAAATGTCCTCTAGTTTAGCCAAGTGGTGGGTATGTTGCTCTTACAAGCTTTTGCAAATGCTTTAGGCCTCACTTAAGTACTTGTGATTCTTATGACTAAAATTAATTTATTGTTGGTCTAAGGTAACAATGTTTAGAGCTGCTAGAATAACATGTTTGTGTGCTCTCTTGTTAAGTAGAACAAAGGCAAGTATTGTTTTGCTTGTGGGACGTTGGCTGCTAGAACAGTTTCTGTAGTAGTGATGTTTTCGTGGTCATAACGGTGTTTTCTATAGTTATGGAGAATACCAAAGTCGTAGCTAACTTTCGTATCTTGCTTGTCCTAAAATTTCATGACCCCAGGCCTTATGGTTTAGGAGTTATGAATTTTAGAAGTTTATTGTCAGGTTTTGCTTATGTTCTGAACAGATCTGAATATTTGGTTTGTTTTACCTGTGTGCATATAGAATTATTTCTTGGAAATAGTAGAAGAAGTATAGTAATTTTTCTAAGCTTTCCAAAATGTCTAATATCACTACTTTTGGTGATATAAATCTCCAGTTATGAGCTTGCAAAATGGAATGACAGAATCTGTCCAAATCTGGGCAGAGATGCCTTCTTTGTCTTGTTTGGTCTTGTTAGCTGTAGGATCATCTTAATATGATAATAAGAAAGTTATAGACAACTTAATAAGCTTTACCTAAAGTCTAGGATCACCTTTGTTTGATGCCTACAACTTCCGTTATGCTTGAAACATGTGCCTACTGTACTGTTGTTCAGTTTTCTGTGCATATACTAAGTGGATGCTTTAGCTTGCTTTGGTTTTGGGCCAAGCTTGTAGTTAAATCTTGTCTGGTAAATGCTTGTTATGTGTGTGAGCCTTGTGCTTGGTATTTGTGCTTAAGCTAATTTGATTGAATCTCTCAAATGCTTGCTTGAAACTATGATGTGGTATGTATGCTTGTTATCTAATTAGTGCCATAGTTGTCACCTCGTTTGTCCTCGGTAAGCATATGAGTGTCAAATAGCTTTATCCTAGAACAACGCTCAAGTTACGTAATCGCACGGTTGTCGTCTCCAATTAGGTTCTCTCTTGGGAGCCTAAGCCTGTAGACGTGGTCACTAGCCCTTGAACGTTTGTGTATCTATGCCTTGCTTGAACCATAGGCCCAAGCTTAGTTCCCTAGAATGCTTGCATGTGTCGTGGTTGTCCCGCTCCTGTGTGGGAGGACCCTGCTCAAAAATCCTTGTCGGACCTCATTGCTCTTTCTCCTCCTGATGAGCTAGTGCAACGCTAATCGCTATCTGCCCTGGCTTTGGAACCTTTTCCTCGCAGATCATGTCATTGCTTTATCAACTGAATCCCTAGTCAGTGCAATGGCTCTATCCCTCGAATCTTGTGTATTTTGTCTCCAACTCTTTCAAGTCTCTGGATGTTTATCAGTCTTGATCTCATGTTGTTGCTCGATAAGACCAAATCTCATGTTAATCTTTATCTGGTAATCACTTTGGTGGACACGAGGCGTATATGGAAATTAGGCAAGAAGTCCCATGCTCAGTTGTCTTTGGCAATTAAGCTATGTTCTTTTGCGCTATGTTTTGATCTTCTGATCGCCTCCTTGTTGAGTCCTAACATTGTGACTACCTTTGTTTGCTATCCCTCCTTTGCATAGTGCTTGTTCTTATGACCCAATCTGTGCAACTTGAAAATTCACTTTGGGTGTGTGATCAGTAATGTTATGAGTAGCAACTATGTAGCCGCGACGGAACCTAGGGCCTCCTTGTGGCCGGCCGGCACATGGTTGTGCTGCTGGGTGCGTGCTGGTATCGAGGTTTCTAGTCATGATCCATTGCCGAACTACACCGATGTGTTATTTTCACGTGAGCTCTTCCTTGGTTATCTCTCCATATCTTATCGAAGATCCTTATATCAGACCGAAAGTAGTAGAGCTTCCTTTTGAAGTCACAAAAAGGATAACCTTTGAAGAACTGGTCACTGACATAAACAATAACAGACTGCAAGAGATGGTAGACAAGTGACTCTACTTGACGGTCCCTGTAATGATGTCAGTCATCTAGTGAGCAACTTATGTCATTCTCATTGGATCAGAAAGGCACACAACACTTAATGTTGGACAAGTTGTTAGTCAGATAAGAATCGAACATCACATTATGATTATGACCTGGCTATCCAAGTCTTGATCATTATGTGCATGCGGATTGCACAATCGAGATCAACCATCTCTAGTGTGACCCCTTGCCTACTGACTTCGATGGCGACCATCTGTTATGCATCAATCACAACTATGTTGGCAAGAGAGAAGATTTAGAATTTTTAGTGTTGAGAGACAACTGATTAGTTACTAGTAGGAAGCTTAACCCCCAGCTAGGTGACAACTTTTTGCTAATTATATGAAGGCTATGTCTCGCAGAGCAATGTTAAGCAATGAAACAACAAGCCGTTTAGCAATGCAACTACTGCTCTGTTTTCCAAAACCTATGCTATCAAGTCAATTCCATCTTGGACAATCACACAGATAGTACAAGACATTGTATCGGCTACGTAAGGAGCTATCGAAAGCACGTCCCTAGTTTCAGTCAGCATCATTGTGCCCCTAGGTGCCACAAACAGATTTGTTCAAGGTTCTATTGGACCAAGTGCCAGAGAATATTCAGAAACGGTTCCTTGTCTATGTAGGAATGCCCTACATGTGGAATAATGCTTTGTGCCCTGCGAAAACAGCCCACAAGTCCAATGCTTGTGCGTCGTCAAGTTGGTGTCTAAATCAAACGATTTAAGTTGTTTCCTGAGAACCACATATAGAAAACCTTAGTCTACATCCTCAGAGAAAAGAGCTGCTCCTGCTGCTATACAAAGCAATCGAGAGTATAGAACACACACCACAACGTGTGAAGCAAAGAAACAAGAAATCTGTCCAGCTTTTGCGACAGTAAAATTGGTTATCTTCAAGTCGGCAATTAGTGACCCAAACGTGGTTGGATTAGCCCCAAACTTGGTGATCTCATTCCTCGCTTAGGATCCTTCAATGTATTAAGTTGGTTTGAGTATTGGTTAAGTAAAACATCGGATTTGAGAGATGTCTTGTCAGCTCGGTTTGCTGCCATTTCAGAACAGAGCAGTTTTGGTAGCCGCATTGTTTGGATAGTCAAACAGTGTCCGTTTGAGCTGAATTTTGGTGAGCGGTTAGGGGACTCATGGATCTATATTCCTACCAAAATTCATGCACAATGGAGCACTAGTTTGTGAAATATGAACAGAAAACCGAAGAGTACAGAATCTGTAATTTCTTTGTGACTGCGATCATCCTTCGCATTCGAAAGTTGTGTTTGCAATTGATGCCAAGGTATGTAACGCGGTCAATAATTGTTGCTAGATAATCCTTTAGATGCCCTAAAGAAGACTCCTTGGACCCCTTTGTACCTTGTTCTTGGTCTCTCCTATCAACAATGTTCGAGCAATCGAGGTGTTCTACGAGTCAATTTGTACCCTTGCAAATCGGAAGCATTTTGAAAGGCGTCAAACAACATATTTCAAATTGTGATTTGGAGATATTGACTGACATTAGAAATGAAGCCCCAATGTCAAAAGTAGTGCCACAAAGATAGTTCGATATAGTGCAAGTCAACCCAACTTACTGAGCAACTACACCATGAAGGAGAATCATACTCAAAATGCATGGTAGTGAACTAATTCCCTAGTTTGAGGAAATACTTGCAACTTTTATTACACTCTAGGCCTCGCTATCCATCATCCTTGGCAATGTTTACCAATGCTGCCTTGTCATTTGGTGCCTTCCATGTGTTTTTACCTAAGAGGTTGCATCAAGTTTAACCTAGATTCCTGTGGCCACTTAGATTCTAAGGTTCCCTTAACTAATGAGCATCGAAATTGCTGGGTAGTCAGAGTCAGCTATCACATTCATCTTCACTCAACAGACTCAGATAATACAGTGTTGTTATCAGAGAAAGAGCACTGCACACATGGAACCTTATGTAGCTTTCCATCAGTTGACATCTAAGTGATTGCACCGCTACCGCCGGCTCAGATATTGGTTAGCTAGCTTCTCATACCCTCAAAGGATGTTTACCCCGTCTATGATCACATCCTTTACGTAAAGTTGTGCTCAAGCCACTTTAGTAGAGAACTGCTTTTTCAAACCTTGTGTACAAATATAGCACCGTTGCAAGAAATATTCGTCAACAGACTACGGTCTAGTGCAAAGTCCATATGGTCTGTGCTATATCCACTAGGGAAGTAGCTGTTACAAGTATTTAGTCTACGCTTGTATCACTCTTCATACATCGAGGACGAAGTACGCAGGACAGTGCTGTCTTGGATTCCTCCCAATGTAACAATGCTTTATGGACGCCAACGAAGGAAATTCTTCAGACAACAGCTTACGACGAAGAGCAAGTATCAGAAAGTGTCGTGACCAAATTAGCCTCTCTGATACTTCGAAGTTAAGTAGCCTAATGCTATCACTGATGTTGGAAACTGGATGACAAGTTTCTCTTCCCTTAAAAGTCTTTCGCACCGAATCTCAGGACGCGATTCCTTTAAGGGGGGAGGGCTATAACACCCCAGGTGTTTGTCACCAGTTAAGCAATGGGTTTAAGCTCAACCTTGACATGTTAAGTGGTGATGGAGATGTTAGGTCAAACATATGAAAATGAGCCACCACTTAAACTTGGACCATGCACCATTGCTTACATGTTGCCTTTTCTAAAAAGTATGCTTGAGTAATGCTGGATGTACTTGTTTCATGTGTCTCGCATCAATATCCATCTATATTGATCCATGGAAAAGTTTCATGAAGTTTGGAATCAAAAAGTCACATGAAATGATAAGTCATATCTTTGCATGAATTGCTTTATCAAGTGGATGGAAACCTATGAAGTCAACCAAACCTTGGTACCTTGCTCAAACAACTCTACTTGCACTCATGAACAAAAGTTATGAAGGGTTCATGTTGGGCAAATGTCAAGAAAATGCATCAATCGGTCTAAAACTCAGATTTAAGCTTTACCGCGATGCTACTTTGACTTGGTTTGAACTGTGGCTTAGAGTGTTTGCATGGTAGTGGAACCTAACAAAAGTTGAAGTTTGAGTGGAGTAGAACAAACTTTGTTTAATGCTCAAGAGCTAAATTAGTGCCTAGCTTAGTCAAATGCCGCTCACAATATCAAATCCAGTGCTGTTTTCTGGGTTCGAAAATCGGCTAAGTCTGGATGACTGAAATGGAGTTTTTAGTTTTCGTGTACCCCGCTTCGTAGCCATGTATCTCTCCAACCTGGCTGAATCAGACTTTGACACTTTAAGAAAAGTTGTAGATGTCGCGTAGCTCTACAATTTTGATTACTACGGATTGTGCCAAAACTAAGTGGTTTAGGAGATATGGAGGTCTGAACATCGGGCTTCAGTGGTATGTTTGAGGTGGTATTGAATTTGTTTCCTTCTTTCAGCAGAGGCAGTAAGGCCGACAGCGGCACAGAGTGCCGACGCCGCGTGTTGCCCTCGCTCGCCGTCGCTGTTTGCATGCCCGCTAGCTCGCCTCGGACGTGTGCTGGAGACATGAAATGGACGCCGTTGTCTGTCCCTTCCTCTACATTCTCTCTTTTTCCTTGCTGTTTTCCTCAGCCAGGCACGGCGGCAGCAGGGAGCCATGGTCGTCGAGCGGTGCTCCATGGCCGCCCCGTTTCCTTGCTCCCTCTTCTTGGCTGTCGGTCCGTACACCGCTGCTTGCCGACGCAACGGTCACCTCGATCTTCCTCTCTCGTCGACCTCGCTCCACCAACGCGCCTCCGCCGGTCGCCGGTCAAGCCGGTCCTTAGCCTCGCCGTGGCCAAGCTGTTCGGGTCGTTGTGGCCGAGCTGCACCCCTTGTCCAGCGTCGTGGGCTCCCCCAAGAGCGGTCGCACGCCCCAAGCACTGCCACTCGCTGCCGACGAGCTTCACCATCCCGAGCCCGGCCGACCCAAGCTGTGACCTGCTTCAGTCTGAAGAAGAGAACACCAGGGACTTCGCGCTCGAATTCGAGAAAAGGAAAGGTTCTAACTGCGAAGTCTGTGACTCAAATGAATAGTGCCGATAAGGACCCATTTGCAGTAAATTTGCTGAATCTTTGGAAATTCATAGTAATTCATAGGAAATTCGTAAAATAGCAAATGAGGACTTTTTTGAATCCTTGTGAAATTTTCTATGCATTAGATCTATAATATGGCATGTTTTAGTTTCAATATTTTGCGGTAAAAGTAGATTTGTGCAGTAAGGTTGTAATGCTAGTTGAATTTGTTATTTTCCATAACTGCAGATCTAGGGCTCCAAATGAAGTGAAATTTTTGTGGCATGCTACTCATGTGATAGTTGATGTGTGGTAAAAATTTCATGAGTATTGGATGAAGTATGAGTGAGTTATTGGTTTATCTCACTCTCACATGATTTCTTGCAATAGCAAATTGTCTTTTTCGTAGAGGCAGTTATACTTATGCAAATGGTATGAAATTTGTACAGTAGACTATTGAGAGGATATGTGAGCTACTGTAATTTTTGTAGAATTTATTGTGCATTTTTGGTATATGTTCATAAATACACCTTGATGTCTAAATAAATTAAGAAATGCTTTAAGAAAATTTATTTAGAGGTGAGAACCATGCTTTTTGGTGTTCTTTAGTCATGTGTGAAATGTTGGTAAAGTTGGTTTTGCCCAATTATGAATTTGCAACATAAGTTAATAATTATTTTCTTGCCGATGTGGTTTATGGACAGATCTGGGAACTTAGCAAAGTTCTTCATGATAAGTTGCTTTGTTGTGAAACTTGTTTATACAAAAGTTGTAGATAATTTATGTATCTAGCTTTTGTTAAAATTTGGTATCATTTGGCTGAGTAGTGTTTGAGTGACAACTGTTTAAAGTTAGAATACAGGATTTGTTGCTCTCTGTTTTGTATGAACCAGTTTCTGTAAAGGTATAATTTCGACCTACTTAACTTGGGAATCATGCTGTGATGGTTATAGATGAAATGTAGATAATTTCATAAGATTTCCAAAATGTCTTCTTGCAAGTCATTTGGATTTGTGTAACTCCAGTTATAGCTAAATCTTGTAGCTGCTGTTTGCATGTCCAGAAATTGGCAGATTCCAATTATAGTGTTTGCTTGTATATTGTTAAGTGTGACTTATGCCTTGAATGATGACTGAGTTAGAGCACTTGAGATCTTGGAAAACTTGTGTCATGCTTGGTGTTGTCGTCTTCTTAGCCATCTTAGCATGATAGATTGTGTGATGTTTAAGTTAAGCATCGCAAAGTACTTAAGTATGTTAGTGTAAACTATGCTTGTCTTGCTTGCTATTTTGTGATGCGTCTCATGGTACTATTCTTCATATTTATGCACTTGTATATTGCATCTCATCTAGGTACGCTAGATGCACCACGTGAAGGATGCGATGTTGGAGCCAAACCCGAAGATTTGGTTTGGTGGATATATCCCGAAGATGGAAGGACTAAGCAAGTGCTAGGACCGGAGATGTCACCATGACGGTGCAAGCTAACTGAACTGACTTGTGTCGGATCCCAGGCAAGCCCCGGAGCATTCTAAGTCTCCCATGTTTTTACAAATATCTTGAGTATCTTTTATTGTTGATGATGCATTAAGTATAGGAATTGGTTGGAACCAATTGTTGCATTATATCCTTACCTTGTCCAGATAAAATCCTATGAATCCTAATTAAGTGTAGGATCGAATGATGCTTAGCTATGCTTAGACCGGTAGAAGTCGGGTGATTTCCTGTCACCTGCGAGATGTAGGATGAGCTCTGGTCACGGTTGGCTATATTTGCTATCATGAAAAAGAACCATGTGTTAATAATGAAAAGAGACCGGACGGGATGACGGTAGTGCAGCAACAAGGCATGGAGGTCTTGGGTGTGAATCTATCCCCGTCTGTGTCGTTTAAGGACCGATTCGCTGTACGTCATCATGTCATGTTGAACGCAGCCTAACACTTAGCTGGTCGGATAAGTCGTTCCGACCGCGAAGCCTAGTAGCTCGACTCAGGCCGGGGATGCGAGCAGTGGCGTGCATTCTGGAGGTAGTAAGGATGTGCGGAGAGCCATTGACATAAGTCCAAGGCGGGTTAGAGTCCCGAACAACCTTGGCAGAGTGGTTCTCTGAGAATGTTGATCTGTTCGGACTCGTGACTCCTGAATCGTACCAAAGGTGACTCGTTTGCGACCCTGACGGGGGAAGCAGGGTTTGTGTTTAGGATTACCCCTCCAGCTGGATAGGAATCGATTCGAATCGCCGTCTCTCCCGGATAGTGAGAACTTGACTGAGCAGCGGCAACGTAGATTCACTAAATTTAAAGATATGGTTAAATGATGATGATGATGATGATAATGACAATGAGCCATGAAATACCTGATATGGTTATTATTGTTTGCAACTTAATCAAGTGATTGATTAGTATAGGTGCTAATATAGATGGTAGGTAATGGCTAAAAGTCACTGCTAGTATAGGTGAAAAATGCTAATGGTTACTCAAGCTTTTATGCAAAAAGGTTGTCCAGCCAGATCCACTAAATTAAGTTATGCATGATCCTTGGTGTCATTTGTTTTGGTTTCCGACGGGTAAGTCTGGCTGAGTACATTCGAGTACTCAGGGTTTATCCCACCATGTTGCAGGTGAAGTTCTCGGCCTGTTGAAGATGATGGCTAACCGTCGGTGGGCTCGGTGATTCTATAGTTACTTCTTGTCTATATGCTTTTGTCGGATGATGTCACTTATGCTAGCAATATATTTGGAACTTATATTAATGTAATCATTTGAAAGTTATGATTGTTTTCACTAAGCGGTTTTGAAACCCAAACTTGTACTATTATTTGTGAACCCATTTGTAATATTATTTTCGCTGCAACTCTGCGTATGTGATGTGTATTTGCTTAATCACGCGATCTTGGTTGTGATGTTGATTTACCGAGGTCTTTCGGGACACTCGGCGGACTATCGGGTTTATATGAGTGAAAGTATGTGTGTGTCAACGTGTTAGCGGGGACAACCGTACTTGATCTTGTATAAATTGGGCGGTTCTGTTACAGCTGGTATCAGAGCAAGATTAAGCATAATACTGTCATGTACGTCATTTTAAAAACAAAGTTTTGGTTTTAAGAAGCCTATTTTGACTAAAACTTTAGCGACAGATAAATTTGTCAGAACTTATTTGCAAAACTATGCTAGCGACATCCTCCTTTATGCCCAGTTAAGGACTATTAGGTGGCTATCTAAGTACTAACATGGGGGTTTTACTTTCGTCGTCCATACGGCGTGCTATTGTATGGATGCCATTCGCTTGAATGGTAATGTATGGATCAATTATCTCTACGCCCAGGTAAGTGTGAGTTGTGAGAGCATGACCGTCCAACTATCGGTCTAGGGGAGAGTTAGCTTTGGTTACTGGAATATTTACTTGTTACACACATGTATATATGAAGGTACTTAATTGTGGGTATATCTGTTTGGTAGCTATGGATACCGAAGTATATATAGCTAGGGATGTATATATGGAGAGTATCTTAGTTTACTGCTTTCATTGTGTGCTTATTTATCTCTTGTGGGGATGGGCTGCAATGAATTTGCCTGTAGGTACGCTAACCACAAATGCGTAGATTGAATGTAGCTGACGACTAGCTATATATCGAGAGAGTACGTGTTATGCCACCGACATAGAACGTGATTGCCACCTTAGGCTAGCAATTTCGTGAGGACGAATAGGACGAGCATGCATCATGATTGTGCTTGTGCATAAATATGCTTCCCTCACTTTGTTCTAGTACTAAGTAACTTGTGATCGATGTGTTGCACTATCTTCCTTGTGTGGAGTTAAACAAGAATGCCTTGTTCCATGTTGCTTGAATAGGAAGTGCTTGGGAAAAATGTGTGCTTAGCCTTGCTAGAAATAATTGTGGTTACATGCTTAATCCTATAAATGTCCTCTAGTTTAGCCAAGTGGTGGGTATGTTGCTCTTACAAGCTTTTGCAAATGCTTTAGGCCTCACTTAAGTACTTGTGATTCTTATGACTAAAATTAATTTATTGTTGGTCTAAGGTAACAATGTTTAGAGCTGCTAGAATAACATGTTTGTGTGCTCTCTTGTTAAGTAGAACAAAGGCAAGTATTGTTTTGCTTGTGGGACGTTGGCTGCTAGAACAGTTTCTGTAGTAGTGATGTTTTCGTGGTCATAACGGTGTTTTCTATAGTTATGGAGAATACCAAAGTCGTAGCTAACTTTCGTATCTTGCTTGTCCTAAAATTTCATGACCCCAGGCCTTATGGTTTAGGAGTTATGAATTTTAGAAGTTTATTGTCAGGTTTTGCTTATGTTCTGAATAGATCTGAATATTTGGTTTGTTTTACCTGTGTGCATATAGAATTATTTCTTGGAAATAGTAGAAGAAGTATAGTAATTTTTCTAAGCTTTCCAAAATGTCTAATATCACTGCTTTTGGTGATATAAATCTCCAGTTATGAGCTTGCAAAATGGAATGACAGAATCTGTCCAAATCTGGGCAGAGATGCCTTCTTTGTCTTGTTTGGTCTTGTTAGCTGTAGGATCATCTTAATATGATAATAAGAAAGTTATAGACAACTTAATAAGCTTTACCTAAAGTCTAGGATCACCTTTGTTTGATGCCTACAACTTCCGTTATGCTTGAAACATGTGCCTACTGTACTGTTGTTCAGTTTTCTGTGCATATACTAAGTGGATGCTTTAGCTTGCTTTGGTTTTGGGCCAAGCTTGTAGTTAAATCTTGTCTGGTAAATGCTTGTTATGTGTGTGAGCCTTGTGCTTGGTATTTGTGCTTAAGCTAATTTGATTGAATCTCTCAAATGCTTGCTTGAAACTATGATGTGGTATGTATGCTTGTTATCTAATTAGTGCCATAGTTGTCACCTCGTTTGTCCTCGGTAAGCATATGAGTGTCAAATAGCTTTATCCTAGAACAACGCTCAAGTTACGTAATCACACGGTTGTCGTCTCCAATTAGGTTCTCTCTTGGGAGCCTAAGCCTGTAGACGTGGTCACTAGCCCTTGAACGTTTGTGTATCTATGCCTTGCTTGAACCATAGGCCCAAGCTTAGTTCCCTAGAATGCTTGCATGTGTCGTGGTTGTCCCGCTCCTGTGTGGGAGGACCCTGCTCAAAAATCCTTGTCGGACCTCATTGCTCTTTCTCCTCCTGATGAGCTAGTGCAACGCTAATCGCTATCTGCCCTGGCTTTGGAACCTTTTCCTCGCAGATCATGTCATTGCTTTATCAACTGAATCCCTAGTCAGTGCAATGGCTCTATCCCTCAAATCTTGTGTATTTTGTCTCCAACTCTTTCAAGTCTCTGGATGTTTATCAGTCTTGATCTCATGTTGTTGCTCGATAAGACCAAATCTCATGTTAATCTTTATCTGGTAATCACTTTGGTGGACACGAGGCGTATATGGAAATTAGGCAAGAAGTCCCATGCTCAGTTGTCTTTGGCAATTAAGCTATGTTCTTTTGCGCTATGTTTTGATCTTCTGATCGCCTCCTTGTTGAGTCCTAACATTGTGACTACCTTTGTTTGCTATCCCTCCTTTGCATAGTGCTTGTTCTTATGACCCAATCTGTGCAACTTGAAAATTCACTTTGGGTGTGTGATCAGTAATGTTATGAGTAGCAACTATGGAGCTGCGACGGAACCTAGGGCCTCCTTATGGCCGGCCGGCACATGGTTGTGCTGCTGGGTGCGCGCTGGTATCGAGGTTTCTAGTCATGATCCATTGCCGAACTACACCGATGTGTTATTTTCACGTGAGCTCTTCCTTGGTTATCTCTCCATATCTTATCGAAGATCCTTATATCAGACCGAAAGTAGTAGAGCTTCCTTTTGAAGTCACAAAAAGGATAACCTTTGAAGAACTGGTCACTGACATAAACAATAACAGACTGCAAGAGATGGTAGACAAGTGACTCTACTTGACGGTCCCTGTAATGATGTCAGTCATCTAGTGAGCAACTTATGTCATTCTCATTGGATCAGAAAGGCACACAACACTTAATGTTGGACAAGTTGTTAGTCAGATAAGAATCGAACATCACATTATGATTATGACCTGGCTATCCAAGTCTTGATCATTATGTGCATGCGGATTGCACAATCGAGATCAACCATCTCTAGTGTGACCCCTTGCCTACTGACTTCGATGGCGACCATCTGTTATGCATCAATCACAACTATGTTGGCAAGAGAGAAGATTTAGAATTTTTAGTGTTGAGAGACAACTGATTAGTTACTAGTAGGAAGCTTAACCCCCAGCTAGGTGACAACTTTTTGCTAATTATATGAAGGCTATGTCTCGCAGAGCAATGTTAAGCAATGAAACAACAAGCCGTTTAGCAATGCAACTACTGCTCTGTTTTCCAAAACCTATGCTATCAAGTCAATTCCATCTTGGACAATCACACAGATAGTACAAGACATTGTATCGGCTACGTAAGGAGCTATCGAAAGCACGTCCCTAGTTTCAGTCAGCATCATTGTGCCCCTAGGTGCCACAAACAGATTTGTTCAAGGTTCTATTGGACCAAGTGCCAGAGAATATTCAGAAACGGTTCCTTGTCTATGTAGGAATGCCCTACATGTGGAATAATGCTTTGTGCCCTGCGAAAACAGCCCACAAGTCCAATGCTTGTGCGTCGTCAAGTTGGTGTCTAAATCAAACGATTTAAGTTGTTTCCTGAGAACCACATATAGAAAACCTTAGTCTACATCCTCAGAGAAAAGAGCTGCTCCTGCTGCTATACAAAGCAATCGAGAGTATAGAACACACACCACAACGTGTGAAGCAAAGAAACAAGAAATCTGTCCAGCTTTTGCGACAGTAAAATTGGTTATCTTCAAGTCGGCAATTAGTGACCCAAACGTGGTTGGATTAGCCCCAAACTTGGTGATCTCATTCCTCGCTTAGGATCCTTCAATGTATTAAGTTGGTTTGAGTATTGGTTAAGTAAAACATCGGATTTGAGAGATGTCTTGTCAGCTCGGTTTGCTGCCATTTCAGAACAGAGCAGTTTTGGTAGCCGCATTGTTTGGATAGTCAAACAGTGTCCGTTTGAGCTGAATTTTGGTGAGCGGTTAGGGGACTCATGGATCTATATTCCTACCAAAATTCATGCACAATGGAGCACTAGTTTGTGAAATATGAACAGAAAACCGAAGAGTACAGAATCTGTAATTTCTTTGTGACTGCGATCATCCTTCGCATTCGAAAGTTGTGTTTGCAATTGATGCCAAGGTATGTAACGCGGTCAATAATTGTTGCTAGATAATCCTTTAGATGCCCTAAAGAAGACTCCTTGGACCCCTTTGTACCTTGTTCTTGGTCTCTCCTATCAACAATGTTCGAGCAATCGAGGTGTTCTACGAGTCAATTTGTACCCTTGCAAATCGGAAGCATTTTGAAAGGCGTCAAACAACATATTTCAAATTGTGATTTGGAGATATTGACTGACATTAGAAATGAAGCCCCAATGTCAAAAGTAGTGCCACAAAGATAGTTCGATATAGTGCAAGTCAACCCAACTTACTGAGCAACTACACCATGAAGGAGAATCATACTCAAAATGCATGGTAGTGAACTAATTCCCTAGTTTGAGGAAATACTTGCAACTTTTATTACACTCTAGGCCTCGCTATCCATCATCCTTGGCAATGTTTACCAATGCTGCCTTGTCATTTGGTGCCTTCCATGTGTTTTTACCTAAGAGGTTGCATCAAGTTTAACCTAGATTCCTATGGCCACTTAGATTCTAAGGTTCCCTTAACTAATGAGCATCGAAATTGCTGGGTAGTCAGAGTCAGCTATCACATTCATCTTCACTCAACAGACTCAGATAATACAGTGTTGTTATCAGAGAAAGAGCACTGCACACATGGAACCTTATGTAGCTTTCCATCAGTTGACATCTAAGTGATTGCACCGCTACCGCCGGCTCGGATATTGGTTAGCTAGCTTCTCATACCCTCAAAGGATGTTTACCCCGTCTATGATCACATCCTTTACGTAAAGTTGTGCTCAAGCCACTTTAGTAGAGAACTGCTTTTTCAAACCTTGTGTACAAATATAGCACCGTTGCAAGAAATATTCATCAACAGACTACGGTCTAGTGCAAAGTCCATATGGTCTGTGCTATATCCACTAGGGAAGTAGCTGTTACAAGTATTTAGTCTACGCTTGTATCACTCTTCATACATCGAGGACGAAGTATGCAGGACAGTGCTGTCTTGGATTCCTCCCAATGTAACAATGCTTTATGGACGGTAGTGCAGCAACAAGGCATGGAGGTCTTGGGTGTGAATCTATTCCCGTCTGTGTCGTTTAAGGACCGATTCGCTGTACGTCATCATGTCATGTTGAACGCAGCCTAACACTTAGCTGGCCGGATAAGTCGTTCCGACCGCGAAGCCTAGTAGCTCGACTCAGGCCGGGGACGCGAGTAGTGGCGTGCATTCTGGAGGTAGTAAGGATGTGCGGAGAGCCATTGGCATAAGTCCAAGGCGGGTTAGAGTCCCGAACAACCTTGGCAGAGTGGTTCTCTGAGAATGTCGATCTGTTCGGACTCGTGACTCCTGAATCATACCAAAGGTGACTCGTTTGTGACCCTGACGGGGGAAGCAGGGTTTGTGTTTAGGATTACCCCTCCAGCTGGATAGGAATCGATTCGAATCGCCGTCTCTCCCCGATAGTGAGAACTTGACTGAGCAGCGGCAACGTAGATTCACTAAATTTAAAGATATGGTTAAATGATGATGATGATGATATTGACAATGAGCCATGAAATACCTGATATGGTTATTATTGTTTGCAACTTAATCAAGTGATTGATTAGTACAGGTGCTAATATAGATGGTAGGTAATGGCTAAAAGTCACTGCTAGTACAGGTGAATAATGCTAATGGTTACTCAACCTTTTATGCAAAATGGTTGTCCAGCTAGATCCACTAATTTAAGCTATGCATGATCCTTGGTGTCATTTGTTTTGGTTTCCGACGGGTAAGTCTGGCTGAGTACATTCGAGTACTTAGGGTTTATCCCACCATGTTGCAGGTGAAGTTCTCGGCCTGTTGAAGATGATGGCTAACCGCCGGTGGGATCGGTGATTCTATAGTTACTTCTCGTCTATATGCTTTTGTCGGATGATGTCACTTATGCTAGCAATATATTTGGAACTTATATTAATGTAATCATTTGAAAGCTATGATTGTTTTCACTAAGCGGTTTTGAAACCCAAACTTGTACTATTATTTGTGAACCCATTTGTAATATTATTTTCGCTGCAACTCTGCGTATGTGATGTGTATTTGCTTAATCACGTGATCTTGGTTGTGATGTTGATTTACCGAGGTCTTTCGGGACACTCGGCGGACTACCGGGTTTATATGAGTGAAAGTATGTGTGTGTCAACGTGTTAGCGGGGACAACCATACTTAATCATGTATAAATTGAGCGGTTCTGTTACACCATGCATCTTCGACCGACTCATTAAGTACACTGGGCGATGGGTTGCAGAGGTCCTAGCGATCCTCTAGATCCTGAGAATGACCTCGAACGGATCCACAAGGTTCACATCCTTCTTCCTGGCCTATGGAGCTGAAGTAGTGTTGCCCTCCGACCTCGATCATGGTGCCCCAAGAGTGAAGGCCTTCGATCGAGACCGAGCCACGGAGGCTTAGTAGGACGTGGTTGACCTGCTCGAAGAGGCTCGCGAGACAATCGTAATCTGCTCTGCTCGCTACTAGCAAACTCTCCGTAGGTACCATGAAAGAAAAATCAGAGGGGGGATCCTCAACGTCGAAGACCTCGTGCTCCGAAGAACCCAATCAACCAAGGAGAAACACAAACTCCCTCCACCTTGGGAAGGACCCTATATGGTGACCGAGGTGATCCGATCGGGCGCCTACCAACTGAAGGACGACAACGGCAATGTTCTCACCAACACTTGGAACATCGAACAGTTACGTCATTTCTTCCCCTAAAAATTTGGTCTTACCGCTTTCTTTCATTCAACGTTTGCTCCTACAAGCACCCTAGCCTGGGCACTCTCAGCCTAGGTTGCTCAGGGGCTCCACGAGGGTGCGATACCACCTCTTTTTTTACTATCATATAGTAAATATTTTTTACCCAAACGAAAGGGTAGTTCATTCCTTCAATTACCCTACGTAACTTTGTTTTAAACTCACGACCGATCACACCCCGCCACGACCTATGGTAACGAGTAGCTGAGCATCGTGGGCCACGCCAGGGTTCTTAAGGTTGCAGTCTACGGGTGAAACATGCAGGTGCAAAAAACAAAGGATAAAAAACAAAGCTATGCTAGGGTATAAACAAGGAACGAATGGGACAAACTTCCCCTTACGAAGTGATTCCATCACAAAACAAAACTGAAGTATTCATGAATACAAAAAAATGTTCACACGAGGGCTCCCCATGAACTTATCTTTTACATTTACCAACTGTTTCTACTCTAAAAACTATTGTGGCCGCCCGGCGGCATCGGCTGACGGCTCGGTCGATGAGGATAAGGGTTGCTCGCCTTCCGACGAGACGATGTTTGGCTGGATAACATCTTCTTGACGCATGCCTTTAGCCACGCTCAAACGGTGAGCCTCCATTACCCACTGCGCGGAGACTTGCTCGGCAACCATCAGTGCGTATGGCACCAAGCTCTCCCCGAGCGCATGGATGGCATCCACGCTCCAGCCGTTGGCGTACCCTCTGCCGATGGCGGCAAAGTCTAGGTCTGGGTGGTGCATTGCCACTGAGGTCAGCACCCCCGATGTCCCGTAGAACATCCCATTGGTGATGAGCGCCCGAACCTCGTTTGGGACCTCCGCCAGCTGGACGGCGGGCATATTGGTGCTCGGCACTGACCAGAACACCTCGGAAACGAACACCTAGGCAGAGTTGTGGATCTAGTCGAGCTCCCCCTTGAGAGCATGTCGCTGTTCAAGGGACTTGGCTAGCGCCTCCGTGCTTTGACCAATCGCCGCCTTGGCTATCTCCAGCTCCCGCTCTAGAGAACCAATTTTTCTGACCAGTTTTAGAAAAAGGACGACAAGCTCAGAAGCAAGGGAAAGGAAAAACCAAGACATCAACCAAAGGCAGAACAGATACATACCATGGCGGGTGCCATCGAGGATGGAGAGCCCTTCCTCTTGCTGGGTGATCTTCTCGAGCAGTCAGGTGTTTGACTCCTCCACCACAAGCATCTGTCCACGGAGCACGAGCACTTCTCGATTAGCCTCTGACCGGGCCTTCTGCTCCATCTCCAGAGTCTCCAAGGACTTCTGGAGAGCCGCCTCAGTCTCCACCAGGTCGACCTTCATTGCGTTGAATCCCCGCTCGGCAGCAGTCGCCCGTTCTGCCATGAGCAGTTCGTCGCCCGTGCTCCCATCGCCTCAGCCGCCCGGTCTTAGGACTCGTGGCGTGCGGATTCCAACTGGCGCTCAAGCTCATCGACCCACCATGACATCATGGCCTCCTGCTCCATCCGACATGTTCCTCCCGAAGGAAATGGGACTTGCGGATCGACGTCGCCTCTAACTCCTATAAAGCGAGAAGCAAGCACGCTGACACAACCAGCAGAAGACCAAGGAGCTAAGGACAAACACTAAAAACACAGAAGGCTTACCTCGGTAATGCATGGTAGGTCGACTGAGACCGCCTGATGGACGAGCTCAACTCGCTCCAAGGCCTCCTTATGCTTTGCCTTGGTTTGGGCGAGATCGGACTCCATCGACAGTCCTCTCTCCTCTAGGAAGTGCTAGAGCACCACCTCCTCCTCGTCGCGAAGGACAAACCAAGCCTTCCTTGGGTCACGGGGGTCACCCCCAACCCACTAGAAGATCTAGCCACCGCAACATCTTGTGATGACCAGACCACCGCCAGTTCCTATGACGGCGAGATGGCCGGTGGCTCCACCCTAGCGCCCGCCTCGCCGGAGCAGGGGATCTCCACTATCTCGACTCTATGGCCCATCGGTGGATGTTCTACCTTCGGCCTGGCCATGACTCCTCATGACCCCTCCAGCTCTGACCAGGTGGGCGAGCCGTGTGTTCCTCCACTGGGCGAGGCATGGAGCCTGGTCTACCTCCTCTCTTCTACCATGGCTGTTGGGGGAGGGATCACAAGGGTCGCCGCCATCACCACCGCCACCGCTGCCGCCGTACTCGCGACCGGCCGAGAGGATGCAACCCCTAGAAGGGAAGGTTGCACCGCCGCTAGTCTGCTTTCCCCACCACTCGTCGCAACTCACTGTAGGCTGGGCCTCCACTCCTCCCGCACGGGAGGTGGGGCGATGCCCAATCTCATCAATCCCTGGCCACTGTCATATAAGTATAGGTCAATCGCACTCAAAGAACTCAACTGTGAGATTGAAAAAAGATGCATACCTAGACGAAAGCGGCAGGGCCCAGAAGCCCTGATCCGCTGGCGACAAACCGAGCGATCTCCTTCTCCTTCTCGTGCCTCCTCCGGGCCTTCTGAGCTCTCTTCTTCTTTTTGGCAATTGTTGCCTCTTTCAGAGCGGCTTGCCGAGCTGCGCCCTCCGGCACACTTGGAAGATGTGGCTGAGATTTGTAACCGGAGAGTCCCTACAAAATGGACAACTCGAAGTCAAAACAAAGGAGAGCAAGAGAAAAAAGGTCATGGAATAAGGAGAAGGGAGCATACCAGAGTGGATAGCTTCATGGCGTGGAGAGGTCTGGGCTTTCCTTCGAGGGACTCCTTATCCCTCAGCTGCAACACCCGGTTAAGTCGGCTCCAGACCTCATCTTTCGCCAACTCCTCCGGCGACACGCGGTCGGGATCTGTCGGGCCAGAGTAGTTCCACATCAGCCACCTCCTCTCCGCCAGCGGGGCAACTCAATGGCGGAAGAAGGTGTGGAACACCCACAGCCCATCGAGGCCATGCTGCACCAGCTTCTAGAGCTCCGCCTCGATGACCACCAGCTTATTCTACCGACTGGAGGGCCCCCACGACCAGCTCTCCCTCCTCTCCGGCCTTCTTCCGGTGAATGGCGGGAATGACGCCTCCACTGGGTTCCTGATGTAGAACCACTCCCCATGCTACCCCCGATTGGAGTCATAGGGGGAGTATGCGGGGTAGGAGCCCGATGGCCTTCACTTCTTCTGCAAGGTGAAGTCCCCAACCGATGCGGTCCTAGGTGGCTTCCCCTCCGATAGGGCTCGCCTGGTGAAGATCCGCCAGAATAGATCCACATGCGGCTCCATCCCGAGGAAGACCTCGCAAACGGTGATGAAACCAGCAACATGCAGCACCACAGTTGGATTAAGGTGCTGCAGCTCCAGGCCCCACTCGTTGAGGAGCCCGTGCAAGAACCAGTGCAAGAACCCTCGCTTTACCCTCTCTCTCAGAGAAACCGCCGCGGTGAACGAACATGCTTGGCAAGAAGGAAGGAGGAGGAGAGGCAGTAGATGGAGAAAGGCAAAGGAATGGGACAAAAACCCTCTCCCTTCCCCTATTTAAATGCGAATAGGCTTGTGATGGGACACATCCTGACTGATGGGATGCACCCCGCCCAACGAAATGTCACCCGGTTAAAGCGGGACGTGGCCTGGGTTGGGCCCACCACTACCACAACCCAGGCATAGGAAACAAGGTGCAATCGCATGCAAATGACCCTCCGCCTTCCCAGGCAGGGTTTCGAATGGCCCACCAATAGGATCTCCATCGAAGAGAGACCAACGGGCTACCTGAGTCGATCGGATGGCTCAGGAGACTCCCGAGAGATAGGTAAGGGGTAGTGGCATGCCCCATGCGGGCTACGCTGACTCTATCGTGAATGGCGGACACGGATCCCAATCAAACATGTCCAATAAGAGCTCCTCCAACCCGTCACTCGAGTCATCAAGGTAACTTTACCAAGCCTTCTTACTTTGTTTTCTGATGCATGATCATTCATTCATTCTTTCTCATACACACATTCACACATTCATTCATACAATCATTCATTCATGCCATACATCCAAAGCATCGCATATGCAATTAATGCATCACAACGCTTCTTGTTGCGTCATGAAGTGGTAGTTGCCTCATTCAACATGAGCAATGACCAACCGAGGTTCGAAGGCTGGCCCATAGAGGGCTCGAGGCCGCCTCATGTCAAACAGAGCCAGTGGAGAAAATATAGATGAGCCCCAGTGGCCCTCACCTGGTATGCTCAAAAGTAGATAGGATCATCTCGACCTTCTCGTTCAATCCTAACCTTGAGCCATGCCCACAGAATCTCCATCGAGGGGAGGCCAGCGGGCCACCTGAGTCAGTCTCCGGAACGGCCCAGGCATCTACCGAGAGGTGGGTTAAGGAGAAGTGGAATGCCACATGAGGGCTATGCCGACCCTGTTACTAACAACGGACCCGGATTCCACTCGAACGCGCCCGTTAGAGAGCTCACCAAGCGCGTCACTCGAGCCATCGAGGCAAGCGACTTTAGCTCAGCCCCTCCGATTCTGAAAACTGTGGATGGGGTAACGCACCGAACTAGACCAACCTCTACCGAACCCAACGGGGCTCAGGGGCTCAGGTCGCCCGATGCTGACTCGAGAAATCAACCGACCGTGTAGGTCACGGGTGGGACAAACACAGGAGAACACCCTAAATGGCAGAAACACAGGACTCTACGGCCCCAGGAAAGAGTACCAAGATACTCAGCCTCCAATCGACTCACCAGTTGGATGCAGGCTCGGGGGCTACACCCACCGGGTGCGCTCACGCGTTCCCACTGGCAAGTCAAAAAATCCCCCAGATGATTCTACCCAAATCGCCCGGGGGCTCAGGGGCTACACCCACTGGGTGCGCTCGCGCGCACCCGCTGGCAAAACGAAAAATCCCGCAAACGATTCTACCCGAATGGCCTAGGGGCTCTGGGGCTCCTATCAAGTTCATAAACCCGGGGTCCCTAATGAGCCCGCTTCCCAGCAAAAGCTCGGCCCGACAGACGGCATTACGAATGACGCGCAACTCCTGGGCCAGCCCAAATACCTAACAACAGGCCAGAAGAGCGATCCAGTCTTCGACCGGAAGGCCTGGCCAAGGAAGGGAGGACGCTCGCTTCCGACTCCAACCCGCCTCTCCGACCGGAAGGCCTGGCCAAGGAGGGAACGACGCTCGCTTTCAACTCCGACCCGCCTCTCCAACCGGAAGGCCTGGCCAAGGAGGTGACGATGCTCGCTTCCGACTCCGACCCACCTCTCCGACCGGGAATACACCGAACCTCTGCTTATGGCTCTTCTCCGACCAGCACGGTCGGAGCCAACTAGGAACGACCGGCCGAGGACGCCCGCTCGGTGAGGACCCAAGAAATCAGACGGAACAGATAAGGTAAGGCGCTAAAGTCAACCGCACTATCGAGGACCGTACCCTGCACACCTGCATGACAGTGCTGTCAGGCCATGTCAGAAGGGTACTTTGCAGCCTTCCAGACATGTCAGAACACAAACAGTGTTGTAGGCGCCGACATTTGTGCTACTGTATGGTAGGCGCCGACATTTGCCATACCAGAAGAACACGATGGAGCCTGCCACATGCATTTGGGCGTCAAGAGTATTGTGGGCGCCGACAAACTATCTTGTACTCGATGGTGTGGGCAATAAAACTAGGGCACTCTATCTCTCTCTCTCTCTGGAACTTGTAAGGCCGTCCCCTTGATCTATAAAAGGGATGCGCTCTCTCCCAACAAGGACAATTCTGACTCCCTCTCTGCTAGCTTTAGATATTCTAATCACTCGAACAGCTTCACGGCTCTAGAACTCTAAAGCTACACAGAGCATACGTTTCGATACTTAGCGCACGTAGGAGCTCCCGTCACTCTTGGCCCTTCAGTCCAGAGTCCGACCGGACCTCTAACACCCCCATCTTATTCCCACTCGTTTGTAACCCCACAGCAAACTTCGAGCACATGGGCTCAGAAATAAAGTCACCGACCGACTCAAACTGGATATAGGGCACGTTGCCTGAACCAGTATAAACCCTGTGTCATTGAGTGCTAGGCCACATCCGATCACAACGTACGGTAAAACTACAAATATTTACGTGTTGGTCACTTTTCACACCGACACTATGTGTTCTGGTGAAAACTTTAAAAATTCCAAGTTACTGAGATGAGAATTTGAGAAGATGACTGCGCTTCAAGAGATGTTCCACTTTTCAACCTCTCAAGGAGATATGTTAGCCACTCCATAAATCCCGCTAGTACAAGGAATGTTTTGGAATAATCCGTATGCTAGTCCCATGTCTTGAAAAGCTATGTTTATGTTTATCTCAACCTTTCCTCGGGACGAGCAAAGGACAAGTGTGGGGGAACTTGTTGATGGTCATTAAACTCCAAATTTAACCATCAACTATTTCATAAATTGACATGAAATGAATCACAAACTATAGTTATAGGGTTTGATTCTAACAACTTCCACAAGTTTTGGTGCTCTCAATTGTTTTGCGGGATATTTAATTTTTCACCGAGAAAAACTATCGCAAATGATGAATTGGAGTACACCATTGCGAAGAGCTCGTCGAGCTGATCGAAACGGATATATTATTTGCTATATTTGGATCCCGGAGCGAAAAGATATTAATTTCCCAAACAAAATCAACATGCTAGGTGGGACCCACGTCAACAGTACAATGCAAAGGCAGCCGCTGACCGGTGGGCCCCAGCGCATAGAGCCATGCAGAGTTGCCCTGGACATCGACATGGCCAGTCGGTGGGCCCCGCAGCGCAGCAGCTGTCGGTGGCGGGCGCCTTCTGCCTTTGCGCAGAGGAGACAAGGCGGCCCCGGGCTGTCCCCGGACAGGGGGACGAGCGACGGAGACGGCCTGTGAGGCAACGACACGCGGCGCTGTGGCCACGCTCGCACGCGTCCGCGACCGCACGGAGGGAAAGCGCTGGTGCAGGAGCCGCTCAGCTGGGGCCACGTGTCGTAGCAGGATTAGCCAGGGGACATCCGTGCCTGTGCGCGCGTACGGAGGGCGTGCTGAGCTGCGATGCGGGCCGGGTCTAAAACAGGTGGCAGCGCGGGAATGGATGGCGCAAGGCGGCGGCGCGGTTCGCACGCCCAGGCGCGCTTGGGCCACCTAAACCGGCCGATCCAGCTAGCCGAGAAGGCCATTTTATCTCTTCATTTAACAGAAAACAGCGCGGTTTTGTCGGTTCGGCTCCGGTTCTGGGCCCTAGAGGCCGGTTCTTCTCCGGTTTTTCTGTGCAGGTCGGCGTATTTCCTTATTGCGTTGGATTGATTGTATGATTGTTAGGGTTACAAGGGGGTGTACCGTACCTCTCTTTATATAGGGGAGAGGATAAGGGCACGTATCTAGTCCTAGTTGGTTACAATATAAGAGTCCTAGTCCTATTACAGAATCTAGATTCATAGTAAGCCGACTAAGTCGATCTAGAATAGCTTGAAGTCCACGCCACCTTGTCTCGCGTCCTTCAACAGATCGTGGGCCATCCCAGGGCCCATCCAAGTAGTACCCCGTGGGGAACCCCTAGGACCCTGGTCTGTCACCATCAATCTGCGATTGGGACAGGATGGGATTCTCATCGTGGGGCCCAGCACCCAACATCTCCCTTTGCACCACCTTACATTGGATTGTTCAAGTTTCCCCCTCAAAACCAGACCAACACTCTAGCCCTTCGACGGTCATCAACATGCCAAACTATAATTCTAGCAAAAGGAGCAAGTGCAGTTTCTATATATTCTTGATCCCAATAGTCTAGATGCATGCCTAGAAACATAAGCCAGCATTCTTGGTTGAAAATGACTATTCTCCAGTTCCTACCCCGATCATGCCTTTGAAATGAAATGTTGACATCTTGATATGGATGGGGGCTTTCTAGAACATAGTTGCCCCTATCATAGTTGGTACGAAAGCAAACATATGCCTGGCCTAGATGACATGGATGAATATCCACTATCGGCACACGCTCCTGATCAACAAGAAACTCTCTAAGGACTTCTCTAACCACTGCAAAGTCCAGATGGTTACCAGGAAGTGGAGCGATTGAAGTGATTGCTACATTCTCATTACTGGGCTATGGCCGGGAACTTGCAACAGCTCTGACCATCAACGGGCGATTAGGAATGTTCTCCCACGTCATCCCTGGCGAGAGTCCGCTCGGCCCTTCGTCCCTCGCGTCGATGTATGTGGACGGGTGAAAGGTCCTAATGGCTAGAGGAGGGTGAATAGCCTATTAAAAATTTCTACAACAACACTAAGCCAAGAGGTTAGATAATTATGAGGCAAAACAAATGGTGCGCTAGCCTACTAAAAACGCAAACCACATATCAACAATTCTAGCTGCTATAGTCTCTATGTCACACACAAGGCTAGGTCACTACCACTAAGTTAGTGAGTTCTCGAAGACTAACTAAAGAGTCTCACTAACCACTAGACAAAGACACAAGCTAGCTCTCAAAACTAATTACACTAAAGAGCTTATCTACACTAGGAAAGTAATGCAAGAGAGGTAGAGGTGATATACCGCTGTGGCAAGTGATCAATCATAATGAATACCAAGAATACCAAGGAGACAATGATGACACAATCATTTTTTCCTCCGAGATTTACTTGCTTGCCAGCAAGTTAGTCCTCGTTGTGGCGATTCACTCACTTGGAGGTTCATGCGCTTATAGGCATCATACGCCTAATCCGTAATTGGGTGCCATACAACCAACACAAGATGAGAATCACACAAGCCACGCGCAATCCACTAGAGTTGCCTTTGGCGCTCCACGGGGGAAGGCACAAGAACCCCTCACAATTACAATGATCGGAGCTGGAGACAATCATCTTCCTCCGCTTGATGATCCACTAATCACCAGGCCATCTAGGTGTCGGCAAACAACAAGAGTAACAAGTGAATCCCGTAGCAAAACATAATCACCAAGTGCCTCTAGATGCAATCACTCAAGCAATGCACTTGGATTCACTTCCAATCTCATAAAGATGATGAATCAATGATGGAGATGAGTGGGAGGGCTTTGGCTCAGCTCATTAGGTTACTATGTCAATGAAAATGACCAAGAGAGTGAGCAAGAGCCAGCCATGGGGCTTATATAGACTCCCCCTCGAGTTAGTGACTGTTAGGCCACTTATAGCTCATTTTCTAGATCAAACACTAGGTTCACAAGCCCACAAACATGTTATATGCTACCACTAGATCAAATCAAGCATAGAAGCAATAGTGGTACCATACAAGCATCAAATTCATTTAATTTTCATGAATGAGCCTATAAAACATGAGGAATGACTAGATGCACTAAACATGTCCTTAGCAAAGAATGTATGCATGCCAATCAACTTTGACCTTGGATTGCTTGAAGGAGAGGCATGTCATATAAGTGGGGGGGTGCATCAACACATATTTGAGAAATCCAATATGTTCAACTCATTTCTTAGCTTGCAAAACCTCTTCTCATCAAGTGGCTTGGTGAATATGTCGACAAGTTATTCTTCGGTGCCCACACTCTTAATGCAAATGTCCCCTTTTTATTGATGATCTCTAATGAAATGGTGATGGACATCAATATGCTTTGTTCTTGCATGTTGAACCAGATTGTTGGTTAGCTTGATTGCACTCTCATTGTCACATAGCAATGACACTTTCTTGAACTTGATTCCAAAGTCATTCAAGGTGGCCTTCATCCAAAGTATTTATGCACAACAACTACCGGCGAATATATATTCGGCTTCGGTGGTTGATAATGCAACACTATTTTGCTTCTTTGATGGCCATGAAATAAGTGATCTTTCCAACAATTGATATGCGTCCGATGTGCTCTTTCTCTCTACCTTGCATGCCGCATAATTGGAGTTCGAATATCCAACTAATTCAAACTTTGCTCCTTTGGGATACCACAAACCAACATTTTGTGTATGCTTCAAGTACCTCAATATTCTCTTTGTAGCCTTCAAATAACTTTCTCTTAGTGAGGCTTGGAATCTTGCACATATGCACACACTAAACATGACATCCGGTCTTGATGAGGTCACATAGAATAGGCTTCTAATCATAGACCGATACAATTTTTAATCCACCATATTGCCACTTGAATCACTATCTAAATTGCCATTTGTTCCCATTCATGCCAAACTTCTTGAGCATGTCTTTGATGTACTTGCCTTGACTCACAAATGTACCATTCTTTAATTGCTTGATTTGAAGACCAAGGAAGTAACTCAACTCTCCAATCATGGACATCTCAAACTCATTAGCCATCATCTTCCCAAACTCTTCACAAAAGTTTTGACTAGTTGATCCAAATATGATGTCATCCACATAGATTTGCAACACAAACAAGTCCCTGCCAATCTTCTTGGTAAAAAGAGTGGTGTCAACCTTGCCCATTATGAATCCCTTTGAGAGTAGGAACTCCCTCAACCCCTCATACCATGCTCTAGGTGCTTGCTTTAAGCCATACAATGCCTTCTTCAACTTATACACATGGTCGGGCTTCTTGTTATCTTCAAAACTGGGAGGTTGTTCAATATACACGTCTTCATTGATGTAGCAATTGAGAAATGCACTCTTGACATCCATTTGATAGAGCTTGATGTTATGGGCACAAGCATAGGCTAGCAAGATTCTAATTGCTTACAATCTAGCAATCGGGGCATATGTTTTTTCAAAGTTAAGACCTTCTACTTGAGTATAACCTTGTGCTACCGATCTTGCTTTGTTCCTTACTACTATCCCATCTTGATCTTGTTTGTTTCTATAGACCCATTTGGTTCCAATCACATTGTGGTTCTTTGGTCTCTCTACTAACTCACATACTTGATTTCTTGTGAAGTTGTTCAATTTTTCATGCATTGTATTCACCCAATCAATATCCATCAATGCTTCTTCTATCTTCTTTGGTTCAATGGATGACACAGATGATAAATGCTCGCAAAATGAAGCCAATCTTGATCTTGTTTGCACACCTCTAGAAATATCTCCAATTATAGTATCCAATGGATGATCTCTTGCTATGTTGGTTGGCTGGAGTATTGGAACATTGTTGCTTGCACTTGCTTGCACATTTGATTGAGATGATGTACTAGCCACTTGATCTTGCACATTGTCATGAGAGCCACTTGAGCTTGCTTGATTAGTGTCAACTTGCATATTTCAGTTAGAGAGCACTTGCACTTGATCATCTTATTCATCAATCACTTGCCAAGGCCTCAATTTACCAACATCCATGTTCTTCATGGTATTTGAAAGTTGAATGCCTCTAACATCTTCCAAGTTCTCATTCTCATCTTGGGAACTCTTGGTTTCATCAAATTCAACACATGAACTTCCTCAAGAGTACCACTAGCCAAATTCCAAACTCTATATGCTTTGCTTGTGGTTGAGTACCCAAGTAAGAATCCTTCATCACATTTCTTCTCAAACTTGCTCAATCTAGTACCTTTCTTCAATATGTAGCATTTGCAACCAAATACCCTAAAATATGTAATGTTGGGCTTTCTACCATTCAAGAGTTCAGATGGTGTTTTCTCTTTCAATGGGTGACAATACAATCAGTTGCTACAATAGCAAGCCGTATTGATAGTTTTGGCCCAAAAGGATTGACTCACATTGTACTCACTAAGCATAGACCTTGCCATATCAATGAGTGTTCTATTCTTCCTCTCAATAAGGCCATTTGATTGTGGAGTGTACTTAGCCGAGAATTGATGTCTAATTCTAAAATCATCACACAACTCATCAATTCTAATATTCTTGAACTCACTTCCATTGTCACTGCTAACTCTCTTGATGGTTGTTTCAAACTTATTGTGAATGCCCTTGACAAATGATTTGAATGTTGCAAACACATCACTCTTGTTCACTAGAAAGAATGCCCAAGTGTATCTAGTGTAGTCATCCACTATCATAAAGCCATATTTATTTCCACCGATGTGGTGTATTGTGTTGGTCCAAACAAGTCCATGTGCAATAATTCAAATGCCTTACTAGTGCTCATTATGCTTTTCTTAGGATGGGTATTTCCAACTTATTTGCCAGCTTGACAAGAACTACAAAGCTTATCCTTCTCAAACACATCTTTCAAGCATCTAACCAAGTCATGCTTAACCAATCAATTCAATTGTTTCATTCCAACATGACCAAGCCTTCTATACCATAACCAACCCATACTAGACTTTATGAACAAGGATGTTGACAATTGAGCTTCACTAGCACTGAAATCAACCAAGTATAGATTCTCATATATAAAGCCTTTGAAGATCAAATTAGAGCCATCTACACTTATGATCTCTACATCATCTAGCCTAAATATGCATTTGAATTCAAGATCACACAATTGAGCCATGGATAGCAAATTGAAGTTCAAGCTCTCAACTAGCAACACGTTAGAAATGCTTAAGTCATTTTATATTGCAATCTTACCAAGCCCCTTGACCTTGTCTTTGCCATTGCCACCAAATGTGATACTATCATAACCATCATTGCCATTGGTATTGATTGAGTTGAACATTCTTGCATCACCAGTCATGTGCTGAGTGCACCCACTATCAAGAATCCAATGCCTTCCTTCGGCTTTGTAATTGACCTACAAAGGAAGAGCAATTCTTTTTAGGTACCCAAACTTGCTTGGGTCCTTGTAGGTTAGTCACTAAGCTCTTTGGTACCAAATGGCTTTCTTCTTTGAGCCCATCCATGGTGCACCAATGAACTTAGCATGAACACCATTAATACCCTTAGTAAGCACATACAAAGAACCAAGCTTAATTGAGGATACATTAGCTTGTGATTTCTTGTTCATACATTTTTGCTCTTTGTGACCAACTTGCTTGCAACTAGACCATTGTTCTTCACAAAACTAGTCTTGTGAGGAGTAAAGGCCGCCTTGCCTTTCTTGGGGGTAGAGCACAATCCCACTTTATAGAGAGAAGCTCTTTGGCTACCCAAGCACATAAGCAGGCAATCCTCACCACCATAGGCTTTTCCTAAGGCGCAAGTGAGCTCATTGACCTTCTTCTTCAAGGTCTCATTCTCAACCATAAGTGAGGTATCACAAGTGAAACCATCACTCATAGATGAGGTGGAAGTGGATGATGAGCTATATGAAGGGTTAGCAGGAGCAACATCAATAGGCTTATAGAATGATTCATCAATTATATCACATGTTAAGCCATTGTCACATATTACAGCATCCTCCTTCTCATTTTGCTCATTAAGTAGAGAGGAATGAGCTTTTTAAAGCTTCTTGTGAGCCTTGCCAAGCTCCTCATAGTCTTCCTTTAGACTCTCATGAGATGCATTGAGCTCATCAAAGGCTTACTTAAGGGCTTTTAGTTCCTTACGCAAGTCTTTGCATTCCCTTCTCTTAATGTCAAAATGTTCTTTAGCATCTTCTAAATATCAATTAGTTCATCTTTAGTGGGTTCATCATCATCATCACTTTCACTTTTATTATCATGTTCCTCATCACATCCATCATCACAAGTTTGTACCTTAGTGGCCTTAGCCATGAAGCATGTAGATGGATTGTCGAAGAGAGAAGGCTTCTCATTTATGGCAATGCTTGCAAGAGCCTTCTTATTGGTGGTCTTATCATCATCATCACTTGAGGAAGCATCACTATCCCAAGTGACCACATATGAACCACCATTCTTCTTCTTCTTGAAGATCATCTTGTCCTTCTTCTCCTTCTTGATCTTCTTCTTGCCCTTCTTGTCATCATCTTCATTCTCACTATTGTAGGGACATTGAGCAACAAGATGATCCTTGCTACCACACTTGAAGCACCTCTTTTCTTCATCCTTGCTCCTAGATGATGACTTCTTCCTTCATGCACGATAGCCCTTCTTCACTATGAATTTGCCAAACCTCTTCACAAACAGAGCCATCTTCTCATCATCCATATCATCAAAGCTTGAATCATCATCTTCACTTCATGTATCTTGCTTGGCCTTGCCCTTTGATGATGATGTGGCTTTGAATGCCACACTCTTCTTCTCATCTTTCTTCTCCTTCTTTTCTTCCTTCTCATCATCATCTCTATATGTGTCATCGGTCATCACATCTCCCAACACTTAGTTTGGTGTCATGGTGTCCAAACCACTCCACACTAGAATAGTGACCAATGTGCCAAATCTTGAAGGTAAGCATCTCAAGAACTTATGGGAGAAGTCCTTGTCCTTCACCTCTGCTCCAAGTGCTTTGAGATCATTAACAAGCACTTGAAGCCTATGAAACATCTCCGCCACACTCTCATCATCCTTCATCTTGAAACTTGCAAACTTTTTCTTAAGGATGTATGCCTTGGCACCCTTCACGGCTTGAGTGCCCTCCAATAATTCCTCCAACTTCTTTCATGCCTCATGAGTCATCTCAATATTCTTGATTTGCTCAAATGTCCTCTCATCCAATGCATCATGATTGGCACTAAGAGCAATGTTATTATTTTGGAGTAGCACTTCTTTGGCGGCGGTGGGAGCCTACTCATTGGCAACCTCAATCTTGGTCTCCACCATCTTCCACACCTTCCTATTGATTGATTTGATGTAGGTGGTCATCTTTGCCTTTCAATATGGATAATTTGAGCCATCAAATTGGGGTGGCTTCTTGGTGTTGTTGATTTGAACCATTTTGCTTCAAATCAAGGTGACCATGGCTCTGATACCACTTGAAAGGTCCTAATGGCTAGAGGGGGGTGAATAGCCTATTAAAATTTCTATAACAACACTAATCCAAGAGGTTAGATAATTATGAGGCGAAGCTAATGTTGCGCTAGCCTACTAAAAACGCAAGCCACCTACAAACAATTCTAGTTGCTATAGTCTCTATGTCACACATAAGGCTAGGTCACTACCACTAAGTTAGTGAGCTCTCAAAGACTAACTAAAGAGCCTCACTAACCACTAGACAAAGACACAAGCTAGCTCTCAAAACTAATTATACTAAAGAGCTTAGCTACACTAGGAAAGTAATGCAAGAGAGCTAGAGTTGATATACCATTGTGGCAAGCAATCAATCACAATGAATACCAAGAATACCAAGGAGACAATGATGACACAATCAATTTTTCCTCCGAGGTTCACTTGCTTGCCGGCAAGCTAGTCCCCATTGTGGCGATTCACTCACTTGGAGGTTCATGCGCTTATAGGCATCACACGCCTAACCTGCAATCGGGTGATGTACAACCAACACAAGATGAGGATCACATAAGCCATGCGCAATCCACTAGAGTTGCATTTGGCGCTCTGCCAGGGAAGGCACAAGAAGCCCTCACAATCACAATGATTAGAGCCAGAGACAATCACCTTCCTTCGCTCGATGATCCACCAATCACCGGGCCATCTAAGTGTCGGCAAACACCAAGAGTAACAAGTGAATCCCGCAGCAAAACACAATCACCAAGTGCCTCTAGATGCAATCACTCAAGCAATGCACTTAGATTCACTCCCAATCTCACAAAGATGATGAATCAATGATGGAGATGAGTGGGAGGACTTTGGCTCAGCTCACTAGGTTGCTATGTCAATGAAAATGGACAAAAGAGTGAGCAAGAGCCGGCCATGGGGCTTAAAAAGATGCCCCCTCGAGCTAGTAACCATTAGGCCACTTAAGTGACCGTCAAACCCACAGACACGGGCCGTCGAACCGCTCAACACTAGGGTCCGACACCAGCCACAACCAGCCACGCGTTGCCACGTAACCACGTTCAAATGAAATCGACCGTTGCCGCCAACGGTCGCCTGCCGTGCGCTGAACTGAGCCTCAGACCCGGCCATTGGACCCGCCGTCGGACTCCACATAGGGAGAGTCCGACGCGGTCCATTAAGGTCCAGAGAGGGTAGAAACCCTCGGACGCCGGTCCAACGCCGTCCGTCGGACCCTAGGGGAAGTCCAACACCGCCATGTGTCGCATCCTCGTTCGCCTCACCAAACACCACGCAATGAACAGTACGCTTGACTTGTCCGACGCCACCTTTCAACAAGGTCTGACGCAGAGGGTCCGACGCCTATCAAAACTATACCGAGAGGTACCAGAGCCGTCGGACTGAGTCCGACCCCTGGCCATCAGACCCAAGCAAGTCCGACACTCTCCCACGAGCGCTCATAGGCCACCACGTCAGCCCCCACCTAGGGTTAGTCGTCGGACCAGGGAAACAGCCGGTCCGACGCTCCGAGAAGCAGGGTCCGACGCCCCTGAATCAACTCCTTCACTTCTCAAACTTCGCCACCCTTGTCAAATGTGTCATCGACCAAGTGTATCACCTTGTGCACGTGTGTTAGCATATTTTCACAAATATTTTCAAGGATGTTTGCACTCACTAGAATCTAAATGCATATGCAATGAGTTATAACATCTAGTGGCACTTTGATAACCGCATTTCACGACGTGTTTCACCCCTCTTAATAGTACGGCTATATCTATCCTAAATGTGATCACACCCACTAGGTGTCTTGATCACCAAAACAAAATGACCATATGGATTTCACCTTCGCCTTGAGCCTATTTTGTTTTTCTCTTTCTTCTTTTCCAAGCCCGAGCATTTGATCATCACCGTGCCATCACCATCATCATGATCTTCATTTGCTCCATCACTTGGAATGTGCTTCCCTATCTCATGATCACTTAGAGCAATAGGTTAGCACTTAGGGTTTCATCAATTTACCAAAACCAAACTAGAGCTTTCAACGGGACGTCTTCCATTTGGCTTCTTTGAGGTATGTTCTGCGCGCCGATATACTTGTGCCTCATACTGGTTTGTTCTGCTGATGGGCAGCTCTAAAGTAATTAGCTGTACTTCAAGAGTGAAGCTTTTTGTTTCTTTCTGATGGTCAGATGGATGAGATGCAGCATCCTGTACGTGCTCCTCAATCGCCTTTGTTTCTTGCTGCACAATGGTTGCACATTGATGACACATATACGCTACAAACCCTGCCCGTTCAACATTATCTTGTGAATTGTGATACTGAATATAGTCAGCCTGTTCGCTTGTTGGTTTCAGCCAGGGCTTATCAGCCATGGTACAGTGTTTTACTCTCATAACAAACTAGCACCAGCCGGGCTTATCAGTCCAGAAACCAACCAGCGAACAGGCTAAGTATATATATATGTTTGAGCAGTTTTTAGTTTCATGCATTAGCGACTGCATGCATACCATTTTGGGTATTTTTAGTACTACAAAAATGATTTTGTGAGGCGGTATCACAAAATCCAATCGCCTCGTAAAATGCATGGGGATTTTTCAAGGCTGTTGTTTTCATTTACCGAGGCAGTCACAATTACCGGCTCACAAAATCAATTTACAGAGACAGTAAAAAAATAACCGCCTCCTAAACTCTATTTACGAGCCTAAAAAATGGCCTCCATTTTTTAAGGCGGACCTCTCAAAAGGCCCGCCTAGAAAAATATGCATGAGGACCAGCAAAAAGCCCATATGCAATCCACCTATCGGGTTTATATATACAGGAGTTAGGGTTTCACCTCACTCTCCAACTCTTTCTCATGTCTCCCGCCCTCGGCCCGTCGGTCGTCTCTCCCTCCCTCACTTCTCCCTCACCTCTCCGGTGGTGGCGCCGCCGTATCTCCCTCCCTCTCTTCTCAAGTTGCGCGGTCCCCTCCTCCGGCGTGGCGGGCCGGTATTCTCTGCGCGGTCCGGCCATCTCCGTGAGGGGACCGGGCCCTTCCTCCTCCGGCGCGGCGCGCACGGCCCCTGCAGCGGCCCTACATCAGTGCTCGAGAGGCTGGATCCGATGGCTTCTCCCTCTTCTCCCTCCCTGAGCGGCGCGGAACCGGCAGCGGAGCGAGCGTGGAGGCCGGATCCAACGACGGCGGCGCGTGGGAAGGCCCGATCCGGCAGCGGTGTGAGCGTGGAGGCCGGATCGGGCGATGGCGGCGCGTGGGAAGGCCGGATCCAGTGGTGGCTCCCTCTTCTCCCTCCCCGAGAGGCGTAGATTCGGCTTCCTTGGCGGTGGATTGGGCGGCGGGGAGCGTGCAGGGGCGACGGCGCGAGGCCCGGATCTGGGCCCGGTTGGGCTAGGGGCTTTTTTGTTTTTTATTTGATTTTCGCAGACGGGCATTTGACCCGCCTCGGTAAATAATGATTAATCGAGACCTTTAGACCGAGACAGACATGATGTCCACCTCAGTTAACCCATTTCGCCCACCTCGATAAAGGTTTATGTAGTAGTGTTTGTTGCTTGCTATAGCTGATCAGCCTCCCTTTTATTGTTCAGGTATGAGGTCATTAAATTTCTCTAACTATAGGTTAGGAAGGTTAGTTTCTACGTGCACAGCAGAACCAGGGGCCCCTGCCCCGCCCCCCCCCAAACCCCCCCCCCCCCCCCCATCACAGACGAGTCGCAGAGAGTAAGGCCATGTTTGGTTTCTACATGCGCTCCTAAAATTTCTGTCACATCGAATGTTTAGACATATACATGGAGTATTAAATATAGACTAATTACGAAACTAATTACACAACTTGCGACTAATTTGCGAGACGAATCTTTTAAGCCTAATTAGTTCATGATTTGACAACGTGGCGCTACAGTAAACATGTGCTAATAACATATTAATTAGGCTTAAAAAATCATCTCGCAAATTAGCCTCGATCTATGTAATTGGTTTTATAATTAATCTATATTTAATATTCTTTATTAGTATATAAACATTCGATGTGACATGAATTTTAGGAGCGAGTAAAAGAACCCAGCACCCCCTAAACATCAGCGCCTCGCGATTCGCGTGATAACTTGCTACTTGTGTCGCTTCCGGTTCCCTGCGCGTTCAGCGATTCTTCGGCCAGGCGGATAGCAGAGCTGCAGTCGCCGCGTGCGGCGTGCCTCCCTAGGCCTCGGACTCCGGCGGCGGGGCAGTGAGCTCAACTGCAGCGAAAATCGGCCGGAGACATCGACACAGCCGCAATCGACCCACCGGTGCCGGGCGCAATCAGTGAACGAAATAGGTCAGTTCATCCCCTTAAGTTCCCCAATCCGGCAGTAACCATGACGCATTCTGATAAACTAATAGTATGATATATTTGTGCCACAACCTCCGCGTCCATGTCCAATCGTCGGCATCGCGGCCTCGCTGCTCGCGTCGCCGCTCGCTGGAACAGGCAAGCGCCGAGCAGGCAGCACCGCAGCAGCCGAGCCTGAGCGACGGAGCGAGCACCACTGATTCACTGCGAGCGAGCAAGTCTGCAGACTGCAGGGGCAAGCAGCCGCAAAGTAAGTATAATTTATATGATACGATTTCCAATTTTTTAATTGTAGAAATAACAAGATGCATTCTCCCTTTCCTTTTAATTTCTAGGTTAATTCACAACGGATGCCATTATAGATGATTTCTATGCCATAAAGACGTGCAAAGTGAAGCTCAAATGAAAAAAAAATTAAGTTTCTCTTGTGCTCTTTTCTAAAAGAGTTACTTTTATATGTTGTGACAACAAACATTATGTATATATATATATATATATACATATCTTGCCGTATTTGTCCGGCCAAAGTGCCCACCCCCCCCACCACCCCCTTTCCCATTTTACTGGTTCCACCACTGTCTACGTGATATTTATTGCTGTCTCTAAACTACTTATGGAAACCATGGGTTTGGGATTGGGACTGTCCACTCCAATGGGGTCAAATGGATCGACCCTCGTAGATGCTATCAGCAAAGCTGGTTACTTGCATTTTCCTTTAAAAATGTAAACTTTAATTATATTTGTCACACATGAAAAGAGAGAGACAAAGTGCATACATTGTTCGACAATAGATATCACCATCCGGGCCGGCATTTGCCTCCGTGGAGCACCGAGCACATTACCCAATAATAGGAGTATTGCAAACTTATTTCCCGTATTTAATCGGCATCACACCACTTAGTTTGAGAACCAACACATTCTAACTTCATTGCTTTCCAAGTGAGCGTCCAAGGTACTGCAGTCTGCAGCAATGGCTGATTGGGGTTCGGTTAATTACAGGGCCAGGATGCTGCTCGGCCCTCGCAAGGACCGGACCTGATGAAAGGATCGAGATTTCAAATGGGTGGGTCTGGGTGACTGGGTCCTTAGATTCATCTTGTGAGGGAACAGGTTGATCACCAAATGGAGTTGACTATATTGCTAGCATGTCAATTATCGAATTCCTGAAAAAAAAGGTCATTGGAAGAAAGTGAGTTGACAAGCATCCCTGAATCCTGATATGCAAAACAAAGTGCAACCTATATCAATGTGCAAAAGGAGTAGCGCCCGCAAAATATAGCTTGGCCGGGTATATAGTGTATACCTTAAACTTGATGTGAGCTAGGGTCGTAGAGCTTTCTGATTTGCACCACCGCACTAGATCAGGGCAGCCTGAAACTGTTAGCTCTTCAAGATTAGTGAGTTGCTGTAGGCTCCCTGGCAGAGTTTGGATGCCAGAGCAGTTGACTATCTCAAGTCTGATGAGACTGCTTAGATCCCCCAACCAGTCCGGCACGGCTGTAATGCTACTGGAATCTCTCAAAGATAAAGTCTCGAGGGAGGAGAGACCTCGGATAATCTCTGCTGAGCTGCATGTGAGGTCACTGCATTGCTCGATGCCCAAGTACTTGAACCCATTGTGCTGGTGGAGCAAGCTCCACTCATGCAGAGGCTGCTCGCTGCAATACATAAAAAGACCTTTTGGAGCCGGGTAGGAGAGTTCTTCGGGGATGATGTTGCATCTCTCTTCCAATGGTGAGTAGTATAGTACCTTGTCGCAACTCCTTATGTCCAAGAAGTACTCACCTCTAGGAAGGCATGGCTTTATCCTCAGCTTAGGGCTGTCTCTTACATCCAAAAGGGTTAGTATAGGGAACACGAGAACATGTGAGCCACCCTCACCACCACAGGTGTATTCCGTGTTCCACTCTTCAAGGCTTTCCATTCTGAATAAACGAAAGGTTCTCAGTTTGGGAAAAGCTCCCGCCGCGCAGCCGTAGAAGTCCGCGCCAATCTTTGAGATGCTGTCCATTTGCTCGATATGCAGCTCCTGAAGGTTTCCTAGTTGACCGAGTGGCGGCAAGCTCTTGCAGCTGGGCAATTCCATAATGGAAACACTAACGAGACGAGGTAAATAGCTTGCGATGCTTGTCACCCAGGGTGGAAAAAATATGCTGTTGTAACCTTGTAGCACCAAGTATTCTGAACAGGCTGGTGGCATTAGTTCTTGTAAAATTTCGATGTCCTCCACAAATCTCTCGCCATCTTTCGTCCATTTAAATTTTATTTCTTCAATTCTTTGTTTTCCAGACAATTTTATGCTCTGGGCTTCTGCAGCAGACTTGACTCTTTCAAGCCTGCTTATCTCCAAGATTGCAGGATTTTCATCCTTGAGCTTAATAAGATTGCTGCTGGATTGACTATCATCGGCAAGGACCATAAAGTGAGGTAATAAGACAGAATTATTTCTGAACTGAGGTAATGTGGTCTCATCAAATCTGTGGCAATGGGACGTATTCAGAAACTTCAGACTGCCAATTTCAGATATACTTACCGGCAACATCCTGAGGTTCCCACAATATGAGAGGTTCAGCGTACGCAACTTTCTGAGCTTGCCAAAACTTTCAGGTAAACCGTAAAGATTCTCATTTTGTGACAAGATCAGGTGCTCTAGGCTTGAAAGTGTACTGATTTGCCCCAGGAAAGCATTGCTTTCGTCTACATGCTGGTCACCGTACATGGTTTTCAGACACCTGTGTAAATTTAAATAGCGTAGTTCAGTGAGGTTGCCAATTGCTTCTTGTAGCCCTCTTAGGCTCGGCTGTTGTTCTTGTTCATTTACACCAGCAGAGCAGCCTGACAAATTCAAATATTTGAGCTTGCTAAGGCCAATCAAGGCTTCTGGTACACCTTCAACACGAAAGCAATGTGACAAATCAAGATGTAGCAAATCATGGAGCTTCCCAAATGATGCTGGCAATTTATACAGTGTAGAAGAACCTGATAAGTCCAAACACTTGAGTTGGCTAAAGCTTCCCAAAGACTCAGGGACCTTTGGAAGCAATGATGTAGTAAATCCATCTATACATAACTTCAAATATTTGACCTTGGTCAGGGTGCCCAAGATCTCTGCCTCAACTATACCATCTATCCCGGGTCCTGCAGGATTTGAAATATTGTCTGCTGGATACTTGTACAATTCTTCGTCCCAAAGGAGGCTGTCTTCGATACCCATCAGGTATGAACTGAATGATAAATTCAAATATTCCAGTTCAGTGAGACTGCTAAACTCTCTTGGTAAGTTTCCAATATTTTTGCAGTATGATACGTCCAAATACTCCAGTTTCTTGAGGCTGACCAGCTGTTCTGATACTCCTCGAACATCAGAGCATTTTGAAAGATTCAGATGTTCCATATTTTTAAGATTGCCAAACAATTCTGGCAGTTCTTTTATTTTCGAACAACCTGACAAATCCAGATGAACCAGTTCCTCCATTTCTCCAATCGACTCTGGCAATTCTAATATTTCAGAAGACCCGCGAATGCTGAGATAGTTTAATTTCTTGAGCCTCGTGATACAGTTGGGGATAGATTTATCATGGATTCCTGGAGCATTAAGATACTTGAGATGCTGTAAGTGGCCAATAGAATCTGGCAACTGATTTATGTGGCATTCACTTAAATCCAAGATGCACAAGGATGCTGCAGATGAGAATGCATCTCCACATAGTTCAATTTTGCTGCAGTCCAGAAATCGCAATGCCCTTAAACTGTCAGGGCAAGTCAAGGATAATACCAGCGACTTGCTACAATCAGTGAGCAGTGCAAAGAGGCAGCTGCCTCCCCGAAAACTGCCTTGTTTACTAGCATCCAGAAATTTATCGTCCAATTTTAGTACCGCGAAGTCATGCACCAGGTCATGCATGGTAAACAATGTAATATCTTCATGATACACTCCAGAAGTCTGCGACAAAGTCCAAATGCAACTAGTGTCAGCTGGTTTCTAAATTCCCTCGTCTAGGTATTAAGATTATGTTGGTGATGCCTCTTATGTTTGTCAATTTAAACTCATCAAGATACGTCATTTACTAATGGAGTCTGAAAGAGAAAGAGAGCAAAGCTACCATTACTAAGGGCGAAGTTCCCTTATGTTAGAACTATGCATTATATATTTAGTTGTTATGTGTTCTTATATTATGTAATGTTTGTAGCTGGGATATGTGACAGGTAACAATCTAGACTGGACCATAGAAAAATGATTAATATAAGCTTTGTGTTATACATATGGTGCTAAAGGTTACATGCCCACACCTAAAAGAATATGATAACCACAAAGTTATAGCTAATTTGTATAATGATTTGCAAGGTGCATTGATACTAAGAAGTTCGCATCAATTTATATTTTCACCATCTTGTGGAATGGCTTCAACAAATCTCTTAAGGCATCATTAATAATTAACAATGCAAGCTTACTTGTGGCATGTTGTAAGGTTATTATGTTTTGAAAATAAGAAATTTCTTTTGGCTCAAGAATCTATCCTGGAACTTATTATGCTGAAGTTCAAATTTACTTTGACTAACAAGGGAAAGTCCAAAGTCAAATAACTAATGTCCAGTGTGATTACTTGAGTCTGTTCCAAGAAGTTACGTTTATGGTTTCAAGTTCATCATTTAAGAATTAAGTACGTACCATATGTTAAGGATATAGGTATAAACATTATGTTCAACTTATTATTTCCCTACTTTAGGCTTGCCTCAAAAGTTGTCGGCATAAAGGCTAATGAGAGCTTATGATAGTATGACAAATTGAGATCTCAAATCCTGGTTCCAGAACAAGAAATTTTGTTTCCCCGTTTAAAATTGCACATGATGGCAAATGAAAACAATCTGCGCACACAGAAATCATAAGTACACAGTGTTATCGGTCAGGATATATTGTCATCCCTGGTGTGGTTTTCTTATTAGTTTGGGTTTACTAATTTGTAATCATATAAAAAACACAAGACCCTGGAACAGCCTCTCTGAGGCATTATGATTAAGAAGAAACGTCAACCACATGGCCGAGAAAAACCCCCACCTAGGTCGACCACAACCCTCTAGGCTGGAGACCACTACACCCTCGAGAAAAACCCCTATGATAAGAGGGCCCAAACCAACCATAGGTGGCACAAGCTAGCACCCTGTCTCTATTTTTTTGGGTTGCCAGTGAGAGTTTTCCCCCCACTAGCTAGGATATGACTCTCAGCCATTTGGCAATTACACAGGAAGGGGCATCGAAATTAGTGGTGGGAATTAAGGTGAAAATTTGATTTTCGGTCCCAATCCATTGTTTGGTTGGTTCGTGGAGAGGAATAGAGGGAGGTGGGTTGAAGATGGAATTCATATTTTCTATTTGGTGTGGGGGTTTTGAGTGGGAAATCATAGGATAAATCATGATGGGGTAATTGAAAGCAAGGAATGGGAGTTTAGAGACTGGAGTTTAGAATTCTTTTGTTTGTTTTGTGGGAATGAGAGTTTTGGTGGGAAGGGGAAGAGGAGTTTAGAGGACCAACTCCCACTAATCAATTCCCTAGGGGAGGGGTGTTAATTGGGTGGGAATTGTGTTCTTAATAAAGGAAAAATAGATCCTCACCGTCCATCATGATTTGCCATTTAATTTCCCCTCAAAACCCCACACCAAACAGGGGACATGGATTCCCTCTTCAATTCCCTTTCTTATTTCCCTCCATGAACCAAACAAGGGATTGGGACTAAAAGTCAATTTCCCACCATAATTCCCTCTATCAACTCCCACCACTAATTCCCATGCCTTTTCCCACGTAGTTGCTAAACACACCCTGATGGACGTGAGGATAGATTTTTTTTTCCATTAAAGCACAATTCCCGCACCTCCCTAGGGAAGTGATTAGTGGCAGTTTGCCATCTAAACTCCTATTCTTCTTCCCACTAGAACTCCCATTCTCACCAAAACAAACAAAAGATTTCTAAACTCCTACCTCCAAACTCCCATTCCCTCTTCTCAATTACCCCAAACCAAACGTGATCTCTAGCCAGTGTCTCCCTAAACTGCGGAGCTTACCAGTGCACTAAGAGTGTTGGCACTGATACATACTTATAATAGCATTAATTGTCAATTACTTTATGTCACTATTCTTTTTGTCAGTGTACCATTAATTGTTGAATTACATCTTTATGTGAATTTCATTACAATTGTTTTGAAGAAATAATGAATTAGGTTCATTCCCAGAGGTTAGAGGTTGACATAAATAACTCACCGATGGTGGCATTGAAGGCTGAAGGAAAGACATTCCTAGGAGCTGCGCAATGTACTTCTCGCTAAGTTGGAGCTTCTTGAACGGTGGTTTCATTGGCCTGATGAACCCCAGTGAAATCCATTGGTGACTTAGATCATCTTTAACTATGTTGTGACCTTTTGGAAAGATTGCACAGTAGGTAAAACATGACCTTAGGGGTCGATCCATACTGCTATAACTTAATGTCAAGGCTGCAAGCACTTGATTTTGCAAAGATCCATCCTTTGAATTAGGTTCATTCCAGACATCACTTTCATTAACTTTCTCCCAGTCATTTAAATCCTTGAACCGCAATGTGTACCCAAGAGATTGAGCAGCTAAAGGTACACCTCCACACTTTGAGGCAATCTCCAATCCTATATCCTTAAGTTGTTCTTTGTCATCCCTTGCTTCAAAACCACATTTTTGTTTTATTATATCCCAGCACAATTCCTTTGTCAAGAGTTCTATCTTATATGGCTCAGTGGTTCCAATTTCCTTTGCAATGCGTTCATCGCGTGTCGTTACTATAACTATTGTGTTGCCTGTCCCACCAAGCATTAACATAGTCTTCAAATCAAACAATTTATTTGGATTATATTCCCACAAGTCATCCAAAATAATCAGAGTCTTCTTCCCAGCTAGTAGCTTCTTGAGGTGTATCCTTATCATCTGTTTCACATTTAGTTGGCTCTCCTTTTCAGAGAGTTGTGAAATTATGGAGTTGCCAATTTTATTTGAATTGAACCTTGGGGACACATAGACCCATACTTGACAGTAATATTTGAATCTTGTATCATTGTATATCATTTTTGCAAATGTTGTCTTGCCAATGCCTCCAATACCATGTATAGGAAGAATGGTGATGTTATGTGTCATGCTGTCACATTGTAGTAAAGAAGCCATTATTTGTTCTTTTTCTTCAGTCCTCCCAACAATAAGTTCTTCTATAACATCTGAAGATGTTTCACGCACATCATAAAATTCTGGCTCATTGCAGCTAGGGCCTGCTATCAAGGGTAAATCCTGCTGCTGATATGTACTGTTCTTCTGTTGCTTCACCATCTGCAAATTTTCATTTGATTTGTGCATCCATTAATAATTTATAGTGTCTAAAATAGGACAAAAATGTTAAGCTATTTCATAGCCCAGCGCTAAAATTAAGCATTAAAATAAGTAGTCTATATCATGCTAATTAACTTAGAAGAAAATTGTGCAGCATGTTTATCATGCAAATGGAAAAAATACCACAATCGTATGAAGATGTTGCTACCCCCAAATTTTTTTTTGTAGAATTGCAATTGTATTAATATTCTACCAAAGTAATACCATTTTCGTAACTTTTGTGAAACTGATTGTATCATTGATTAAAAATTACCAAAACCTGAAAAATATGAATTCAGGATTAATGACTCAAACTAGCATCCAGAATTTATTTTTGACTGGAATTTGAGAACATGCTCAAAAGAGTTCAACATTTTTTATGTTATCTGAACTTTTGTCAAATATTGGTGTCCTGATTTGATTTTAAATATCATTTTTATTGAAACTACCCTTTCCAAATGTTTTTATATTATACTACATGAATGCTCATATTGGACGTTGTTCGTCATGGACCGGTTAAAAAAATAGATTTCCTATCATAGTTTGTAACACTAGCTAGGTGCAGGAGATAATTCACTGCCATGGGTCTATTTTGCTGGAATTATCTTTGGCAGGGTAATATCATCCATGACAAAATATGAATTATCCACCATGATTGTATTCTAGAGCCATGCGAGAAACCAAAGATTCCTGCATAAGGCCGCATAAGGCCTTGTTCGTTTCTTCCCCAAACCAAGGATTGAGGGGGATTTTGATTTGTAGAGGATTAAATCCCTCTCAATCCCCTCCAATCCCCTTGGTTTCGGAATGAAACGAACAAAAACAAGGTGTGGAGCACTCTAGAAGCGATTTATCGATCACGCTTTATGTCATCATCCCACGTAGCTGCACGTACAAAGCCATCAAAAATTTGATGTTTCGTCTTCCCATGCATGCAGGTTTAATTTCTAGCTAGAGTTATTTCTCTCCTCCGCTGTCCTAAAAAAGCCCCATTGCCCATCGCTCACCATTACATTACACACATCTACTGCACACTCACCAGCCCAATCCCCTCTAGCCATGGCTTACCACCATGCATCCGTATGATCCATGGCCACCACTAAGATCTCAACCTTTGCTTTTCCCTCCATGTAGTCAGTGCTTAACCCCAGAGGACAAGGATTTTGTGGTGCAAGTAGCGGGCAAGGCACACGATGAGAACAACTGTGAGGAGTCCATCGACGAGGACTTCAAGATAACACAATACAAGCCATTGCCATAAAAGAGGAGGAAGATGGGGTTGCCTGAGCGGGCAAGGGCACAAGTGAAGGAGTGGTCATTGATGGGTGTAGGCACGGAAGGCTCGAGTGCACTAGTATAGAAGCAATTTGTATTGGTTGTAGTTTTCGATTTTCACTGCTAATCTTTTGAACGGCTAGTGTGAAAGGTTAAGTAGAATTGATGATGTTCCACTGACTTCAACTTGAGAACCGTCAATACAATGAGATGTGACAGGTAAATAAATTTATATTAGGGCTTGTTTTGGAACTAAATTCCATACCAACCCACCCCAACACACATGGATTGAGGTGGATACATGGACATCCAAACAAGCCCTTAGTGTCATTTTTACACCACGTGGGTGTGAGGTGAGGGCTTGAGGACATGCATTGTGGCATGGAATAGGTGGAGTAGGGGTGAGGGTGGGTCCACACATGAAAATGAGCAGGAGAAGCAGAGACACAAGAGTGGGTGTGTAAACGGTTAGCAAAGCACAATGGGGAGGATGAAACGGCGAAACTCACGCTACACACCCTATGTAGATTATTATTCTAGTTGGTTCATATTTAGACCTAGTGGTTAATTTGATCTAGATGATAGTATTTTGTGTAAGTGATTTGTATGAAGAATTTATTAGTTTATCACGATTGCCTTGTTAGATCTGGATGACAATATTTTGTATAAAAGATTCAAATGTTAACCATTAGTTAGGCGTATTATCAGCAAAGCCTTTTAAATCAGAATATTTATATATATTTCGAATTAGACAGCGTATGCATCTTTTACTCTTTTCTTAGTTCCTTGTTCCTTGCCCCTGCCTAATATATATTGCCGTCCACATAAACGAGTGAGTCATCTTTCCCATTGTGTTATAAACGCAGGGCACCAAGGTCTATTTGATTAATCTTTGTGCACAAGTGTAAAACAACCTACATTTAGAGGCAGAGGAAGCATGCAACTTTCACATGTATCAATTGGAAAGAGTATTATGTCGAGTAATAATGTAGATGTTCATTTATATGTGCTACACGAGGAACTAAAAATACCATTAGGGACCGTTTGGATCCTTTCATTTTGGAGGAATTGGAATCTCCTTAATGAATTAGGCTATTTGGTTTGGAATTTGACATTCCACAACTATAATTTTTTCCCTTGTATGGCTATCTCAAATTCATAGGGTGGGAGATGGAATTTGATTCTATAATCACCATGCTATGTTTCTCCTCTACAACTATAATTTTTTTCTTTGTATGGCTAACAATAGTATTCAAATATATTTCGTATACAACCATATTAGCTTATCTATACCTAAATTTTTAGAATGAATTCAATTCCAAGGATCCAAACGGGGCTTAGCAGAATTTTTGATAATCTTAATATACATTATGTCTAGTCATCTGTGACGCACTTGCTCCCTACTAGACCGTGGCAAATATAGGACTCCCATCTTTGAATTGTTTTATATAAGTTATAACCGATACAGAGCAGTGTTTAGTCAGAGAAGGGAACTTACCTCAGTCGTTGTCGTGTTCCCCGCTACAGGAGGTGCAATGTAGGAAGCCGTCAGTTTCACCTGCTGGGCCACACGGCCATCTTTTTGAGCTTCCGCAAAGAATCTGCTATAGTTGTCTGCTGCGTCACGAGATGCATCTTGTACACCCTGATCGACTGCTATGACACTCTCAAGGGTGAAGCAGCACCCGTCGCTGTTCTGTAGTGGTTTCTGGTCAGACAACGTGGTCACGGCAAGAACGCAGCTGGACATTGGCGGCACCATACCACCGAGTGGCCTCAACAAATACTCCGAATTCATGGTGAGCAGCCTAAAGGCAACTCGGGCAGCAGTATTGTTTGTTAGACGCAGCAAGGACGAGATTGTCAAATCGCTTGGATCCGAGTGGAACTGGAGCTCCACTGACTGGACGCTGAGGAGGACGCTCTGCAATGAACGGAGGGAGAGTCACATATTAACAGCTGTCAATGTCGTATTCTGATATATAGAGTACAGTCTACTCTGTATTCGCAAAAAGAAGATAAAAGAGCATAGTCTACTCTGGTTCTTTTAGTCATATGATAGTGGAGTGTAATACTGGGTTAACTTTCACATGTAAAAGAGCAAAAAAGGATTCAATGCTAACACCAGGTTTCAAATAGTAATTAGCAATTACAGTTGAATCTTTGTGTTGAATAAAATATATAGTTGAACCTTTGTCTCCTGTTATATGCTCCATCAATTCAAACTAAGTTACTTTACATTTGAACTTGTTCACCAAGTAATAAAGGTGACCAAGCCCATGCTACCCTTCAGTTAATGATATGCTACATAGCCTTTTTGTAGTGAAGTAGTTTACTGACAAAAGCACCTTTACATGGAATATTCACGCAAAACAATATGATCATGGAAGATAGATATTATGTATAGGATTGAACCATGGTTTTGGGAGACAACTTCATAGTCCATGTTTAGCGCCCCAAGGGAGTGAAAGAAGAAGCCAACGAATTATTGAAGAATGTCCTCATGACATCAATGTAACGTCCATATTAGAGCTGATGATGGGGGTTACAGGAGCGCTCACAGCTGATGCTCCCCGACTGGCAACAAGGACCAGCAACAGCCCCCACCACCTCGGAGGAAGCAACACCTTTGAGAAAGGGGGGATGCACCGCCGTTGTTTTCTACCACTCATCATGACGCCTGGAGAGCTTTTCACGACCTTAGTGAGGAGGGATCTCCGGAGTTGTTTAACTTGAGAGAAAGACGGGCCGATCTCATGAGACCGGTAGGGAGCCGCGCGCGCCACCCTGCAGTGGGGCATGGACGCCTTCTAGAGGGGTCCCGAGCCATCGATGTCCCATATTGCTCATCGCGACGCTTGGAGAACCTCACATGGCCTCAACACATGGAGTCCACGGGGGGGGGGGGGGGGGGGGGGGGGGGGGGGGGGGGTTGGACCCACAAAGTGATGACAACAACTCACTGCAGAATCTTGGAGGTAAGAGAACTTGCTCAAATGTCGGCTTTGTTCATGGGATGGGATTTGCTAGGGGTGGGTCTTCGTGTTTCTACTACAATACTCTACCTTAGGGTAGAGGGATGGGCTCGATGCACTCGTGTGCTCCTCAAGGGGAGCATTCCTCAGGGCGAATCAATAGGATTACTGGAGCTCATTACACTTCACCTCAATCTAGGAAACTGGAGAAGGAGTGCATAGCTGAGGTAATTAAGCTGCATTTGTCCAACTATAATTCGTACACTAAGAAACAGGAAGATCCTTCTTTACATGAGTTCATTGACTCAGAGATTGCTTCTTGCAGCCTGGAGGAATCACTTTCAGAACTATCTAGATTGGGGAGTGAGGAGTTAGACGCCCCCCACTGTTCGTTGTGGCTCTACGCCGAATGGCGGTGGGCTCCTAGAAAGTCACAATATTGGGCCAAACAAACACACTCATTCCTAGAGGTCCAAAAACCTAAAATGGATATGGGTGCCCAACCCTGTTTTGGGGATTGGCTACCCAGCTAAGAAAGAAGAGGTTCATTGCCTAGGGTTCCAAGCCACATTTCTCTAGAAGACTGAAGAGTCGCCTCCCCTATCTACATTGTTTGCTAAAGTAGTGAAGCAAGGGGCAATGGCAAGGAGAGAGCAACAATATGATAGGCCTTGGAAGAGGATGGCAGATGAGTGGATGGAGGAGGACGACCTCATAGAGGAGAAATTCTAGGATCAACACACTAAACAAGATCTAAGGGCTAAACTCCAGCATCGCATGGGCGCCAGATTTGGGGAAGGAGAGAAATAGGATTATTGAGGAGGGTATTGGGAAGAACATATTAGTAGGGGTGCTAGGAGATGGGAGCTGCAAGATCACCCGGGGCGTGGAAGCCGTGGCTCCTTTCCTTCTCGCTCTCAGGGTGAGAGCAAGGTCATGGGCAGTGGCGGAGCCAGGATTTATACTCAGGGGGGCCGGCCGTCAGAAATTATACTTAGGGGGGCCGGCTCGGTCTTTTTCATTACGATAATTTTATTATCTAGTTGTGTTTTGTATGATTATATTATCTAGAAGATATTAATAGGTATATATGACAAGAATTTTATATAATCTCCCACTTAATATAAATAAAAAATATTAAGTCATACTACTAATTTTTTTTTGTTGTGAAACATTGGGGGGGGGGGGGGCATGGCCCCTGCCAGCCCCCCCTTGGCTCCGCCAGTGGTCATGGGCGGCCACAACTCTCACCTAAGAGGAAGATGACCATGGCCACGTACCTAACAAACTATATGGATATAGAGGGAAACAACAAAAACCTACATGTAAACCCAAACCAAATAAAGTTTAGTGTTCTAGATGCAATAAAATGGGGCACCATTAGGTGGATTGCAACAATGGGCGTATCTGCTATAAATGTAACTTACTAGGCACATGGCTAGAATTTGTCACTTAAAGCGGCACAAGAAACTCAAGGAAGTTGGTTTTGGCATACTTGCTCACGGTTTCTACTTAATCTGGATCCTTGATGTGAAAATCAAAACTAAGGAAATCAATGGGATCATATCTATATTGGAGAGTGAAGCTACTCCTGACAATCTAGATAAATAATTGAAGAACCAGATCAGTAACAAATGGAACTTCAAGGTGAAGCAAATTTCTTCTACCAACTATCTAGCTTCTTTCCTTGATGAACCTTAGTTGAACACATTTACCAACTTTACTAGATTATAGCTAGTGTTATACAAGCTCAGGGTGAAATGTCTAGATCCAACCTTGATCCCACCACCTCCTCTTTCCTTCAATCCTATTGGGTAAAAATTTACAGCATACTAAGTATTGCAAGGGGTGAGGAGGCGGTATAGGAATTGTGATGCCTATTTGCTAAATTAGTTAAAGTAATGTCGACCTATCTAGCCTCAAGAGAGATGTCCTAGTGAGAGTCAAAGTAAATTGTAGAGACCCTAGCCAAATTAGGGATTTCATTGAAGTCTTTTCAATGGCACTGAGTATGATCTTCGCTCCATGGCAAGTCACATGGTGAAGGAGATGAAACCCAATGGAGTGGAAAACCATTAGATACGCATGATCTGAATGGGGACAAGAATGGGGACCCTTAACAAAAGAAGAAGGACACAACCACTTAGAAGGGGTGCTTGGAGAAAGATACGAAACACAGTTAGGAAACTCTATGGAAGATATCTTGGAAGATGAGTTGATAACAAATGGAAGTCTCACCTAGGATGAGGCAAACACTAGGAGAAAAAATAGAATTCCTTAGGAGAAGTCCTACTCCCCTACAAAAGGACTGCATGACACATCTAAACCCTCTACAGACACCATCAACCTTGGGGACTCAATTATATATATCGACTACACACCAACTCTTGAGGATTCTACCAAGGAGGTGGTTCCTTTGTCTGAAAATATGGAAGATGAAAACATCTAGACATTTGAGTGTATCTCCCAAGAAGTAGCTCCTCTCCTAGAGAACAAGGATGATAATGTGATGCTGGTGCACCCGTGGCCTACACTGATTGAGAAAGCAAAATAGACTAGTAAGATAGGTTGGGTCTCATTAGCAAAAAGAATGATGGAACTAAAAATACCCTATCTCAAGAGGACTAGATGGATTATACTTCCATTCAAAATGTGGAAACTACTAATAAAGGAGACAATGGCCACGGGTGGTCGGTCCCCACATCTCAAACATGGGTCAAAGGCAAAATCAAGATACCCATTGTGGCCTCTAGAGCTGGCACAAGGATTCCAAAGGACAACGTCCCCATTGCATAGAAAGCCACACAGAGAGCTCATGCTAAAAATCAAAACTTAGGTACATCATCTTCAAACCCTTTTTACTATTCCTAATTGAAGAAAGGACCGTGATGCCTAAGAGGGGGAGGGGGGGGGGGTGAATTAGGCAACTGAAAACTCTAACTCTACACTATGGCCTCTTGTTCTATTCTTAGCAAAACCTATGCAAAAGATAAACTATCTAAATATGCAACTACGGTTTTGCTAGTGTGTTGTTATCTCTACCGCAAAAGAAGTTATGCAAACAATGTAAATGCGGAAGCTAAATAGTAAGGTAGAGATATGCAAACTCCCGTCGATGACTCCGGTATTTTTACCAAGGTATCGAGAAGCACGCAAGCTTCCCCCTAGTCCTCGTTGGAGCCCCTCGCAAGGAATCCCATGCAAGGGCCAAGCTCCAGGTCGGATAACTCCGTGGATAGCTCTAGGCCTTCCCCACGTGCAAGCAGGTCTCTAGTTAAGCCACTCATGGCAAAGCCTCTCTTGGACCACTCCCTGCCGTCTTCACTATCAAGCTTCCTGCCGAAACACCGTGGGCCTTGTTCCCTCCGGTACACGATGACGGCCACACCACAAACGCGGTTGGTGTGATCTCGCAAGACTACAAGCCCCTCCGATGTACAACAATGGTGCGCGCAAGCATCGAGTGGTTAGAGGTATGCAAACCTCACTAAACACTAGGCCTAAACCTAGACCAAGCGCATACGCGGTGGTCTAACTAACCTAAGCACTTCACAAAGCACCTACGCTAATCACCGAATATATCACTAAGCACTTAGCAAGTGTAGAGCTCTAAAATGGTGTCTCAACACCCTTGTCCTCACTCTTCCACTCTCCAAATGGCTGGTTGGGGGTTCTATTTATAAGCCCCATGGAGAAACTAGCCGTTGGAACAAAGTCCAGCAATTCTGGCTAGCACCGGACGTGACTTGCGCCGGCACCAGACGCGTCCGGTCTCTCACAACGGTCACCAGGCCTTCGGCGCGTTCAACTGATCGGACTCTAACCGAATCCGGTCACAGCCACCGAACGCGTCCGATCAGCGTGGCGCCTCTTTGGAACCTCTCCGCATGGCGATCGGACGCTACTGTTCCCTTGTCTGGTCATCCAGTCGCCAGTGTTCGGTCCACGCTGAGTTGTTGCCGCGACAGTGAACAATGCCATCGTCGCATCCGGTCACTTTTCCTCAGCGTCCGCTCAAGCGGTCAGGCGCCCTCACTGCTAGGGTTTACCACCGGACGCGTCCGGTCCTGGCGTCCGGTCACCCAAAAACCCTTTCTTCTCTTATCTCTTTGAGATCTTTGCGCACAGCTTGGTTCCATCTTGTGTCTTTGACTTGTGCATGATCTTGTAGATCTTCTTTGTAGCTTCAAATGTCTTTCTTGAGGTGTTGATCATTGGATCATCATGTTGCCTTTGTCCAAGTCACGTTTGCACCCTATTGGACTACAAAACAAACACTTGCAAATACATTAGTCCAATTTGGTCTTGTTGATCATCAGACACCAAAATCCAAACTAAATGGGCCATGGGTCCATTTTCCTTACACTAATAATACTTCCAATGATGAATTGAAACAAATTATGGTAGACATCTTTGAGCTGTGGTCAGCGATGATTTTGATACCCAAATCGATACCTTTAAAACTGAAAAACTCGTTAGGGTAACTTTGGCTAAAGCTAACTATAAAACATACTTGGAAAAAATAAATGCTAAACAATGCCCCCAAGGGGAGAAGGAAGTTGATGACCTAGCCAGGGAGGCCATTGATAATACTGTCATGAACATTGATCATGTGGTGGCCCATATCCATGGGGATATGCCTAAGCCTAAAAAAGGGAGAGTGGGCGGCCACCTAGTAAGAAGAATAAATGAGATTGTTATGTTGGACTGCTAGGGGCCTTGGGAAGGCCTTTAGAAGAGGTCAACTCAAGGAGTATATGAAGAAAGAACACATTAACATCTTGGGCATACATGAGAAAATAAAACAGGACTTCACTGATTAGGAACTTTTGGATCTCTCCAATCTTCAAAACACTTCTTGTGGCAATGGATGCCTGCTCGTGGACATTCAGGTGGCATGATAATGGGAGTTAACATAAATGGTTTTGAGGTCAAACCATATAAAATTCTACAATATTGTATCCACATGATAGTTAGAAACAGATGTAGCAATGTCAAATGGGAAGTGATCACAGTCTATGGGCATGCCCAACACCATCTTTGTGAAGATTTCTTAGAAGAACTGGCCAGTGTGTGGAGACTTCAACTTGATTAGGAACATCGAAGATAAGAACAATTCTAATTGTGACTAGAAACTCATAGATCTTTTCAATGAGTTTATTGGTAGATTCGAGTTAAGAGAACTGTCCATGGGAGGACAACAATACACGTGGACTAATGAGCAGGAAAAGCCAATGATGGTCAAGCTTGACATATTTTTTTGCTCCACTGAATCGGAGGAACATTTTCCCCCAACTGTGGCCTGGAGCCTAACCATGGTGGGATTTGACCACTCTCCAATAATTCTATATTCTAGATAACATGACCATCCCAGAGTTAGACATTTTTTTCTTCGACCTACAATGGCTCATGATACATGGTTTCTGTGAGATGGTGCAAAGCAAAGGGCTTGCTAGCAAAGACAGGAGGCCACCTCATTACTATATTCCTTTGATGGTTGGCATGGTAGTCTTAAGATCCTAAACCAACAACTAAAGGGCTGGAGTATGCAGAAGATTAGAGGACAGAAAAAGTGGAAATAGATTCTACTTGAGCAACTTGACAATTTTGACAAACTCGTTGAAATCAAGGTGGTTTTAGGCCTCAAGTGGCAACAAAAACAGGAATAGAAAATCCATCTAGAGGCAATCTATCAGATCTATTGCCGACAAAGAATTAGAAAGAACTAAATCATCAAAGGAGATTCTATTTCAAAAGTTTTCCATCTTTATGCTAATGGCAGAAGAAGAAAGAGTCACATTATTAGCCTTGAGAGTAAATAGTGATGTGTGGTTACCTTTTATAAAGAACATTTTAGCCCTAATCAACACTGCAGCCTACACTTGGCACCAAACTTTTGGCGAGATCATTCCTACCTCTCCCAGCTAGAGAAAAAACTTGTAACAGAAACTTTCGATTATGAGGAGGTGAAAGAGGTGGTCATGGATATGAAGAGGGACTCGGCCCCTAGACCAAATGGGTTTGAGTTATCTTTTTTTGAATATTTCTGGGAGCTCGTTAAGGAAGACTTGATGAATATATTCAAGGATTTCCAAGGAGGCTTCCTGGACATGAAGCAATTAAACTATGGTGTAATTACTCTAGTTTGTAAGGTCAAGGAGGCCAATATGATTAAACAATATCGTCCCATTTGTCTGCTGAATGTGTATTTCAATATTTTTACCAAATTTTTTGACTAAATGCGCCAAGGTGCTGTTTGGGAAACACCAAATTGGGTTCATTAAAGGCAAAAACATCCTAGAATGGGTGATAGTGTTACATGATGTCATCCACGAACTAAAATCAAGCAGGACAAAAGGTGTGATCTTGAAAATCGACTTCGAGAAAACATACAATAAAGTAAGATGGGAATTCCTAGAAGATGTTATGAGGGGAAAATATTTCCCTGAGATTTGGAAAATATGGTGATGGACACTATCAAGGGAGGTAATGTTTGCATCAATGTTAATGGAAGCAAAAGTGCCTTTTTTCAAAACCGTTAAAAGATTAAGACAGGGCGATCCTCTCCCCCTTTGCTTTTCAACTTAGCTGCTGATGCCCTCATTGTGACGTTGGAGAAGGTTTTTCACCATGATCACTTAGTAGGCATTCTTCCAGACATTATCTAATGGGGGATTTTTCACATCAAATATGTTGATGACACAATGATAATGGTAGATAGACGGGAGTGACGTCTCAGTCAGAAATCTTAAACTTCCTCCTCTATTGTTTTGAGTGGATGACTAGTCTCAAAATAAATGTACACAAGAGTGAAGTCTATATGTTTCACTATACACAGGAGGATCAAACATGTTGAATTGTTGTCTAGGCAGTGTCCCAATGAAATACCTTGGAATTCCTATCCCCGACCATCATTTGAGCATTGCTACTTTAATTTTTCTGGCATTTTAATTGATGAAGAGACTTGACCCATGGAAGGGTAAGATTTTAACCTACACAAGCTTCAATAGTCTACAAATATATACAATGGGTTTCTATCCGCTTGTCGGAGGGGCTCATTAGGAGATGGACACCATCAAATCTAGTTTCTTTTGGCAAGGAGCCAAACAGAAAATCATGCATGGGTCTAAGAAAATCATTGATTAGTATCACATGGACAAGTGGGAAATGGTCACTATACCTAAAGACCAAGGGGGTCTTAGGAGCTCTTGGGATTATTAACACTAAGCTCACGAATGACTGTCTTCTGGTTAAATGGATATGGAAAATCATGCATGGGACTAAGGAAATGTGGTATCAAATTCTAGAAGCCTTATTATGGCAGGATTGTAGCTAGATAAAGTTCCTTTTCAGCTGAAATGTCCTGATCTCTATAATATCTGTGAGGACCCTCTTGCTTTGGTGGCTGAGTGTAGATCTGAACACGGATGGGATATTGGCCTACGTAGATCTTTGTCTCACCACGACCTCCCCCAGTGGCAGGAGCCGTTGATATAATTACAAGGCATCCACTTACAGAAGAATGCAAATGACGAGGTGAAGTGGGACATGGACAAGTCTAAATCCCTCTCCACCAAATCACTTTACACGTTTTTAACTGATGGTGGGGTATGCTCTAGAACTGCTCTAAGTATTTGGAAGTTCAAGGTGCCGATGAAGATCAAAGTGTTCCTCTGGCAGCTCTTTAATAATAAATTGCAAGCTGCTGCAATCTTGAAGAGCAGAGGCTGCTATCTTAAAGTGGAGAGGCTTAGCTATGTGGCATCTAAAAAAGATCACTGGAAGGGCACCGTGCAAGCTCTAAATTTTATTGCTTTCTTAAAAGCAGAGGAAACACGTTTCCAAAAAAAAAACCATGGTTTTGGGATCCCTCATAGGGTATCTGCACTGAGCATTAATCTTTATCCTGGTGGACACCATTATATACTACTCAATATAGCTCCTGGAATCCGCGTTACGAGAGCACTCTGGTTACTGTTTCCCTGCTGTTGACGAATCGTGTGCAGCCACGTGGGCTCGTGCGTGTGTGATCATCGATTCGCTCTCTCTTCGTTAAACTGGGCCAGTTAATCTTTGTTCTCTCCGTCCGTCAGCCCTCAACCAGAAGTTATTTGGAGGCCAGCGGAGGCCTCTGCGGCTGTACTCCAATCAGAGCTGCACAAATCAGTCGCTGACTGTTCCCCACCCCTCCGTCCTCGGCTCTTCGTTCTCTCCATCTCCGTCCTCCACTTCTCGTGCTCTCCGTCGTCGCCCCCTTCCTCTTCCTCCTCGGCGCCTCCCCTTTCTGTCGTCGCCCCCTCCCTCGCTTCCCCCGATCCCATCCCACGCCGCCCTTATCGTCATCGCTCGTGCGTGCTCAGGCGGCAACGACGGATCTGCTCGCAATGCGCGCTTCCACATCGGGTCCACCAACGCCGGCGTCGAGTCTACCGCCGTCGACGCTGGATCCACCGTCGTGGTGCCATCAGTAGGCAGGTTAAACCATGTGGTGTCGTCCATGCTGCCTCGCTTTTTCGTCAAAGCAACACTGATGATGGCGAGATAAAGCTTTCCCAACTGAACGACGAGGTGGCCAAGGTGATAGGTATGTGATGGCCCTAATCTCCATCCCCCTCTCTCTCAATTGTAGTTTTGTTTTAATCTCCACTTTCTCTTTATTTTCTACTCTCAGGTACCGGCAGTGGAAGTCCCATGCGGCACAAATGGATTACGGCACTCAGCACAACGGCTACGCCGTGATGGCCTCCAGCTACTGGAATTTGTGGCGTTCGAGCCGGTTGAGAAACATCTTGTGCAATGCTGGTTCGTGGCGTTCCCAAGCCTGGAGAGCAGCAGCATGTGCAACCTTGAAGCAGCCAGACTCAATACGTTACTCTGCTTTTTGCATCCTGCGTATTCGATGATATGTCTCTGTTGTGATGCTTCACTTTGTCAATTTGTCTGTACTTGGTTTTTTGTTTGCTTTGTGGTGAAATTAGGATACCATTTTGGTGAAAGTGGTAATGCTTCACTTTGTAGGGATTCAAATAAGCTGAGCTGACTGCATAGTAATATGTGAACCAATATGATTGGCTCTTTTTCTATTACAGTGCTGATCGTAAATCTCTTCACTGATGCATCTGTTATTCTCATATCTTTTTTCTTTGCTTCAGAACCATGGGACCTAGAGGACCTTAATTTGTTAGTTTCCTGACGCAGCAAGTATGCAAGATGAATTATTTTTCATGGCAAGTTACTACCTGTGATCATGTGCACTCGGTTCCTGTTGTGTGGTTTCTAGATTACCTTGGAAATTTTGATCATTCCCTACAGTTTGCTTTTTTAGCTCCAAAAAACTTAGCTTTCCATAAATCAGTTTAGAACAATTGGTTTGTATGTTGAATTTTTTAGTTGTCCCTTAATAATTTGTTTCATTCAGAAAATTATGTATGCATGCTGGTGCTAATGGATCAGGATTATACATTTGACTAGATATGTACTTTGCAGATGTTTGGACTTGCAACTCATCCCTCTGTGTTGTGCTACGCAGATAAACTCATCATGGTGTGTGGATCCTATAAACATGATATGTGAATTCTGTTTGTTCTCCAATTACCGCCTCAATGGTAGGAATGAACTTTGCCTCCTCCTTATTTCATCTATTCTAGCACATCTTTTTCTAGCTATAAAAAAAGAAACTTACATTTTTACAGACCAGTTGGTTTGAGTAGACGAAAAGGAGAGGTTACTCCAATTGTATCCTTTTTTAATGTTAGTTGAGGATATTCTCTTAAGGTGAGATTATAATAGTCAAGGCAAGCAGCGTGCCTTTTGTATTGATTAAAAATTATATGTTCACTTATCTGAGCGGATTCCTTTATAATTCTAAGTCTGAATTGTTAGTTGTTTTCCCCTTCTATTCAAAATAGGATCATATTAAAAAAGATGCCTCTATGCCTAGCTCAAATTTTTTTCGTGTAGTCAAGTCCTACTTGAAAAAGTCAATCTTAGTAAATTATATATTGCCATATTTTGCTGGCATGGTTCGGGTTGTTTAATTTATCCTTTTCATTTATGGAACAATTTCTACTTTTGGAACACTCAGTAAGTGTAATAAATCAAACTAAGTTTTGTTGGAGTTTCAATTCGTAAGACCTAAAGAGGCTTCCCCTGTTTGTCTCATCTACTCTGGCATCTATCTATGCATAATGCTCTGATAGGTGTTACATTGTTATGTTCCTACTTACTATAATATGATATGATGACACCCGATATGTGCAGGTTCTCAACTTCAGCTAAAGTGTTTGGTTCATCTTGGTACAGAGAAACTGTTCAGTTTGGTGTCATGATATTATGGGAATTAGCAACTAGGAGGTAGAGAAGTTACAAAATTTAGTATTTATGATGATCAATCTTTGTTTTATTGGAAAACAATGTGTCATCCTTGGCCATATCGGTTGCATGTCCTTCTGTACATGGTCATTATGCGATTCTTCGTCTTAATAATTTAGACGCCATGTTCAATTTATTTATCTATAGTATACAAATTTGTAGTGGGAGTTCTGTTTACTGCATGAGTCAGATCAGTAACTGGTTTTATTGCCTTCATTTTTACTACTTATGACTTCAGATTCTGAGTAAAATTCATGCGAAAAATCATATATAGCAGCCTAAAACCAATAAACGCACATCGCTACAGCGAGAAGCCTAGAACGATGTACGGGTGATGCAGTCGTCACCCCATAGCAATGCACCACCTATCTACACATATCAACACGTATGGTCTAAATCGATATATTAAACCAACATAATTACCATGGCCGTGTATAGCAGGTGCGCGCGCAGCGAAGCGCGCGTATCGTGCTAGTTACCGCCACTGGGCCTAGAACAAGTGTGCAACTACATACTGAGTATGCTAATATATCAAGTATAATATTTGGGATATAAGGAATAATGTGTTTAAACTTTGAAGAAACAATAAGTTACATATGTATGTATGTAGGACTCCAGAAGTCCAGATACAACATGCCCCCTTTTGTGTGACTATGTGAGGTTGGACGGGAGACAAAATGCAAGGACTCTTCCTAGCAACTCATTTGAAGTTAGAAGAAACATCTACAAACCATACGCTTAGCAGTTTCCTAGAATGCATAGACTCCCTCCATTCTAAAATATAGAGTTTTGTCCTAAATCAAACTTTTCTAACTGTGACTGAGTTTATAGAAAAAATATATTAACATTTGCTGATTTGCAATACCAAATAAGTGCACTATCAAGACATATATATTTTATGGATGGAGTTAATTTGATGTTGTAGATGCATGCTGGTGCATTTTTCTATAAATCAAGTCAAACTTGGAAAAGTTGACTTTTTTAGGACAAAATTAAAATGATCCATATATACTTTGGAATGAAGCAGGAACTACAATATAATTGCATCACAAATATGACATATTGATACTATCCTACATGAGGCCTACACCTGTATAAACTTTTTTGTGCTTACTGTGAATGGTTGATGAGTGTCCCTTAAAAACCTAGTGCATAATTATTATACACCCATAAGATCGATTTACAAACAGTACAAACAGTATCGGTTTCTTTTTTTCCCTGCAGCAACATGAGGCCCGGCAAGCTCGTGCATGCTCTGTATGTGAATGTGTGTTTCACACACACACACACACACACATCAAGCGGTATACAAAGTACAATATAATAAGAGAGAAATACGGAGAGAAAAGAAAGTCACCAAAAAAGTTATTAGCTAGTTACCTTGCCGATCTCGTTTTCAATCTCATCCAACTGCCGATCAATATTTGCTATATGGGGCCTTTTATCCTTGTTGAACTCCATGCATTTGAATGCGATGTCTATGCATGTATTTACCTGTCGGCAATATGCTTCAAGCGAGGAACCGCTCCATGCTTTCTGCAACCTCATCCTCCAATTTGTTTGTAGCTGTAAGGCCACAATGTAAAAGCTGTACTGTTACAACACAGTTGTAAACTATATAACATACTATAGTGACACTATTATAGTGGATGCCTTTTCTTATTATAACTATTGGAATAACTTGTCAATTTTCTATAAACAACAGAGAAAGTGGGAAATACAAAGGAAAATACATGAACCTGTGGGTACGAAAACATGCAGGGAAATTAGTTCAAATAAAAAAATATAAGTAAAACAAAACCCCAAACCGTAGACTTCCCCATCCACTCCTTCCCAACTTTCCCTATTGTCGGATGATTTAGCTCCAGCAATGCCTAGCAACGTGATCGCGTAAGAGGAATCAGATGGTAGCACACAAGACATAAGGATTTATACTGGTTCAGGCCGCGGTGGTGCGTAAAACCCTAGTCCAGTTGGTGCTGCTGCTCTGCTTGTATTCGTATGCTCGATTACAGGGGCTATTGCTCCTAGCTACCTAGTAGATGAGGCGATAATTAATGTTCTCATCGTGCCGATCGCGAGATCCCTACCTCCCTTTATATAGGCAGGGAAGGTAGGGTTACAACGAGGGCGATCGGCCTACCAGATTGGATTCCTAGTTTGTTACAACAGATCAATCATATCCTTCCCGCGGTTATGTTGGTGTAGGATATCCTTGATACGTCGTGATCCCCAAGTTGATGGTTTCGTCTAGTCTTCATGGGCCTCATCCTTGAACGCCCTTTACTTGATGGGCCAGATATATGGTCAGTGAGGGTACCCCAGGCCCATATATCCGATAGTAGCCCTTGTAGGATTTAATGACAAGCTCATGGATCCGTATTATCCTTCGGATACAGCTGATCCCTGTAATCTTCGGGTACCGTAGGTCCCGATTAGCACTCCTCGGTTGCTGAGGCCTTTGAATACATCTCGCAGGTTCCCGAATATTGGGATGAGATTGAGCATCGCGCTCGACAGCAGTGATGCCCTCTCGGGTTCCAAGAGTTACTCGGGTGGAGTCCCTTCAGTTTGAACGCACGAACGGTCGCAGCGCATCATTGAATCATGTTGAAGATAAGGATCATGGTGCCTGGGAGCTTGAACCACTCCTTTACTCACAGGACCGACTGTGTTCGACTTTAATGCCAACCACCATCTCCCCCACTACCATCCTCAGGGCGCTTATTTAAGCCAAGGGTAGGGAGGCCACTGCGTCTCACCCTTTCCCTTTCCAAATCCCTTAGCATTAGATCGAGTGAAAGATCGGTAGTTTTCTTCATCTTCCATGGTTCATGACTAGGGATGAAAACGGTACGGATATTTTTCGACCGTATTCGAAACCGAATTCGTTTAGAGGGATTGAGATCTGTCCGTATCCGAGTCCGGATATCCAACATCCGATACCATATCCGTATCCGAATACTCAAATCGCATATTTATGATGTCGATATTCAATCGTATCCTATCCGACATAGTTGACACTATCCGTATTCGAATCCGAATCCGGACAGAAATATGAAAACAAATATAATATCGGTGATATCCGTCCGTATCCGATCCGTTTTCATCCCTATTCATGACACATCTCGGCGGCTCCGCCGCCGCTGGGAGAAGGCTTTCAAGATCGGGTTCTGCATCGACTTGCTCGTGGCTGTTCGTCTTGGGTGTTAGAGGAAGTTTCGCGAAGATGGGTAGGAACAATACCATCGACGGCATGGGACGCTGCAGGCATGGTGCCTTGGCTTGCACATGGTTGGCGCGCACGCGGTCCCCAGGTCGGGATATCTGTAGGAAATCCTGGAGAGCAAAAGGTGTAGCACAGCTTGCTGTTGCGGGGAACCTTTTAAGCCCACAGATCTTGACCTGGGACCCCTTGTGTGTCGATCCGGTAGCTTCCAACCATCGGTTCGTCTCCACGCGTTCCTCCCTGACGTCGAAGAAGGCGGCGCAGGCAGGGCTCCTCGTGGGGCTCCTCTTTCTCTTATGTTAGAGGAAGCTTCGCGAGGTGGTTCTTCTTGAGGGTTGTTCTAGGCGTCGCCCCTGCTCGTGGAGGAGATCAAGAGACGGGGTGAATGTTTAGATATGCCTTTCACCAGCTTCTTTGCTTCACGAGATGTCCATCCCTGAGTGTGGGGATGAAACCTGTACTCATAAGGTTTTTGTTATCATAATAGTAGTAGTCATCGATAGATCCTTGTTATCGCGTACCTAGCGAATGCAAAGTGTAACAGGGTTAATCGAAAAGAATGTCTTTTGCCGATTTTATACATTGTTACTTGCCTCCCGATACGTTCGGATAATTTTGGAGTTTTTCGTTCAGCCGGACTGCCCTTGCATTTTTTCGGCCCCCCACCCAACTCGATGGGTTAGTTTAACCTTGGGTTATGCAAGCGCCCATACTAAAATTATAATGACCAAGCAATCATTGAGGCTCTTGGAGCCAGTGACCCTAATGCCTAGGGATCACTTAGGCGAACCTCTGGGGCTTTAGCGTATGCTATTCTTCGAGTTAATACTGGGAAGAACAAGTGAGCGTCCGCATCCTAATGAATAGGGATGACAGGAACTAAGCCTGACCATCATGGGCACGTCATAAAACTCTTTTTCTAGACTTCGAGAGCTCGTACTTTGGCTACAGCCCTTGGCGAACCAGTTTTCTGGTTTCCCATAAAGGGGCACACCTCCGCTGAAATAAGGTTCTTCGTGCATGTTCGAATATTCGGGAGATTTGCATAGCACTCGGGTGCCAGAGGTTTTAGGATTAGCTGGTGACCCTCCCAAATACCCCCCTCACTCTTCAATGGTAGGGTCGGTTTAATGGATCGGGTGTGGGATCCGCCGAGAGCACCTTACCGGGTTGGTGGGCTACACCGGGTTTTAGAGGAGTCCAAATGTTGGTCCACCCGGTTTCACCAGCAAGTTTTGGGCCTTGGGCCAGGAGTCCATCAGGGTTTTTTGGCTAGTTTGTAGCATCCTTTATAAGTAGCTAAGGGTGGAGACGGTTCGTCCCTTTGCTGCCACCGACAAAAGTAGTTCTGCTCACTCCTCTGCCTACCTTGACCTAGCAGATGTTGTCACATCTAGATCTCGCCCCAGCAGTCATAGTGATGGCGCCAAGGAAGACCCTATCCAAGAAAACCAAAACCATCAGTTCAGCAAGTAAAGAAAGTATGAGCTTGAAAAGCAGTAAGGGCGAGAAGGGTCCTGCCCCCAGTTCTCCGTGGGAGGTGTCGACGGCGACGAAGGACATCAAGAGCCTTGTTGTGGGAGGATTCCTAGCCCCAAAAGAGCTCTTGAGGTACCGGTGCGCCTTGAGTCAGGACATCCCTACTCCCTATTACGGCGAGGTCGTGATCTTCGTCGACTTCTTCCGCCATGGATTCAACGTCCTGATACACTGGTTTGTTTGGGATCTCCTTCAATATTATGATGCACAGGTACATCATCTGACCCTGAACAAGATCGTGCTTCTAGCGATGTTCATCTCCCACTGTGAGGATTTTGCGGGGATTGAACCCCACAAGGCCCTGTTCTGCCGTTGCTTTGATGTTCTTCCCCAATCGGACCGAAAGGTCGCCGATAGCATCTGGATCAAGGCTGTCGACAAATCTCCCTTTTTCCACATTGACCTCCCCTCCAATGTCCCAAACTGGGAGAAGTGGTTCTACGTCTATGATTGCTCTGCCCCGGTATTCTCCCACAAACTCCCTCCTCTTCTGCCTTTGGCAGAGAAATAGGATCTGTCTGAGTCTGAGCTAGATGAGGCAGACGAACTCTAGAGTGATCTACAAGACTATCACTGCAGAAGGGGCATCACCGGTCCGGCCTGCCCGATAGCTTTCTTTTGGAGGTGGATCCATCCTCTAAGGGAATGCGAGGCTCTGATATGCGATTCTCCCAATGTTGTGAGTCTGTCTGGGGATCCCATCGAGGAGATGACCACACTTTAGGTGCTCATTGTTACCAACAACGTGCTGGGCCCGAAATCCTAGCTTACAGGGAAAGACCGTCTGGTGGCGCCCTTGAGCGCGAAGCCAGGAAGCAGTGATAGCAAGGTGAGGCGTTTGCTCTGTCAATGGATGATGAGCGGTGTGCCCTGGCCTCGCATAACTTGTTTCCTTTTCTTGCAGGATCACTCCAAGTATCGTTCGAGAGCTCCTTTGGACAAGGTTTAGAAGGGAGAAGCGGTCCAGATGCAGTCGTCCGCCGCTGGTGGCGAGATGGTCGAGCTTCTGGGAGAGCTGAGCTCCATTGTCCCCACTCCTGGTCGAGCTGGCCCAACCGTAGTGTGTCGGCTTCAGGCATGCAGACGAGGAGGCGCAAGTCTGCCATCAAGGCAATGAGCGCCGACGAGGGGGAGGGAGCCCCCGAGAAGAAGAGGCAACGCTGAACTCAAGCGGCGGTGATCCCAAGTTAGTCGGGCGTCGATGGCTAGTTATGACATTGATTTGTGTTTGCCTTGGCTTATTGTGAGTTGGCCGCAGTACCAAAGGTCTTGGAGTCATCCAAGGCTACCGAGGACAAGTCGTCGACTAGATCGGCATTAGTTGTTGGTGATTTTGGCCCAAAGGCGAACTATGTCCCCTTTGGGCAAGGTTTAGAGACCCTACACAGGCGACTAAAGAAGCCTGCTTTATTGGATGTTCCCAGTGATGAGAACATGTAAGTTTATCTCCATGCCTTGTCATCCCACTGGGCGACGCACTTCTGATGTTTTCTTTTGTTTTGGACGCAGCACCCGATCGAAGGTCTCATCGACCGGGGAGATACCCGTGGCGATCGCGATTAGCAATGTTGGCTAGGCCCAGACTTCCAAAGTTCGCCCGCACGAGAATGAGGACCCGGCAAAGAGTAATTTGGAGACAGTTTGGGTTGATGATACCCAATGATATGATGGCTTGTTTCACCACAAGCATGCCACCACTAGAGTGTTCGGGAGGATGCTTCTCCCCAGGTCCAGGGGGAGCCTGTGCAGGATGATCCTGCTCGGGCTCCCAGTTTGGGGACTCGAGGGAAGGAGCCGATCGTTGAGCCTACGCGCGGGTTTAATACGTAGGGAGCGCTGTCGAGTGCTCTGTTGAGGGACGATCCTGAGTGGAGGTTGACGCTTGTTGATTCGCCTCCACATGTGGATGATGTCTGCTTATTTCCTTTTCGTTCTCATCCGGACCAGTCAGGGGGAGGGTCATCGCTGCAAGCTTTTGACACCAAAGGCGAGTGCTTGTTTGATGATCTTGAGGAATGGTGCCACCTTGACTCCAGCCGTCAAGAGGTGGATGGGATGACAAGGTATGCAGATGACCTATCGGCGGTGCTGCGAACCTTGGCTGATGCCATTGAGACCAAAGGCATCTCTCATGGAGACTCCCTTGGCGTTGTCCTAGAGGTACGACTCGTGTCGGGTGTTTTAGTTTCTAGCCCCCGGGTGTCTGACTGGTGGTCACACCAGGTGCACACAACCATAGAGAAATGCTTGGGGATGTGCAGTGGACCCGATGGGTCTAGTCCCCGAGTCTTGGGTTGATTTGTTCTGAATGAAGCTAAGACTTATGCTGCCTTTCTCTTATAGCATATTCAGAAAAGTTCTTCGACGAAATCCACCTTCATTGGGAGAGGTTCCCTCGACCAGATGCGACGGCTAGAGCACAGATAGCCGAACTAGAGAGGGAAGTGGCAACCTTGAAGCATCATCAGGATGAGACCCAAGGTAAAGTTGTTGCCAAAACCTTTTCTCTTGTTGTTATTGTGGTTTGTTAAAGCTCTGGTTATTCAGCTGCTGCTGAGGTGATCATTGGGTTGTCCTGGGAGAAGGCTGCCCTTCATGCCTCTGGTGCCGCATATTTGAGGGAGAGGCAGAAGAGGGCATCTGCCCAGGAAGAGACAAAAGAGCTATAGGAGCATGTCCAAGGTATTCCTTCTTTTGCACTGTGAATCGTGTTACGGTTGCATGCAAGTTTTCATCTGATGTGCTAGTTGACAGCGGAGTCAGCTAAGGCAAGGCACCTTCAAGATGAGCTCTCTGAGTGCAGGTCTACGTACGCAAGCCTAGAGGCTACGACTGTTGAAGTTGAACACATGCACATGGAGGCTCATTCAACCATGGAGGCGAAGTACACGTCTCAGGTGTCGTCTCTTGAGGGTGAGCTTCAAGATGCAGTCACAGCGGGACGCACAGCCTGCCAGGCAACCTTTGTTTAGCCAGAAGGCGATACCTCTGTGTCCGAGGTTGCTTCTCGATTGAGGGGTATTCCGAGGCGCCTAGAGGAGATCGCCCAATTTGGTTTGTCCACTAGGGCGTACATGGCACTAGTGACCATTGGGACAATCTACATCGACCTATACATTGGCACTATCAGGGGGAAACCTACCGATACTGACCCCTTGGTGTTCAGTAGGCTCCAGCAACGGGCTATAGAGCCCTCAGAGTCCATAATCCATCATGTGGATCCCTCAGTGATAGTGAAGGGCAGTATGCCCGATTTATCAGATGGTTCGAACGACGCTTAAGGTCGTTTGTAATGAACTTGCATGTCACTTGACTCTGCGTATTATGTTTTTATTGTCTTTAGCATTTGGTGCTGGCTAAGTTTTGGACTTTAGCTACCTGGGGATTAATCACCGGAACAAAAATGTTCTGATCGAGTCCACACAAGGTCTTGTTGAGTCCCTTATACCATACCAAGGTCTATGAGACTTTGATTAAGCAACAGAAAACGTAGGTGAGCAGTGTGCATGGTTATCGTTGCAGCCCCCGAGCATGTTGATAAGTTAGTGTAACATGTCGATGTGCTTTACAATGAACAGGAACCAACTTGAACTGCAAAATTTAGCCCCCAAGTGAACTAGGGAGGTTCTCCACAAGATACTCGCAGGACTACAATTGATTCATATGAAATAAAATATTTTTGTAGAATATAAATGATAACCATAATAAAAGGAAAAAATGAGACCGACATAATTGGGAGTCATTGGTTGCCCCCTCAAGACCCGATGAGACCTTCAGGTGTAGGAGCCAGTGGTGGGGTGGAGGTCAAGGGGTCAAGGACGACGGGAGACGGCTGCTTCAGAGCCATCAGATTGAGCTCTTCCCTTGTGTTGAGCAAGGGTAACCCGGAGCCCCCGGGTAACTCCTTCTTGGCCTCGTGTCTAGAGAGTTGGCCTCCGCATACTCAACGGCGTCCCTCTCACATTGATTGGTGTTTTGGAAGTTCCTAGATACCATAATCATGTCCCGAGGTCCTGGCATCTTTAGCTTGAGGTAGGTGCAATTCAGGACCGCCATGAATTTGGCATAACACGGCCTCCCGAATATAGCGATGTAGGGTCCCTGGAAATCAACAACTTCAAAGGAGAGTGTCTCCCTTCAGTAGTGTACAGCGTCACCGAATGTCACAGAGAGATCTATCATGCCCAGGGGCATGACGCGCCGCCCGGGGATGATACAGTGGAAGGGAGACTATGACGCGTGTAGCTTCCTTATGTCCACGTTGAGCTTGTTGAAGGCATCCTTGTAAAGGATGTTGATGCCACTTCCCCCATCCATGAGGATCTTCATCACCTTCACGGTCTCGATGACGGCGCTGACTACTAGGGGGAACTGCCCGGCCTCGATCACTCGATCCAGATGATCGGTGCGATCAAAGGTGATTGGCCTCTCAGACCAACATAGGTGTAGCGGGGCAGCTAGTGCGGTCGCGTAGACCTGCCTGTGGGTCAGCTTCTGGAGTCTCCGATCTTGATAGGCTTGCGGGACACCAAATATAAGCATCGCGCATCCTGCGGTTGTATTGCCTCCCTCATCATCATCATGATCTCCTAGTATCTGTCCTGGTCCATCCGCATCTGGTCTTCCAGAGCGATACGTTGCCTATAGGCGGCGCAATCTTTGGCCAGGTGAGTTACGGGGAAGCCGTGATTCTAGCAAGGGTTGTTCATGATCCACTCAAACATGTCCCGATAGCCTTGTTTCTTGCGTGCATCGGGGATAGCCCTCGGGATGTTGTACTCAAGTTTCATTGGCAACTAAGCACGTTTTCCTAATGAGCGGTCCCACTTACCATCGAAGTTGTTCTAGCAGTGAGTGGGATTACGAGTATCGTGTTCCTATCGCCGCGCGTTGATGACCGAGCGAGCATCTGGTCCACCCCCCAATCGGCTGTCGATCGGGTTTGAATGGTGGTGGAAGCTTGGTCCACATATCGCTCATCCCTTGGTCCCTGGGGATGCTGCCACGGGTCATGTGACACGAGCGCATGACGCAATTCGGGAGTCTCCCGATCTTGGATCAGCTTTTGAGTCATCGAGAGCCTTTCTTGTCCGACATTGGCAACTGACTGTAGTAACCTGACCATCCTATAGGGGCGATTGACCAAGTTTTGGCCATCGGTCGGGTGGCTGGCTGGCACCTGGATCTGCTGTGTGTTAGAAGGTTGCTTGAGTGGTTGGCGAAGATGGTTGTTCTCTATCTCGAGCGCATCGTTCTGGCACAATAGGCGTAGGCAAGCATTGCTGCTGGTCTCATAGGACACATTGGGAATGGTCACGTCACTCGCTGAGGGAGTTGGACAATTGAGTGCAAGTTTCTCGAGTTCCTCCCAAGGTGGCTTGGGATCTTGCACGCTTATGTAGCACTTGAGTTGCTTTGAGGATTCGACGTCCTTTTCTTTGAGTTTTTCATCCTCGGAGAGATAGAGGAGATACTAATCGTAGTCAAAGTTCTCGAGATCAAGGATGGGTTCCTCGTCATTGGGATCGTCCCACCCTTCTGGAGCCTCTGCCATCTCTTCATCGCCGTGGGCGACCATCTCGATGAACCAGGTGGTGAGGTCACAGAGGTATCTAGAAGAGTCCGAATCATGAGCATGGCTCTCCTTGATATGTGGTTCGGTGGGTTCTGCCAGGGTTTGTTGAAGCCAGCTTGAGTATGTTGCCACCATGTTCCTTAGCCCGATCAAGAAGCCAGGAAGAATGTGGTCGGGTGGCGATGGTAGATCCGATCTGGGGACCCAGTTTGGATCTTGCCAGAGTTAGATTACAGCGTCGAGGTCATGTTCTCGGCCGATCTTGGTGAAGACGCGCGGCCGTAGAGGTTCAGGTGTTGGGCGAGAGCGCATGGCCCCTCACCCACTGCTTCCTCCAGTTCGGCAAAGAATGCACAGATCGAGGGAGGCTATTCCTCCTCCTCCACGGGTGGCTCGGGTTCTTGCAAATGCAAGTCCCCGAACCGGTCGGCGATGAAGTCCAGGTTACCGAAGGTGATCCTTCCGCCTGGCTGCATCTTCTCGTGACATCATCAAAGTTGAAGATGATTCCCATCTAAAACACAATATCAATCTGTACGCGAAAGGCTCCTACCTGGCGTGTCAACTATCAAATGATTTAGCTCCAGCAATGCCTAGCAATGTGATCGCGTAAGAGGAATCAGATGGTAGCACACGAGACACAAGGATTTATACTGGTTCAGGCTATGGTGGCGCATAAAACCCTAGTCCAGTTGGTGCTGCTGCTCTGCTTGCATTCGTATGCTCGATTACAGGGGTTGTTGCTCCTAGCTACCTAGTAGATGAGGCGATAATGAATGTTCTCGTCGTGCCGAACGCGGGATCCCTACCTCCCTTTATATAGGCAGGTAAAGTAGGGTTACAACGAGGGCGATCGGCCTACCAGATTGGATTACTAGTTTGTTACAATAGATCAATCCTATCCTTCCCACGGTTATGTTGGCGCCAGATATCCTAGATACGTCGTGATCCCTAAGCTGATGGTTTCGTCTAGTCTTCGTGGGCCTCATCCTTGAACGCCCTTTACTTGATGGGCTAGATATATGCTCAATGAGGGTACCCTAGGCCCATATATCCGACACCTACCCACGCCGTCATTCTCTTAGGGCTTATTCGGTTAATTCTCTCTCTAAGAGGAAGAGATAGAGAAGATTTTGACATGTAAGGGATTTATAATCACCCTCCAATTCTCATCAAACCAAATAAGACCATGTTTAGATCCATAAAGCTAATAGTTAGCTGTTAATAATTAGCTCCTTTAGATTCAAATACATGTAGCTAATAATCTAGCAAATTGTTAGTTAATATCCAACTAACAACTATCTCAACCAAACCCGCGAATAGCAACTACTCTCTTCATTCCAAATTATATGATAAATTCTACAGATTCTCATAATAATCAAAAATATTTGACCTTTAATTTGGTAGACTCTTAACATCATCATCATAATAACCATTGGATCTATTTTTTATAAAAATCTTATCTTACTATTACTAATTAGAGCAATTGAGTCTCCACGTTAATTCTCACCAGACATGCTAGAAAATAATCAGAAACATCTGGCCTTTAATTGGGTACTCTTATCATTATCGTTGATAATAACCATTGGATCTATTCTATTGTATAAAAAATTACCCATCTCTATCATTAAGAAAATACATAAAGTAACCCTAATTTTGCATCTAAATTATCCGCCTCTACCATTACAAAAGATAATTCAAAATAACCCCATAAATCTATATATAAATTATCCACCTCTGTCATTATCAAAGATAATTATAAATAACCCTCTAATTTGAATATAAATTAACCACCTCTACCATTATTAAAGATAATGCAAAGTAACACATATGTTTGCATTCAAATTACCTATATATATATATATGCCATCATGAAATAAAAATAGAAAGCAATAAATTTTAATTTGTATCTAGATTATCCAACTCTATCGTCATAAATAATAAACAAAAATATCTCACAAATTAAATCTCCATAAACTATGCTATATGTTTCTAAATTACAAACTTTTACAACTGTTAAGTTAAAAGTAAGAAAATGCTATGTTCCACCATGTAGACCAAGTAAACATGTATACATTAAGATAAATATTTATTTTAATTGCTTATCAAGTGTGGAAAAATGTTCACTTAATAAACCACATAGCAATAACACTAACAATTCAATTTAAGTTATATTAATACTCCATAATAATAAATTTCATAAGTTGTTATTATAAAGAAGTTTATACATTTTGACCGAAACATATGTGATATTAATACTAGTAATTTATGTTTAAGCACTTTATGTTTTATAAGACAATTGCATTCCATATATAATTATGTTATATAATAAATTCAACATGTCGAGTGCTGCCATGCATGATAAAACTTATACTGTTGTAACAACAAGAGGGTAACCTAGGACCTATGATCTTTCTTAATAAAATAAAAAATTTAAATAGAAAATAAACTAAACACGGGAGTTTTGACTTAACATGTGCATAAACAATTGCAACAACTAAATTAAAGGTTGAAAGCTAAACTAGAGGTCCTTGATGTCACATAAAGTAATGCAACAAGAGCTTATATATTTTCTAGAAACTCTAACTAGCGTTCCCTAGTGGAGTCTCTATGCTAATCCTCATGAAGCTCGCTTGAAAAAAAAGAAGACAAATTCTAGAAGTTCTAAAAAAATCAAAAATATCTAGATGTCTATTATAGACTCTAATCACAATTGATAATAATATAATTACTGTATCTATTTTATTTTCTAAATAGCTACCAGCATAAGGTAACATATGAATCTATATTTAAATTGCCTAGGTATACCACTAATGAAAATGATCTAAAGTAAACCTAAATTTGCATCTAATTGCGAACCTACTATTATGATAGATAATATATGTAACCCCTAAAATTTACATATAAGTTACCACTTACATTTATTAAAGAAAAATCTAAAACATCCCCTCAAATATAATCTAAAGTATCAACATTTTCTATTATAATTTTTTTAAATAACCATAAAGCATATATATTTTTCTACGTTGCCCACTTCTATTAATATTAATATATTAAAATTTTGATTAAAGTAAACATATAGGTTGTGCCATCATGTAGATCATGTACACATGCATGCATAGAATACAAATATATGTGTTATGTTTTAGTAATCATGAAAAATATTTCCTTTACGACTCATATACTAATGATATTAATAAATTATTTAAAATTATTAATAATCTTTACATACAATTTATATAAGTTATTACTTTAGGTATATTTATACATTTTAATAGAAATGTTTGGCATATCTATATTGATAGTGTAACAATTATTTCACATATAATTTCTTTGATAAGAAAATTCAGACATCTTTAGAAGTGCGAAGGTTAGTGCAAACAACATTTGGCTATATAGTTTTGGCCTTTGAGATTTCTTTGGAATAATAGTCATTATAAGACTTAAATATTAATGTCCTCTTGAGGTTAGCACCTTAAATATTAATGTCCTCTTGAGGTTAGCACTACTATTCATTCTAGATCTTCCTTCAAGCTCTATCACTGATCTTAAGCAACATGTTATAGGTTTTAAATTTCTATTTACTTAAGAGTGCAGTCTATGACCTGGAGCCTTTATTTTTTAAAAAAGTACAAAAGAAGTGTTAATAAAAGATACACTAAGCACAAGAGTTTCAAGTTAACTTGAGGATAAAAAATATTTGTAGAAATCAATAAGACTATTATTTGAAAATTAAAATTTAGGTTCATAATGTCATGAGGTATGGGCCGCAACAAGAACCACCACAGTCTAACTAAGGGTTCAACTAAATGGATATTAAAAATACAAAAAGGTGCCATGCAAATGGAAAACAAACTATGGATGTGGATGCAAATATATAATCACTAATTTATAAGTTTATCACAGCTAGATAGAGACTACATAGTATATATTATGCTTATTGTAGAAAATAAATAAAGAGAAAAATATTGAATTTAATATAAGTAATTTTATTACCAGAGGTATTAAAAAACTAATGCTTATGCTCGTAAGATACCAACTTGTCTGAAAACACGGGTTAATAGACTAGTATGTTTATTATAGTAGTGGTAGTTGATCTAGGTATAGAAACATAGACTTTCATACCAGACCAGTAAATTCCTGAGGAGGCATGTCGTCAATTCTTGTGCGGGCTGTTGGCCCTGCTATTATCTCCATGATTACAACACCCAAGCTGAATATGTCAAACTTCGTTGAGCGAATCCTGTTACCCCAATATTCAGGCGGCATGTATCCTCTGCGCATCATAAATATAGCACAGACAACAAAATTATGTATATTTCGGTGTCATAGACAAGAAAATGCATTCCTAGACATGGAACTTACAGTGTTCCATGCACATGTTCCGTGCTCCTGGTTTGCTCCAAGATCTTGGACAAACCAAAATCCGCAAGTTTTGGTACCATGTTACCGTCAAGCAATATATTGTCAGGTTTCAGATCTAGATGGTGGATTGGATTTTTTAATCCCATGTGAAGGTATTTTAAACCCTCGCAACTCCCCTTAATGATATTATAGCGCGTGTGCCAGTCAAGTCCATGGCATTCATCTGCACAAGTAAACGAGTACAATTTTATATAAAGTGGACTGAAACAAAAAAATAATAATAATGGTGCATCAGCGCCTACCAGATAGGTGGTTTTGAAGGCTCCCTTTGTGCAAGTACTCTAAGCAGAGTGCTCTGTATATCTTTTCAGCATGTACCAGTACTCCCTCGTGCTCAATATATTCACGATGAGTTTCATAGCAGTAGCCAATTAACTGTACGATGTTTGGATGACTGAGACTTTTGAGCTTATCAAACTCATCATGGAATCGTGCGTCATCAAGTCCTGGGTCCTTATCTCTAAACATCTTCACAGCAATCTCTTCACCATTGTGCACCCCCTGTTCATGATATATATCATATATAAGTACTCAATTGACAAACACTTAGTGCAATCCCTGTGTGGTTTTCTGTTAAATATATATTGCTTCAACTTAATATATGAAACATAAATTGTGGGTCAAGAGGCATGTTCGACATTCCTCTGTTATGAACAAACCATGCATGTGGTGCAGCCGTGCAGGTGTATGGCTAGTTTGGAGGACACACTAAGAAAAAAGCTGTGGATTGCACTTACGCTGATAATCTTACCTTGTAAACTGTTCCAAATGTGCCTTGGCCAAGTTTCCGCTCCTCAGAGAAGTTAGCTGTAATTTGTTGTAATAGCTGGAATGTTATATCTGCATGCCTCATTGTTGTATTATGTAACTTGATGTCCTTGTTTGGTGCTGCTCTGCAATAAATATAAATAAATATACATATACATTTATATTTATATTTATATTTATATTTATATTTATATTTATATTTATATTTATATTTATATTTATATTTATATTTATATTTATATTTATATTTATATTTATATTTATATTTATATTTATATTTATATTTATATTTATATTTATATTTATATTTATATTTATATATGACTGCAGGAGCTTTGAATGACTAACCCAGCTAGTAGTACAGGGGAAGGAGTTTGAGCAAGCAGCTGTTGATGTAGGTACAAAAGCTACCTGTTTATCCCTACAAGATTGTCACGTTCTTGCTTTAATATTAATATAAATATAAATATGAAAAATTAAAATTAGAGAGAAAAAGAAGACCAGTTTATCGCGAACAAGAAGGGATCAATTAAGTGTTGTTGCAAAATGCGTGCTTTTGATGACATAAGTTTGCGAATTGAATACACGATGAGCAGCACACCGAGCGCGTGAACGATATGGTGCGGCTGGCAATGATAGTGACCAATTCGGAGACGTACGGCAGGAAAAAAAAACGGCTGATTTCTTGGGACAATCAAATCCTATTTCTGGCTTCTTGTTTTTAATCTCTTTAATGACTTGTTTGGATCTCATGAATTGAAACCAATATCTAGAAAGTGCTTCCCATTTTATTATTAGATTAGTTTTCAATTCCTCTCAATTCCTGAGAATCAAACAGGACCTAAGCGATTAGTGTTGTTTGTGTCCAAGAGACAATTATCCACGTTATAGATTGGATGCATACATTGGTCAAAGGAGGATACTGATTCTCAAGGATAAGTCCTAATAGGCCTCTAGTCTAGTCTACAAGTCCATTAACAGAATCTACATATATAAGGGTAGGCAGGGATAAAGGCTTTACACTTGGTTCTACCATTCCCAAACCCCAACGCGACAAACTCCGGGTGGAAGGATGAGAGGCCCGAGGCTGCTGCTGGGACGTGAAGACGACTTCCTCTACATTGACATGCACAACATTGGCCCAGACTGCAGCAACTGTTCTTCCACTGCATATCACGACTAGTGGTAACGACTACGGTCTTCTATTCGCATGATATGTTTATTGAATGCGGTAGGAATTTTATTTTTTACTAGCATAGTCTATCCGTTCCCTTACAATTAGAAAGGAGAGGGATTTTGACTAGTACAAAAGATTTAATTCCCCTTTTGAATCCCACTAAAACCTTCGTGCGAGGAATGAGTGATCTACCAGCAAACCACCAAAGAACTCTCTGTTTTCATAGAACAAATCGAATTATATATGAGCATATCGCCAAAGAACAATGAACACTAGAACCAGTGTGTTCTAATGGATTGCTCAAACCGAAAGACCAGACTATTCAATCCACAATGAACTCACTTGATGATCCACGGGTGCTCTATGTGCCATGTATTGGATCGTCTGGTCAGCTGAAACTTATTTTCAACTAATTCGTAGTAGGAACTATTATAAAATGTGAATAAAAGATTTTATCTTTATGGTTCATTTTATGTGGGCCCACATGTTTTATGCAATATATAGTTTTTATGTAAACCCATACATTCTTTCTTGCATCAAATTCAAGAGTTGAACCAATTCATGAGTTGGATTAGATTAGGTTTATACAACAGAATGGGTGGGGCCGTCGAACAAGGGCAGGTTCAATCCATTAGCAGGACACGGTGTAAGAGTTGGCTGATTCTTGGCATGTATGATGTATGGGTAGCGGTACGTGGTATATTGTTTTGGGATGGTGCACGTCATATGTACCATCGGATAAGCATTCGGTAGGAGGAAAGCGATGGAAGCTGGCCAACTACCCAATTGTTGTTATGATACATATGAGCTTCAGTGGCAACGCAAGTTTAGACAGGCTCTTAAAAATTGCAATGAACTGGTCAGCGGACTGAGCATACGAACTTTTGTCAACTTACCTACAAATAAAACATGGCAACTTGCCCTTTCTTTAACAGAAATGTTATATGGCAACCGAGTGTTTTGGACGAAACCAACACTCGATTCTCCACAGCACGCGCCCGTGCCCGCGGTGACGTGCCCACGCCCCCACGAGGAGCTCCGGCGAGACCCTACCGCGCTGCAGCGGGGGCGATGGGCGACGGGCAGCGAGAGGAGGGAGAAGACCAGTACAAAAAAATCGAGTGCTCCCGGCCACTCAAACACTCGAATGAGAGATAGACAGACTCTTCTTTAAAGGGCCTTACTACCACATGATTGTGTATGCTCACCTTCTCCTTTTTCTCCTAGCATCTTTAACCTCCTGTGCTCCTCTTCCACCGCCTCAACTGATCTGGCTCCGGCGGCGCCCACAAGTATATGCCGCCACCTTTCGTCACCGCTCTCGCTAAATCCAATCTGACTTCCCTTTCTCTAGGCCAGCACCCCTGCCTCCACCACCTGTCGGCTTTGGTGGCGAACTGCCGCCGCAGCCGCTGCTAATCACAAGCCCCTTCTTCTTTTTCTTCTCTGGCTATTCCCACCGCTCCGCCCAACCGGCCTCTCCCACCGCCCCAGCAGGTGGCACCCCCACCGTCGTCTCGACCACCACCACGGCCTATAGATGGCCATTCGGGCCACCCGACCTGGCCCGTCACGAGCCTATCCAGGGCACGGCCCGATGGGGGTCGGGCCGGCACGACACGGCTGCTTCATCGGGCTGGGGCGTGCCCGCCCACGGGGTCCACCTACGGCCCAGGCACGGGCCTATAAGGTTCGGGCCGTCCCGTGCCGGCTCGTCGGCACGCCAAGCCCGTCGTGCCTAAGGCAGCCCAGGCGCGAGCTGCTCCGCCACCGCATTCGCTGCCGTGGGGGTGAGCTGCTGTGACGCCACGCTATGGGTCATGGAGGCGCCAGCTGCTTTAGTGCCGTGCGATGGCTGTCGTGGGCGCGAGCTGTTGCGTCGCCTCCGTGGGTGCGAGCTGCTACTGCGCCGCCGCGCGCTAGGCACTCTGAGCACGAGCTGCTACGCAGAGAAGAAAGCGAGAGTCGAAGAAGAAGAGGAAGCAAGAGAGTCGGAGAAAGAAGCGGAAAGGAGAGAAGGGAGCGAGCGGCGCCCGGGAGTCGAATCTCCCTGATGAGTAGGGTTTCTTTCATTTTTATGCGAAGCGGAGGTGGCTGGATGGGCCTTTAGCAGGCCTGCTATTAATCGGGCTGGGCCGGGCCGGCACGTCGTGCCGAGGGAGGAGCCCAGGCACTGCCCTCTCGTCGGGCCAGACCGGCACAGGCACGATGGCAACCGGGCCGTGCCGTGCCTAGGTCGGGCCAAATCGTCGGGCCATGGGACGTGCTCGTGGGCCTCGTGCCCTTTGGCCATCTATACCCCCGCCGGTCCGGCGTCTTTCTTGAAAAACCTCTTCTTAGCTCGCAACCATGGAAACCCCCCAGAACCCCTAAACCCTAAACCTAGAGACTTCAAACCATAACGCCGGCAAGTTTCTGTGTCCGCGTTGCTGTGCCATGAGTGAGTATTTTCTTTTTCTTCTTCTTTTTTTCTTGATGCTGGCCAAACGCTTTGTGGATGCACGCTCGGAACTAGCATTCCCATTGTTTACATGTTGTAAATAGAAAGTTATTTGTCAGCCAATAGATGAACGAGGATTGAGAATGTTAGACCGTCTTGGAAAACAAATATCTACTTAGGGCATTCTCAGCAGAATATCCTTAAAACTCAACCTTTATAGTAGCATATAGTCCTCCCTAAAATATTACTCTTCTTGGATCTCTTCATGGTCCTGCAGATCCCCTTAATCTCGCCGACAATTGAGCCCCCAAGTGCAAGCACTATCTCTTTGTTTCATCAAGTATATATAGGATGGAAGACCACCCGCCCGCCCGGGTCCCAAATATAGGTGATGGGAGGCTAGTTTTAGGGGAGTCAACCATCATATCAGGGGTGAGGAGGGCACGGAATGGACTGGGAGGGTGAATATGGGAGCATATCTACGTAGCAAAGAATTATAAGCGTAGGAGTGTAGTTTTCTTAATAAAAAATATAGTGCTTATAGTTAAACTATCCATGCCGATACGTTATAATGTTTCAGTGACAATGTATAAATTTGTTTGAGTAACAACTTACGTAATTTATTTCTTTGTGGTTTCTAACAACTTACAGTAAGGGGCGAACAACTTTGTGGTTTCAATGTATAAATATGGGGATATTTTAGTTTATTTTTAATAATGGCAGAGGTGTGTTATTTACATGCAAACTCACAGGGTTACGTGGACTATATATTATAGTGGTGAATGTGGGCAAATTAAATACAAAATTTAGTTGGGTTATTTTATATTATCTTTTGTAACAGCAGTGATCGGTAGCTTTTTAGAAAACAGACCAAGTAGATACAATAGCGATGCTACCGGGTTGATGGACGGATGTTTCTGATTCTTATGAGAATATATAAAAAGTATCATTTTTTCCTAGGGTGTCTCATGAGTATATTATATTAAAGTAAGCCTCTGTATGTCGAGGGTCTTGAATTAGTAATAGTAAGATTGTGGTATTTCTTAACATGGCAATTGACCCAGTGGCATAATTATATTTGCCCGATGCACACATATTACATGGACCTATCTGATTAATGTCAAGTCAGAAACCTAAGGAACAACGTTTCTATTTATAGGCCTATTATATAACCTATTATATATAGCACAAAAGAATCCTATAAAAGTCTTACAAACTCGAAGTTGGGAGGGGACGGTTTGCCGGTTTGGACAAATACATAATACAGAAAATTTTACGGGAGTATAGTACTGTAGCATTTAAGTGGAGCAATTATGTCGTTAAGAGCTCCTTTGGCTCTATGAAATGGGAGCACAATTTGTAAGAAGGGCTTCCAACTTCATTTTAATGTTGAACCTAAATCTGAATCCAGGAAATTTAAGGTTGAACCCGAATCTGAAGCATGTGGGACAGATGGACAGTAAAGAGAGAGTAGCAGGCGGGCAGAGGCAGGGGGCAGCCTGTTGCTGGCCATGGCCCATGCATCTTGCATGGGAGGGAATGCGAATCGAGGTGCAAGCTTGTGTTACGGATGAGCCATTTTGTTTCAGCTGCCGGCTTTCACCGATCAAAAGCCACGAGTTAAAACAAACAGTCCAGCTATTGAGCAGTTTTTAAAAACTGGCTTACGAGCAAATGAACTAAAAGCTAAAAAGTTCGGACTTTTGGTGTGCTGAGAAACTAAAAATCTATATCTAATACTAAAGAGCCAAAATTTAATTCCTATTTTTTTGTCCACCTCTCCCTAACTGCCTGGACAGTGGAGAGTTTCTCGTATGTGACCCGGACTCATGACCGTGCTCATACGAGTTAGAACAACTCGTGTCTAACGATGATACGGAGTCCGATTCCAATACGTATTGGATTCGGTTGCCAACGTACGGATACATTCGCTAGCTTATTATAAAAAAGTTAAAAACCAAAAGCCAGACAGAAAAGCCAAGTTCTGAGTCATCAAAAGTCAAAAAGCTACAGGCCAAACAAACAGCCCTGAGATCCGTGCATGCCCTGCCAACATCAGCATCCAATTCCAAGCCCGTTGCTGAAGACTCGATGCTTTGTGGGTGCGTGGGCTACCCGACGCTAAGGCAACATCAGCATCCAATTCCAAGCCCGTTGCTGAAGACTCGATGCTTTGCGGGCGCGTAGGCTACCCGACGCTAGTTTCCTTACGATTCTACAGTGTTCTATGATTAGTACTCCTATATGAGTGAAATGAATCATTAATTGGAACGATCCATTCATTGGAACCAAGTGGTTACGGGGCCAGAGACCTAGCATGCAAGTGCGTAGATCTGAGGGCGCGAGCCTTTTCTGATGTAGGAGTACCAGTACGACAACATACTCTAGTAGTAGTACAGATAAACCGCTCCAATAAGTTGGGATCAGGGCGCCTTTTTCGCTAGAACAAGACAGAGGCTTAATGAGAATAATAAAAGTAACAAGTTTCCCACAAAATTATCGGCAAAGCAGCACAAAGCAGAAATACTAGGCAAGATCTGATGAGGGGGAGCGGACCGACCTGAAGACGACCGACCTTCTTGCATTGGAGGGCCTGGGACTGGGAAGCTGGTGAGATGGAAGCTAAGACGAGGATGCAGCACCAGCAAGCAGGGGTGAGGAGAGACGAATGGACTGTGTGTGTGTCTCTCTGTGGGTGCCGATACAAATGCAAAGCTCTGGACCTTTGGTGTTACCGACTTTTCCACGAGAAGAACCGACTAGCGGGCGGGCCCCGCCTCAAGCCAGCCACGCGTGATGATGAGCCCAACACTGGCCAAGAATCGGGCCCACGCGTGCCCAACACTGTAGCAAAGCAGTCACTGCACCTGCAACAAAGCACTGCACCAGCAGCAAAGCTGCGTGCACTTGCCCTCCACCGCTTTACCATCGCGCGTCATGGTCATTAATCAAAGCTGCATGGTCGCAGGCGCGCAGCAGCACCTGCACCGCATGCACCCGCACCGTTCACAGCGACATCAGACGGCCACGAGAGATCGAGTGAGATGCGGCCAAATTTCACCGGAGCGCCGTATAGATTTAGCGAAAAAATAATAATAAAGTGGTGAAAACGTGCACGCGTCCTGAGAGAGGGGCGCACGCAGCAGCCGCACGCCGCAGTCCGCGCGCTCGTGTCTCCCGCACCCATCCCGTCGCGTGGGTGCGTACAGATCGGCCCCAAGATATGTAGCGAGCAGTTCAGCGTAATGTATTCTGCCGTCGAGCTATGTCATATCGGAGCCAGCACCATGTTATCATCTAGTTTTCGACATCGACGTCAAGATCTGTGACGCCGAGACGTGTTACCTCGACGTTATGAGTCCTAGCGTCGACCCTAGGATCCAAAGATGAGTTTAAGTCTCGTAGGGGTCAAATGTAAATTTTCTTCGAAAAAAGGTCAAATTATAAAAAATTAGGTTTGGTTCCTCATCCATGTTTGATTTCTCATCCTACACTTTAGTCGGTGTCCTATTAATATTTGGACACATACATGAAGTATTAAATATAGACTAATTATAAAACTAATTGCACAGTTTACGATTAATTTACGAGACGAATCTTTTAAGCCTAAGGCCAGTCTCAGTGGGGGTTTCATCTCCCAGTTTCTAATACATCCATATTTTGAAAAACAGTGCAGAAGAGTTTCATCCCCATGAAACTCTCTCTACTCCCATGAAACTTTTATCTTCTCTCTCTTCATCAAGACAGTGCCATGTCAGCATATTTAATGCCTATGAAACTCTATGAAATCTCCATTGAGACTGGCATAATTAGTCCATGATTTGACAATATGGTGCTACAGTAACATGTGTTAATGGCGGATTAATTAGGCTTAATAAATTTGTCTCGTTGAGTACTGACGAATTCTGTAATTTATTTTTTTATTAGTATCCAAACACCACATACGACATTCTCACGTGACACCACCTAAATTTTAGTCACAATCCCTAAGCGCGCGTTTAGTTTTAGGAAGTTGGAATTTAGGGCTACTGTAGCACTTTTGTTTTTATTTGGCAATTAGTGTTGAAACATGGACTAATTAGGCTCAAAACGTTCGTCTCGCAATTTCCCACCAAACTGTGCAATTAGTTTTTTTCGTCTATATTTAATACTCCATGCACGGGCCGTAAACATTCGATGTGATGACTACTGTAGCACTTTTTAGGATTTTAGGTTGGAACTAAACGAGGGCTAATCGTGTGTATATATATATATATATATATATATGCTGTGCAACCAATAATGTTGACTTGACTACGGTTGTACTTTAGGCAACTTTTTTTTCCTCAGAGGAAACTGCCAAACTGTGGGTGTACGTACACTACGTAGCCAGCTGGAGTAACCAATAATAATGTTGACTTGACTGCTGGTGTGCCATTTTTTTTCTCCGAGGAAACTGCCAAACTGTGGGTGTACTAGGGTATTCCCTCCCTTGAAAAATGTCATTATTATTTTTTCAACAAGTAAATAAATCTTAAATTTAACTAAATATGTATAAAAAGATACTAACAATTATGATACGAAATAAATATTATTAGATGGATCATCAAATATATTTTCAAAATAAACATGTTTAAAGATATGAATATTGCTAATGATTTTTATAGATCAAGTCAGGCTAAAGAAAGTTTAACTTAACTAATACTTATACATGTGTGATACGCACGTGTTTATGGTTGTAATTGACGACATCCTATATATTATAGGAAAAAAAGATTGTTAGATAATGTGGTTTCTAAATTACTCCCTTCGTCCTAGAATACAATTCATTATGACTTTTAAAATTTATACTGAAATATAAGACACTCTGCACAGTGTCCATGCTAAGATTTGGCAAAGTTATTTGTTAAAAAAAATCAAAATTTGAGGAGAAACTCCTTAATTGGGTTTAATCCATGGGTACCTACGTCATTTGAGTATTCCTTTAAATTGTCTTAAAATTTTTTGAACAAAGGGTTTATGATAAAGAGCCATCAGGATGGTTTTTTATATTGATTAATATACATGTTGTCTCATGTCATGTAACTGTGCTAAAATTCAACTTGGCAATAACACTTCTCATATGCATGGGCTAACCTTACGATCTTTCAAGCACTTGCATTACCTGCAAGAACATAACATAAATATATATGATCATTTCTGTGGTATATAGACGAAACTTAAATGAGTGCAATAAATTAGATAATTGAACATCTATGTCACAACTCTAATAAATCCTGGAGGCCATATACATACATGATGTTATGTAGCAATGTTAAGACTACCTCGTCAATAGCACTTCTGATATACATGATCTTTCAAGCACTTACATAACCTACAAAAATTAATATCATAAATATTTATGTTTTTTGTAATATGCTATTATACGACAATGCAAAACTATGCTACCTACATGCAGGATGGAAGCAGAATACTACTATATGAAAATGTAAATTACTTATGACAACAGGAATTAAGCGAAAACTTAATAAAAACTCTAAATTAGATATGGTTTGATATGATGTAACCAATTTGGCAGCATCAGTCTCAGCTCTTAAGCGCGCCCAACAAACCTTGCAATCATGATCCTATATTTGTGCCAGTGGAGGCAAGCAATGCATCTCCAGAGATTACCGAGGTTAGTTAGCTTACATTGAGTTGGTTAATAGATTAACACTTGGTTTAGAACTTTAGATTAATTAATCTAGGTGGGTCCTCATAGAAAATGTCACATGAACCCTAGACAAGGTCCTTGTTGCAGCTACATACCAAGCCAAATGGACAACGAGATGTTGGCGACCCCCGAGGAGCCAATGTACTAATAACACCTGTAGCACTAAGGCCAGTCTCTATGAGGGCAGAAAACATTCTCATTTGAATGGAACTTTAAGAAGAAATAAAATGCTGCTCGGCAGAGAAGAAAAACTCACCAGAAAGAACAAATACTACCCATCAAATTGATATAAAAGAAGATTTATTCATGCATTTATATGTAATTGAACACAAGTATTGCTTAAATTTTGCGATATCAGTCATACAGATGGAGGCAACGTTGAAGTTGCACAAATATTATTTTATATTGCTTTATCTTTATTTCTAATATATTCCTTTCTTTTGCACCCTATCGACAGTCAAGCAAACACAGATTAAGCATGGAACTTGCAGTGATCGATCGAGCTGTTCTTATCTGTCTGAGCCGGCGCCCACATCCATGTTCTGTTCACCGCACATGATCCCCGAGTTGCCTGCGCCAGTCGAGACGACCGCAGCAACGGTCGCCGCGACACCGCCAACTCCGCCGAGTCCGAAAAAATTGGAAGACGCAAAAACTTCATGAACAACGACGGTCTCATCCGAAAAAATTGGAAGACTCAAAAACTTCATAAACAATGACGGTCTCACCTTTGCTTAAGAACCTTATGACGCAAAACCTTCGGAAACTTTAGACTGGAACTGCTGGAAGCAGACAATAGGGATTAGGGAATTGTGCAGACCAAACTTGCGGGCAAGCTAAGCTTGAACGGATCATGCATTGTGCACCACGATGTTTCTTAACTTGGTCATGTCTTGCGCCATGTTTTTTTTATTCAGCCGTGCATTGCCCGCCAGGGCATTTGTTATTTAGGCCCGAACTCCCGGACAATGCATGATGACAAACAAGCAAGGCATGTAGAGCTTATTTGGCAGCCCGGTCTCCACAGCAAGAGCTTTGCTAAAAGAATCTCTCATGCAAATGACGTCCCCCTTGCCAGTTGACGCACGCTCTCTTCTAGGCATAACTTATGCTAGGTTGACCATTGACTCTCTCTTTTTTCCGTATACATAAACATATACACATACACGTATTCTCCTACATGGTGCTCAGGGAGGCTCTTCTTAGCTTGCTTTGCTTCTATCACGCCAGACACACGCATGTGTATATGGTCCTGTGGAAGGACGTAGCCCTCTACTTGCTTCTTTCTTTGATGCAGCCACATGACTACTTGCTTTGCTTCCTCACCTTGCGTATGTTACGCTGCCAGAGCTTTCAACGACACCAGCAGGAAAGGCCCATGTACGGACTGCTGAGGCTCGTCGTGGGTTGCTATGTTGAGTTGAGCCAGAGAACGTCACTGCCGGGGCGCGTCTGTCAAAAGCTTGCTGCCGAGCACGTACTTCATTGCTACTGCTAGACCATTGCTGCGTGGGCGTGTTCTATGCCGTTGATATACTCATCTTATTGCGATCGTCAAGCTGCCGTACTTCCGGAGTGCTTCGTGTTGCCGGCCATTCATCACGGGACTGCCGATCTGGAACTACTGCTGCCCTTTCTACTCATGTTAGAGGCCATTCATCACGTATGTGGTTGGCGAGCTGGAGCTGCTAACATATACAGCCACTGCACGCTACTGCTATCCTTGCTGCTGTGCTTGCTATCATCTTGCTACATCAATCTCACCTGCCACCGCTGCCATTGATTACTGCCATGCTTGCCATCTCTTACGTTCAAAAAGGAAAAACTGTCATGCTCTTGCCATCAGGCTTGGTCACTGGGCCATTGTGGGCTGTGCCACACTTGCTTTTATTGGTCCACGCCGAGCTCATCAAGCCACTGCTGGGCCACGCCAAACTCATCAAGCCGCTACCGGGGTGCCTTTGCCATGCCATTGTCTCGGCCATGCTTGCTCTTCTGCCATATGCTCGCCGCAGGGCTGCCATTGCTTGCAGATCGCTGCTCAGGCTGCTGGAATGAATATGATTATTCTGCTGGACTGTCAAACGCCTGTGCCCGGTACCACTACTGAGCCCGCATCATACTGCTATTAGGTTGATCTCCACCAATTAATTGGGCCCTTGATCCGCGCCCTGATCGGGGGCGCTCAGCTTTTCTACTGGCTGATGGGCCCCTATCGCGAAGCGCCATAAAAGGACGGTGGGGGCTGGGCACGAGACGCGAGGTTCACCGCGGCCACCAGCGCCCCACCGTGATGTCCTAACCTTAATCCGATCTAGAGAGGGGGCGCTGCCAACGACGGGACTGGGCCACCGCCGCCTCTGCGCCACGCCGGACGTCTACGCCATGCCGGACTCCCCTGCTTCTACTACTCCGACCCCCTCCGGGACGACTACACCATGGACGGCTCGTCATCCTCCAAAGCCGACGGTCAGATGCTCCTACATCTCTCTCTCTCTCCCTGTCCCGTAGCAAGTTCTAGGTCTAATTTGATTCAATCAGTAAGAGTTTCACCCTCCTATCTGCACCTAAATGATTCCAAAGGTCTAACAAAGGTATCAGAGCCGATATCTAGGCGTAGATTTGGTAGGGGTAGCAGCAATTAGAAGGAGGTGAGAGATCCGATTCGGATCTAAGCAAAGGGTTCGATGCGAACCCTAACCCTAATCGGGGTGAAGAAAAGAACAGCAAAGGGGGTCTCGGTTTCGAGAACAACTCGAACCCTAACCCTAACCCACGAAGACAGACGGGGAAGATGAACAGTAGGGCTAACCCTAACCCTAACCCTAACCCTAAATCGGACCAGCTCCGAGAAGAAAAGAAAGAAGATCCAAATAGAGAAGATCAAGGGGAAAGGGGAAGGGCTAGGGACGCAGCTTACCTTGCCGGCCTCAACTCACCGGATCACCCTGGGAAGGGCCTCTGCCCCGATGTACTGCGGCCGTGCTAGGGCGCCACGGCTAGGCCACTCGACGACGGCGCGCTCACCCGCCGGGGAGCACGCGCACCGGCGAGGGGGCCAGCGATGACACCACCTTCTCTCTCTCTGCTCCGGGGGCTCTCTACGCTCGCTCGATCGGTGGCTGCCGCTAAGAGAGAGAAAGGGGAGAGACGGAATGAGGTTAGGGTTAGGGGAGTAGAGCCACGCAGAGTCAAGGGCACCGTCGCCTAGACCGCTCGACGGCGGCCCGCTCAGCCTCGGGTGAGTGAGCTCACCGGCGAAGGGACAGGTGGCGGCGCCACTCTGTAGTCGTCTCTCCGTCTCGGGACCGAAGAGAGAGAAAGGAAAGTGAAGAATGACCTAGGGGTTTCCATGGGAGCAGCCACGGCGGGGTTTTACTCGGGCGAGAAGAACCGACAACCGTCGGATGCAGATCGACGGTCGACAGCGCTCGGGCTGAATGTGGCCCAGGCGGGAAAGAGGTTTCCCCGCCTAGGCCTAGGTTACGGCCTAGGACGCGGGAGGGTGCAGCGCGCCTATGGGTCTTGGGCCGATTTCGTGCCTGGATCGCATGAGGGCGCACCGTGCCGTTCGGCCTTGGTCCGAATTAAGTTTTTCTATTTTCAGTAGCAAAGTTTCTGCTTATTTATTTTCAGAAGCGAATTTTGATTAGTTTTTCACCTCTATTCAATTTTGAACCAATGGGATAAATTGTTCAGAGAGTAGATGAGTACAGTGAAATGCTTCTGAAAAGTAGATAAATTATATTCTTAAGTGTCCGCTGCAAAGTTTAATGTTGATTATCTTCTAATTAAATTTGAACCAATGGGAGAATTTAATTTGAAGAGCAGTTATATTTAGTAAATTATGATTATGTTTATCCTCTAATTAAATTGGAACCAATGGGAAAATTTAAATTAGAGGAGTAGTCCATTTTTTGTTTAAGTCAGATTATGGTATTATTATTTTCTGACTGATGATAACAATATTATAATGAGTTCAAGATTGAGGTTTAAATCTCTGATAAATTTTACACCAACGTGGTCAATTTTACAGAGAGTAGATAAGGACCAAGAAATGCTCCTGAACTAATAGAATGTATTTTATTAACATGTTTCCGCTACGATGAAGTGTTCATTATCTTCTAATTAAATTTGAACCAACAGGAGAATTTAATTTTGAAGAGTAGTTGTATGTATTTTAAGTTGATTTATGAGTTTTATGCATTAATTCTATTTTCTGTCTAGCGGCGATGTAGAATTGATGCAGAAGCACCTTGATTATTTAACAGACGAAATCACTCGGCTGCATGCCAATAGGGTGCAATGCTGGGCTATGTGAATGAAAAGGTTTGAGTCAAGCTAGTCCAGGACAGTTTTTTGTTAGTTTACTAATTTTCTGATTAAATTGAAACCAACGGGAAGATTTAATTAGAAAATAAAGTATAAGTGAATGTTTTAGTCGTCATGACTAAGTTTTCGTATAGATGTATCCTGCATGGGGAGAAGTTTTGGCAAAGTTCTTATGCTAGTCAATCCTGCATGGCAGGAGAAGTTTTGTGATGATTCACATGTTTTGTATCCCGCATAGCGAGAGAAGTTTGGGTAGCTCTTATGATGTCCTAGTATTGACCTTGGCATAATAGAAATACATCGTCATGGTCAATACTAACCAAAAGATAAGAAAAGATGCAAGCGTGACTTACAAAAGTACTGCTAATGAAAGACCTCGTTGAGTTCTTGAAGTGAAATAAGGAAAGTGTACTCCTAAATGGATCAAGAAATAACTTTGTTTACATGACATAATCATGTGAATAAAATAAGTTATAAGTGTCTCCTCGTTCATAGGTTTTCTGAATAGTTCTCGAAATTATGGCAGTAAAGTTCATGCCATATTTCAAGGGGGAGAATATTAAGATCAATTAAGAAAAATACTCTTCATTAAAAGTGAGATAAAGATCAATTAAGATGAATGCGACCGTTGGAGGAGTACAACGGTTACAACAATGATACCCCTAAGTAGAGAAATAGCTAAATTACTGGATCTTTTAAAGTTCTAATAGGAAAATAGCGTAGTCAGCCTCAAAGATGTTAAGGTGGTGCTTAAAGCGCCATAGGAGGTTTTAACAGATTAAACCCAAAATAAGATATTTAAAGATATATGATTTTTAGAAAAAATGAGAAGATTTGGGGGAGCATGGTATGTAGAGGTATATAGAGACCTAAGACTTGAAGAGAATAGGGACTGCGTGCCCACTCCAGTGACTCAGGAGCAACAAGTTTCTCAATACCTGTTGATGTTGTATGACTAATACAACACCTGTTGTTTGCTCTTCGAAGAAGATGAATAATGTATACAATGATCTTATTGTACAGGAGCCTATAGAATCAATTGCCTCTTGGCAATGAAGAGCAACAATAGCCCAATATGAAAGTGTCAGTAGCTGACGCCCTAGAAGGTCTCAAACAATTAGCAAACTAGTTTTTCTGATGACTATGAAGTTTATGTTAGTAAAGAAATTCAAATGGAGGGTGATCCCACCTTATTTGAAGAAGCCATGAGAAACGTTTACTCGTTTAAATGGCAAGAAGCTATGGAAGCTGAAATGAATTCGATGAATACCAACAATGTTTGGGACTTAGATGAAATTCCTTATGGAGCCAAAACAGTAGGTTGTAAATGGGTCTACAAGACAAAATGTGACTCCAAAGGGAATGTAGAGAGATATAAAGCATGACTTGTAGCAATATGCTTTACGCAAAGAGAATGAATAGATTACGATGAGAGTTTTCTCTTCAGTCTCATGCAAGGATTCTTTTAGAATCATAATGATGTTAATGGCACATTATGATTTAGAGTTACATCAGATGGATGTAAAGACGACATTCCTCAACGGAGATTTGTATGAAAACGTTTACATGGCACAATCCAAAGGTTTTATCGTGGAAGAAAAAGAATGTATGGGATGCCGCCTGTAGAAATCTATTTATCGGTTAAAAGTAAGTCTCTAGACAGTAGTATTTGAAATTGATGAAATGATAAGAAAGTTTTGGTTTTAAAGAAAATAAGAAGGACAATAGCGTTTATGCAAAAATCAAGAATGAAAAATTCATTTTCCATATCCTGTGAATAGATGACGTTCTACTCACTAGTAGTGATGTTAATCTGTCATTGGAGAAGAAGTTTTGTCCTCAAGTTTCAATGTGAATGATCTTGGTGAAGCGGCATTGGTTCTAGAAATCAAAATTCACCGAGATAGAAGAAAATAGGGTATTAGGACTATCGCAAAGGCATACTTAGAAAAGATTCTAAAGAAATAAAGTATGCATGCGAGTAAACCTATGCCTGCTCCTATAGTCAAGGGTAATATATTTAAGAACTTTAAGTGTTCCAGGAACCGATATGAGATCGATCAAATAAACATGGTTCCATATGCTTCAGCTGTTGGAAGCTTGATGAGTGTATAAGTACAAGTAAGAACTTACCCTGACGTGGTTTACGTATCCGGGATATTTTGACAGAAGTCCAGTCCAGATATAGATCACTGGAATAGAGTTGAGTATATCTTGCAATTTTGTAAAGTATCATAGGCCTCATGTTGAGTAAGAAAGAACAAGTACTCTCAAATAGTTAAGGGTACAAATGTTAAGTCTTGGCGAGATGTGTAGTGAAATCCACAGCAGTTGCTAACACTCGCAGTTGGAGTATTATTGTGGAAAAGCTCCAAAGAAACTATTGTGGTGTCATCAGTGATGCACACCATAGTATAGCTTGACATGAGGCTTAAAAAACAGGCAAAAGAAGGTTAAGGGAATTAGTACCCGGATTTAACAATGGTAGACAACAACAATAACTATTTAAAGTAAGTTAACTCCTAAGACAACTGGTCAAGTGTGCTGCCAAACATATTGACACTAAGTTATGTGTTGTAAAGGAGAAAATTCAGAATCATTTTGAAAGCATTGAGCACATAAGTACCGAGTAAGTACTTGCGGATCCGCTTACCAAAGGCTTACCACCCAGTACGTTCAGAGAACACACAGTCGACATGGGTTTACGAAAAAGCCTATGATTTCTAGATACTAAGGGTCTAGTTGAGTATCTGTTTCAAAACAGAGAGGTACATTGTAGTTGTTAAATCTAATGGCAACTGACCATGACGATGAGGCACGCTCTATGCACTGATCTGTGATGGAATAGAAAAAAGAAAAAAAAAAGAAAGTTAAGTTTAAGTCATAAGGTGAGATCAATGGTGAGAATGTTAGGTTGATATCCACCAATTGACCTAGGGCCCTTGATCCGTGTCCTGATTGGGGGCGCTCAGCTTTTCTACTAGTTGATGGCCCCCGTCGCGTAGTGCCATAAAAGGACGGTGGGGGCTGAGGCACGAGACACGAGGTTTACCACAGCCGCCAGCGCCTCACCGTGATGTCCTAACCCTAATCCGATCTAGAGAGGGGGCACTACCAGCGGCGGGAAGCACCACCACCGCCTCTACGCCACGACGGACGTCTACGACACACCAGACTCCCCTGCTTGTACTACTCCGACACCCTCCGAGACGACTACGCCATGGATGGCTCGTCATCCTCCAATATCGACGGTCAGATGCTCCTACATCTCTCTCTCTATCTCCCTCTCCTGTAGCAAGTTCTAGGTCTAATTTGATTCAACCAGTAAGAGTTTCACTCTCCTATCTGCACCTAAATGATCCCTAAGGTCTAACAACTGCCACCATATTGCATTGGACCACCATCAAGATGATGCTAATTCTAAATGATCCCTAAGGTCTAACAACTGCCACCATATTGCATTGGACCACCATCAAGATGATGCTAATTCTATTACATACTGCCTAGCCGCTGTTACCACTAGTAGAGAACAGACCTTTGATCCAAGGGCCAAACCAGGCTCTAGTCTCGAGAAATATTACGCCCGGGACTAGAGAGACCTTTAGTCCTGGTTGGTGGCTCCAACCGGGACTAAAGGTCCCTGCCGAACGGCTCCTACGCCAGGCCGTTGTGGCAGGGGACCTTTAGTCCCAGTTGGAGCCACCAACCGAGACTAAAGGTCGACCTTTACTCTCGGTTGGTGGCTCCAACCGGGAGTAAAGCTCTTGTCCCGGCTAGTGGCATGGCCCGGGACTAGAAAGTGACCTTTAGTCCCGGTTGGATCCACCAACCGGGACTAAAGGTCCCCCCTGTAAATCCTGCTGGCCGTCTTCTTCCTCCCCGAGCCCGCCCGAGAGCTTCAGTTCAAATTTAAGCAGTGTTCTTGCTCTTTCTCCATCCATTCTTCGATTCCTCCGTCGATTTCTTTGATTCCTCCGTCGATTCTTCGGTTCTAAAGGTTACCAACTTCATACTCTCATGTTTCACCATTGTCTTATCTCATTTTGTTCACTATATATATAAGGTTCTTTATTGTGGTTTTTTTTCATTTGTAAGCAATTTGAGCTCAAAATCACTTCAAGCTTGCATATTTACATGAAGGAAGGTTAAAGTAGCTATTAAAAACTAGTATTCACCATTCATTTGTAGCATGCATAGCACACTTCATTGTTTAGATATATAGAGAATTTTAGAGTTTTTTTAATTTTATTTGTTTATAAAATGAGAAATTTATAGTGTATTAAAAATGAGTATAGAGAGTAGATGGCAACTGCTTCCGGGTCCTCGGCCTCTCATGGGTTTCCAAAGCGACTTAGGCCGGGCCTCCCACTCATTGCATGCGGTAAGTGTTGTGATGAGACGAAGATTGTGATGGAGTACCGAGTGAAGAAGGAGGGTCCCAACAAGGGTCGTATTTTCTACAAGTGTCCGGATCGCAATGTGAGTTATTTTATCGTATTTAATGACTATGGTTAGTTTATACCTATTTTCATGATGGTTGTGATTAAAGTTCTAATTTTCTGTTTTAATTTCAGTGGGATGGCACTGGATGTTCAGGCTTCTACTGGGAGGAAGAGTATGTTGAACTCGTGCAAAAATATCTTGCACAACAAGCAGATATGGCAGCTAATGAGGCAGTGATCCAGCCGAAGAAGCCCAAAGATGTTGAATAAACGGGGGATCTGTCTGTTTTAGTTGGGATTGGTCGCAAAATCCTTGTGCTGCTGAAGTGCATTTTAGCTTTAGTGTTTTAGTGGTAGTTGGGATTGTCTACATTGTAGCGAGGCTTTCTTAAATTTATAGCTTTTGTGGTGGTATGCATGTTGTATAATTAACTAATTATATTCTAGGTTTTAATATGGTATTTATGTCATGTAATGCAGATGAGTCGGCATTGGATGTACAATGCTGATCGTCGCTCCCAATAGTTCATGGACGGCGTGCATTCTTTGTTACATGCGGCCGAGGCAAACAAATGCGATGGTTTCATGTGCTGCCCATATGCCGTATGTAAGAATACGATGGAATATGCTAACTCAAAGACTCTTCATTCACACTTGTTCAAGTCGGGTTTCATGCCAAACTATATTTGTTGGACGAAGCACGGAGAAACCGGAGTTGTAATGGAAGAAGGTGAAGAAGAACAATGGGGCGATGATGACATTTTTGCTGAATATGGTGCCTTCAATGATACTGCAATGGGGGAAGATGAAGAAGAGGTGGGGGCAAAGGAGAAGCCCACTGAAGAAGAGGTGAGGAGAGGAGAAGCCCGTTGAAGAAGAGGTAGGGGCAGAGGAGGAGCCCGCTGACGATCTTGGTCAGGCCATTCGTGACACACAAAGAGAATGCGAAAGTGAAAAGAAGAAGATCAAGTTCGACCGCATGCTAGAGGATCACAAGAAATTGCTTACCCAACTTGTGATGCGGGGCAGAAAAAGTTAGGTACCACATTGGAATTGCTGCAATGGAAGACAAAGAATGGTGTATCTGACAAGGGATTCGCGGAGTTACTAAAAATCCAAAAGAAGATGCTTCCGAAAGATAACGAATTGCCCAGCACTACGTACGAAGCAAAATAGGTAGTCTGCCCTTTAGGATTAGAAATCTAGAAGATACATGCATGTCCTAATGACTGCATCCTCTACCGTGGCACGGAGTACGAGAAGTTGGATGCATGCCCTATATGTCACGCGTCGCGGTATAAGATCAGGCGAGATGACCCTAGTGATGTTGAGGGCGAACGTCCCAAGAAGAAAATCCCTGCCAAGGTTATGTGGTATGCTCCTATAATACCACGCTTAAAACGTCTTTTTAGAAATAGAGACCATGCAAAGTTGTTGCGATGGCACAAAGAAGACCGTAAGGTAGACAATATGTTGAGACACCCTGCTGATGGGTCCCAGTGGAGAGCAATCGATAGAGAATTCCCCGAGTTTGCAAGTGACGCAAGAAACTTAAGGTTTGCTTTAAGTACGGATGGTATGAATCCTTTCGGGGAGCAGAGCAGTAGTCACAGCACTTGGCCTATTACTCTATGTATCTACAACCTTCCTCCCTAGTTATGCATGAAGCGTAAGTTTATTATGATGTCGGTGCTCATCCAAGGCCCAAAGCAACCTGGCAACGACATCGATGTGTACTTGAGGCCACTAGTTGAAGAACTTCTACTTTTGTGGAATAAGCCAGGTGTACGCGTGTGGGATGAGCACAAGCAGGAGCACTTTGACCTGCGAGCATTGTTGTTCGTAACAATCAATGATTGGCTAGCTCTAAGTAATCTTTTAGGACAATCAAACAAGGGATATAATGCATGCACGCGCTGTTTTAGTGACATGAAAGGTATATTCTTGAAAAAGTGTCGCAAGGTTGTGTACCTTGGGCATCGATGATTTCTTCCTACAAATCACCCCGTAAGAAAGAAAGGCAAGCATTTTAAAGGTAAGGCAGACCACCAGACCAAGCCTCGCAACCGAACTGGTGAGGACGTCCTCGATATGGTCAATGATGTGAAAGTAATATTTGGAAAGGAACCTGGCAGCCAACCTGTTTTGAAGGATGCCAACGGTCATGCACCCATGTGGAAGAAGAAGTCCATATTTTGGGAGCTACCCTATTGGCAAGTCCTAGAGGTCCGCAACGCGATCGACGTGATGCACCTGACGAAGAATCTTTGTGTGAACCTGCTAGGCTTCATGGGTGTATATGGGAAGCCTAAGGACACAATTGAAGCACGACAGGACCTGCGGTGTTTGAAAGAACGAGACAACCTACATCCAGAGAAGACAGATGATGGACGCTAGTACTTAAGTCCTGCCAGCTACACTCTTAGCAAAGAAGAGAAGGACAGCTTGTTTGAATGCCTAGATAGCATTAAGGTACCGTCTAGATTCTCCTCGAATATAAAGGGTATAATAAATGTGCCAGAGAAGAAATTTGGACACTTAAAGTCCCATGACTGCCACGTACTCATGACTCAATTGCTTCCAGTTGCATTAAGAGGAATTCTACCGTCAAATGTATGTCTAGCCACCGTGAAGCTATGTGCATTCCTCAATGCAATTTCTCAGAAGGCAATCGATCCAATGGATCTAGCGAAACTACAGAATGATGTGGTTCAATGTCTTGTCAGCTTTGAGTTGGTGTTCCCTCCTTCCTTCTTTGATATCATGACACACCTCGTAGTTCATCTGGTCAAGGAGATTACTATTCTCAGTCCTATGTTCGTACACAACATGTTCCCCTTTGAGAGGTTTATGGGAATCCTGAAGAAATATGTTCACAACAGTGCTCGGCCAGAAGGAAGCATCGCCAAGGGCTACGGAACAGAGGAGGTCATTGAGTTTTGTGTTGACTTCATTCCCGATATTAACCCGATTGGTGTTCCTGAATCGCGATACGAGGGGAGACTAAGTGGAAAGGGGACACTAGGGAAGAAAACATATATTGGTAAGGGTAATGATTATTTCAATAAAGCACACTACACATATCTACAGAACTCCTCCTTGGTAGATCCGTATATCAAGACACACAAGAACCTCCTCCGATCTGAGTTCTCAGGGAAGTCTGAAGCATGGATTACGCGTCAGCACATAGAAACTTTCAGCGACTGGTTGCGAAAAGAATGTCAGGGTGATGAGAGTATTGATGAGGAGCTGTATTTGTTGGCTAGGCAACCATCGTGGCATATCCTCACATACAAAGGGTACGAGATAAATGGGAATACATTTTACATAGTAGCACAAGATAAAAGGAGCACCAACCAGAACAGTGGTGTCCGCATAGATGCCACTGACCCTAGTGGGAACAAGCAAACATACTATGGCCGCATAGAGGAGATATGAGAACTAGACTATACATCTCATTTTAAGGTACCTTTGTTCAAGTGCCAGTGGGTAAAGACGACTGGAGGCGGCGTAGCAGTCGACAACCAGTATGGAATGACAACAGTGGACCTCAACAATATTGGGTACAAAGACGAACCATTTGTCCTTGCAGAGGATGTGACTCAGGTGTTCTATGTCAAGGACATGTCTACATAACCGAAGAGAGGGAAAAACGACAACCACCCAATCAATGATGAGCCAAAGCGCCACATACTTCTTTCAAGAAAAAGAAACATCGTCGGAATCGAAGACAAGTCAGACATGTCAGAAGATTATGAAAAGGATGACCAAATTTCACCCTTCACACTGAACAAAGACCCTAGCATCTAGCTAAACGATGAGGACACTCCATGGTTACGGCGCGATCATAACCAAGGGACATACGTCAAGAAGAAGTTCACTACTGTGCCCACTTGATATATATATTGATGTTCAATAGTGTGTATTAGAGATATTATGTAATAATTATGAATTTATGTTTGATGTTGAATTATGTTACGTTGAAATGATGTGAAAACAAATTTATGTTTGATGTTGGGATTATGTCACGTTGAAATGATGTGAAAATAAATTTATGTTTGATGGTGGGATTATGTCACGTTCAAATGATGTGAAAATAAATTTCCAGTCGAAACACAAGAGTTTTTCTGAATTTAATTAAACACTATATTTTTGCATTATCGAAATAGTAATTTAAACACTATATTGTGTTTTAAAACTTATTAAAAAATTAAAACTTTAGGTCACATAATTTTCCTGTGTGCAATAAAGCAAAATAGAATCTATATTTTTTTAAAATATTTTTTTGTCTTTTATTTAATTTTCTGTGCAATTAACTATCCTTTTATCATTTGTGTAAAAAGAAATATATTAAAATCCTAATGAATTGACGGGCAGTGAAACTGCAGTTTGGCTGCCCGCCAAAAACCTTTAGTCCCGGGCTCCACCACTAGCCGAGACTAAGGTTACCTTTAGTCTCGGGCGCCACCACCAGCCGGGACTAAAGGTGCGACCTTTAGTCCCGGGCATTAACAGGGCCCGGGACTAAAGGTCCTCTCCCTTATATAGCCTCTGCGCCCGTCCCGGCCCCTCTTCTTCCTCCTCCCCACTGCCGAGCCAAGACCTAACAGACCCGCCGCCGCTCGTCCGATCCGCCGTCAACGCCGCACCTCGTGAGCGCCCGCACGCACACCCGACCACCCCGGCCCGGCGCACGCCCTGACTAAGCGTGCTCGCCGACGCGCCGCCCCCCGACCACCCCGGCCCAGCGCCCCGACGCCCCACCGCCCCAACGCTCGGCCCGATGCCACACTACAGCCTGGCCCAACGCCACGTCGCCCCTTACGCCGCCCCTGATGCACGCCGCCCCTGACGCCATGCCGCCCCTGGTGCCCGACGCCATGCCGCCACTGACGCCGCGCGCGTGGCCCTGACGACTCCACCCCGGCCCGGCCGGCCACGACGCTCGCGCCGCCACCGACGCCACCCGGCCCAACCACCGACACCGCCCTCATCATCACCACTTCTGGACGCCCATCACCGCCGACCCCTACGTACGTCGATCGTCACCGCCGACCCCTACATACGTCGATATGTGTTTGTATGTGATATATGCAGAGGAACGCCTCGTTGTGTTGTATGCGGAGCAACGCCGTCGTTTTGTTGTATACGGAGCAACGCCGCTTCGTTGTGTTGTATGCAGAGCAACGCCGCCTCGTTGTGTTGTATGCGGAGCAACGCCGCCTCGTTGTGTTGTATGTGGAGCAACGCCGCCTCGTTGTGTTGTATGCGGAGCAACGTCGCCCTGTTGTTGTATATGCGGAGCAACGCCGCCCTGTTGTTGTATATGCGTAGCAACGCCGCCCCGTTGTTGTATACCCTAGCGAGAACGACGATTCGCCCTAGCGAGAACGATGATTCACCCTAGCGAGAACGACGATTCGCCCTAGCGAGAACGACGAATTCGCCCTGTCGTTCTCGCTAAAGCGAATTGTCGTTCTCGCTAGGGCGAATTCGTCGTTTATATGACTTAGTTTACATATATGACTTGTTTATATATATGACTTGTTTATATGACTTGTTTACATATATGACTTGTTTACATATGACTTGTTGACATATATGATTGTTTACATATATGAATTGTTTATCTATATGACTTGTTTATATATGTGACTTAGATTTATTTTGTATATGACTTATTGTACATATATGACTTGTTTACATATATGAATTGTTTATATATATGACTTGTTTATATATGTGACTTAGATTTATTTTGTTTATGACTTATTGTACATATATGACTTGTTTACATATATGACTTGTTTATATATATATATGTGTGACTTAGATAAATTTGTATATGACTTATTGTATATATATGACTTGTTTATATATGTGACTTAAATTTTGTTAGATATGGCTGCCCCGGGAGACAACATGGAGGAAGAAATGATGAATATTATTGCCAATGCTGGTGAGCAGGATGTAGATGACGGAAGTCAATACCTAGCTCTTGTAAATGAGCAAGAAAATGTTTTGCAAGAAAATATAGGCGAGGTATATATACTAAATATATATTATATGTGAATATTGTATATATTTCTGTGTACAAAAGATATTTATTTATTATTTTTTATATGTAGCCCTCTGGATCGACGACCACAACGGCGAAGAGCAAAAATGTTCGAGGACCGAAGAAACCACTAGAGGGCCGGTACATAATATCGGAATTCAACATCGAGACAGGCGAACCACTTGGTCCACATAAAAGGAAATTCGTGGAACACTGTGGGTACCTTGTAAGGGACAAAATTCCGATAAGTATCCGTGAATGGAAGAAAAAGATCAACGAGCCTGATGTTAGTTTTGTCTCTGATGTTGACAAGAATTTGCTCTGGAATGATATCCTTGCCCATTTCACGTTGCAAGCGGATGATTATGATAATATCAACGATGATGAATTGAAGGAGCTAGTTCGATCGTGGGCTATGAAGAAGATGGCCACACAATTCCAGACTTGGAAGAAACACCTATACAACACATACATCAAGAAGAACAAAACGCCGAATTTCAATACTGCTACGGGCCTGATCTCGAAATAGAGGCTCTATTGGAATGATTTCGTAGAGTACAAGACATCAGTAGAGGGTGAGGCACGGGTGAGAAGGAACTAAGAGAATGCCCGAAAAAAGGTATACCACCATGACATGGGATCAGGTGGCTACGATACTGCCATTCCGAAGTGGCAAAAAATGGAAGCGGACATTATTGTCAAGGGGATCGAACCAGAATCAGCCAAGTGGCCCCCACGCTCGAAGAATTGGTTTTTTGGTCATGGGGGAAGACTCGACCCACAGACCGGTCTGGCAGTGTATGCGCAAAAACTCGAAACAGCAGCACGCCGATTGGCTTTTGCTATAGAAGCTCAAGAGATTGGTGTGTTCAAGCCCAATAGAGAGAAGGATGAGCTGACGTATGCCATCGGGACTGCTGAACACACTGGCCAAACCAGAGACTTAGGACGCAACACTCCATGGGTGCATGGTTTCCCTAATGATAGGGAAACCTACCGAAGCCGCCAGAGAAGCAAGGAGGAGCAAGCAGCGCAGGTGACAATGTTGGAGGAAATGGTGCTTGAAGCAAAGGAGCGAGAAAAAGCAATGGAAGCAAGAATGTAGGAAGAAATCAGAAAGCAAGTGCAGATAGCAATGAGTGCCTAGAGGCAGGCATCAGAGCCAGGAATGAATGTTAATATTAGCCCCCTGGTCAGTTGAAAAGCAGCTGCGCTTCCACTGAGCTACCAAAGCAAGATGACGCAGCGCCGTGCTTCCCCGTGGATGATGTCACTACTCCAATGACATCAATTGAGCTACATGTTCCAAGGGGGAATGACACAATCAAGGTCGATGTCGGTGTTTTTACTCCTCCAGACCCTACCAAGACACCAAGAATCCATGGGGCACCAATACAACCTGGATATGCTAGGGTCGCAGTGGATAAAGTGAGCAAAGGTTATGAGGATCTAGCTCTTGACATTCCTAGAGGTGATGGAGAGAAGACTCTAGGAGAAGCAGAGAAGGCATATATACTATGGCGCAAGCGCTACATCATTATCCCTGGGGCGTCTGCTCCACCGCTAGCAGACATTAGGTGCGGACAAAAGTTAACAAAACAATTTTTTGATATTTTTCTATAGGCATGATTAATAATAAGCATTTACTTATATCTCATTATTTTTTGTACTCACAAAGCAGGGCCTCCGCCAACCAAAGTCCAGTTGTTGCTTCTCCCGACCATCATAGTGCTCAGGACAATGATGATGCCTTCGAAGGCACTGCTGCATCCCCACCATCTTCAACTCCTCCGCCGCCTCCAAGGAAGTCCACAACTCCTCCGCCGAGGTCTCCAACGCCTCCGTCGCCTCCAAAGTCTGCACTGCCTCCAAGGTGGTCTCCAACGCCTCCCCCGCCTCCAAGAAAGCCAGTCCCTACGAGGTCAGCCTCGCAAACGAAGCCATTGCCCTGCCCGCCAGCAAAGAAGCAGAAAGCAAATACACATCCAGTTATTCCCCAAAAACTATCTTATGAGAAAAGTGAACAGGAATTAAAGGATGCAATACAAAAAGAAGTGACAGATTTCTTTGAAGGTGCAAAACAGGCACGATGAGCGAAGGAGAACCCAGAGCCATCATACTTCTTCCTACCTCCAGATTAGCTAACAAATAAGTTGGAACAAAAAAACAGGATTCTCTTAAGAGCGCCGCGAAACAATCGATATCGGACTATGACCGCTCTCTCACCAAGTCATATGAGGCGGCGCAAAAAAAAGAAGAGAGTAGGGAAAGGTGTTGCACAACTCGGACAACAATCGCAACAATCAATCCCCCCTTGTCGTTCCTAACGAATATGGTTCAAACTTAAACTTAGTGGAGGAGGTAGGCGGCTATGAGTCGTTTCTTCGGTTTTATGAGGACACTGGTTTGAACCTTGTCGAAGAGCTCGCTGAAGGACCATCTGCTCCGGAAGTGGATCCTTACAAGAAATTTGTACCAGGCCAGAGTCTATACAACCCAGAGAAATTAGGTGAACTGGGTACGCAAATGTACCTGCTAAACGGGTGGTACATGTCGGCGTCTGATGCGGGACAAATCTATCTTTCTGTCAGAATTAGAAACCACCATTACTTCCGTGGCAATGACATTATCTATGTCGAGCTTCTAGAATTACACCAACTATGCCACCTGGACTCTCTCGACAAAAGTCTCATTAGCTGCTATTGTCTGTAAGTGTGATTATTTTCTACTATATTCACTATTTCTTTATTATATATTCATAATTTTCATGTATGCAGATATGAGATGACAGAACTTAGAAAGAGAAAGGATAATGATGTTGGGTTCGTTGATCCGTATGTCGTATACAAACACCCTAACCCCCCGAAGGATTATAAGCCTCAACCTGAGAGAAATCTCATTAATTTCTTAGTGAACCAACGCGACAAGAAGGAGATACTCTTCCCCTACAACTTCAAGTGAGTGTTATTATAAGTAATTAATGTCAATCATATATATAGGACATCAATATTTCCTTACTAGCTAGTTACCTCTCTCTCTCTCTCTCTCACACACACACACACACACACACACACACATATATATATATATATATATATATATATATATATATATATATATATATATATATGCAACAATCACTGGATATTAATGGTCATCGATATGGCCAATAGTAGATTGAAAATCTTAGACTCGTTGAGAAAACCGCAAACGGAGTATCAAGACATGATAGATATTATACAAGGGTAATTAATTTAGTTTCTCTATAACAACATATATATATAATGGCGCCAATCTCTCAACAATTATTAAAGGTTAAATTAATTTTTTATTTTATTGGGAGCAGGGTTTGGAAAATATTCATTGAGGAACAAAAAATAAAACATTGCAAAGCGCCATTGGGTGTAATCACACACAAAGTAAGTACTATAACTACACATTTATATTCAATTAACACCATATGATGATTTTAATTCACCCTAATTGATTTTTTTGTCGTAAAAGTTGGTTCTAAGGCAAGAGCAGGGTAACAACTACTGCGGATACTATGTTTGCGAGTTCATCATGGCGTACTCAAAGAGAACTCCTGAAGAGCAACTCAAAGTACATATATAAATACTTTTTCCTTTATATTATTTTGATCGTATATTTATAATTTCTTTATTGCTCTCATTTGTATAAGTAATTACATGAGCAATACACATACATATATATATATATATATTAATACTTTTTCCTTTAACTTTTATTGAAGACTGAATGGTTGAGGAAAAGAGTCATACGACTTGACCAACTTAAAGCAATTCGAGAGACTATAGCAGGATTTCTAAATGATCAGGTCATCAACCCCAATGGCGAGTTCTACAATGACCCGAACGAAACATGGATGCCAAATCTGAAGGAGTGAATTGCTAAGGACATAAACAATTTATATATCAAACCTTTGTAATATATATATATATATATATATATATATATATATGCACATATTATATGTACATAAAATAACGTGTGTATATATATGATCATCATATATATATGCATGTACGCGTATATTCGTTTGTTATTTATGTACAAAGTTTGAACGAAAACTTACGCGTTCGAAGTACACATATATATTACTATTAGCAGCGTATTCGAAAATGTATTTTAATATCAAAACTAATCATTAAATGAAAAAAGAAACCAAAAATAGAAACCAGAAAAAAGGGGAAAAAAAGAGACATTTAGTCCCGATTGGTAAGGTCCTGCCCCGTGGCGGTCTCTGGCCAGGCCTGGAGGCCCCCTTTACTCCCGGTTGGTGTTTCCAACCGGGACTAAAGGTCCCCCTTTAGTCCCGGGCGTCGAGCCGGGACTAAAAGAGGGTACCTTTAGTCCCGGATTGGTGCTCCCGATTGGGAAACCAGGACTAAAGGAGTTTTCCAACCAGGAGAAAAAAAAAAAAAAAAAAAAAACTTGCTGCACCAGTGTACTGTGCTACTGCCTGCCATGCCGTCAACCACCGGCCGCCATTGCTCGCCAAGTCGAGCAAACGAGCACCCAGCCACCCACTGCAACCACCGCACACTTCTTCTCCTCTTTCCGCCGTCGCTGCGCTACGCCGCGACCGTTCATCATGAGGCTGCCATTACTCGCTGTCGTGCTTGCCATCAATTGCACTGTCATCTCATCTGCTGCTTAACTGTGTGTGGGCTGCCTACTGTTGCACTCTCCTACTTTTCCCGGATAAGAGGTGCATGCACGGTGTTGCATCTTTCTTCCGGGAAACATCTCCGATCGCATCTATAACACAGCCATGCAAACAAGAAAAGTGAAGAGATGTGATCTAAAAGGCCCCGTTTGGCATGGCTCGCGGCGGCTCCGGCTTCTCGAAAAAAAAAAAAAAAACTGTAGCAACACTGTAGTAAAAATCCGATTTCTCTCTCCTGTTTTTCTGTCTCGCTAGCAACACTGTAGCAACATCCGGTTTTCTCTCTCCTGCTTTTTCTGTCTTACTGTAGCACGCGGGGGGAGCCAGGAAGAGTGGCTTCTCTGCTTCGATGAACAGTGCCGATGTCAGTGTGAGGGGGTAGAGAAAACCGGCTTCGATGAACAGTACCGATGTCAGATAAACCGGAGCCGCCGCGAGCCGTGCCAAACGGGGCCACGTGAAGAACCTCACCACGGGTGTGTGCTGCCATGCCAACAACAGTGATGAGGATGGAGCGAGCATGCCGAGATGGCACCGTGCGGTTCGCGAGCTTGCAGGGACGACAGCGGCGATATATCGAGCGTCGGCGAGATGTATGCGTGGCGTGTGGCGTGGATGGATGCATGTGCAGTGCAGCGTATCGGCCTATCCCCGTATGATGGACGATGACCTCCTTTTATAGGCCAGGGCTAGGGCAGCCACGGTGTATTCGAGCGCCGCCTTCGCTTCGCTCCGTTGAAACGAACAACTGGAGATATAGGGCGTCGAGCATTGTTTTGTTCGGGTAAGAAACTCGGGCCTGGTTTAGATTGAGGTTAGGAATCAGTATTTAACACCGTAGCACTTTCGTTTGTATTTGATAATTATTGTCCAATTATGGCCTAACTAGGCTCAAAAGATCCGTCTCGTAATTTACAATCAAACTGTGTAATTAGTTATTTTTTTTATCTACATTTAATACTCCATGTATATATTCAAAGATTTAATGTGATGAAGAGAGTGAAAAAACTTACAATCTAAACAAGGCCTCGGTGGAAGAAAAAAAATTGAGTGCAGCCGTGCAGGCGTGTGTTTCTTTGGCAAACACCGGTGTTTCTCCACGCGTAAGGGTCTAGGTCCACACGTCAGGTGAATAGCAATTAACCAGATGCGTTAGATGTAAAATCAAAGGGTAAAAAACTTAGGTGGGTAGGATAGATCGGGATGAGGGATATTTATCAATTCTTTTGCTTTTTTACAGTACTAGTAGCCATGCACGTGTGTCTATGAAAAAAAATCATAAATATCAGAGTTATAGTAATGTTCTTTTTACAACTCTTCATCATCGTTGTCCCTCCCCCATGCCATGTTCATCTTCATACATGTAGTAAAGTCCGTCATATGTTTGCTCGGTGAAGGATCTTAGCTCTAGACTCTCTCCTGTTATTGAATCAGAGGACCGCCATTTGCTTGACAATGCCATCTGGTGGTCTTGTTTGATTGTTGATGGACAAAGAAGCCGATGGTCGTGGAAACTTGTGGTTTGCTTGATGAAAATAGCCGATGTTCCCAACAATTGTTTTCCAGCATTGAGCTGCATATAGCCTTGCTAAGTGCTAAAGGCTCGTTCTACAGAAAACTGCAATGAGAAAATAGATGCATTTAGATTTGTGAAAACAAAGAAATAAAGAGCGTACCCAGTGCAGAGAGCTCCCGCTCTGTGCGGGGTCTGGGGAAGGGTGTTAGTGGCAAGCCTTACCCTCGCCTGTGCAATGCGAGGAGATCGCGACTCGAAAACAAAGAAATATGATATGAAAAACTCTTATGGAAATCCCTTTGTGCTAAATGCAAAGACATTTGTAGGGTAAAAAAATAAATTTCATTTCATACTTATCATTCCATACAAAATTTTTAAATTGCTTCTTAATTTTAAGATGATCAAATCTTGCTAGAAACAAATGTAGGATCAATTTTAACTGCTGCATCAAGGAAACACGCCATGTAATCAAATAATCCTAGAAATGTTCTAGCACCAATCAAACTATCAAATCATAATCTACATGGAAACATGAAACCAATCTTTCCAATTTGCAGTAGCTGAGCAATCTATCAGCCTAATCATCTATGCCTCAACCAGCAAAGGGGATGCTAGATTGCTGAGACTCCTGAGAGTAACATTGCAAAGACAGAATTCTTGTGGCTAGAGATAAAATCAAGGCTCTCTGATTTGAAACTTTCAAAGCATGCCCTAATTATTTTTTGCATATCAGAAACTTTATCTACTAAATCTACCCTAATATGGATTAAAATGTCATTTTTCAAAAGAAAACATACATCATGTAAAAAGCTAGCAGAGTGAAACTCAAGTCACCATGTTAATTTCAAAAGGCATCCAGATTCAGTGAGATACTGCAAAAGGAATCAACAGATTACTCAACTGAAAATTAAGGGGACTACAGCTATTAAAAATTACCAATGCAAATTTTCAACAAAATACACTATAAATTTTAAAACCACCATCAACAGCAAAGTTATACCCCACAGAACATGATAATGAGTGGGGCTGAATTTCTCGTCCATCGGCACGTGTTGATGGTGGTTTCCGCCCGTGGTTTTGAGGCCGAAACCGCCAAACCCAGCTGGAGTAGCGTATCTGCTATGCTCCCTCCACGATCTCGACGCGTGTCACCACTTGTCTTCGACCGCCCGATCACCAAGTCCTCCGCTTGACTTGGTCAACCGCCGTATTGACTTGGTCAACATGGTCTACTCCGTCTTCCCATGTACACTTGCTTGTCGATGTCCCCAAGTGTCAGCCACCCACGGTCAGTCTTCTAGCCCTCGGTCCCTCAGTCCAAGCCTCTCGTCCGTCCTTCACCGCTCCCAGTCCATCGGCACGGCACGAACCTGGTTGACCTTCTCCATAGCCATCGACCGTCTCAGTGCTCTACACCTGCACACCATAAACCAAGAGACATGTTGCATGCACTATACTCAACGCAGTGGTTAGTCCAAACACTAAACCAAAGCTTGATCATCTATTTACAATCACTCATCATCAATCGACACATATGGGCACATCTCAACCATGTGTTCGCAACTAGAGCCTCTCCAATCTCACATAAATGTGATCTCAAATGATGTAAGTGAGTGGAGTATGTTTCTCAGCTCCTCAAGGATGTGCACAAGTGTATGGAGTCCTAAGAGAGTGGCCAAGGCCGGCCACAAGGTCTATTTATACCCCCACTTGAAATTCCAATCATTACCCTCTTGAAGCTGTTTCTGCAGGTGCACCAGATAGCTCCGGTGGGCACCGGAGTGCCCCAACGGCTATATTTCAACGACTCCAAAAATAGCCGTTGGCACTGTTAGAACTCCGGTGAGCATGTCCGGTGCACATCGGACACCACCGGTGCATGCAACGCCTAAGTGTCCCAAATTATACCCTCCTTGGTAGAATATTCCGGTGTGCCCTCCGATGGCACACCGGACATCACTGGGAGGCCTGTTGAATCTCACGCGCCTAGCTAGGCTTGCACCAGATCCCACCGGTCTAGCACCGGAAGGCAAGGTGCGGGCGTCAGAACTTGCCTGAGTTAGCGCACTGTTTAAGCCCTCCGGTGGCACCTGCAATGCAACACCGGAGCACTCCGGTGAGTGCTCAATAGCACCACTGAGTGCCTTTCGTTCTCCTCTTCACTAGCGTGTCAACTCTCAAAAGTTTTGCCAAACATCTATACACTAAGTTAGTATTTTTCAAAGTGTTTTCAAAAATATTTTCGCTTGCTACTCACCACGTCACTAAGTCTAATGCATATATATGTAAAACACCTAGTGGCTCCAGACAACCGTGTTTGCTTTAGAGTTCCCCCTCTTAATAGTATGGCTATCTATCCTAAATCTGACCACACACTCTATTGTGTCTCGGCCGGCAAAAACAAAACCCCTAACATATACCTTTGCCTTCGGGCTTGTTTTCACCTCTTTATCTTCTCTCCAAGTGTGAGCTCGCTCCATTTAGATTGATCACCCTTCATCTAAGTCCTAGGTAGGGGTGGGCGTTCAATCTATTTGGGTTTTTTGGTTCGGTCTATTCGATGTTCAGGAAATTCGGGTTCCGAAAAATGAGAACCAAAATTTTAAAAAAGATAATAGGATCCGAACCCAAAATATGTAAATAATTTGGTTCGGTCCACCGAATAGACCGAATAACTCATTGTCTATTTTTCCTCATAATCTTCAAACATATAAATGATGTCTTTAGTCATTTCTTTTCAAATCTTTTCTTCTTTCACCTCAACAAACATCTATAAAGATACTAATTTTGGTGAGATTGAAAGTTTGTACCTTAGATTAAGAGCAATAAATACAAATATGAACATATTATATGATAATTCACTAGTTGTTAGATATCTATTCGGGTAATTCTGTCTATTCGGGTTTCATAGACTAAAGACGGAACTCTAACCCGTACCCCGAACTAAATAAAATTGGAACTGAAACCCGAATAGACCGATAATTCTGGTTACTCGGGTTTGGTTTTCGGGTTCAAAGTGCCCACGCTACAAGATGACCCCTCCTTTTGCAATGCATATATGCGTTGCTAAAAGTCCATATATGCGCTGGTGGGGTCTATACCAATGCATTTATTATGTGTTGCTACAAGTGGCGTTGTAAGGGTCTATTGCTATATTTACATATGCGTTGGTAACACCTACAAATAACCGTTGCAAAGTTACAATGGATATTGATAGGTTGTGGCGACGCTTATTTGTGTTTGTACCAACCACAAACGAATGACTTCCATAGTTGGTTGCAACGTATAGATTTGGATTATTGCAATGCCTATATGCGTATCTTCTAGGAATAAACTACCTCATGAACAATATTGGAAATTAATTCAATTTGGAGATAAATAAAGAGATAATGCCTTTACATTTTAATTAAAAGATTTAAACACCGACTCACACATGAGAAATAACAACACTCATCCATATATTAAAAAGCAATTTTTGAATTACAATTAGTACAATCCACAACATCCACCATGCCCTAATTTTTTGTTCACATGGGAGTAAAATATAAACACAGAGAGGTCCTCTAGAATGCCACAAGCCCTCCATTGTCACGTTCTGTCTATCTCATCTCTTTATCTTCTTGATCTACAAGCGAAAATTGGAGTATATTAGTGTGCTATTAGGAGAAATAGAAATGTATTTTTGGAATACGTGTATTATACACTTTGAAGTAGGCTGCACGAGCTCCTGTTAAGATCTTTTTCAGAAGCAAATAAGAGGTCGAATCAGGTTAGCTAATACATAGAAATTTGCATACACTAACAGTATGATGCTAAGAGAATATTTACCTGCTATTTAATATGCTTCATGATTTGAGCAATTGGAAGACGTTTTCTTGGTCCATAACCTGTAATGTATGCTAGTTTGATAAACTTTACAGTAATCTTAGAAAAATCTATGATTATACCTTGCTTAATCAACACTTAGCAAAATGTTAGTACACTAGCTGTCCCAATTACCAAAACCAAACATGAGGCTTTCATTGTCTCTAGAAATAATTACATCAAAAATATCATAAAAAAATAATCCATAAATTTTTAAATTCGTATAAAGACAAACTTTATATCAAAATTGTAGGTCTCAACGCGTTCCAACTTTATAGTTGAGAAGTTTTTTATTTGAAACTATTTAGAGTCCTAAAATATTGTTTTAAGTTAACAGGTTTTGAAATTTAAAATTTCAATTTTTCAAACAAACTTGGAGATTGACATGGTCTATACCAAAGTTGTAGTTATCAATACAGTCTATGACTTTGTAGTGAAAAGTTTTTGATTTTAAGTTGTTTAGAGTCCTAAATATGTGTTTTAAGTTCATAGATTTTAAAATTCAATTTTTAGAATTTTCAAACGATCTTGAATGTTCACATAGTTAATACCAAAGTTTTAGTTGCCAATCTGATCTACATGTCAGTTGTTTATATGTTTTTGATTTGAAGTATTTTATGGTCTCAAATATTTTTTTATGTTCACATATATTGAGATTCAAATTTTTGAAATTTTCGAACAGTCTCAAATGGAGACACATACTATACCAAAGTTGTAGTGCTTGACAAGTTTTAAAACTTTATAGTTGAAACTTTTTTTATTTGAGTTCATTTAGTAGCCAAATTATCCAATACAAGATTATGAAATATTAATAAAAAAGATAGCGTCCTATATATACTCATGAATGAGTGTGTGGTATAGTGGTAGGGAGGTGTTATTGCTAAGTAGTTGGTCACGGGTTTGAGTCTTGAGAAGCTCTTAATTTAGATACCATTAATAGAGGCGGCTAAGACAAGCATCTTACGGTGCCCACCTCTGTTAATCGATTTACAGAGGTGGCCATCATGCAGACCAGTCTTTGTAAATGACGATTAACAATGACCATTAGTTAGAAGTGGTTCATAGAGGTAGATTCTTTGTGCGTGCATTCGTAGCGGCAAGTGTGCATGTATGTATGCAAGCATATGTGCTTGTATTGTGTGTATGGGTTGAAGACTATATATAGAGACCAGAGCGTTGAAGACGATAAGCCAAATTAGGCACAGAAACTTGACAAAGCTGAAAGAATTTTCGCTGCAATGTTTGTATGGGTTCATACCACTATGCCAGAACACCGAATTATCACTGCCAATTGCATTAGAAGCGGCAGTGATAAATTTATCACTACCGGTTTGTGGCTTCAACCGATAGTGATAGCACAACCGGCAGTGATAGGTGGACTATCATTGCTGGTTCGTGGTTTGAACCGCCAATGATAGCTGTTTTGCAAAAAAAAATTGTAACTTTTTCATATGAGATCGTATATTAAGATAAACTTTATATCAAAATTGTAAAGTTTAAAGAGATCTAAAATTTTGTAGTTGACAACTTTTTAATTTGAGATGGTTTACAAGTTCAAATATTCAATATAATTTCTCGAATCAGATTTGATATGATTAACCATGTCGAATGGAGACAAAGTCAACATCAAAGTTGTAGTCATAACGGTTAATAACTTTTTCATTGGGGATTACTTTGAGTGTCAAATATATAATATAAGATTAAAAACGTATAGTTAAAAGAATAACGTCAGCTATATAGTCATATGTGTTGCATAGCTCAGTTGGTATGTGCGCTCAGGAAAACGTGAACATTGAGGTCTTGAATGAATTCGAATTCTGAAAAACACATATTTTTTATCTTTTCATTTATCACCTATCACTGCTGGGTTCTAGAACCTACAGTGATGAGGTCTCGAGTTCGAATCTAAAAAACACATCTTTTTTAATCTTTTTATTTATCACCTATTATTACCGGGTTGTAGAACCGGCACCAATGAGTAGCCATAACGGTTAGGCCACCTTCAATGAGGCCGGCGACATAGCTAGTGAGCTGGATGAGAGAGAAACCAAAGAAAACTATTTTACTCCTCCTTTCTCACCTGATCCCATCTGTTCTCCTCTCAAATGCTGGAGGTGTGTGAAATCGTCGGACGATTTGTTCGTCGCTAGCTAGCTGTCTCTGTACTCGCTCCGTCTTCCACGTGGACGAGGGCTGGCGACGTCGCCCGCCGTTGCAGATGCCCTTAGAGTAACTGGCAGTGATAGACAAGTCCCAACATTGTCACTTGTCCACTGCCGGTTTGTTTTTTCGGTTCATGGAAAATGTAGCCTCCATCACGGAATGACGCTGTTCATCGGGTTCAACCAGCACCGGCTTATGTTGTAAAAAAAAAAAACAGCACCAGCTTTGGACTGCGACGTGCGGCATGGGTTAGAATAATCTTCACTATGATGATTTGAGATGCCAGTGTGCTAGCCCCTTGCTGATGAACAATTGACAACATGGTGTGCGTGTGACGTATCTCTCGGCAGGTTGTGGTTGTAGGTGACAGGTGGAGACAAGGTACATGCGGCGACGAGTGAAGAACGAGGATAGGATGCCGTGCCGAAGAACCGTGGGGGCGGAGAAGGGCGGATCGAGGCTTGCGTTCGAGGGACAGGCGATCGTGTGGTGTACGTCTACTGTACCTGGCTACACGGTGGGAGGACGTCGAGGGAGGTTTCCAGATTATGCCACAAAATCCGGGGTTCGCTGGTTGAGCCACAAAGCCATGCATCGTACCGGGACACTCGTGCGGCGTGCGTTGGCCGAAGATGGAAATTCTGGCGATCACGATACGATTTCGGATGGTCGTGCGGCAACATCGCGAGGATCACATCGCGGAGATGGAGGGATCGTGGACATCGCGGAATTTGCCATGGAGGACGTAATTAGAATTTACGCCCCTACGTTGGATTTATTTAGCGTAGGGGGTTATGTGAAAATAGGTCGTGCCACCCTTTGGAGATATAAATATGTGGCACCTAGGGTTGAGAAGGTGGGGACGTTTTGGACTCCCGGCGAGGTACTATTCACGCGTGAACAGTACCCGTGAATAGTACTCGTGCCCCGGGGTTCCACGGTTCAGTTTTTCTCTGTCCGGTCTAGCCTAGGGTTTGAATTCTAGTGAGAGGTTTTTGTTGATCTCTCCGATTAAGAGAGGGAGGATGTTCGGGCGGAGGCTAGATGCACTTTTGTAAGTTCAATTACTCAATTTAATCTTTCATCTATAATGATTGATCTTGTGCATCTTGATTTGTTCTTTACAATTCTCGTTAGCATCTGACATAGTCTGCTTGTTTTATTTTTATCTCAAGATCCGTAAGTCAGATTGACGTGATTCCAGTTAGGTTAGTTTCGTAATTTCATCTAGTTTAATCTGACAAATTTTTAGGTCGATCGGAGTTACGGATTTTCGTCCACATCAGGTTTACTAGGTATATAGAGTTCTGTCCAGATTTAAAAAACGTGATTTAGTCAGGTTTTGTGTTTAGAGGAAGGGTTATAAATTTTTGGCTTCCGCGACCATTCACCCCCCCTCTGGTCGTCCGTTTCGATCCTTCAATTGGTACCAGAGCCGGTTTAGGTTTTCTATACCTTAATCGGTGCTGAAAGCTATGGCGACCAATGAAAAGTTTGATGTTCGCGCTCCGTTTTTTGATGGGACTGATTATGATTACTGGAAGGCACGTATGACCAACTATCTCAAAGGCAAGTCGCTGAAGCTATGGAAAATCACACAAAATGCCACATATGTGATTCCAGCTGAGGAACCGACTGACGCCGCTGAGATCGGGCTTCTTGAAACAAATCATCGCGCTGTTGCTATTTTACAGGCTTCTATTTGTAAAACTGAATATGATCGGGTTTCTAGTGAAGATCTCGCTTATCAGATCTGGGAGAAACTTAGAAAATATCATGAAGGCTCAAACACTGTGAAAAACCAAAAATTTGAGATTCACCGAAAAGAGTTGGATGCTTTTTGCCAATTGCCTAGTGAGTCTATTGATGACATGTTTGCACGTTTTCAAGTGATTATTAATCAGATGAAGGCCATGAATAGCAATATGCCTTATGATGATCATGCTAGGGCTCTCAGATTATTACATTCACTTAATGATGAATGGGATATGAAAGTTGAGGCGATCGTTGAATCTGTAGGTTATGAGACTCTCACCACTGATGAGCTTTACAGTAAGCTCAAATCAAAAGAGATCAAAATTGTTTCTAAGCGTAAATTGAAAAATCCCACAGCTGCTTCTTCTTCTGACGTTCCAATGGCTTTGGTTTCTGGAAATAAGACTAACACTAATGCTAATCCAAATGTTTCTAGTTTTGCTTTGTCTTCTTTGTGTCATGTTGCAGATGAGGAGTTGGAGGTGCTAGATGATGATCAGCTTGTACTGCTCTCCAACAAGTTTAAGCGTGTGTATGACAACAGGCGTAATAGAAGATGTTCAGATGGCTGCTTCAACTGTGGTGAGCGAGGACACTTTGCTGCTGATTGCCCAAACAAGCAGAGATCTTTTGAGCAGGGCAATAACTCCTTCAGGCGCCAGGAGAAGTTCAGGGAGAGGAAGAAGAAGAAGGATAAGCAATGGAAGAAAGGCGGACAAAAATACTCTGACAAGCAAGTCGCTAAGGCTGCAAATGTTTTGTTATCTTCTCTTGGACAGTATGTTTCAGGTGGCTCGTCAGACTCTAGCGATTCAGATTCCGAGGATGAGACACCCAAGAAGAAGATAGACGGACTTTGCTTCATCACTGACGCCAGCATCAATGGTGGGATATGTACTATGGCCTTGGAGGGTGATGCATCAACCGACAGCAACGATGAAACTTCTGATGATGAGGTTGGAGGCGAGGAGGACATATGGATAATGGACTCCGGTTGTTCGCGCCACATGACCGGAGATGATAAATGGTTCTCTAGCCTCACCCCCACGAGCGTAAAGGAAAACATCACTTTTGGGGATAAAAGTCAAGGTAAGGTAATGGCGCATGGCTGCATCAAGGTAATAGATAAATACACGTTAAAGGACGTCGCATTGGTAAAGAATTTGCATTATAATTTGCTGTCTGTTTTGCAACTTCTTGAGGATGATTTTGAGGTTCGTTTTAAGAAAGGAAATTCGCGTGTTCTTGATTCTGCTGGTAACCTTGTTTGCAAGATTTCTCCTTTTAGACGGATTTTTAAAGCTGATTTTTCTAAATCTTTTGGTGAAACTCACTGTTTAGTTGCTCATGGTTCCCCCCTGATTTGGAAGTGGCATCGTCGGTTGGGCCACTTGAGCTTTGATTTGCTTTGTCGTTTGAGTTCATTGGATTTAATTGATGGTTTACCGAAACTCAAGTTTGAAAAGGATTTGATTTGTGCTCCCTGCAAACATGGAAAAATGGTTGCTGCTTCTCATGCACCTGTGACTCAGGTGATGACGAGACGACGGGGTGAACTGTTACATATGGACACTGTTGGTCCAGCCCGTGTTCGGTCTGCTGGTGGGAAGTGGTATGTGCTCGTCGTTGTGGACGATTTTTCTCGATATTCATGGGTGTTCTTTTTGGAATCTAAGGATGAGGCTTTCTCACATGTTCATGATCTTGTTCTGAAGCTGAAAAATGAGTTGTCAAATAATGCCGTTAGAGCAATTCGCAGTGACAACGGTACGGAATTCAAGAATTCTCGCATGAAAGCTTTTTGTTCAGAACAAGGTTTAGATCATCAGTTTTCCTCACCTTACGTTCCTCCCCAGAATGGTGTTGTTGAGCGTAAAAATCGTACGCTTGTTGAGATGGCTAGAACAATGCTTGATGAACATAAAACTCCTAGACGTTTTTGGGCTGAGGCTATCAACACCGCTTGCTATGTTGCTAATCGCATTTTTCTGAGAGCTTTTCTGGGAAAAACATCTTATGAGTTGAGATTTGGTCGACCTCCCAAAGTTTTCCACTTTCGAGTTTTTGGCTGCAAGTGTTTTATATTGAAAAAGGGAAATTTGGATAAATTTGAATCGCGTTCTTCCGATGGGTTATTTTTGGGGTATGCCTTGCAAGGGCGAGCGTACCGTGTGCTTAATCTTGATACTAACCGCACCGATGAGACATGTGAGGTCACCTTCGACGAGACAATGCCTTGTTTTTCTTCTGCTTTTGAGTGTGCAGGTGATGACGAGATCGGGCAGGATATTTTTGAGGATGAGAAAGAGGAAGATGGATGTGACGACGACGATGACGATGATGCCCAGCCTGCGATGCAGGGGGAGCCTGGCGCCCAGCCTGAGCAGGCGCCCTCCACCACTTTGGAGGATGGACCATCGCCGACACGTACATCTACAGCAAAGCCTGCAGCTTCACCGACTGTTGATCATGTACCGGCTGCAGTTGAGGGGGAGGTGATTTCAGAACGTACAGCACCACGACACATTCAGAATCGTCATCCTGCCAAGAACATAATAGGTAATTTGGATGAACGCACGACAAGGAACAGAGGTATGAAAAATAAAAATTATTGTGTCTTTGTGCATACTGCCTTTGTTGCCTCTTTTGAACCCCGAGATGTTGGACATGCTTTATCTGATTCTAACTGGGTCAATGCCATGCATGAGGAGTTAGAAAATTTTGCACGGAATCAGGTTTGGGTTTTGGTTGATCCTCCTCCTTCTTGTAAACCAATTGGAACTAAATGGGTCTTTAAGAACAAACAAGGGGAAGATGGTCATGTTGTTAGAAATAAAGCTAGGCTGGTTGCTCAGGGCTTTTCTCAAAAAGAGGGTATTGATTATGGTGAAACTTTTGCTCCTGTTGCTCGTTTAGAAGCCATTCGTATTTTGCTTGCATTTGCTGCTTCACATGGATATAAGCTTTATCAAATGGATGTGAAAAGTGCTTTTCTGAATGGTTTTATAGAAGAAGAAGTTTATGTTAAACAACCGCCTGGTTTTGAACATCCCAATTTTCCTGATCGTGTTTTTAAGTTGCAAAAGGCTTTATATGGTTTGAAGCAAGCACCTCGTGCTTGGTATGCTAGATTGAAAACTTTTCTGCTTAAAAACGGGTTCAAAATGGGTTCAGTTGATAAAACTCTTTTTCTCCTCAGGTAAGGAAATGACACTTTAATAGTTTAGATTTATGTGGATGATATCATTTTCGGTGGTTTCTCTCATGCTCTTGTGAAAAAGTTTGCAGATGTGATGAGTAAAGAATTTGAGATGTCTATGATGGGCGAGCTGAATTTCTTTCTTGGCTTACAAATAAAACAAACTTCGGAAGGTACATTTGTACATCAGGGAAAGTACATGAAGGATGTCCTGAAGAAGTTTGCGATGGATGATGCGAAGCCAATTTCTACGCCCATGCCGACTAGCGCTGCTTTGGATGCTGATGAGGACGGAGAGCCCGTGGATCAGAAGGAATATCGAAGCATGATTGGGTCGCTGCTGTACTTGACTGCTACGAGGCCAGATATACACTTTGCTGTGTGTATGTGTGCTCATTTTCAGGTGTCCCCCAGGACTTCTCATCGTCAGGCGGTGAAGCACATAATGAGGTATCTTCGATTTACTCCTGCATTTGGCCTTTGGTACTCTGTTGCTTCAACTCTCAGTTTGTGTGGTTATTTGGATGCTGATTTTGCTGGGTGTCGTTTGGATAGAAAGTCTACATCGGGTACTTGCCAATTTTTGGGTTCTTCGCTTGTTTCTTGGTCCTCTAGAAAACAATCTAATGTTGCTCAATCTACTACAGAGGCTGAGTATGTTGCTGCTGCTAGTTGTTGTTCTCAGCTTTTATGGATGATAGCTACCCTTCGCGATTTTGGTTTGTCGTTTTCTCGCGTTCCTCTCTTGTGTGACAGCACTAGCGCTATAAGTGTTGCAAAGAATCCTGTGCTTCACTCTAAGACGAAACACATTGAGGTTCGTCATCATTTTCTGAGGGATCATGCTGAGAAGGGTGATATTAAGCTTAAATACATTGATACTAGTCAGCAACTTGCTGATATTCTGACTAAACCACTCGATCAAACCACGTTTGCACGTTTGCATGGTGAGTTCGGGGTGTGTTACCCATTCTAGTATCATTGTAAGTTGCTTCAGTTACATATGTCTTATACTTGTTTTGGCTAGTTTGTGATCGATGCTTTTGGAGAGGTTTGAATGTTTTGCTTGACCAATTTTTATTTTGAAAACAGCACAGATATATACTTAAAAAAATTATGTTGGGCTATGCTTGCTTTTCTGGATCTAGTGACTTGTTGAATACTTGACATATGTCTTGCTCATGGTTCGGTTGTCAGCTTCTTTTAATGGGTTTTCACTGCAAATGTAACTCACAATGCAAGTTTTTACTTGGGAGTGCATAGTATGGTTGCAAATGATCTGCTTGCTTTCCTGAGAATTTAAATATGGGCACAACTCTGATTTTTCCCATGTCCCTGCTGGTTCTCGCTCATAATCAAAATTAAACAAACTGGCTGGGCACAACTCTTGCTTCCCATATCCCTGCTTGTCAAACTCACAAAAGCCAGAATTAAATATGACAAGTGCATGCATTTGTGGGCGTTGCAGTGAACTTTGACTGAAGCTGTGTATCCATCGTGTCAGCTTGCTATATGTTTTGTCTTCAGCTCTGCACTAATTTTGGAATATGCATGTTTTTGCCTGGCTAATTGGTTTTTCAAAGAGATTTCAGTTCTAAAATTCTATTGGTCATGGCATTGTGTTGCTCCTTCTCTGAGTAGCTCGTGTTGCTGGTTAGCTTTTATAAGTATTTTGTATATGTCTCAGAAGCTTCGACTTGTGCTTTCTCACATGCTTTTCTCTAAATTGGTTCCTTGCATTTTATCTTGATGGAGTGCTTTGTCAACAAGGGGGAGAGTGAGTAGCGCACAAATTCATTTTTGCAGGGGGAGTTTGATTTCGTTTTTGCTGAGACTTGGCATGCTTGTTTTGATGGATTGAGGGGGAGTGTTGCTGAAATTGTTGAGTTTTGCTGCTCCCATGTCTTTGGGGATCAAGATTGTTTCTTTTTCTTTCTTTTTTTTGGTTCCAATAAATTTGTGCGGTGTGGTGTTGTCAATGCACTCATCAAGGGGGAGATTGAGATGCCAGTGTGCTAGCACCTTGGTGATGAACAATTGACAACACGGTGTGCGTGTGACGTATCTCTCGACAGGTTGTGGTTGTAGGTGATAGATGGAGACAAGGTACATGCGGCGACGAGTGAAGAACGAGGATAGGATGCCGTGCCGAAGAACCGTGGGGGCGGAGAAGGGCGGATCGAGGCTTGCGTTCGAGGGACAGGCGATCGTGTGGTGTACGTCTACTGTACCTGGCTACACGGTGGGAGGACGTCGAGGGAGGTTTCCAGATTACGCCATAAAATCCGGGGTTCGCTGGTTGAGCCACAAAGCCATGCATCGTACCGGGACGCTCGTGCGGCGTGCGTTGGCCGAAGATGGAAATTCTGGCGATCGCGATACGATTTCGGATGGTCGTGCGGCAACATCGCGAGGATCACATCGCGGAGATGGAGGGATCGCGGACATCGCGGAATTTGCCATGGAGGACGTAATTGGAATTTACGCCCCTACGTTGGATTTTATTTAGCGTAGGGGGTTATGTGAAAATAGGTCGTGCCACCTTTTGGAGATATAAATATGTGGCACCTAGGGTTGAGAAGGTGGGGACGTTTTGGACTCGCCGCGAGTTACTATTCACGCGTGAACAGTACCCGTGAATAGTACTCGTGCCCCGGGGTTCCATGTTCAGTTTTCCTCTGTCCGGTCTAGCCTAGGATTTGAATTCTAGTGAGAGATTTTTATTGATCTCTCCGATTAAGAGAGGGAGGATGTTCGGGCGGAGGCTAGATGCACTTTTGTAAGTTCAATTACTCAATTTAATTTTTTATCTATAATGATTGATCTTGTGTATCTTGATTTGTTCTTTACAATTCTCGTTAGCATCTGACATAGTCTACTTGTTTTATTTTTATCTCAAGATCCGTAAGTCAGATTGACGTGATTCCAGTTAGGTTAGTTTCGTAATTTCATCTAGTTTAATCTGACAAATTTTTAGGTCGATCGGAGTTACGGATTTTCGTCCACATCAGGTTTACTAGGTACATAGAGTTCTGTCCAGATTTAAAAAATATGATTTAGTCAGGTTTTGTGTTTAGAGGAAGGGTTATAAATTTTTGGCTTCCACGATCATTCACCCCCCTCTGGTCGCCCGTTTCGATCCTTCATGATTGTTAGTTCACCGTGATATAAAGCCAAGCAGTGTATTGCTGGACACGGACATGTCGCCACATACTCCATGCGTCCCAGAAAGACGGTAGTTATAGAATTTGAATTTTGTCCTAGAAAGACCAAAGACCGTAGTTATAGACCATCGGCTAGAGAACTCGCTAGGTGTCAGATCATGGGACCCAATCGGTACAAAGCCACCACACCGTTGAAAAAAACAATCGGCCACAATCTCTGCATGGAGGCGGTGCTGTCTCGTCCACTCATTTCAGTTTCCAGAAAACTCCCTCACAGTCCCGTTGCCTCACACGTGGAAACTGCAGCTAACCTCTATAGGGGTATTTTCGTAATTTCTCATTGTCATTGGTTCGTGCTCCTTCCTTAAACTGCAGTCTTTCTAGGACGGGGGAGAATCTCAGATCAACGGAGTTATCGGCACAATTGGATGGAGTCGTACGGCTGAAGCAATGCATGATGCATATTAGTTTGGGTTCACTCGCTCATTAGCAGAAACAGATAGTTGATTGTAAGTAGCATGACTCAAGGTCAGTCCGAGCTCCGTAGTGCAAATGTACAGACTATCAAAAAAATTTTGTTTGAAAAAGAATATGTACAGACTAGCAATTGCATCTCTGTTTCTCAAAATTCAGACAACGTAACTGAGAAAAATCCATCTGGGCATGGAAATGGTCTTAAAGTGACCTTTTCTGCTTAGGCCCTGTTTAGTTCCAAAAATTTTTGGCTTTTGGCTACTGTAGTACTTTCGTTTTTATTTGGCAAAAATTGTCCAATTATGGACTAATTAGGCTTAAAAGATTCGTCTCACGATTTCTCGGCTAACTGTACAATTAGTTTTTTTTCGTCTACATTTAGTACTCCATGCATGTGCCGCAAGATTTGATGTGACGGGTACTATGCAAAAAATTTTGGTTTTTGGCTTCAACTAAACGGGGCCTTAATTGATGGGGGGCCATGAAATGAAAGATGCCGATTTTGAAGACAAATACTCTGAGGCAAATTGATTAAATCTGAAACTAATTGCTGTGGCGATGCCTTTGCAGAAGTGGCCTTCTCCACCTGGTGCAGCGCCGTCGGACGTCTACAGCTGCTGGAGCTGTTCACAAGGAGGACTGCAGGCCTGCAGCGGATCCGTCCTTTCCCGATGGCCTGGCGTGGACATCATCGACTTGGTCATCCTCCGCCGACCAGGTTGAGGCCGTCTGTGACCCGGATCTGACCGACGAGGTCGGGGGCACGGCTGAATGAACGAGTAGGGTGCTGTCCCTGCCTCTCAGGAGCACGGCCGAGGTGAGCCGGCCATACGTTGCTGAAAGCATAGAAATCTTTTTTTTTTCGAGGAGTTAATCCGCTTCAACATAAAGTTTAACTAATTTTATAGGAAATGGTACGAGCATTTGTATTTTTAAATAGGTTTAATACAAAAATATTTTCCATAATATCATAAATATCATTACATTTTTATATATTTATTAAATTTGAGATTGATTGACTTTTCAAAAAGAGATTTATATTTTTTTTGAATGGAGGGAGTACACTCCTGACACGTCAGGGCTGAGCTCGGTTGCACCTCAATATTTTTTTTTTGAGAGGAGCACCTCAATAATTTTGATCTTTTGTTCGGCGAAGGGCAGGCCCAAGTGGACGCGCCGTTTTCTGCAGCGTGGGCCTTTTCTTTTTCTTTTTCTTTTTCTTTTTCTTTTTGTCACAGTCCATCAAAGGAAATCTATTTTGTCACAGTTCATGATTCATGAACCCATGCAACTTCAAGAGAACCAAATTTGCTGGTATCCTAAACCTTTCAAAAATTAAAAAGGTATAGTTACCAAAATGAGCTTCTAAATTAAATTTCTGTTATACCACTATGTTTCTTACAATAAATTCTGCAAAATTAGACCACCACTTGGATATATTAGATAGTATTTTGTTGAAGAATATTTTTCACAAGAAGATAGAATATTTCCTTTTTCTTAAGAAGGATAATGTTCTCGGTTCATGATAAAATGTCCCGTCTTCACAAGAAAAATGTTCTAGTTCAGGAGAGCAAAATTATAGGTACATGTGAATGATATTCCATGATATTCATGTCCGTGGTAGAAACATAGAACATCTCATGGATGATGTGCGAACAGTTGAAATATACCATCCAACATTCCATGAATACTACATGAAAAACCTAAAAGACATTGCACAACTTGTCATGGGTATTGTCGGTGTTTCGAGAACTGACCAGTAAATTTAGCGCCGCGCTGCTGTAAGAATCGATGGATAGCACTCGAGACACAGGAAAATTATACTGGTTCGTGACGGAGCTCTACGTCCGGTCTTAGAGAGGTTCGAGTTCCTCGGTTCAAAGTGCTCGATGGGCTTATAACGAGGGCATTGAGTGTGTGAGTGTGAGAATCAAATGAGTTTGTGAGTCCGAGAGAGTGTCCAGAAAGCCCCTCGGAGAGCGATGGCCCGGCTCCCCTTATATATTCTTGGCGGCCGGGTGACAATCGAGAGGGAAAGGTTCTCCCGACCTGACTGGTCGAGAGTCCGACGGGAGGGGGGCGGTTGGCGTGCTCGGTCCGTGGGTCCCCTGCGTCTTGTCCCAGCTTCTGTGGCATGCTTGAGTGTCGTCGTGGGTTCCTATTCTCCACGTCGAGCCATGGTGCGCCGTAGTGGCACAGTGCGGGTTGTGGCCGTCCACATGCTGCCCTGTAAAACATGGGTGTATAGTGCACGTCGTGGCCTTTGTCCTTGCACCCGCTATCCCAGGGGAGCGTCATGGCGCCAGCACGTGAACAGGGTGGCCGTCCTTTGTTGACCGTCAGCCTTCCCAGTTCTGGTGGCGTCGTCCCCGATCACACGCGGACGGATCGAGGGTCCTTGGGCCTGGCTGGTTCCGAGGAGATTGACTACTGGTTGTGAGACCCATGCCTGTGGTTGGCATGGCCGTACATCTGCTCGTCGAGTCAGGTAGTGGTTGAGCGGTCCCGGGCCACGTCCTGGCGTTGCCCTGGCACGGAGTGGCCTTTTGACTTTGGTAGTGTTTAGGTCTTGTTTGGCATGACTTTACTCCTAAACTTTAGTAAGTCTATTAAAAAATCCAGCCAAACATCTCAACTTCAAAACTCTATAGAGCTGTCAACCCTATGAAGCTGTAGTACAAATAGAGGTGGAGTTTTGCAGCACCTCTTTTGCTGCTCTAAAATCTTCTTTTTTGAACTTCCTCCTGGAGTTGATGGGTAATTACCCACCAATACCACTGGTTACAGAAAAAAAAACGTTTCGATTCTATTCTTGTCTCGCCGCGCATCACATCTTCCCAGTCCCGCGCATCACATCTTCCAAGTCCAGCGCAGTTAGGATTTCCGCCGCCGCTAGGCAGACCGGCGGCCGCCGTCCACCCCCGCTGCCGGCCGGCCGAGCCCCGCACCCAGCCGCCTAGCTCCGCCTCCCGCCACGCCTTCGCGAGGCCCGCCGCCTGCCGCTGAAGCCCCAACACCGGAGATCCCCCGCCGGTCGCAGCTCCCCACCGACGGCCGCAGAGGCCCGCCGCTGGTCTCCTAGCTAGCCCCGCCCGGCCGCCTAGCTCCGCCTCCCACCACGTCTGCACGAGGCCCGCCGCCTGCCGCAGAAGCCCCGACGCCGGCCGCATCCTCTCGTCGTCGGAGATCCCCCGCCAACTGCGCTTGGCTTCACGGAGATCTTGATGGAGGAAGATATAACTGCTGTTGGCTTTGCGGAGGGCCTCGGCGTCATCTTCGTCACGACAAGTGCTGGCGTCTTCGCGATTAACCTGGAGTCAGGCCAAGTCAAGAAGATGTCCGGCAGAAGGCCCGTCCCTGACGTTGTCATTCCTTACATGAGCTTCTATACTCCAGGTAATTTCTAGTAGCCCTGTACAGCATTCTTGCTTAGTTGTGATTTTCAGCAATTTGTCACAAAAAAAACTGGGTTTGACTGGATACTCAACAGAATTGAGGTTATGAATGCAGAATGCTATCAAATCTAATATGATCTAAGTCAGTCTCTAACTTAGATAGTATTTGAAACTGGCTAGATACTGTTGATCCAAATCTGAGCTATGGCATGGTTATGAGTTTATCAATTGTCTCTTTTCAGATTAACATTCCAGTTTTCCCAATTGTTTGCATATGCTTGGTAAGGGAACTTGTGGAACTGATAGATGAATACACCCTTTTTCCTGCAGTGAACATCTGCCGTTTGCTATACAATCAAGAATGATGCTAACGGAATGTATCCATCGTGACTTGACTGATGTTTCGTGACCACACAACTTGTATCTGCGTCTGTCAAGTTATCAAGCACATGTGCAGCTTACTTCCTAAACTTAGCGCGTGTTTAGTTCCCACACTAAATTCTCAAAAAGTACTACAGTAGCCATCACATCGAATCTTGCGATACGTGCATGGAACAGTAAATGTAGAAAAAAAAAAACTAATTGCACAGTTTGGTTGGAAATTGCGAGACGAACGTTTTGAGCCTAATTAGTCCATGATTGAACACTAATTGCTAAATAAAAACGAAAGTACTACAGTATCCCAAATTCCTAAATTCTGGGAACTAAACACGCGCAAGGTAGTGTTTAGTTGGTAAAATTTTTGACGAAATGGTATTGTAGCACTTTTGTTGTTATTTGGCAATTAGTGTCTAATCATAGTCTAATTAGGCTTAAAAGATTCGTCTCGTGAATTTCGTCTAAACTGTGTAATTAGTTTTATTTTTTATTTATATTTAATGCTTCATATATGCGTCTAAAGATTCGATGTGATAGGAAATCTTGAAAAATTTTACAAAATAAAGTGCAACTAAACAGGCCCATATATCCTCCAGCATACATCACATATATATATTACTGAAAAGACATTACCTAGCCAGTTTCATGAATGACAGCTGTACCAGAAAAATCGTTACCGAATATGTTACTGATATTGTTGAAGAAAACTTACATATATTACTGGAAATACATCAGCAATGTATCAGCAATGTACTTCACTGCATGGACTTTCCTTTCATATTTGTGAGAAGTAGTTCAAATCGAACCAAGGACAAGAATGATAATCTACCTTTAAACTCCTCTTTTCTGGAGCTAGGGACACCTTTCTAGCCAAACACCTTCATCAGACAACTCCAACTCCACCCAGAGCTGGCTCCACCAAGAGTTCTGGAGTGGAGAGTTGGAGTCATGCCAAACAGGATCTTAGTTGACGAATTTTTTTGAGAAATGGTACTATAGCACTTTCATTGTTATTTGGCAATTAGTGTCCAATCATAGTCTAATTAGACTTAAAAGATTCGTCTCGTGAATTTCGTCTAAACTGTGTAATTAATTTTGTTTTTTATTTATATTTAATGCTTCATGCATACATCAAAGATTTGATATAACAGGAAATCTTAAAAAAATTTACAAAATTTTAAGAACTAAAAAGACACTTCGTGAGGTGAGCGGTCCAGGGGTGATGCCTCACCCGAGGACCCCGCGGTCTAGAAGGTGGTCGACGCATCCTAAGCCCTACGGTCCGTCGGGTGGTCGATGCATGCCAAGGTCCTTCGGTATGTCGGGTGGTCGTCGTGCTTCTCTGTCCTGAGAAGGGATGTGATGTGTGCACGTCCTATCGTGGCAGGAGCATTAAATGCGTCGTCCACCTCTGGTCCTATCCAGCCTCGGTTGGCGAAGGCCAGGGGTGGTCGAGGTGGGCCGCATGATGTGTGGTCGGCGGAGGAGAGTGGTCGAGGTAGGCCGCGCATGCTAGGCCGCCCAGAGCGCTTCCTCCTCTGGTGTGGGCCGCGCCATGCGGCACCCTGGGTATCTGCCACCTATAGTAGCCCCCGACCGTCCTCACGATTTGGGCCATGTTTAGTTCTCACCAAAATCTAAACTTTGGTACTATGCAAAAAGAAGATTTTCTTGTCACATAAACTTGCGGTACATGAATGGAGTACTAAATGTTGACGAAATCAAAAACTAATTGCATAATTTGGTTGTACTTTGCGAGACGAACGTTTTGAGCCTAATTAGTCAACGATTAGACAAATATTACCAAATACAAACGAAATGCTACACAGCAGTACTGTATCTACAGTAATTTTGTGGGCGCCGAATCCGTGGGTAACTAAACGAGGCCTGGGGTGCAATCCTGCGGGCGCTCTTTATTCAGAGTGCGTGTTTAGTTAGTGAAATTGGGTAATTTGGTTACGGTAGCACTTTCATTTTTATTTGTCAATTAGTGTTCAATCATGGACTAATTAGGCTCAAAACGTTCGTTTCTCGATTTTCAACCAAACTGTGCAATTAGTTTTTTTTCGTTTATATTTAATGCTCCATACACGTATCGTAAAATTTAATATGATAGCTACTGTAGCATTTTTTAGAAAAAATTTTGAGAACTAAACGCAGACTTAGGGTGCGTTTGCGAGGGTGGTTGCGGCCGGCTCGGCCCGCCCATGACGCCCAGGCCAGTCTTGGCCGGCCTCAACCGCTGCAACTCATCTTGTTTGCCTCCACCTACGAAACGGACCAGGCTGCATTCAGAACGTGTTTGCGTGCCTATACCATAGAAGTGTGGGTTGGTAGCCTTACCACCAGAGAAGGCCTCACAGGCATTTCGTCGAGCAGCTGGTGGGCACGGCGAAGCGCAGGTTGCTGCAATGGCCTGGGTGGTGGTGGCCGGCGTCGCCTGCGTCATCCACGACGATGGCCAGGCTCCCGTTGCTGTTGCTCGCGCCCACCGGTCGCGCCGTGCCGCGTCGTTGCTGCTGCTCGTGGCGGCCGCTCGCACCGCCAGGCCCACGGCGAAGACGCCCGCGACGACGACGAGCGCGAGGACTCCCGCGACGATGGCGAACACGACGCCGGCTTGAGTTGCTTGCGCCGCTCCACCTCCAACCTCCCCTCGCGCACGCCTCCTCCGCATTCGGCCCCACCTCCTCATCCTCCTCTGCCTCATCCCCGACGCGCCGCTCCGCCACCACCGGCAGGCCGCTCGACCAGGACGCGCCGCTCCGCCGCGGTGGGTGAGAAAGGAGTCGGAGGTGATTCCATCCCCACCACGAGCCCACGCGAGCCCAAGACGCGCTTCAACGAGCCAGGCTCTGAAGAAACGAAGGAAAGTCGCGTTTCCTGGGAGCCATGAGAGAGAGTGCGATTTGCATCGTTTGGGCCTGGCTCGCTGGTGGGCCCTAGCTCGCAAACACGGAAAGCTGCACGCGGAGGGCGCAGCCAGGCCGTCGGGCCAGGGTCGCAAACGCGCCCTTAGTGACATGCGTGGGCGTCTTCCGTTTGTCCATGCGCGTGGTCGTGGGGGGGTCAGACTCGCGCTCCGGGGACTCTAGGGGCGCGTTTGCGACCCTGGCCCCGGAGGCCCGGCTGCACCCGTGGGCTGCAAGTTGTCATGTTTGTCGTCGATGGCCCGCAAGGGAGCCTGGCTTCGCAGAGCAACACTCGACCTCTCCGCCTGGCTCTCTGGAAATGACCGAAACCCTCGTTTCTTCCGAGCCGCGCTCGTCTGCGACGCACGCGGGCGATTTTGGGCGGCGGCGGGGTGGCTCGCGTGGGCTCTGGCGGGAAGGGGAAACGTCTTCGCACGCGTCCCTGCTCTCCGCTCCCGCTCTGGCCGCCGCGCGCGAAGCGAAATGGCGGCGATTTCGCCGGCCTTTATATATGGGTTCCCACTCTACACTCTCTCCTTCTTCCACTCGGTGCTTGCTCTTCCACCTCCCTCGTGAGAGACCGGCGGTGAGTTGTGGTGCGTGGCGGTGGCGGCGACGACCTCCGGCTGGTTGTGGGTTAGGTCACCAGCGCCGAGTTTCTTCGCCGCTTCCCCGCTCCGGCTGCTGCTGGGACTTCGTGGCAGCGGTGTTCCTCTTCTTCTCCGTCCGCATCTGCTTCGTCTTTTTCCCGATCTGCATCCTCTACTTCCAGATCTGCCTCCTCTTCGTTGTTTGGACCCCGAGCCAAGGTGAAATCGACCCCTAATCTTCTTTTTTGTGGTGCTTCTCGAACCTATTAGGGTTTCTTGTTCGTTGTTGTTCATGATCTGTTAGGGTTTCATACTTGTTATAACTGCTTCATGCTCCTATTAGGGTTACTTGTACCTTGCTGTTCTTGATCTGTTGGGCTCGTGATCTGTTAGGGTTGTTGATCTATTTCAGATTTGTATTGTACCTTGCTGTTCATAACTGTTTGATGCAGTTGTTAGTGTTACTTGTACCTTGCTGTTCTTGATCTGAGTTTTTTGTTCCATCATTGGTCAATGATGTTGTCCACATAGTACTGGGAGGCATCACATAAAGATGCAGCCGTGCTTTTGTTGGCATGCATTCATTTCACAGTCATGTTGATGCCTAGCAGGGCTCATTAACTGAAATCATGTTACATTTTTACATGCTTGTAGATGGATCTGTCTTTGAGCCGTGACATGCTGTGTAGGAAGGCAGCTGCCTTGACTGTTGTTATGGTTACCTTTGTATCCACTAGGCTGAAAAGGAAAACCCCTGAACCTGAAACCCCACTGCCTAATCCTATAGCACTGGCCCTGATTAGGGATGAAAATGAAGAGCATAGACAGAGAACACTGAGAATGATATACAATTCCACTGATTCAGAGTGTATTTCTATGATTAGGATGAAGAGAGTTGCTTTTTTTAAGTTAGTGAGAACTTTTAGAGAGAGGAGTCTTGTCACTGATAGGGAGGGGGTGTCAGTAGAAGAGCAGGTTGCCATGTTTTTACATGTTGTAGGGCACAACCAAAGATTTAGGGTTGTCCACCAGTCCTTTAGGAGGTCCATCCAAACTGTCCACAAGCACTTCCATCAGGTGTTGTATGCTGTGGGTGAGCTTAGGAATGAAATGATAAAGCCAGCTAGCACTACCACTCACCCAAAGATTCTTGGAAGCCATACATGGAATCCATATTTTAAGGTAATTGTATACCCTGGGTTCATTAGTTACATTAGACCTATTGCAATGACTGACCCATGCTTTTTAGGATGTCATTGGCTTTATAGATGGCACTCATTTCCTAGCAAGGGTTCCTAGGCGCATGCAACAAGCTTTTAGGGGTAGGAAAAAGGATCCCACCCAAAATGTGATGGTAGTTGTGAATTGTGATCTGAAATTCACTTATGTCCTGGCTGGCTGGGAGGGCTCTGCCCATGATGCAACTGTTTTGGCAGATGCTGTAGCCAGGGAAGATGGCTTGAGTTTGCCAGAAGGTAATTGCACACCAACACTAATTACATATTCCATGGCCTATTAACACACACTCTCACAGTAGATGTCTTGTGTAGGTAAAATGTTCTTGGTAGATGCTGGGTATGCATGCAAAAATGGTTTCCTACCTCCCTACAGGGGGGTTAGGTACCATTTGTCTGAGTATGGCCCAAGGAACAGGCCCACCAATGCAAGGGAGCTCTACAACCTTAGGCACTCATCACTTAGAGTGACTGTGGAGAGGGCTATAGGTGCACTGAAGGGCAGGTTTAGGATCTTGGACAACAAACCCTTCCACAAGTATAGGACACAAGTGAAGCTTGTAGTTGCCTGTGCCATTTTGCATAACTGGATCCTAGGTTTTGGCATTGATGAAGTAGTTCCTGATGAGGAAGGTTTCACTACTTCTGCTGATCCAACCAACCTACCCCCAGCCCATCTGGACCAAGACTCTGTTGACATGGCTGAAATAAGGGATGCCATTTGCAATGCTATGTGGGAAGGGAGGGGAACAAACACTAGTTGATGTAATATGTTCTTGATTTTAGTTTCTGTACCCTGCTATGGAACTCATGTGTGTCATGCTGATGTAATAATTTGGTGGACAAAGCTGAGACCAATTTTATGCCTCATTCATTCTGTTCTTGAAACATTCTGTTCTTCATGATCTGTTAGTCTATGGTTAGTTCATACAACTGTTAATATTGTTGTCAGCCTGTTCTTGACTAATTCTGTTGTTGATTTTATTACATGTCAGTCCTAGGATGGATTCAGGTGCATTTGAGGGTGGGTTTGTTGCTGGTACTTCAGTGATGGAGCAGCTCATCAATGGTGGTTCTGCCCCTATTGTAGCTGGTGCTGGTGCTAGTGCTGCTGCCCCTGTTGCAGCTGGTGCTGGTGCTGGTACTGCTTCCTACCTCCTCAGCTGCTGGCCCAAAGAGGAAGAGAGGGAACTTCTCTGAGGAGGAGATGCTCATGTTGACTAACATGTTAGATGTTGTGAACAATGTGGCCAATGCTCTTAGGGAGACTGGACCTACCCATGTTGATGCCAATCTGTACCTTGCTGTGATGGAGATGCCTGGCTTCAGTGAGGAGGCACTTATTGTTGCCTACACCTTCCTCCTGGACAACAAGGCCCAAGGCAGGGGCTTTGTGAACATGAGTGATGCCCACAGGGCCCTTTGGCTTAGGACCTTCCTGGCCAAAAACTACTATGTGTAGTTTCACTACACATGAAGGGCTAGAAGGCCAGGAGGGGCTTAACTGTAGAGATGTATAGTTCCTCCATCCCCCCTCACCCACTCTCTCTTCTTTTGATAACAGGACCTTTTGTGCAGTCTGCTTGTTCTTTTGACACTTGACCTTGATGGTGTAGTTTGCCTAGGAGGGTGGCTAACAATAGGCAAGAATTTGGGAACATTTGAGCCCTTGGCTGTTGGGCTGAATTTGGTATTATAAGAAACTTATTTGTAGCCTCTGTTGGCTACTTTTTATTTGATAACTAGTTGCATTTTTTTGTTGTTTATGCCTCTGGTGGTAACTATGGGATTTAAAGGCCTATGATGCATAAAACAAACTTGTGGTGGCTACCTTATTCTTGTTTTGATGGTTTACAGTGTTGTGCTTTCTTCTTTATTTGCTCAGTTGTACTCCACAGCAACAACATCCTCTTGTGATGGCTGATGGCAGTGAGTGCAACTGTTGTTTATTTGCCTCTTTATTTGGTTCTTACAATTCTTGGTAGCCACTAATGACTAAACAAGGAAAATAACAGCTGAGGCTAATTTTTTTATCGAGTTGCCGATGATGTTCACCATCATTCAAACTGAATGGTCGACTGAGGTATGTCATTCAGACCACTTATATATTCTACATTTGGTTGGTTTCAGAGAATGCCTCCTTGCTATGTGGTCTTTGAAGGGAAGAAACCTGGGATTTATTTTACATGGTATGAGTGTGCTAAGCAAGTGCTTAGGGAAGAAGGGGCTATCTATCAGAAGTACAACAACTATGATGATGCTCTTAGAGATTTTAATGCAAGGGTACCTCAAGAACCCTTGCTGTTACCAATTCATGCCCCTCATGGGGATGCATCAGCATCCCATGAACTGGTGATAGGTCAAGGTTCTGAAATCTATCCTCATTCACCTGAGCTGCAAGGCTGTTGCAAAAATGCTGTCATCTTGATCTTGTTTATGGTTGTAGTTGGTCTGTCACTCAAGCTGTTCATGTGCCACAGCTGTTGTTTTAATTAGGCCGATGATGACACAATAGGATGACTGCATTAGCTGGCTACATGTCACTTTAATTCATGTACTCTCTTTTCTGTTAACTTGTTGCCCTTCTCGGCTTGCCAAACTACTTAATTCTGCTACTGTTCTTAATTTGCTTCTTTGATTATGCAATGTAGCCGGCAATATATGTGTTGATTAAATGGAATTAGTCTGAGGTCTATGTCTTTTATATATTTTCATTCAAAGTGTTTGCTTCTCTATTGATCATGCTGTTCTTCCTTCTCTTTGGGCCAGGCCGAGCACAGCAACTGGCAAACACAATCTGTGCTTGGCAGTTGGTAACGGTTGGCGTTTGAGCCCGGCTGAGTATTGGGTCACAAACACCAGCTCGTCTAGGTCGGGTTGAATCGGTCCAGGTGCACAAACAAGCTGCGTTGCAGCAGTTGGGGCAGACCTGCCCCGGTCTGGTCCGTTTGGGCTGGCTAGGCCATGCTGGGCCAGGTGCGCAAACACGCCCTAGGTTGCTTATAATGCAAGGGGTGGCCGTTGCGTGCTGTCTTGTCACGGTGCCTTCGTGGGTGGTGCACGCGCCTGCCAGTCGTCAGTCGCCTGGGGCGCCTCAGGCTTCCTCGCGTGCCAGGAATCCTGAGGTCTCGCCTGGGTCGCATTGCCTCGTCGAGCCTGCCTGCAGCAATGCTAGCTCTGCACCCTTCGGGGAATCTCGAGGCTTTGGCCACACGCTGGGACGTGTCTCTGGCCATCCCATTTCACGCCACGTGGCTCGGGGTTCACGCGTCGCACAGTCATGTGCGAGCCTATAAATGAGGATTCCCCTTCTGTTTCGAGCCGGCCAAGGCTGTGTTTAGTTCTAAAAAGTTTCCCAAAAAATGCTAAAATAGTTATTACATTGAATCTTATGATACATGTATGGAGCATTAAATATAGATAAAAAAATTAATTGCACAGTTTGGTTGGAAATCGCGAGACGAACGTTTTGAGCCTAATTAGTCTATGATTAAACATTAATTGCCAAATAAAAACGAAAGTGCTACAGTAGCCAAATTCTCAAATTTCGCGAACTAAACACGCACTAAGCTTTTTAGGCATACCGTGTGTTCTGAGTAGCTAGAAGTAGGACTTTGTTTGGCAGAACTTAGGCTTAGTTCCAAAAAGTGCTACAGTAGTCATCACATCGAATCTTGCGATACGTGCATGAAGCATTAAATGTAGATGAAAAAAAATTAATTGCACAGTTTGGTTGGAAATCGCGACGACGAACGTTTTGAGCCTAATTAGTCCATGATTGAACACTAATTGCCAAATAAAAACAAAAGTGCTACAGTAACCAAATTCTTAAATTTCACGAACTAAACACGCACTTAGAGATAGGATGCGGCCTTCCTAGGGCCGATTGCGCTCGCCGGCCGTTGGTGGCGCGTCTCCTAATAACGGGTGCTAGAAGAATGCTTGCGAGCAGTGGGGTATGAGATGGTGCGGTCGCCGGTTCCATGGCCGTGGCGCCTTGCCACTCTCCAAACTCTAACAATTCGGGCGCGCAGGGCGAATGTTGGCTAGGGACGTCTCCGGCCCGCTCCTAAAGTCTATCGGCAGCCTGATGGTGCACCTTAGTCTTATCGAGAGACCATTCAATGGATCTCGGTAGCTGGGCGATATGTGGAGGGACTTTTGCACAGTCCTGGTAGCCCTTTCACATCATAGAGGACATGATAGTGGTGCTTGCTGGAACCGGGTGGCTCTGCTCCTCTCTACCCCCTGCGTACCACGACCCAGAGGCCGTGGTGCAACCAGAAGGCTTGCGAGGTGGATGTTCCACCTTGTCCTCCCGCACTTGTAGCAGCCGCCTCCGAGGCCTTCTGTGATACCGCCGTTATGGTGGTATCGAGTTTTTTGTACCTTGTAAGCGGTCGTGGCCGCACCCGCTTTGTAAACGTTTGTTTGGAATAAAGCATGTTCTCTTTTGGAGCGTTTTGGTTCTCCTGTGGTCGGGGTCATCCCCTGAGCCGTTTATTCAGGATTTTGCTTTGTTTTCCTGGTCCCAAGGCTGGGCTCGAGGTCACGGGCATGAGTAGCCCCTTGGGTCGACGCCGTGCCTGTGGATGAGGTTGGGTCGCGCCCTGATTGCTTTGGTTGGGGTAGCTATCCGTTTGAGAGGCCTGCCCTTTGTCGAGCATTAGAGGGTAGTTTGAGCGGGAATCGATTGCCCTCTGCTCTGTTTGGGCTTTGGCTTTGCCTCGTTGGGAGATGTTCCGTAATCCTTGACCACCTATCCAGTGGGTCCCCGACACTGCAGCAGTGGTCAGGGGAATTATCCATGCTGGTTTTTGAGGTCGATGACTTAAATGTTAGATGAGATGGTCGGGGGGCTTGGCACCGACATGGTCGAGGCTGGTGGGGCCCATCTTCCGTTGTTCCTGGCTCTTTTATAGGCCTTGAAGATTCGGTAATCCTTTAATGGACTGGTTTTTTGGTCCCACGCGGGGTGAGGCTGTCCACCGCTAGTCTTGTCGGCCGAGCGGTGCGCCTCTTTGAGCTTGAGTGGGTGGTTCAAGTGGGACCTGATTGTCCCTGGCTTCATTGCGAAGTTTGGCTTTGCCTCGCTGGGAGACGTCCCATAAAATCATCGACCACCTATCCCGTTGGTCCCCGACCACTTCAGTAGTGGTCGGAGGGAATGATGCCTCTCCTCGATGGGAATAACCAGGGCTGGCTTCGAAGTTGACGACTCGAACACAAGGGGAGATTTTTAGGAGGCTCAGCACCATCTCGGTGAAGGCCGCTGGGGCCCATCTCTCCTTGCCCCTAGCTCTTTTGTGGGCCTGGAACGGTCGGGGACCCTTTCGCGGGCTGGTTTTTTTGCCCCACGTGGGGTGAGGCTGTCCACCGCTAGCCACGTTGCCCGAGCGGTGCGCCACGTCGAGCATCAGTGGGTAGTTTGAGTGGGACCCGATTATCCCCTGCTTCATCGTGGAGTTCGGCTTTGCCTCGCTGGGAGACATCCCATAAATCATCGACCACCTATCCCGTTGGTCCCCGTCTGCTTCAGCAGCGGTTGGAGGGCAAGATGCCTTCCCTCAGAGGGAAAAACATGGGCTTGCTTCGAAGTCAACAACTCGAACATAAGGGGAGATGGTCGGGATGCTCAGCACCATCCCGGTCGAGGCCGCTGGGCCCATCTCTCTTTGCCCCTAGCTCTTAGCGGGCTGCGAACCCTTTCGTGGGGTGACCCTGGTAGCAAGGATACTTTGCCTATCATGTGGCGTGCGGGTGAGAAGCCTGAGGGACGCCTTATATGTGGATTCATAGGGCGGTTGGTTCGCCTAGTCACGTTGTGCTTTGATGGCACAGGCTCACGTGTGGGCGTGAGCTGCAGCGTTCGGGCACATTCCCCAAAGGCGCGTGCGGGCAGTTAGTGCGGATTCTTTGCGGGGGCGGTTCGCTTCCCCGGCTACAGCGGCTTTAAGAGGGAGGAGAAGAGGGCAAGAAGGGAGGAAAAGGGAAACCTTGAGGATTACCTCGCCCTGTTGCTGCTCGTAGTCAGCTCCCATGACCGTCATCTCGCTGCCTCATCCATGCTCTGTCATTGCTCGTTGCCTGCTTCTGCAGCCACCGTCCTTCCTCCTCAAACCTACAAGATGGGCTCATGGGTGCCATCGGTCGTGACCGAGGGGAAGCTCCTGGAGTTCGTGGAGAAGGGTCTCCTCCTGCCCAAATAGGTGGCCCGGTGGAGAGCCACCGCTGGAGAGCGATTCTCGTGGCCACAGGGCGGGGGAGGCGGTGTCCTTCCTCGATTACCACAAACATTGGTATGGGCTGCCAATGTCTGACTTCATCCGCGGGTTCCTCCATGAGCACCAGGTCGAGCTGCAGCACCTTTCGCCCAACGCGCTGCTTTAGCTGGCCGACTTTGTGGTGGTATGTGAGGGGTTTCTTGGGATCGAGCCATCGGCACTTTTGTTCCAGTGAGTCTTTGAGGTCCACGGCTAGAGGGTGAACAAGAACGACTCCGCCCTTGCTCCCTTGGTGTTGGGATGCTAATCCTAGCGATGGAGAGTCGGATGGGGGGACCTCTGGCCAATGCCGAAAGCCAGTGTAAGCCAACGAGGATATGGCCCATAGTGATTTAGGGTTTCATAAATGGGATTCAACAACCTCCTTTCATGGGGTTCATTCTCCCCCTTTTATAGGTTACTGTACATACAGAGGTTCTTTTTACAATTGTGCCCTTGGATTGTATAGGCATATTCTAGGGATATTCCAGTACGTATGTAAGCCTGTGGAGGCATCTTAGGTCTTCTCCTTCTCCAACCATCTTGCTTCATGGGCCTTGTCCCGTACCCATTGGAGGCCCATCTGTTGTCCAGGGCGCGGGCGCCGTTGGCTTTCGTTAGGGCAGCGAAGGCTTGCCTCCGCCCATCTGCAGAGGCGTTCTAGTCCACTCTTCGCCTTCATCGCGACAGCCTTCGCCGTCGGCTCTGAGCCTTCGCTCAAAACTCGGTAGTCTTCGCCTATCCTTAAGAGCAGTGGCCTTTGCCGCTGGCTCCAAGCATTCGCCCGAGGTTCAGAAGCCTTCGCCAGCGAGGAGTCCCTGCAAGGTTCCTACAAAGATTTCTGTATCTTATAGGTTATTAATTCGCCCCTGGTATTTGTGGTAGTATGCCTTCGTGGCCTTTGTTGATGTTGACTCTTGACAATCCTTTTAAATTTATCTAATAACTTCAGGATGTCTTTCCACCAGATCCCTTCTTGGCCAATGATGGTAGACTTCCAGCTTCATAATAACTTTCCCACACAAGTGCCACCCATAGAATGTCATCTTTGTTGAAAAATTTAATCAGGTACTTCAGTAATAGAGCCTCATTCTTAGTTTTCAAATTGATTACTCCCAATCCCCCCTCTTCCTTTGATTTGCACACATCAGTCCAGGCAGCTTTTGGATTTTGTTTTGCATTTACATCAGCTCCCCTCCAAAGATAGAGTTTTCTAAATTTGTCAATCTATGCTATTATTGTGTTATGGACAGCAAAAGTACTCATGCAGAATGTAGGGAAAGTTGAGAAAACTGAGTTTGTTAATTGAAGCCTTCTAGTTTAGTTTAGGAAGGTTAATGTGGCAGCCAACCTCCTCTCACATCTAGTGACCAGGGGAGAGAAATCTATCACTTTTGGCTTTGTCAATGCCAAAGGCAGCCCAAGATATGTAAATGGTAATTTGCCTTTCTCACAATTAAAGGTTCTAGCCAAATGGTCCAATCTTTCTTCCTCAATGTTGATGGGTATCATGATTGATTTATTGTAATTAACCTTCAAGCCAGTTGATTCCCCAAAAGAATGTAGGAGAGCTTTGGGAGTTAAAAGCTGACTGCTGTAGTCTTCCAAGATTATTAGTGTATCATCTGCATATTGGATTATTGGGAAGTCAGTGAAACACCTCAGGGGGATGGGTAACTTGAGGAGATTAAGATCCTTGGCTTTGTTAACAATTGATTGGAGTAGGTCTGCCACAAGTACAAATAATAGTGGAGAGAGTGGATCACCTTGTCTGACCCCTCTCCTGCAATGACTAACCTTTCCTGCCTTTCCATTTAGTAATACTGATTAAGTCCTAGAATTTAGGATGTCTTTGATCCATCTAATCCTTTTATTACCAAAGCCCTTTGCTCTTAGTACCTAAATAATGGCTTCATGTTCCACCTTGTCAAAATCCTTCTCGAAATCAAGTTTTAGGATGACCAATTGCCTTATGGATTTATGGCACATATGAAGATATTCTAAACAATCTTGGATTGTTCTAGTTTTGATAAATCCATATTGGTTTTTGTGAATGATTTGCTTGATCACTTTCTATAACATGTTTGCTAGTATCTTGGTGATGAGCTTGAAGGATGTGTTGAGTAGAGAGATTGGTCTATAATTAGAAGTTGTGGTCGACCCTTCCTTCTTTGGAATCAAAGTAATATATGATGTGTTGATGCTCTTCAGGTAGATTTCTCCCTCAAAGAGAGCTTCAAATAGCTTGTAGTAATCTAGTGCAATCAAATTCCAACAGCCTTTAATAAACTCATTATTGAAACCAACTGGCCCTGGAGATTTGTTATTTGGAAGATCAGCTATCACCTCATCAATCTCTTGTCTAATGAAGGGAGTCTCTAATCCTCCAAGATTATTATTGGCACTTAGTAGGTTTCTCAGGTTGAATAGCATTGACTTGAATTCTAACTTTTCCAGTCTTTGCTTGAAGGCCTCCCAAAGAATTTGTGCCTTTTGTTCATGATCTGTAATATCAATACCTAAAGCATCTTGGAGGAAGGCTATAGAATTTTTCCTGTGATTGATGGCGACATGGGCATGAAAGTATCTAGTACTAGCATCTCCTTCTTTGACCCAGTTAATTTTTCCTCTTTGTTTCTAGTAGCATCTTTGTTGTCTGAGGTAAGAAATTAGTTTGGAGCTCAAAAGTTCTCTGAAATTCCATTCACTAAGTGACAGGTCTCTAAAACATTCAATATGTCCAAAAGTTTCAAGATCATTTTTTAGTTTTCAATTAATTTTGGCAAAGGAGGTGTGTTGGCTTTCCAAAGTCTTCAGAGATTTCCTCAAGTTCTTGCATTTAGCATTTATGGCTTTGGTTGGGTCATTTGGTAGAAAAGGAGCTTCCATCCATGAATGAGGACTGAAACAAAGTCATCTCTATCTAACCAGTGGTTGTCAAATCTAAAAATATGGCCTTTAGGAATTTTGGTGTTGATCTCTATTACACAGGGCCAATGATATGAGGTCTCCATGACCATAGCTTTTCACCATAGTGTTTGGATATCTCTTTGTCCAGGCATTTGAGGTAAAAAAACTAGTCTAATCTCTCAAGTAGGGGAGAGAGTTGTTTGTTTATCCATGTGTAATGTCTGCCATGAAGAGGAAGCTCTACCAGTCCCAGTGTGTTGATGGCATTGTTGAAAAGAAACATTTCTGTTATGTCCCCTCCTTCCTTGTTCCTATCTTTAGGTTTTTTATTAGATTTAAATCCCCTACTATGAGCCATTTAGTTTGCTCAGGCATCTGGATGTTTTTGAACCAATCAAGGAAGGCTCTTTTGCCAGTTGGTGTACAGGGAGCATAAATAGTTGTAAGTATCCATGAGCTATTGTTGATGCTTGAAATCATTTCCACTGAGATAGCAAAATCATTCTAAAAGATCTCAATGCCATTAAAAAGTGATCCCTTCCATGCCATCAAAATACCTCCTGAGGCTCCATCGGAAGACTTGAATACAAATGAGTCAAACCCTTGAGGACAGATATTTCTGAGGAAAGCTTGATCAATAGTCTCTTTCTTAGTTTCTTATAGGCATACAATGTCAGCTTTGCTTTCCATAATCTTGTCCCTAATGGAGTTCCACTTCTTTTCTGCATTGGCTCCTCTTACGTTCCAACATAAGGCTTTCTATAATCTGCTTGTCATTAAGTGGAAACAATTGCAAACTTGAGCCAAGAGGGGGAGAGTAGAATGCTCTCCCCACTAATCCCCTAGATGAGGGGCCAAGACCAACAAACAGCCAACAGCAAAAAAGAGAGAGAAAAAGAAGGCAGAAATAACAACAACAACCAGGAATTAAAAACCAGCCAAGGAACACTGGTCCAAAGTACCAAAACAAAGGCTTAACAGGTCTAGGCCAACATAACCAAAGTTCAACTAACATTAAAACAGAAAGGAAATTAAGATAACATTAAAAGAGCCAAAGCTAGTCAGCGTTCTTGTCCTTGTTGGGCTTCTCTCCATCTTCATCAACATCATTGTTTTCCTGGCCGTTCCCCTTTTTCTTGCAATGGGCTTGGGCTTCTTTCTTTTGTTGAGAGTAGCTTCATCGACCTCTTCAGCACTCATCTGGAACATCTTGATCCCAATGTCCTGTAAGGTGTCAGTTGAAAGTGTTGGTGGCTGAATCTTGCACCCAAGACAATTGGATATCTTACATCCATTTGGTTTGAAGCCATTTGTCTTCTCTCTAACCCTGCTCCTCCTCCTGACCTCAGAATCAACAATTGGGGATTGCATTTTGCCTTTTCTTGCTCTTTTTTTGCCTATGAGTGAGGTGGCCTAGGTCTCCTTAAAAAGTAGTGACTCATCAGTGATCAGAGAATCTTCAATGAAGCTCAGCTTTCCACATTGCTCATTTTCCTGGCAGGTGGTAGGAGTAGAAAGACTGAGCTTAGTGGAGTCCCATGGCTGTTGAATGAATGCAGAGAATTGGGACTGAAGCAGATTTTTGGCCCAAGAGTAACTGGAAGGGGAGTTGATGAACACCTTAAAAAATGGTGCCCACTGCTTTGGGACCTCCAATTTGGTTGTCTCTGAAGTTTCACCTGCCCTTTGATTGTTGTTTCTGTCCCTAGCCTTGCTGGCCAAATGAGGTGACTGATAAACAAGGGCCTTACTGCTCAGACCTTCATCTACAGGGGCTGGGTGGAAGCTGTCAATAATTTTGACCATCCCTAGTAGGATGTTACTAACCTGGATCTCCTGGTTCTGCTGCCAGTCCATGTTTTGCTCATTTTGTGCCCCTTGGATCTCTTCATCATTCATGAGTTCATCATCAGGTATTTCTAGGTGAAGAAAGTTATTCTGTTCCCCCAAAAGATGAATGGGCACCACTTCAACTTGATTTTCAGCAACCTCTTCTGCGTTGTCAAGCATAATTGGTTGGGGGTTCAGATGGTGCAGGTTGTTCCAAGATTACTTCCTGTATCATCTGATGATTATCCATCTGATTAGCCTCCTAGTTGTTCTGACCTTGATTAATGTCCACAACTGGGTGGATCAGGACTTCTCGAGGGTTGCTGATGGTCATTAAACTCCAAATTTAACCATCAACTATTTCATAAATTGACATGAAATGAATCACAAACTATAGTTATAGGGTTTGATTCTAACAAGTTCCACGAGTTTTGGTGCTCTCAATTGTTTTACAGGATATTTAATTTTTCATCGAGAAAAACTATCACAAATGATGAATTAGAGTACACCATTGCAAAAAGCTCGTCGAGCTGATCGAAACGGATATATTATTTGCTATATTTGAAGCCCGGAGTGAAAAGATATTAATTTCCCAAACAAAATCAACATGCTAGGTGGGACCCACGCCAACAGTACCATGCAAAGATAGCCGCTGACCAGTGGGCCCCAGCGCATAGAGCCATGCAGAGCTGGCCTGGACGTCGACATGGCCAGCTGGTGGGCCCCGCAGCGCAGCAGCTGTCGGCGGCGGGCGCCTTCTGCCTTTGCGCAGAGGAGACAAGGCGGCCCCGGGCTGTCCCCGGAAATGGGGACGAGCGACGGAGACGGCCTGTGAGGCGACGACACGCGGCGTTGTGGCCACGCTCGCACGCGTCCGTGACCGCACGGAGGGAAAGCGCTGGCGCAGGAGCCGCTCAGCTGGGCCTACGTGTCGTAGCAGGATTAGCCAGGGGACGTCCGTGCCTGTGCGCGCGTACGGAGGGCGTGCTGAGCTGCGATACGGGTCGGGTCTAGAACAGGTGGCAGCACGGGAATGGATGGCGCAAGGCGGCGGCACGGTTCGCCCGCCCAGGCGCGGTTGGGCCACCTAAACCGGCCGGCCCAGCTGGCCGACAAGGCCATTATCTCTCCAGTTAACAGAAAACAGCGCGGTTTTGACGGTTCAGCTCCGGTTCCGGGCCCTAGAGGCCGGTTCTTCTCTGGTTTTCTTTGCAGGTCGGCGTGTTGCTTTTTGCGTTGGATTGATTGTATGATTGTTAGGGTTACAAGGGGGTGTACCGTACCTCTGTTTATACAGGGGAGAGGATAAGGGCATGTATCTAGTCCTAGTCGGTTACAAGAGAAGAGTCCTAGTCTTATTACAGAATCTAGCTTTCATAGTAAGCCAACTAAGTCGATCTGGAATAGCTTTAAGTCCACGCCACCTTGTCTCGCGTCCTTCAACAGATCGTGGGCCATCCCAGGGCCCATCCAAGTAGTACCCCCGTGGGGAACCCCTAGGACCCTGGTCTGTCACCATCAATCTGCAATTGGGACAGGATGGGATTCTCATCCTAGGGCCCAACACCCAATATCTCCCTTTGCACCACCTCACATTGGATTGTCCAAGTTTCCCCCTCAAAACCAGGCACATGAGATAGGACTATGAATTGAGGAACAGTTTCAAGATCAGCTACTCTGGCTCCGACCAACACTCTAGCCCTTCGACGGTCATCAGCATGCCAATCTATAATTCTAGCAAAAGGAGCAAGTGCAGTTTCTATATATTCTTGATCCCAATAGTCTAGATGCATGCCTAGAAACATAAGCCCACATTCTTGGTTGAAAATGACTCTTCTCCAGTTCCTACCCCGATCATGCCTTTGAAATGAAATGTTGACATCTTGATATGGATGGGGGCTTTCTAGAACATAGTTGCCCCTATCATAGTTGGTATGAAAGCAAACATATGCTTGGCCTAGATGACATGGCTAAATATCCACTATCGGCACACGCTCTTGATCAACAAGAAACTCTCTAAGGACTTCTCTAACCACTACAAAGTCCAGAGGGTTACTAGGAAGTGGAGCGATTGAAGTGATTGCCACATTCTCATTACTAGGCTATGGGCAGGAACTTGCAATAGCTCTGACCATCAATGGGCGATTAGGAATGTTCTCCCACGTCATCCCTGGCGAGAGTCCGCTCGGCCCTTCATCCCTCGCGTCGATGTATGTGGACGGGTGAAAGGTCCTAATGGCTAGAGGGGGGGTGAATAGCCTATTAAAAATTTATACAACAACACTAAGCCAAGATGTTAGATAATTATGAGGCAAAGTGAATGGTGCGCTAGCCTACTAAAAACACAAACCATCTACCAACAATTCTAGTTGCTATAGTCTCTATGTCACACACAAGGCTAGGTCACTACCACTAAGTTAGTGCGCTCTCAAAGACTAACTAAAGATTCTCACTAACTACTAGACAAAGACACAAGCTAGCTCTCAAAACTAATTACACTAAAGAGCTTAGCTACACTAGGAAAGTAATGCAAGAGAGGTAGAGGTGATATACCACCGTGGCAAGTGATCAATCATAATGAATACCAAGAATACCAAGGAGACAATGAGGACACAATCAATTTTTCCTCTGAGATTTACTTGCTTGCCGGCAAGTTAGTCCTCGTTATGGCGATTCACTCACTTTGAGGTTCATACGCTTATAGGCATCATATGCCTAATCCGCAATCGGCTGCCGTACAACCAACACAACATGAGAATCACACAAGCCACGCGCAATCCACTAGAGTTGCCTTTAGCGCTCCACCGAGGAAGGCATAAGAACCACTCACAATTACAATGATCAGAGCTAAAGACAATCATCTTCCTCCACTTGACGATCCACTAATTACCAGGCCATCTAGGTGTCGGTAAACACCAAGAGTAACAAGCGAATCCCGCAGCAAACATAATCACCAAGTGCCTCTAGATGCAATCACTCAAGCAATGCACTTGGATTCACTCCCAATCTCATAAAGATGATGAATCAATGATGGAGATGGGTGGGAGGGCTTTGGCTCAGCTCATGAGGTTGCTATGTCAATGAAAATGACCAAGAGAGTGAGCAAGAGCCAGCCATAGGGCTTATATAGACGTCCCCTCAAGTTAGTGACTGTTAGGCCACTTAAGTGACCATCGAACCCGCAGACACGGGCTGTCGGACCGTCCGACACCAGGGTCTGACGTCGGCCATAGCCAATCACGCGTTGCCACGTAACCACGTTCAAATGAAATTGACCGTTGTTGCCAACGGTCGCCTGCCGCACGCTAAATTGAGCCTTGGACCCGCCGTCGGACTCCACATAGGGAGGGTACGATGCGGTCTAGTAAGGTCCAGACAGGGTCGAAACCCTCGGACGCCTGTCCGACGCTGTCCGTCAGACCCTAGGGGAAGTCCAACGCAGCCACGTGTCGCGTCCTCATGCGCCTTGCCAAACACTGTCACACCCCAAAATTTCTATTTTGGGTTGTGAATAGAAAACACTAAATAAAATTAATGGTTTTATGAACTTTCTAAAAATTTTCAACATTTAATTATGCTATTTATAATTTAAAATAGTGCAAATGTGTTTTCTCAAAATTTTAGAATTAAATATGATATGTTTGTTGCATTCATGCCTTTGCATTTAATTTTAATTGTGTGAAAAATAAGTTGCAAAATCCGATGATGCCTCAGAAAGGTTTTGTTCTATAATTCTAAACAAGTTTAAAAATTTATTTTATCAAATCAAGTTTCAAAATACTCATTTATTTATTTACGTATTTAAAAAAAACTTCAAAATTCATTTTGAGTCAAATCTCTTTTTAGCCTAATCTTTTATTCCATCTAATATGATCATCAAGTTCAGCCTAATCTATTCCTTTCCTTTCTCTACAAAATTCTTGGGCTTTCTCTATATTCTTTCTATTTCCTTTTCTTTGAGCTGTTTTCCTTGCATGTAACTTAATCTCAAGCATGCATGTCGTCAATGGCATCTAAACTAACTCCAATTTCTCTCTCTCTGCCCCACCGTTGCTGCCATGACAAGTACATTCAATTGCGCATTCAAAACCACAAAATGCCCACTTTGCAGCAAATTAAAATCTCCATTGATATTGATATGTCTTTTAACCCCCACAAATGAGAAACATTCGCCTCAGTAATGTTAAGCTCCGCCAGTTCCTGCATGCATGTTGTTTTATAGGGGTGACAGATGCGAGAAGAGCAACTGTCCACCTCAATCTATGAGCCTACCATGACACACCACCGCGTCATGTCGCGGGATACGCACCCGCGATCCCTATCCTTTCCCACCAAAATCACGTCGGACGGTTCACCTTCCCAAGCAAACCAGGACTCTTTTCCCACCGAGGGAATATGAGTCAAAAGGACTTTTCTCCGACCCGCCTGGGCCTAGAAGTCTAAGGGCCAGCCCAACAGTCTCAATGGCCGTCCCAATGTGGGATGGGCCCACAAGCGAACATGACTCAGGAACACGAGCATCAGTGGGTCCTCGACCCACAGTCGAGCCCCAGCCAGGCTGACCCTGCATGAAATCCCCACGAACAGGATATCAGGGTTCCCTTAAAACTATCCAGTTGACAAAAACCGAATCTCACAGCCTTACCCGCGAAGGGTCCGAAATAACCCCCGGGCGATTCTGCCCGAATCACTCGAGGGCTCGGTGAAACGACCCCGATTTCCACGAAGGGAAATCCACAGCGTCGAAGTGTAATAAGACCGTTGTAGATCATATTACCCAAATTTCAGTCGAATATCATATCCATACAACGATAATATCAGAGTACAAATAGTGTGGAATTACATAAATTATTACATCACCGCATTGGCGGAATCAAAAGTAGCATTCATTCAGAACAACTTGAAGATAAGATCGCCAGACTCGAGCGTAGGCACGAACCCTCATCCGTCAAACTCCTCGGAGCTAAACTCCTCAGTAGAACCTGTGTGCCAAAATTTATCAGTACGATTTGTACTGGCCACTCCCGACCCTATGAGCATTGCTTTGTGGAAATTGGATGCAAGTTGGATATAGTCAAGAGGAACCTATAAGGCTGGAGTTTCCTATGCATTTAGCATATCAAGTATATAATAGTATAGTCAAGTTCTAACACCATTCCCACAACTATTCCACCCATTCCCATTCCAGAGCCAGGTTTCGATCCTGGGATCGATATACCACCATCTCCACACCATCACCATACCATAACCATACCATCGCTCAGTCGACAGGCCAACTCCCTCTTGGCACTGTCTCAAGGCCCGTAGTCCCCCTGGCTACGACTGACACTCTCTCACGGGGGAAGAAGAGAAGGACTCATCTCACTATCTAGTTTAAGCGAAACCCAGGAAAGGTCCATAGCCGACAAGTCGGCACATGTATCGATCGATCAACCATACACTCTGCAAAGGTTTTACATAACCACAAGATCCGCCTTCCTCGCTGACCGTCGTCAACTAGGCTGATTCCGGCCGCTTGCTAGCCTAGGATAATGCCACTCTACCATTCAGCCCTGGTTCACCCCAAGTCAAGTCTGGGGTGGCTAAAACTGTGAGTCACGAGCCGGGTCCACAAGGTCTCCATGAAGTCTCAGAAGGGTGTGGGGGGGGGGGGGAAACCCTCCGTGCCCCATACCTCCTTACACTGTCCGCTATCAACCTAGCAGTAGTGGCAGTATCCTACCAAGTAGTCCAGCCGTCCCGCACCATATAGGGCGAGTGGTACATAAGGCTTCCTGGTGAATCTGAGTACTAGTAAGTCCTTAGGGGTGACCAAGCCAGAATGTCTGCATCAGGGTTTCCATTTACCGTGCCACCACAGCACCTCCATCCCGGGCTCCACCCGTCACAGGTTCACACCCAGGTCCACCTCATATACCATTTTACCCACCACAGGTATCCATTCTAGGGGTGCCCAGGTAGCACCCCATGGCAAGACTTGCCCCAGGCGCGTCGCATACTCCAACTTGGTCGACACAACCCTCACCCTCCACACACCCAAGTCACACACGCAGCACTCTCCCCATAGTCCAGGTAACACCAGTTTCCACCACGCACGTAGTATAAGCGTAGTAGAAGTATAAGTAGTGAAATATATATAGCAGCAAGCGTGTGTCTAGCCTAATAGCAGGGTGTGCAGGGGTAAGGTTGCGTCAAGGTAAAGGCTTTCAAGCAAGCATACTACCATGCAAGTCCTAGCATAATATAATTGTAGCAGTAAAGTGAAGCGATAGCAGTTCTATATTAGCCATGCGTAATAGGTGCTACGAGATTGGGTGTGATGTGGCACCTTCAGTGTAGTCGTCTCCGTTCTCCTCATGGTACTCACGGTCCTCGTCCGTCTGGTTCTCCTCCGAGTCTGCAAACGACCGCATTATAATTGCGTTAGCGACGTCTATAGAATAGCACAAAGAAGCAATGAAAATTCAAAAGAACCAAATGCACTCAAACATGGGTCCATTGCGTAGAGCTTGATTTTAGATGAATTTTGGTCCTGGTTTCGTATTTTTCCGAGGTCATATGAATTAGTTATGAATTTCCGAAGATTAAATCTATTTCTGAAAATGGGAAAAGGCTGAATTAATCCTGGGCTGACACGTGTCATGCTGTGGCTGGTCCACGTGGCTTGCTGATGTCAGCATGACGTTATCATCATGGTTCCGAGCTGACAGGTGGGGCCCAGCTGACGTCAGCATGACGTCATCAACATCGTCCACACCGACAGGTGGGGTCAAAGACTATTGGGTCACTGACAGGTGGGTCCGGTCAAAGTCAACGTCAGTCAACGACAAGTCAATGGTCAACGGTCAACAGTCACGGTCACTGACATGTGGGCCTGGTCTGCTGACGTCAGCATGACGTCACCTCGACTGTGCTGGCTTCTGACATATGGGTCCCACGTGACGTCATCATAACGTCAGCATCTGACGTGTGGGTCCAGGGTGTCCGTGTCACTGACAGGTGGGGCCAGGTCAATGGTCAATACGGGCTGGGTCCGAACTGGGCCGGTTGGTCTTCGGGTTGGGCCGGTCTGGGCCAGGCCGGGCCAGACATGTGGCACGCTTTGACGCTGCCACGTCACGGCCGTGGGCTCTTACTGGGCCTCATGTTCAGGCTGTAGGCGTGGGCTCGACTCACGGTGGACCCAAGTTCACGGTCCATGGACCGTAGACTGGTCAACGGTGGACCGAGTCCATTGTCTGTTCCTCTCGGCTTGGCTCATATGCACCGAGTTCACGCAGGGGTGTCAGCGAGAGGGGGAATGTTTCCCCTGTCTTTCTCCCACGGCGGCGCTCCTACCGGCGGCGAGCTTCATAGATGAGCCTCCGTGGCGAGGCTGGTGCCCAACTGGGAAGGGGAAACACTACCCTAGGTCACGGCGATCATGGTCCTGGGGCCCTAGTGGTGGCTGGGGTCTTCCAAGGCGTTGACCACGGTGGCTGGCGGCTCGGCGGTGCCCGCCGGTGGCAAGTTCGCGCACGCCGGCCCTCCAGTGACTAGGCTGGGCAGACGATGGCTCCGGTGGGTTCATGGGTGCACGACGAAGGCGTCCAGGGCTCAAGCGAGGCTTCAGACTCCCCGATGGCCGTTAGGGGCTCCCCGGTGGCCACGGCAACCATGAAGATGATGGCGAGGCACACGGGTGCGCTACGAGGCTCCGGTGGGGTGGTCACGGTGTGCGCGTGGGTGCATGTGTTCCTAGTGGCTGAGGCAAGGCACTAGCCTACGTGCTCCAGGCGTGGAGCGCCATGGCCGACGGTGAGGTCCGGCGGCAGAGAGAGACCGGAAGAGGGGAAAAAGTTCACCGTGGGTGGCGTGGAAGACTAGATGGCGATGCTATGTCGATGCGAGGCCGTGCAGCTCTGGTGTGGCCGTGCAGTGCCGTGCCGAGCTGCGTCGGTGACGAAGCGCCGGCGTCGTCTTCGGCTCCGACGACCTCCCCCTCCGCGGCGGCTTCGATGCTTTCTTCCTCTCCTTCCTTCCCCTTCTCCCTCCTCTCTCTTGGTTCCGGTGCGCAGCGTATGGCCACCAAATGGCGGCGGGTGATGGACGATCGCTAGGGCTCTGGGGCTGGGGCTCTTGTAGCCGGTGCTCCGAGCTCCACGGCGGACGGCTAAGGATTGCACCGAGCAGATCGAGTGGCTTTGCGGGGCGTGGGTGGTTGGCATGGCATTGGCGTGGGCGCTGTGCCAAGGGGGGGGGGGCAAGGCCATGGCCCGGGCATGACCCCCTAGCCCGCCCTGCCATTGCTGTCGGGGCTCTGTCACGCGGTGATCGTGCACGGCGTGGAGAAGAGGAATAGTAGGGCTGACTTGTGGGGTCCAGCGGCAGCGGCTGCAAGCGGAGGCAGGGAGACGCGCGGGCGTGGGCGTCGTGCGGCTGAAATGCAGGGTCCAGCGGCAGCAGCAGCGAGCAAAGGCGGGGAGCGCGCAGGCATTGCTGGGCTGCGAGCGGGGCCGCGCGCGCGCTGGGGCTGACTAGGCCGAGCTGCCTGGGCTTCCGAGGCCTTCTCCTCTTCTCTTTTCTTTTCTATTTTTCATTTCTTTTCCATTGTTTAAATTCAAATTTGGTTTAGAATTCGAATTTAAAACTGAGGTAACTTGTTCATTGGAGTTTAGGGAATTTTGTTTAATAATAAACTTTATAGAATTGTTAAGCATAACATAAAGCAATGAGAATCCAAATCACAATTTAAGTTAATCATGTATGTAACATCTATTTAATAGAAATTAATAATCATAATCAACATATGACATGCTATGCTTATGTATTGACTTAGGTTGGGTTACTTCTAATGCAACTCCTGGTTGGGTTACTTTACATGACACTCATCATCACATGGAAGTTTTGAGAAAAATTTTGTAGTTGGTATTTTTTTTGGTGTGTGAATTTTTGGGTTGTTATAGTCCTACCCCCTTATCAAAATCTCGTCCCCGAGATTAAAGCGTAACGTACTCTTCGAAAAGGTAGGGATATCGTAGCCGGAGGTCAGACTCTTTTTCCCATGTTGCTTCTCTCTCAGTATGATTACTCCATTGAACCTTGCACATAGGAATAGTCTTGCTACGGGTCTCTTTGGTATCTCTGCCCAGAATTCTGATATGATGTTCTTTATACTCAAGTGTATCTTGAATGTCAAGTGTACCAGTTGGGACTGCTTCATCGGGTACTCTTAAACATTTGCGTAGCTGGGATACATGAAATACGGGATGTACACCCGTCAATTCCTCAGGTAACTCAAGTTTGTAGGCGAGCTTTCCAATTCTCTTGCAAATCTTGTATGGGCCAACAAATCTAGGGGCAAGCTTGCCTTTCACATGGAATCTGATCGTTCCACGTAGCGGGGATACCTTGAGATAGACGAAGTCCCCCACATTGAACTCCAGTTCTCTTCTTCTTTTGTCAGCATAGCTCTTGTATCGACTTTGAGCAATTCTCAAATTCTCTCTTACCTGAGCAACTTCTTCTTCAGCATCTTGAATCTTGGCGGAGTCAAAGAACGATCTTTCTCCCGGTTGGGACCACATCAAAGGTGTCTTACAAGGTCTGCCATACAGAGCTTCAAATGGTGACATCTTAATACTGGCTTGGTAGCTGTTGTTGTAAGAGAACTCTGCATAGGGTAGGCATTTCTCCCAATCAGAGTCATAATTCAGTACACTAGCATGAAGCATGTCTTCTAAGATCTGATTTACTTGTTCTGTCTGTTCATCTGTCTGTGGGTGGTAAGCGGTACTAAAATCAAGTTTGGTTCCAATAGACTTGTGCAGAGCTTCCCAGAATCAGGACACAAATTGAGGACCACGATCAGATACAATACTAGAGGGAGCTCTATGCAGTCTGAGGATATGCTCAACATATAGATCCGCTAATTTCTCGGCGTTGGTCTTGGTCTTTACTGGTACAAAGTGAGCAATCTTGGTCAAGCGATCAACAATCACCCAGATGGAATCATTGCCTTTCTGTGAACGAGGCAATCCAACTATGAAATCCATGGATATGTTCTCCCATTTCCACTCGGGTACGTCAAGAGGCTTTAGCAATCCTGTAGGCCTTTGATGTTCCGCCTTGACTCTGTTGCAGGTGTCATAACGTGCCACCTGTCCTGCAATGTCTGTCTTTATGCCTTTCCACCAGAAGTGTTTCTTCAGGTCTTGGTACATCTTTGACCCTCCAGGGTGAATACAGTATTTGGAATCGTGAGCTTCCGACAGAATTTCCCCTCATAGTACTGGGTCAGATGGAACGCATATTCTATTCTTGAACCAGATGGTTCCTTATTCATCTTCTTGGTGGTTGGTCTTGTAGCCTAGTTTCATCAGACCATGGAGATACTCAATCTCTTCACAACTTTTCTGAGCTTGACGGATGCGATCTGTGAGATCATACTGTATGCGGAGCTCATTCAGCAAGCCATGCGGTAGTATCTCTAGTTGGAAATCATCAATCTCTCCCTTGAGCTCAGGTGGTACTGATTCAGTGATCAAGGTGTGACAGTAACTCTTGCGACTAAGAGCATCTGCGACTACATTAGCTTTCCCCGGATGATAGTGAATTTCTAGATCATAGTCCTTGATCAACTCTAGCCATCGGCGTTGCCTCATATTCAAATCTTCTTGAGTGAAAAAGTACTTTAAGCTCTTGTGATCGGTGTAGATGTCACACTTGTTGCCTATCAAGTAGTGTCTCCAGATCTTCAAGGCATGCATAACTGCTGCTAACTCCAGATCATGGGTTGGGTAATGGTTCTCGTGTTCTTTCAACTATCAAGAAGCATAAGCTATCACTCTTCCATCTTGCATCAACACACAACCGAGTCCTTGACGAGATGCATCACAATAGACCACGAAATCTTTGCTGATATCAGGCAATGATAGCACAGGAGTTGTGGTAAGCTTCAGTTTTAGTTCCTAGAAGCTTTGCTCGCACGCGGGCGTCCATTCAAACTCCTTAGTCTTCTTCAGGAGGTTGGTCATTGGACGGGCTATCTTAGAGAAGTTCTCAATGAATCGGCGATAATATCCAGCCAATCCTAAGAAACTTCTGACTTCTGTCACATTGCGGGGCTGATCCCATTCTTTCACAGCTTCAATCTTGGCTGGATCAAGTACGACACCCTCAGCTGATAGTACGTGGCCTAAGAAGGCAACTTCCTATAGCCAAAACTCACATTTACTGAACTTTGCATAGAGCTGATGTTGGGCCAATTTCTCAAGTACAGTTCTCAGATGATGTTCGTGTTCTTCAGCGGTGGATAAATAGACAAGGATATCATCAATGAATACCACCACGAACTTATCCAGTTCATCCATGAAAACCTTATTCATCATGTTCATGAAGTATGCAGGAGCATTCGTGAGTCCAAAGGACACCACGGTGAACTCAAATTGCCCATACCTAGTCACGAAGGCTGTCTTCGGGATGTCACTCTCTCAAATCTTCATCTGATGATAACCAGATCTGAGATCGATCTTGTAGAAATACTTGACACCTCTAAGCTAATCAAGCAAATCATTAATCCTTGGCAGGGGGTACTTGTTCTTGATGGTGACTGCGTTCAAGTTCTGGTAATCAATGCACATTCTCATCGAGCCATCCTTCTTCTTAACAAACAGAACAGGGGATCCCTAGGGTGAAGCACTGGGTCTGATATATCCCTTCGAGATGAGCTCATCAAGCTATTTCTTGAGCTCGGCCAGTTCATCGACTGACATGCGATAGGGTCTCTTGGCAATGGGTCCTGTTCCTGGCAAAAGATCAATGATGAACTCTACATCACGGTCTGGTGGCATACCCGATAATTCTTCAGGGAATACATCGGGATAGTCTCTGACTACTGGCACATCATGAACTGTCTTCTCCTCTTTTTGTGATTCTGAACTTGCTTTAAGGGCACATAGGATAGAGGTGGACTTTCCAGACTAGGGTTCACATCTAACGACTTGGCCTGATGGGTGGGTCGCTTGGACATATCTAGGTGAACATGATATGATACCTCGGTGAATGGTTAACCAATCCATACCTAAGATGACATTTAGATTAGTGGAAGGTAGCAGGGTTAGGTCGGCTCTAAAGATAAGACCTTCAATGGTAAGACTCACTCCCTTATAGATGTGGGTGCACTTTAGGTCTCCTAAAGGTGAGCTGGTGATGATAGGCTCTTCACGTGGGGTTACAGATAGGTCATGATCTCGTGCAAACTTGGATGATATGTACGAACAAGTTGCTCCAGAGTCAAATAGAACTGATGCAGTATTGCCATTAACTAAAAACATACCGTACACAACGTTAGGGGCAGCTTGTGCTTCCTCGGCGTCCAGATGGTTGAGACGTCCACGAGTAGCTAATCCCTTGAACTGAGACTTCTGTGCAGCCGAGTTCTGAGGGCACTCAGCGGCTTTGTGACCTGGTTGGCCACAAGCAAAGTAGGTGAAAGGCGTACCGCCTATAGGGGTCGACGCGGGTGCCTTCTAGTTTCCAGTGCTTGGTGCGGAGCGGTTCTGTGCTGGGCGTTCGTTCACTGTGCGGGGACGGTTGAAACGGTCCTGACTGTTGCGGTCCTGAGCATAACAGTCCCGGGTGTAACGGTCCTGAGCAGGGCGGGAGTATTTGGCGGTGTAGCCTCCACTTCCCCTACTCGATCCAGGGTTATCATCCCTATTATGGCGAGAGCGTTCCCTGGATGGTGCATCTCTGTGGAACCTCTTGCGATCACGACCACGGAGAGACTCCTCAGGCTTACGTTTCCTATCCCTGTACTCTTCTCCAGCTTCAGCATGGTCCTTCTCAATCTGGATGCAGCGATCCACCAGAGCACGCAATGTGTTGCTCTCAATACCGCCAAACTTCAGCTTGATGTGCGGGTTAAGTCCCTTGCTGTAATAGTACAGCTTCTCCTTCTCAGAGTTCACAACATAAGAAGGTGCATAGCACAGAAGGTTGGTGAAACGAGTAGTGTACTCAGTCACCCTGTCCTTTCCCATCTTGATGTTGCGGAACTCCTCGGCTTTGGCCTCCATGATACCCTTGGGAATGTGATACTTAGTGAATGCTTCAGCGAACTCATCCCACGAGATGTGGGCAGGGTCCTCATGGGAGTCACTGAAACTGTCCCACCAGGCGTGTGCTGCACCCGTGAGCTGGTGTGTGGCAGCTCCAACACACTCATCATCAGTGAAAGTAGTGAGGTCAAGCTTCTTCTCCATTTCCTTGAGCCAGTCATCGGCTACAAGCGGGTCAGGGTCGGTGCCATCATAGGTAGGTGGCCTTAGCTTCAGAAATCCCTCTAGCTTCCTTTGGAAGTCGTTCTGCTGACCTCCCTGGCAACGGTTTGCTCCTTCAACAAGAGCTGCAAGAAGCTGGGTCTGTTGTGACATCACTTCTGCCAGGTTCGGTGGTGGTGGTGGAGGAATGTTCTCCTTAGGCGGCGGAGTATTCTCCAGGTGGAAAGGTATCCCCCACGTCCACAGCCATGGCCACAACCACGGTTGTTGCCACCACGTCCCCCATTGGGTTCTACTGGTTTAGGGGTGGGCGCACGTCCTCGATTCATTAGGCGATTAGAACGGTGGTTCAGCATCTGCAATCACGGATCATCGAGAGTTTAGTGCTTGTGCCATAAGTGCTTATAATTCAATATGATTACATGATTTTGATGATTTAAAGAAAAACATTTATGCTATCCAACACTCATTACAAAAGAAGCAATAAGATTCATAAAGATGCAATAAGATCCGAAACATTCATTACATGGTTTTTATTACATAGCATCATCTCCAGTAGCTACACTTGAAGACGTGCGAGAATCGTTCTACTCATAGAGTCTCATAATACATCTCATAAGGGGTACATCATGGGGTACAACTTACGGAAGCTACTGACATGACTCATGACCACGCAGGGTCATCTACTCTTCTAACTCATACACCGCAGCTGGGATACGACTGTTCTCGATCTCGATCTCCTCGTCAGACTTGTGAAGTTAGGACACGTACTTCAAAGCCTCGGCGACCTCCTCAGTAGGCTTGGCTCCAGGTAGGGTAGGGCAGGCGTCTAGGTTGAGGCGAGTTGGGGCTAACTCAAACTCCTCTATCCTAGGCTTCGTCTTGCTGTGAATCTCCTTGGGTAGCTGATCCCACATACCCTTCATCTCCCTGAGGCACTTCCTGTTAGACTTCTGCCAAGCCTGCCATGTCCTCTCACACTTGTCCTGTAGGTACTCGGTCTACCTGAGTGCCTCGATCAGGTGACCCTTGTTGCGAACAGCCTTCTTCCTGGACTCCTCTAGCTCCTGAGTCAGGGTCTTGTTCCGAGATTGGATCTTCAGCATATCAATCCCCTTGGATCTCTCTCTATCTCCTCTGCGGTTGAACTCAGCCTTCTTGTCATCCAACTCACTCTGCAACTCCAAGACCTTGCTGTCGAGGTAGCAGTTCCTGTTGCCTAGGTCGGCTGCTTTGTCCTGTAAGTCAGTGACCTTGGCTCTGTGGTCCTCCTCACGACGGTCGAGCTCATCCTGCAGCTTGGCAACTGTCTCCAGTAGACTAGCTCGCTCCTGTGCTCCCTGCGAATCTCGTTCCTGGTACTCCCACCAGAGGGCCTGGTCCTGACGTCTCCTCTACTCCAGCTGGGCCACATACCTATCCTGCTCCAGTAGGTGAATAGCTTAGACACGAAGGCATCTATCCTCCTTAGCAAGGATAACTCTACCTACTACGAAACTCTGCTCACTGGGGGTAAGGCTGAGGTCGAGGGCCTAGGGAAGTAGACGGAACTCTGTCGTCTTCAGGTGCTCGTAGTGGTCCCTCATCACTCTGCGAAGTGCCTTATGTGAGATAGCTTGTAGTCCCTCCTCGACTATGTCCTCTATAGTCAACTCGGTGAAAGCTGGGACAGAAGGTAAGGTAGTGCTAGCTGGGAACTCCACTAAGGTGGCAATCGGTCCTTCGATTCCTCCTTCCTTAGCTGGCTTCCCGGTGCAGGTGACCTTGACAAGCTTGTCGGGGACACCTAACGTGATGAGAACTCGACAGAGGGTCTGTGCAAAACCCCCGAGCTCATGTAGGTCAAAGGTAAGCTTGGCGTGGTCCAGAGGTAGCGGTCCTAGTGGCGGCCAGTCGACGTTTGTTGCCATCTGCATGTTTCAAGGGGACATGTGTTAGCAGGTCAATAAATAGATAAGCCTTGCATAAAAGTAAATGTAGGGTCGGTATATAACCGAAAGAAGGGTTGTCCACGTCCTATTCTATCGTCCATTTCTGAGGGTTTCGTCCTATGGTCAAGTATGGCTCTGATACCAACTAAAACGACCCCGATTTCCACGAAGGGAAATCCACAGCGTTGAAGTGTAATAAGACTGTTGTAGATCATATTACCCAAATTCCAGTCGAATATCACATCCATACAACGATAATATCAGAGTACAAATAGTGCGGAATTATATAAATTATTACATCGCCGCATTGGCGGAATCAAAAGTAGCATTCATTCAGAACAGCTTGAAGATAAGATCGCCAGACTCGAGCGTAGGCACGAACCCCTCATCCATCAAACTCCTCGGAGCTAAACTCCTCAGCAGAACCTATGTGCCAAAATTTATCAGTACGATTTGTACTGGCCACTCCTGACCCTATGAGCATTGCTTTGTGGAAATTGGATGCAAGTTGGATATAGTCAAGAGGAACCTATAAGGCTGGGGTTTCCTATGCATTTAGCATATCAAGTATATAATAGTATAGTCAAGTTCTAACACCATTCCCACAGCTATTCCACCCATTCCCATTCCAAAGCTAGGTTTCGATCCTGGGATCGATATACCACCATCTCCACACCATCACCATACCATAACCATACCATCGCTCAGTCAATAGGCCAACTCCCTCTCGGCACTGTCTTAAGGCCCGTAGCCCCTTGGCTACGACCGACACTCTCTCACGGGGGAAGAAGAGAAGGACTCATCTCACTATCTAGTTTAAGCGAAACCCAGGAAAGGTCCATAGCCGACAAGTCGGCACATGTATCGATCGATCAACCATACACTCTGCAGAGGTTTTACATAACCACAAGATCCGCCTTCCTCGCTGACTGTCGTCAACTAGGCTGATTCCGGCCGCTTGCTAGCCTAGGATAATGCCACTCTACCATTCAGCCCTGGTTCACCCCAAGTCAAGTCTGGGGTGGCTGAAACTGTGAGTCACGAGCCGGGTCCACAAGGTCTCCATGAAGTCTCGGAAGGGTGTGGGGGGGGGGGAACCCTCCGCGCCCCGTACCTCCTTACACTGTCCGCTATCAACCTAGCAGTAGTTGCAGTATCCTACCAAGTAGTCCAGCCGTCCCGCACCATATAGGGCGAGTGGTACGTAAGGCTTCCCGGTGAATCTGAGTACTAGTAAGTCCTTAGGGGTGACCAAGCCAGAATGTCTCCATCAGGGTTTCCATTTACCGTGCCACCACAGCACCTCCATCCCGGGCTCCACCCGTCACAGGTTCACACCCAGGTCCACCTCATATACCATTTTACCCACCACAGGTATCCATTCCAGGGGTGCCCAGGTAGCACCCCATGGCAAGACTTGCCCCAGGCTCGTTGCATACTCCAACTTGGTCGACACAACCCTCACCCTCCACACACCCAAGTCACACACGCAGCACTCTCCCCATAGTCTAGGTAACACCAGTTTCCACCACGCACGTAGTATAAGCGTAGTAGAAGTATAAATAATGAAATATATATAGCAGCAAGCGTGTGTCTAGCCAAATAGCAGGGTGTGCAGGGGTAAGGTTGCGTCAAGGTAAAGGCTTTCAAGCAAGCATACTACCATGCAAGTCCTAGCATAATATAATTGTAGCAGTAAAGTGAAGCGATAGCAGTTCTATATTAGCCATGCGTAATAGGTGCTACGAGATTAGGTGGGATGTGGCACCTTCAGTGTAGTCGTCTCCGTTCTCCTCACGGTACTCACGGTCCTTGTCCGTCCGGTTCTCCTCCGAGTCTGCAAACGACCGCATTATAGTCGCGTTAGCGACGTCTATAGAATAGCACAAAGAAGCAATGAAAATTCAGAAGAACCAAATGCACTCAAACATAGGTCCATTGCGTAGAGCTTGATTTTAGATGAATTTTGGTCCTAGTTTCGTATTTTTTCAAGGTCGTATGAATTAGTTATGAATTTCCGAAGATTAAATCTATTTCTGAAAATGGGAAAAGGCTGAATTAATCCTGGGCTGACACGTGTCATGCTGTGCTTGGTCCACGTGGCTTGCTGACGTCAGCATGACGTTGTCATCATGGTTCCGAGCTGACAGGTGGGGCCCAGCTGACGTCAGCATGACGTCATCAACGTCGTCCACACCGATAGGTGGGGTCAAAGACTATTGGGTCACTGACAGGTGGGTCCGGTCAAAGTCAACATCAGTCAACGACAAGTCAACGGTCAACAGTCACGGTCACTGACATGTGGGCTTGGTCTGCTGACGTCAGCAGCTGATGTCAGCGTGACGTCAGCATGACGTCACCTCGGCTGTGCTGGCTTCTGACATGTGGGTCCCACATGACGTCATCATAACGTCAGCATCTGACGTGTGGGTCCAGGGTGTCCGTGTCACTGACAGGTGGGGCCAGGTCAACGGTCAGCATTGACCAGTCAACGGTCAATACGGGCTGGGTCCGAACTAGGCCGGTTGGTCTTTGGGTTGGGCCGGGCCGGGCCAGACACGTGGCACGCTGTGACGCTGCCACGTCACGGCCGTGGGCTCTTACTGGGCCTCGTGTTTAGGCTGTAGGTGTGGGCTCGGCTCACGGTGGACCCAAGTTCATGGTCCATGGACCGCAGACTGGTCTATGGTGGACCGAGTCCATTGTCTGTTCCTCTCGGCTCGGCTCATATGCACCGAGTTCACGTAGGGGTGTCAGCGAGAGGGGGAATGTTTCCCCTGTCTTTCTCCCACGGCGGCGCTCCTGCCGGCGGCGAGCTTCGCTGATGAGCCTCCGTGGTGAGGCTGGTGCCCAACTAGGAAGGGGAAACACTACCCTAGGTCACGGCGATCATGGTCCTAGGGCCCTAGTGGTGGCCGGGGTCTTCCAAGGCGTTGGCCACGGCGGCTGGTGGCTCGGCGGTGCCCGCCGGTGGCAAGTTCGCGCACGCCGGCCCTCTAGTAACTAGGCTGGACAAACGATGGCTCCGGTGGGTTCGTGGGTGCACGACGAAGGTGTCCCAGGGCTCAAGCGAGGCTTCGGACTCCCCGGTGGCCGTTAGGGGCTCCCCGGTGGCCACGACGACCATGAAGATGACGGCAAGGCACACGGGTGCGCTACGAGGCTCTGGTGGGGTGGTCACGGTGTGCGTGTGGGTGCATGTGTTCCTAGTGGCTGAGGCAAGGTACTGGCCTATGCGCTCCAGGCGTGGAGCGCCATGGCCGACGGTGAGGTCCGGCGGCAGAGAGAGATCGGAAGAGGGGAAAAAGTTCACCGTGGGTGGCATGGAAGACTGGATGGCGATGCCGTGTCGATGCGAGGCCGTGCAGCTCTGGTGTGGCCGTGCAGTGCCGTGCCGAGCCACGTCGGTGACGAAGCGCCGGCATCATCCTCGGCTTCGACGACCTCTCCCTCCGCGGCGGCTTTGACGCTTTCTTCCTCTCCTTCCTTCCCCTTCTCCCTCCTCTCTCTTGGTTCTGGTGCGCAGCGTATGGCCACCAAATGGCGGCGGGTGATGGACGATCGCTAGGGCTCTGGGGCTGGGGGCTCTTATAGCTGGTGCTCCGAGCTCCACGGTGGACGGCTAAGGATCGCGCCGAGCGCATCGAGCGGCTTCGTGGGGCGTGGGTGGTTGGCATGGCGTTGGCGTGGGCGCTGCGCCAAGGGGGGGGGGCAAGGCCATGGCCTAGGCGTGACCCCCCTGGCCTGCCCTGCCAATGCTGTTGGGGCTCTGTCGTGCGGTGATCGTGCACGGTGTGGAGAAGAGGAATAGTAGGGCTGACTTGCGGGGTCCAGCGGCAGCGGCTGCAAGCGGAGGCAGGGAGACGCGCGGGCGTGGGCGTCGTGCGGCTGACACGCGGGGTCCAGCGGCAGCGGCAGCGCGCAGGCGTTGCTGGGCCACGAGCTGGGCCGCGAGCGGGGCCGTGCGCGCTAGGGCTGACTGCGCCGAGCTGCCTGGGCTTCCGAGGCCTTCTCCTCTTCTCTTTTCTTTTCTATTTTTCATTTCTTTTCCATTGTTTAAATTCAAATTTGGTTTAGAATTCGAATTTAAAACTGAGGTAACTTGTTCATTGGAGTTTAGGGAATTTTGTTTAATAATAAACTTTATAGAATTGTTAAGCATAACATAAAGCAATGAGAATCCAAATCACAATTTAAGTTAATCATGTATGCAACATCTATTTAATAGAAATTAATAATCATAATCAACATATGACATGCTATGCTTATGTATTGACTTAGGTTGGGTTACTTCTAATGCAACTCCTGGTTGGGTTACTTTACATGACACTCATCATCACATGGAAGTTTTGAGAAAAAAATTGTAGTTGGTATTTTTTTGGTGTGTGAATTTTTGGGTTGTTACACTCGGGGGCTACACCCGATGGGTGCACTCGCGCGCACCCTCTGGCGAATTGAAATACCCCCCGGGCGATTCTGCTCGAATCACCAGGGGGCTCGGGGGCTACACCCGTTGAGTGCGCTCGCGTGCACCCTCCGGCAAATTATCTCTGGCAGGTCAAAACACCCCTCGGACGATTCTATCCGAATCACTCGGGGGCTACTGTCGGGAACCTAATACCAGGGTACCCAATGAGGTGGAACTAATAACCATCGAACGTTGACACTTCCGGTAAGACAAGAACACTACTACACTTCTTGCCCAAACGATGGAAGATTGGTTCTGCCTTGCCCGACCACCGAGGGCTAGACTCTGCCTCGCCCGATGGCTAAGGGTTGGCTCCGCCTCGTTCGACGCCCGAGGGCGGGCTCTACCTCGCCCGACGTCCGGGGGCAGGCTCCACCTCGCTCGATGGCTAAGGGCAGGCTCCACCTCGCCCGATGTCTAGGGCGGGCTCTGCCATGCCCGACGACTAAGGGCTGGACTCTGCCTCACCCGACGCCCAAGGGCGGGCTCAACCTCCCCCGACGACTGAGGGCTAGCTCCACCTCGCCCGACGGCTGCACCCTGATCCTTTGTTAAGACGAGCACAGGGTACGACAGGACATTCGAGTCAACCATACTATCAAGGGCCATGCCCTGTGCGCCTACAGGAAGGTACCATCAGGATACGATGGGATGGGTGCTTTAAGCCCTTTCCGACATAACAGTGCCCAAATAGTGTTGTAGGCGTCAACTTTTGTCCCACAGTGTAGTAGGTGCCGCCTTCAGCCCTCGGGCATGGATACTGACACAGGCATACGACAACCGCTACAATCCAAGGAAGAACTCACATCATCTACAGTAACAGGCATATAGTCATTTCCCCATCTACCCCCGGCAGAGTCATGGCTCAGCGCCCTGACACCCCGCACCGTCTGCCGAGGGAGGACAGGACGTAACCACTCGCTGAAGCAAGGCCAGGGCATGGCCCTGTCAGGATCAGCGGATGTGCTATCCCTGCCATGATCTGCCATGATCTGCCATGACAGTGGAATAGGCTTAAGGGAAAAGGAAAGCTTGGCACCTCCGAAGGGCGACCACTACCGTAGGTTTTTTCCTCTTTCTCCCAGCTGTAAACCCCCTGCTCCCCCTTAGTCTATAAAAGGGAGGGCAGGACACCCCATGAAGGGGGGATAGTTTGACACACACAACACATCACGCACACAGCCAAGCAGCGACCGAGCTCTTGGCATCCTTTCGACCATTCCATCAGAGATTTGGGACCTTTCTCTCTCTCGACCGTTTGTACCCCCTACTTCGAACATTTTTTGGTACTGATAACACGAGCAGTAGCAGACTAGACGTAGGGACATTCAGTCCAAACCAGTATAAACCTTGTGTCCTTTAGTACACCATCCGGGCCTAACGCGCAACAATTATAAATTTACTAGCCGATGTTTGTTCGAAACACCGACACATCCTTAACCCCATCTAAAAAACTTCTACAAAGCCCATCAAGATTTATTCTTGAAAGTCATGGGGTCTTGAGGACTGTTCCTATCACAATTAGTAACTCTAGGATATGTCTAGATTTTTACATTTATGACATCTCAGAGATTCCTCTCTTGATTGGTAGACTAATCATGAGACTTCTATAGGAAAAACCACTACAAGGTCATTTAGACTTTAAGGTTGGGAATTCCACTATTGCCATTCCTCTTGCTTGTTCTGTTAACACAATGGTGGAACCCAAACCTAAACAAGACTCCATTGAGGAAGTTTTAATGGCGTCTCTAGAAGAGATGGCTCAACCTGCCCTCGATGATGAACACTTTGTTCAAGAAGAGGAAGAGCTAGCAGAGCCCATTAAGCTCGATAAAAATGAGCAGCCATTACCTCCATCAATTGAGCTAAAACCTCTTCCTCTTGGTCTGAAATATGTCTTCCTTCACGATAATCGGGAAACCCTGGTAATCATTAGTGACAAGCTCTCCGATGATAAAATACAAAAGCTTGTCACCATTCTTGAAAGATATAGATCTGTTATAGGCTACTCACTCCAAGACCTCAAGGGCACTAGCCCCACTCTTTGTACTCACCGCATCCCTATCGAGCCTGACTACATGCCTTCAAGGTAGCCAAAACGGAGACTTAACAACGCTATGTGAGAAGTTGTTAAGAAAGAGGTCCTTAAACTTCTACACACCAAGATTATTTATCCCATGCCTCATAGTGAGTGGGTTATCCCTATCCAAGCTGTGCCAAAGAAAGGAGGAATGACGATTGTTAGGAATAAGAAGAATGAACTCATTCCTCAACGAACTACCACTAGGTGGTGGATGTGCATTGACTACCAGAAGCTAAACAAGGCCACTAAGAAGGATCACTTCCCATTGCCATTCATCGATGAGATGTTAGAATGTCTTGTGAATCATTCCTTCTTTTGTTTCCTTAATGGGTATTCTGGGTATCATCAAATCCCAATCCACCTAAATGACCAAAGTAAGACTACTTTCACATGCCCATATGGAACTTATGCATACCGACGAATGTTGTTCGGGTTGTGCAATGCTCTAGCTTCTTTCCAATGGTGCATGCTGTCTATTTTCTCTGACATGATCGAGAAAATCATGGAGGTGTTCATGGATGACTTTACTGTCTATTGCAAAACCCTTGCAGATTGTTTGGAGAATTTGGACAAAGTCTGACAACGGTGTGAAGAAAAGCACTTAGTCCTGAACTAGGAGAAATGCCATTTTATGGTTCGGGAAGGAATTGTGCTAGGACACAAGGTGTCCGAACGTGGGATAGAGGTGGATAGAGCAAAGATTGAAGTTATTGAACAACTTCCACCTCCCACAAATGTGAAAGGAATCCTAGCTTTCTAGGACATGCAAGGTTCTACAGGCACTTTATTAAAGACTTTTGTCAAATTGCTAGACCCTTGACTAGTCTACTAGCTAAGGATGCACCTTTCATTTTTAATGATGAGTGCCATGAAGCCTTTCAAATCCTTAAAAAGGCACTCATCTCAGCTCCAATTATTCAACCACCTGATTGGAAGCTTCCTTTTGAAATCATGTGTGATGCTAGCGACTTTGCGGTTGGAGCCATTCTAGGCCAAACCAATAATAAATAGCATTATGCCATATCCTATGCTAGCAAAACCTTGGCTGGACCTCAGCTCAACTATGCTACCACTGAAAAAGAATTGTTGGCTGTTGTTTTTGCTATAGACAAGTTTAGATCTTACTTAGTGGGGGCAAAGGTAATTATTTATACAGATCATGCTTCTCTTAAGTACCTCCTCTCGAAGAAAGATGCTAAGCCTCGACTAATTCAATGGATCCTTCTACTCCAAGAGTTTGACATAGAAATTTGAGATAAAAAGGGAGTAGAAAACTCGGTAGCCGATCACTTGTCTAGGCTTCAGTTTAAGGAAACACATGAACTACCCATCAATGACTACCTAAGGGATGACACCCTACTCAAGATAACGGACTTCGATCCATGGTATGCAAACATCGTGAACTTAATAGTGGCAGGCTATGTCCCACCTGGTGAGAACAAAAGAAAGTTGATCCATGAGAGTCGTTTTCACCTGTGGGGTGAGCCATATCTTTTCTGAGTTTGTGCCGATGGATTGTTGAGGAGATGTGTCCCTATGGATGAGGCTACCAAGATTATGGAGAGATGTCATGCCTCACCATATGGAGGACATTACAGAGCATTCCAGACAAATGCTAAGATCTAGCAAAGTGGTTTTTTTCTGGCCAACAATGTTTGAAGATACAAGAAAGTTTGTCAGGAGATGCCACCGATGTCAGAAACAAGGGAATATCAACTCACGAGATGCTATGCCTCTAATGAACAATGTCCAAGTAGAACTCTTTGATGTGCGGCGGATTGATTTCATGGGGCTGTTTCCTAATTCCAAGAACTGTGAGTACATTTTGGTGGCCGTGGACTATGTGCCCAAATGGGTAGAAGCAATTTCATGTCGAACTGCCCATTCAAAACATGCTAAGAGAATGTTCCACGAAGTCATATTTCCTCGCTTTGGTACACCTCGGATGGTCATTAGTGATGGAGGATCTCACTTCATAGATAAAGTCTTCCGAAAGTACCTACCGGAACATGGAGTTCGTCATAACATCGCAACGCCATACCATCCCTAGGCTAGTGGTCAGGCAGAAACATCTAACAAGCAAATCAAGAATATTCTGCAAAAGGCCATCAATGAAATGGGTAAGGGATGGAAGGAAAAACTCCATGATGCACTTTGGGCTTATCGAACTGCATATAAGACACTGTTTGGCTTGTCACCTTATCAACTTGTCTATGGAAAAACATGCCATTTGCCTGTTGAATTGGAATTCAAGGCCCATTGGGCAATCAAGAAATGGAACATGGATCTCCATCTAGCTGGCTAGAATCGTCAAATGCAACTATCCAAGCTTGAAGAATGGAGAGAAAAAGCTTATCACAACTCCAAGATTTATAAAGAGAGAACAAAAAGATGGCATGATAAGAGAATCAAGCACAAGGAATTCAAGCCTGGAGACAAAGTTTTGCTATTCAATTCAAGAGTAAAGCACTTTGGACATGGTAAACTGTGAAGTAAGTGGGATGGACCTTTCAAAGTCGTCGACACTTCAATTCATGGAGCCATCACCATCCAAGATGATATAGGTAACACTTTTAAGGTAAATGGACAACGGTTGAAAATTTATTTTGAGCCACAAATTAATATGGTTGAGGAACTTGATGTGATTGAGTTCATAGAATTCTTACATTAAAGCTCATTCAATCTTCCTCATAACATTGGGACCATTCCTTAGTATAAAATTTTAGAAATTTCAGTTTTGTCTTGATTTGATTTTAGTCAAAAAAAAATTAGTTCAATAAATGTTGACTCTCTGGTGTCTCTCACCAGAAGAGTCCCTTTTTGTTTTCATCGTTTTTGTCTATGAATAAAAGCCAGGTACATTTTTAGAGAAGTGTGGGGGTCATGCCAACCCCCAATGACGAACAAAAGCATTGAAGCACATCATGATCTAGTGAAGGAGCCTATACACAACTTCTAGAATTTGGTTTGATCCTTCTCCACTAGTTCATATGCTTACTCCTTGTTTTGCACTTGTTTAAACATGCAAATTAAAAGGAACCAAGTTTCAAACTTCGAATTAAAATTTTGAAAGTGAATATGAATATAGCTCTTTAAGATTGGCCTGCATAATGTTTATTCCTTACATATATCTGGTGCTTGTGGGAAAAGTATCATATAGGAAAATCATATTGACTAAGTTGTTGTGGAGGCTTAGAAATCCTACTGGTTCTAGTCAATGCGCTTGGAGAATTTGGTTTTGATAAAAATATTATAAAACCATAGTATCATATACTCCTCACTGGTGATAAATTCCTACCAGAGCAATATACGTACTTGTAGGATACAAGCCTTCCACATAAGCTATTTGCTTTGTGTTGAGTTTTGTCAAGTCTTGTTGACCCTTGTTGAGAGATTTATCATGCTCTCAAGACCAAAATCACATACACACCACATATATGTGCTGCTTCTACACCCGAAGTATGCAAAAACATGCTTTTCATCCACCTCAAAATGTTTTACTCCTACACAGGGGGTGAACACAAAAATATGCTGGATAGGTTTATCCACCAAATAAATGCTCCAAGTTCTTGTGAATATCTCTCTTGAAAAGTTTTGTTGCAGAAAAGAGACATGGGGCTATGGAAAAGAAAAAAAGTGAAATGAAGGAAAGAAAAAAAGTTGAAAAATGGACACAAAGATGTCCGGAGTATTGAAAACAATGGGTACAAAGATGCCCGCCATGAAAAAAAGATGAATAAGATAGCCCCTGTTCTCTCGCAAAAATGTTTTCAAGTTTCAAGAGATATATTTCAAGGAGCATAGTAGAATTAGGTTAGCCACCAAATATTCCACACACATGTACATCTTGATATAAGAGTATGACATTTCCCTCATTGGATCCGAGATTTGACTTTACAATATATGCAACGTAAGTATGCTACATATTTTATCCCTACCTAAAACTCCACAAGCTTTTTAGAAGTAGGAAAGAATAGAAGGCAATACTAATTTATGCCTTGGTGAGGAATCGTACACCATTGAGCGATTGAGAGTTCCATTTGAGAAGTATAAAGTGAACTATGCTTTCTTATGAAAACTTCAAAAATTCCAAGTTACTGATATGAGAATTTTGGAAGATGACTGCGCTTCGAGAGCTGTTCCACTTTTCAACCGCTCAAGGAGATATGTTAGCCACTCCACAAATCCCGCAAGTACAAGGAATGTTTTGGAATAATCCGTATGCTAGTCCCATGTCTCGAAAAGCTATGTTTATGTTTATCTCAACCTTTCCTCGGGACGAGCAAAGGACAAGTGTGGGGGAACTTGTTGACGGTCATTAAACTCCAAATTTAACCATCAACTATTTCATAAATTGACATGAAATGAATCACAAACTATAGTCATAGGGTTTGATTCTAACAACTTCCACGAGTTTTGGTGCTCTCAATTATTTTGCAGAATATTTAATTTTTCACCAAGAAAAACTATCGCAAATGATGAATTGGAGTACACCATTGCGAAGAGCTCGCCGAGCTGATCGAAATGGATATATTATTTGCTATATTTGGATCCCAGAGTGAAAAGATATTAATTTCCCAAACAAAATCAACATGCTAGGTGGGACCCACCTCAACAGTACAAAGCAAAGACAGCCGCTGACCGATGGGCCCCAGTGCACAGAACCATGTAGAGTTGCCCTGGACGTCGACATGACCAGTCGGTGGGCCCCGTAGCGCAGCAGCTATCGAGGGCGGGCGCCTTCTGCCTTTGCGCAGAGGAGACAAGGCGGCCCCGGGCTGTCCCCGGACAGGGGGACGAGCGACGGAGACGGCCTATGATGCAACGACACGCGGCGCTGTGGCCACGCTTGCATGCGTCTGCGACCGCACGGAGGGAAAGCGCTGGCACAGGAGCCGCTCAGCTGGGGCCACGTGTCGTAGCAGGATTAGCCAGGGGACGTCTGTGCCTGTGCTCGCGTACGGAGGGCGTGCTGAGCTGCGATGTGGGCCGGGTCTAGAACAGGTGGCAGCGCGGGAATGGATGGTGCAAGGCGGCGGCGTGGTTCGCCCACCTAGGCGTGGTTGGGCCGCCTAAACTGGCTAGCCCAGCTGGCCAAGAAGGCCATTATCTCTCCGGTTAATAGAAAACAGCGCGGTTTTGTCGGTTCGGCTCCGGTTCTGGGCCCTAGAGGCCAGTTCTTCTCCGGTTTTCTATGGAGGTCGACGTGTTGCCTTTTACGTTGGATTGATTGTATGATTGTTAGGGTTATAAGGGGGTGTTCCGTACCTCTCTTTATATAGGGGAGAGGATAAGAGCACGTATCTAGTCCTAGTCGGTTACAAGAGAAGAGTCCTAGTCCAATTATAGAATCTAGCTTTCATAGTAAGCCAACTAAGTCGATCTGGAATAGCTTGAAGTCCACGCCACCTTGTCTCACATCCTTCAATAGATCATGGACCATCCTAGGGCCCATCCAAGTAGTACCACCGTGGAGAACCCCTAGGACCCTGGTCTGTCACCATCAATCTGCAATTGGGACAGGATGGGATTCTCATCCTGGGGCCCAGCACCCAACATCTCCCTTTTCACCACCTCGCATTGGATTGTCCAAGTTTCTCCCTCAAAACTAGGCACATCTGATAGGACTATGAATTGAGGAACAGTTTCAAGATCAGCTACTCTGGCTCTGACGAACACTCTAGCCCTTCGACGGCCATCAACATGCCAATCTATAGTTCTAGCAAAAGGAGCAAGTGTAGTTTCTATATATTCTTGATCCCAATAGTCTAGATGCATGCCTAGAAACATAAGCCAGCATTCTTGGTTGAAAATGACTCTTCTCCGGTTCCTACCCCGATCATGCCTTTGAAATGAAATGTTGACATCTTGATATGGATGGGGGCTTTCTAGAACATAGTTGCCCTTATCATAGTTGGTACGAAAGCAAACATATGCCTGGCCTAGATGACATGGCTGAATATCCACTATTGGCACACGCTCCTGATCAACAAGAAACTCTCTAAGGACTTCTCTAACCACTACAAAGTCCAGAGGGTTACCAGGAAGTGGAGCGATTGAAGTGATTGGCACATTCTCATTACTGGGCTATGGGTATGAACTTGCAATAGCTCTGACCATCAACGGGCAATTAGGAATGTTCTCCCACGTCATCCCTGGCGAGAGTCCACTCGGCCCTTCGTCCCTCACACCGATGTATGTGGATGGTTAAAAGGTCCTAATGGCTAGAGGAGGGTGAATAGCCTATTAAAAATTTCTACAACAACACTAAGACAAGAGGTTAGATAATTATGAGGCAAAGTGAATGGTGCGCTAGCCTACTAAAAACACAAACCACCTACCAATAATTCTAGTTGCTATAGTCTCTATGTCACACACAAGGCTAGGTCACTACCACTAAGTTCGTGAGCTCTCAAAGACTAACTAAAGAGTCTCACTAACCACTAGACAAAGACACAAGCTAGCTCTCAAAACTAATTACACTAAAGAGCTTATCTACACTAGGAAAGTAATGCAAGAGAGGTAGAGGTGATATACCGACGTGGTAAGTGATCAATCATAATGAATACCAAGAATACCAAGGAGACAATGATGATACAATCAATTTTTCCTCTGAGATTTACTTGCTTGCCGGCAAGTTAGTCCTCGTTGTGGCGATTCACTCACTTGGAGGTTCATGCGCTTATAGGCATCGTACGCCTAATCCGCAATCGGGTGCCATACAACCAACACAAGATGAGAATCACACAAGCCACGCGTAATCCACTAGAGTTGCCTTTGGCGCTCCACCGGGGAAGGTACAAGAACCCCTCACAATTTCAATGATCGGAGCCAGAGACAATCATCTTCCTCCGCTTGATGATCCACTAATCACCAGGCCATCTTGGGGTTGGCAAACACCAAGAGTGTTGGTGCAGAAAATGACCAACACATAAATATTTATAGTTTTGCCGTACGTTTTGATTGGATGTGGCCTAGCACTCAATGACACATGGTTTATACTGGTTCAGGAAACATGCCCTACGTCTAGTTTGAGTCGGTCGGTGACTTTCCTGAGCCCAGGTGCTCAAAGTTTGCAGTGGGGTTACAAATGAGAAGGAGAAAGATGGGGGGTACAAGAGGTCCGGTCGGACTCTGGTCTGAAGGGCCGAGAGTGACGGGAGCTCCGCTACGTGCTAAGTGTTCAAGCGTGTGCTCGAGGTTTGAACCTGTTGGTTCTGTTGTTGTGTGTTGAATCGATCGGTGCAGGTGAACTGATCCCCTTTTTGGGAGAGAGCGCATCCCCTTTTATAGATGAAGGGGATGGCCTTACAAGAGAGAGAGAGAGAGGGAGAGTGCATATGTTACTAAGTCTTGCTGCCCACGCCGTTGGGTACAGGATGGTTGTATGCGCCCATAACACTGTTAATGTCAGATGCATGTGGGATGTTGCGTCGTCTTCTTCTGGTATGGCAGACGTCGGTGCCTGCCATACTGTTGATGCCCAGAGGCATGCAAGGGGTTTTTACCGTGCTCGCCTGGTATGGGAGTTTGCGGGCGCCCACAACACTGAAGGGCAATTGTCGGCGCCCACAATACTGCTTGGGTTCTGAAATGCCTGGAAGGTTGCAGCACACTCTTCTGACATGTCCTATTGGTACTGTCCTATAGGTGTACAGGGTACGATCCTCGGTATTGCGGTTGACTTGAGTGCCCTGCCTTACTTTCTCCGTCCGTTTTCTGGTCCTCACCGAGCGGGCGTCCTTGGTCGGTTAGTCCCAGTCGGCTCTGATTGCGCCAGTTGGAGAAGAGCTGTAAACAGGGGTTCGGCGCATCCCCGGTCGGAGACACGGGTTGGAGTCGGAAGTGGTGTTTGGCCAGGCCTTCTGGTTGGAGAGGCCGTCCGGAGGCGGGCCAGAGTCAGAAGCGAGCGCTGTTCCTCCTTAGTGAGGCCTTCCGGTCGGAGAGGCGGGCCGGAGTCGGAAGTGGGCGCCGTTCCTCCTCGGCCAGACCTTCCGGTCAGAGATTGGATCGCCCCTCTGGCCTATCGTTTAGGTATTTTGGGCCGGCCCAGGAGTTGAACGTCGTTCGCAACGTTGTCTGCTGGGCCGAGCTTTTGTTAGGAAGCCGGTCCATGAGGGACCCCGGGTTTATGAACCCGACAAAGAGTAACAAGCGAATCCCGCAGCAAAACATAATCACCAAGTGCCTCTAGATGCAATCACTCAAGCAATGCACTTAGATTCACTCCTAATCTCATAAAGATGATGAATCAATGATGGAGTCTCGGAATGGTTTTGTTCTATAATTCTAAACAAGTTTAAAAATTTATTTTATCAAATCAAGTTTCAAAATACTCATTTATTTATTTACGTATTTAAAAAAACTTCAAAATTCATTTTGAGTCAAATCTCTTTTTAGCCTAATCTTTTATTCCATCTAATATGATATAGCACCCGGTTTTAAGAACAAAACCAGATACACACCATATGTGAGCCTAAGAAGTCAAATATCACATATAGCTACAAATAAGGGTAATATCAATAGACAATGCTCAATATATAACGTACTTAGTTTAGAGAATATAACCTTAGATAGCAAACAGCGGAAAGATAACTCCGATCTTCGGGTGAAGACTCCAATTCCACAGGGACAACTGACTGGTTGATCACAAGCCTAACTCCTCCAAAAATTCATAAATAAATCATTTTAATCCTATTTTCAAAAATGCAAATTTTAGGGTGTTACAGTCATCAAGTTCAGCCTAATCTATTACTTTCCTTTCTCTACAAAATTCTTGGGCTTTCTCTATATTCTTTCTATTTCCTTTTCTTTGAGCTGTTTTCCTTGCACGTAACTTAATCTCAAGCATGCATGTCGTCAATGGCATCTAAACTAACTCCAATTTCTCTCTCTCTTTCTCTCTGCCCCACCGTTGCTGCCATGACAAGTACATTCAATTGCGCATTCAAAACCACAGAAATGCCCACTTTGCAGCAAATTAAAATCTCCATTGATATTGATATGTCTTTTAACCCCCACAAATGAGAAACATTCGCCTCAGTAAAGTTAAGCTCCGCCAGTTCCTGCATCCATGTTGTTTGCGTGACTCTTCTGATCCAGTCCGTAGTCCGCACTGTTAACGGAAACATGCAGTCCACTAAACCGCTTCCACCGCAAGACCCACTACGTGAAAAACGATTTGTAGCAACGGGACAAATTTTTTATAGGGGCGGCTAGTGATTGAGCCACCCCTACAGTGGCGTGCTCGGGAGCCACGAGACCAGCCGCCCTTACAAATGGAACAGCATGGGCGGCTGGTGATACGAGCCACCCCTATAAATGGGCCGGATTTGTAGGGGCGGCTCATTCACCAGCCGCCCCCGGTGTTGCTATTTGTAGGGGCGGCTAGTGATTGAGCCACCCCTACAAATGCCCGCGTATAAATACCTCTGATTTGTAGGGGCGGCTCAATCACCAGCCGCCCCTACAAATGACCCACATATAAAATAAACTGCAGCATCTTCTTTCTCCTCGGGTCACTCACTCCTATCCGTGAAAGAAAGGTGGGGAGGCCTTGGGCACCTTCCAAAAATTGCTCTACTAAGAGGGGAAGGTTTTGGTCTCAAATCCTTTGGTGGAGAGGTTGTAGAAGGTAAGAAAATGCTATTCCACACTTTTGTTTGAAGTTTTAATGGTTGGTTAGTGAATAATTAGAGTTTTGCTTTTCTCTCTCTTCTATGGTGCTTGAGCTACTTATGAAGCAAATTAGATCCAAGTTTTGAATATACTTGGGTAAATTTGGTAGGGGAACAAGATCATACCCTTATTTGGTCCATGTTTCTCGATTTTAGTGAACAATTAGTTAATTTTATGGATGTTTCATGTGCATGTAGATCTAGATTTAGGGTTTGGTTTTTTTATTAATTTTGTTTTTGTAAATTTATGTTTGATGAAATTGACTAGGGTTTGCATAAAAGATATTGGGTAAAATATAATTGTTGCTAATTGTTGTCTTTGAATTTGTTTATTGTAATCAACAAATATGTATTTTAATTTTTTGTGGATAAATGGGCCATTAAATAATTTTCCTCTACCATGGTGTGTTTGTATGCTTCATGTAATTATATTTGATTTATATTCATATATATCTGAAGTATATACACTATTTGTTTTGTTGTTGTTGTAAAAGATGGAGTACATGAACTCTTGGATGTATGGTTCGTTAAGGTTCAAGGCAGGTTTCCGTGAAGAGGTGGATAAATTTATTGAAGCCGCAAAGAAGCATGCAACGACGTTGACAGAGAATAAGGATATAATTATTTGTCCCTGTAAAGATTGCAAGAACCGTATGGCATGGACAGATGTGACTATCATCAGATGACATTTGATTATGCGAGGATTTGTTGAGGACTACACAGTGTGGATTCATCATGATGAAACGGTTATTGTTAATGACGAGGATGAGGAGGAATACGACGACGAAACCCTAGAATCCCTGTCCCAATATTCAGCAGAGCTTGATGCACGAATGGATCCCGAGTTTGGCAATGAACAAGGTGGTGATGCTGGTGGTTGGGATGGTAACGACGAAGGTGGTGCCAATAATGATGGTGGAGCACGTGTCGGGGTTGAAGATGATTTGGAGGATATGATTCGAGCCCTTGGACCATATATTTTACTAAAGAGCCTGAAAGGTCTAGAAAATTTGGAAAGTGTGACAAAAGCATCGAAGGAGACTGTGTATGGCGTTGAAAAGGGCTGTCCGACACATTGGACATTGCTACGTTTTATGCTTGAGCTACTCATCCTGAAGGCTAAGTACGGCTGGTCAGACTATAGTTTCAATGATCTATTACGCCTCCTGTCATGGGTGCTGCCACAACCAAACCCAGTTCCCACCAACATATACCAAGCGAAGAAGGTCATAAGTCCATTGACAATGGGGGTTGAAAAAATCCATGCATGCCCCAACTACTGTATACTTTTTCATGGCGAAACGTTCAAGTCACTAGATAAATGTCCCTAGTGCTGGGCTAGCCGGTACAAGAACAATGACCTTTACGGTAGGGACGAAGCCTCCACGGGGAAAAAGAGGAATAAGAAGGATGCAAAAAAGGTGGTACAAGAATCTCAGCCCCTAGAGGACACTCCATTGGGCAACGATGCAAAGCAGAGAAGAATTCCTGCCTTGGTAATATGGTACCTGCCAGTGACCGACCACTTGAGACGTATCTTCCTAAACCCTAAAGAAGCCACACTCATGACATGGTGGCATGATGAGCGCTAGGTGGATGATGATAAGATTGCACACCCGGCTGATTGTAGTCAGTGGCAAAGGTTCGATGAGAAGCACAAAGGTGAAGAAGAAGAGGATGATGATGATGACTCAGAAGAGGGATATGTAAGTCCCGAGGATCCTTTCCCACGTGAAGCCAGAAGGAGGCCAACGGAGGAAGATTTGGACAAGGATTTTGACCCGAACAAGGAGGTAGGGATAAAGCCTTAGCTTGTAGATTTTGCTAAAGCTTTGGCTGTGTTACCTCTGCTAACACTTTGACCTGTTGTATATACAGGTCCCTCCTGAAACTCGAAAAAGACGACGTCGATGTCCGTGACATCTCGCTGGACAAGACGGAGTAGAGGAAAGGAGAGCAGAGGCAACAGCCACAGAGACGGACATTGAGGCCTGTGCTCCACAACCTCAAGACACAACCACGACTACCAAGCCTAAGAGGAAACGAGAGGATAGAAAAGCAAATCAATATCCAGATAAGGCATACTATGTGATAACGGAGGTCGGGCCAGCAGAGGAGATCCTTGAGCCGAAGGAATTAAGAGGATGATTCCGTAATGCGATTAGGGCCCTAGTAATAGATAAATTGGACCCAGCAATCCCTAACTGGAAAGAGGTACCAGAGAAGAAAAAGGATGAACTATGGGATAGGCAGCTGAAGCTCAATTTTAGATTTCCAGAGGGTAAGCACGAACTGGTAAAAAATGCTTTCAGGATGATGGGAGAGTCATTCCGACATTGGAGGTCGGAGCTCAACAAGAAGTATATCCAAAAGGGGTTAACTCCCTTCAACGAGTTCGACAACATAACTCCTAGTCAATGGGAGGAGCTCGTGGCTCAGAAGACTTCACCGGAGGCATTGGAGCTCAGTGCCCGTAACACCGAGCTAGCGAAGAGGAACAAACACCACCATCATCTAGGCCCCAGTGGCTACTATGCCAAGGAAGAGCAGTTTAGGAATATAGATGAAGAGGCCGCAGCTGCTGGGAATATCGATGTGATGAATTTAAAGGTACGCTCAAGGAATTGGATATATGCGAGGAGTATAGAATCATCCGACGGTAATCTTAAGTTTGATAAGCCGGAGACCTAAGAGGCAGTATCAAGGATACTGAAATATGCTGAAGACAAGGAAAAGGGCTCATTCAATCCTTCTAGAGAGAGGGACGAGTTTAGCCTTGGCTTGGGAAACAAGGAGCACACAGGCCGCACCAGGGGGCTAGGGAAAAGGATGAGCTGGAAGCAAGGATTCGAAGAGGACAGGCACATGTACAAGAAACATGGCAGAGACCGGGAGACTAATCTTGAGCTCCAAGTGAAGGCTCTAGTTGTGAAGGCGCTAGAGGAGCAAGGACTGTCTATGGAGCCACGGATATTAATGACGCTGTCGGGAGAACTGGCATTAGTTGGCAGCCCTCTGAAAGTTCCTAGCAGCCAAGGTCCACTGCAGCCACAACCCTCGGCGATCACATACGAGAACCAACTAGTTGCACCTTGGTGTTTTTCAGCGGCCGACAGAACATTGTGATGGAGGTGGCAACGGGTGTGGCACATCCTCCCGGTGGCTTACACCATAATAATAAGATACCACCGGACTACACTAGGGTCGAGGTGCATACCGTGAAGCCCGAGTTCATGTAGTGGATGATAGACTACGCAACTCCCGAGGGGCTGGTGTTACTCGGAGACGTAATGGGGCAGTTCATCCTCTGGCACAAACGGGACATTATATTGACTGCTTCTTCGCCGCATCCCCCTCTCCCAAATTTGGAGCGAGTTGTTGAGGTTGGGGAGATATTTTCACCGTCTCGTGACCACCATATTCCTAAGATGCCACATTCTTCCCCGCATCCTAGCGAGCATGTGCCTAATAAGCCACAACCTTCTCCAGCTCATACCGAGCAAGTGCATGATGAGATGCCACAGTCTTCTCAACAAGCACAACCGATACATGAACAATGAGTGCCTCCTGAAGAAGGTGATGCACAAGAAGATGAGGATGTGCCTGAATGGGAACTTCGAAAGAAGCATCCAATCACCATAAGACCAATTTATGTTCCGATGAAAGACGTCTCGTCGGTGCACAAGTGGTATTCCCATGACCAGTTCAAGCCTGAGAACCAAGTTAAAAAAGTACCATCATGAGCTTCTAAGGAGGCTGTCACTAGCAAACTCCACCAAACAGCAAAGCAGTATCCAAATGTTGATGCCATCAAATGGTCAAAGGATTGTCCAAAAACATATGAAAGAGGCAAGCCCTTCCTACCAAACCGGGACATCCAGCGCCTACCACTTGGAATGAGAAGGTTCCATGATTGGTACTTGTGTGTTCTCCTAATGAGCATAGACCTCGTACAAGCATGCTTCCCCACCGACACATTTGGAAGCCCAGCCAGGAAAATTGTCTTTGACTTCAATGACATGAAGACATGCTTTCACCTCAGAGCAATGGAGATAAATCTAATTCGCACATAGTGCCTGTAAGTCCTTGTCCTCCCGATATGATATGAATATAATCTTTGAATTTTGTTGTAACTAACCCACGCCGTGATTTGTAGAATGCAAGTGCACATTGTAAAACAAATGCCAAGTGTGAAAGCCAGGTATATAGACCCTCAAGCTATAGCACGAACAAATTTTAATTACCCTAAATAGTGGAAACTAGATGACAAAGAGCTAGCTGCTGGAAAGACCCTTCGGGAGAAAGAGCACATCCGTACGAAGAAACTAAGGGAAGAGTCCCTTAAGGTTTAAGCATACATTGCCCTGGCTTTTAAAATTCTCCAACGGCACTCTACTAAATGGCTACCATATAACTTCGAGTAAGTTCAACTCTATACTTAAAACTTTGTTCGATATATTTTATTTGATGCAAAAGAGCTTATCTAGTTCTATGATTAAATCCATGCAGCAACCACTGGATTTGTATAGGCATCGATGTCGGGAGGAGCATGGCATGCGTCTTTGATTCAATAGATAGGGACCCGGCGACATACAAAGACTTCATATCGATTCTCAAGATGTATACATATCGACAATCCTCATTAGCTTATATGTTTGTATACATACTTGTAACGTTCACTTTTGGATACTAACAAGTTGTATTTGCTAAAATAATTTGAACAAGGCATTTAGGTTCTATGCCACTAAACATCACGGAAGGCATGATCCAGTAAGGAAGGAAAAGCTGGCTATAAAAACACTATGTGCGGTAAGTGTAACTTACTTCTTCAATACTCCATTACATGGCTGTCAAAAGCATTACTTAACATTTCCATATGCAAAACACACAGTGCCCCAAGCAGAAGCCTGGGAGTGTACATTATGGATACTATGTATGTTCTATGATGAGTAACACCGGTGCCTACAGGAGACACCCCTTAAGGGTAAGTTTGAACCTCTTCACCCATAGTATAAAAACTTCATACATGGTATGAAATACTAAACCGAAACTTGTTCTCTTGTAGTGGAAAGAAGAGAAAGAAATGAAAAGAGACCGATACAAGGATGACCAACTCTTAGAGCTCGTCGGCGACCTTTGCAACTTCATATTGGACCAGATTGTACACGTCAAAGGCACATACCATGATCGAGAGTCTGACTTAGGTAGAAATCCTCAGTACCAACACCTTTGTGAGACTGAAAGGCTAGCTCTAGGCCGTTGATAATAATGTGTATGGAATTTGACATTGATTTTACCTTGTGAATTATGTCTATTTAATGATGGATTGTATATATTCTTGTGAATTGGACTTGTAATTGTAGTTTATATAATACTCTTGTGCTTGTAGTTTATATAATACTCTTGAGCGAACACAGTTCAGAACGTTGGTCGCAGGGCGTTCAGAGGGACATTGAGCGAACACGGTTCGGAACATTGATCGCTCACTCGCAACGTGAACGCAGAAACAAATAGGGCGGTTCTGGTAGAATTTGAATTGTAAATTTAAAGTTTTTTTGGCGGGAAAATGTACTATAGGGGCGGTTCTAGACTGAACCACCCCTACAAATAGGTATTATAGGGGCGGCTGGTACTACAGCCGCCCCTACAAATTGATTTATAGGGGTGGTTTAGAAATCGCCCTACAAATGCATGATTTGTAGAGACGGTTTGGTTGGAGCGGCTAGCCAAACCGCTCCTACAAATGGTCTTGAGCCGCCCCTACAAATGATATATGTAGTAGTGACCGAGCCCTTGCTGCCATGCACTCACCCAAGACCTATGCGCTCGTGCACGAAGCGTGCTTACCTCAGCGATCCCGCACACTCGGCCACGCCAGCGTCTCCGCCTTGCACGCTGTGCCGCTGCTCACCAATGCTTCTCTTGTGTGCTTTGAAACCGTACTCATGCATGCCCACTAAATAGCAAAACAGAAACCACTATATCTACCTCATAATAATCTCACTACCAGAGATGACTTTTTGCCAAGTGTCCCAGACTTTGCCGAGTGCTTTTGTCGAGCGCTCGGCAAAGAGGCTATTTGCCGAGTGCCAGAGAGAAAGCACTCGGCAAACAAATGGTACTCGGCAAAGAGGTGGTTTGCCGAGTGACCAGGTTTGCCGAGTGTCGGGCACTTGACAAACTAGAACACTCGGCAAAGGGCCGCCGCCGTTAACCCTTTGCCAAGTGTCTTCTGCTGACACTCGGCAAAGTGGTGATTTGCCTAGTGTCATTTTTTGACACTCGACAAATCATATTTTTTTCTTTCACTTTTGACCTCCAAACTTTTTCTACAGTCCTCATACAATACCTGGTACTCCATGTTCCAATGTGGCACATTTTTTAGACTTTTTCTATATTTCTTTAATTTATTTCATTTAATTGAATTTTCTTGGATAATTTAAATTATAACTGCTAGTCATTCGAATAATTAAAAAATGAATGGAAAAATGATATTCATGTTATTTAGTATAATGTGAGGCCGTATCCAGGAACAGACCACCAATTTCGAACATCTTGTTCATGAAACATGACCACGAACTTGCGGTCGAGTTGTTTTTAAATTCTATAAAAAGCAAACGAAGTCCGAAAATCATGAAACTTGTCAAGATGTCATGATATCATATGTGGAGGTTGTGATAAAAATTTGAGGAGGTTTCACGCAAGTTGTCATGTACGATGCTTGCAAATCGAAGAATCTCTGAAGAAGTTTCATGATTTCATGAAGAGGCCAACGGCCCCACCCGCGCCCGCGCCGCCCCTCGCACCGCGCCGCTGGAGGAGGAGGAGAAAGAGAGGAGGAGAGGAGGAGAGGAGGAAGAAGGAGGGAGAAGGAGGAAGAGAAGGAGGAGGAGGAAGAATGAGGCCGACGAAGCAACGATGCCTTCGCCCTCACGCGCTCCTACAGCAGCGCCACAACAACGCCGCCGGCGCACGGCATGGCCCCGCAGCAGCGGCGACCCACATCCGGCCATCTCGGTCGCGGTGGTGCTGTCCTGCAGCAGCGGTGCTCCCTCGTAGCGCTCTCCAAGCTGAATGGTCACCTTGCTCGTCATGCTGTGCTTCGTCATTCTGCAGTGGTGAGCCCCTATGCCGTCTCCGCCTAATGGATGTGGATGCATGAATAGATTAAGATGTCTTGGTTAGGTTTTGTAATTTAGGGATCTAGGGTTAGGGTTACTGTACATTCCTATGCATGTTTGTCTCCAAGAAATAAAGGATAAAAATTAGGGACTTTGATTTCCCTTGTGTATTGAACAATGTATAACTTCCCAAAGGTCACTAAACTAACTCATACATTCTTGCTTATATGTGTTGGAGAAATATTAGACACTACCTCACTCTTTTCAAGATTTCAGTAGCATTTGTAACATTGCTAGGTTTTCCTTTGTGTACATATATTAGTAATGGGATACAGAACCTGAATTTGTAATCCCTGATCCTTCCTTATCCTGATTACGTTGCTAGGTGTTCCTTACATAATCTTGTGCATGTTGGCCATCGTGCTGTTCATATATATGTGCATATCGGCCAACGTGCCGTTGGTTTTCTTGTAGGTTTTGGAAACCTCACCGGGCAGGGGAGGTGCTGCCAAAATTTTGTATTGACAGTTTTATGTTTCTTTTTTTTTGCAGAGAAGAGCCCGTCGGAGCAGAGCCGGAGTACCTCGATGACCCCGATTGCCTTCCTCGCCGCTGCGGGTCTGCCTGCACCGTGTCGCCTCGCCACTGCACCGACCCACCACGGCCCCGCTAGCCTGACTCCACCGCCACCCTAGGTATAATCCCTCTTTCTGTATCATGGTCATAGATCACATAACCTAGTTAGGCGTCTCCCATTCGAAAGAGATACGGTTGGAAATATGCAGATATTTTCATATCTAAAATCATATCTGTTTCGAATTGTCCATGTTTTTTGGACAGCCCGCGGATGCATAGGTGGGGTTAGTTTCCATGGTCTGCTCTGATCCGAGATAGAGTTTCGGCATCATCTCCCTGTTGTTCTCTGGATACACACTCTCCTTGGCAGGACGTGTATTTGGAGAACAGCGGGGAGGTGCTGCCAAAATTCTATCTTGGATAGGAGTAGAGCATGGAAACTAACCTCATCTATGGATCCTCACATGGGATTAGGACCTATCCTCACCTATTAGATAGTAGGAACGTCATGTAGATGCAATTGATGTTTATATTACTCGCCGCTATATATGCTAGAGGATGGAGGACCGTGAGTGGATATACACGGCCCGCGCAAGTCAGGGTCAGGTCACCAATGAATGGATCGACAAGACCGATGCTTTCTTGGAACGGGCATTTGGCATGGCTGCTAAAGGAGCGAGTAAAATTTGCTGTCCTTGCAGCAAATGTGCAAACAGGAAAAGACAAACAAAGAAGGTCATGGGGGAACATCTTTGGAAGAATGGATTTACAACAGACTATACCCGGTGGGTCTACCATGGTGAAGCCGATCGTACGAGAGAGGAGGTGGTGAGACCACGCGTTGAGGATTATGATGCTGATGCCGGGGTAGCAGACATGTTAAGTGACTATCACGAGGCACAGTTCGCTGAAGGACGTACGGAGGAGGAGCCAGAGGCAACCGCAAAGGTGTTCTACGACATGTTTGCCGCGGCATAGAAACCCCTTCACGGCCAGACAAAGGTTTCTCAACTGGATGCCATTGGACGCATAATGGCGTTAAAGTCCCAGTATAGCCTGAGTCGAGATGCCTTCGATGGTATGTTGACAGTTATTGGCAGTCTGCTTCCGGAGGGTCACCTTCTGCCAAAGAGCATGCACGAGTCACAGAAACTCCTTCGTGCACTTAAGATGCCATATGAGCAAATACATGCTTGCCCAAAGGGGTGCGTCCTATTTAGGAAAGAATACATGGAAGCAAAGTACTGTCCAAAGTGTAAATCCTCTAGGTTCCTGGAGGTAGATTCTGGTGATGGCCAGAAGAGGCAGCTTGACATTCTCGTGACAATCCTATGGCACCTTCCGTTCATACCGAGGATCGAATGGCTATACATGATTGAGGAATCCATGAAACAGATGACATGGCACAAAAATGGCAAACGATACAATCCTAACAGGATGGTACATGCATCCGATGGTGAAGCATGGACCCACTTTGATGGCATTCATCCTGAGAAAGCTAAAGAGGCTCGTAATGTACGTGTTATGCTGGCAACAGATGGGTTCAATCCTTATGGAATGATGGCCGCCCCATACACATGTTGGCCCGTGTTCGTTATCCCCCTCAATCTCCCCCCCGGCGTATGCTTTCAACGACAGAATGTATTCTTATCGTTGATAATTCCTGGACACCTGGGGAATAATATGGGTGTGTTCATGGAGCCTGTGATTGATGAATTGGTCCGTGCTTGGGAGGAAGGGGTATGGACATATGACCGAGCTACAAAGAAAAACTTCAAAATGCATGTTTGGTACCACTACTCCCTGCATGACTTCCTGGCGTATGGGATATTCTGCGCCTGGTGTGTTCACGGGAAGTTCCCATGCCCAGTATGCATGGAAGGTCTGAGGTTCATTTGGTTGCAGAAGGGTGGCAAGTATTCATCGTTCGACAAACATCGGCAATTCCTCCCTCTTGACCATGCATTCAGACGAGACATCAAGAACTTTACGAAAGGTGTCATAGTGACAAACCCTGCACCACTGATAATGACTGGTGCCACAGTTCATGAATAGATAGATGGTCTCGTGGTCAATCTAGAAGGTGGTTTTGTGGGATATGGAGAGCAACATATGTGGACTCATAAGTCGGGCTTGACTCGGCTCCCCTATTTTGATGACCTTCTCCTTCCACACAACATTGATGTAATGCACACTGAAAAGAATGTTGCCGAGGCACTTTGGGCAATAATCATGGACATTCCTGACAAGTCAAAGGACAACATTAAGGCTAGAGTGGATCTAGCAACGTTATGCGATAGACCAAACCAACATATGAAGCCTCCTAGTTGCGGCAAGACATAGAGAAGGCCTAAGGCCGATTTTGTCTTGAGCAAGCCCCAAAGGAGGGAAGTACTAGAATGAATCCAGACGTTAATGTTCCCTGATAGGTATGCAACTAATCTGAGGAGGGGAGTGAACTTATCTACTATGCGAGTCATAGGGATGAAGAGTCATGACTACCACATATGGATTGAGCGGCTTCTTCCGGCGATGGTTCGAGGCTATGTCCCTGAGCATGTCTGGCTAGTGCTGGCAGAGTTGAGCTATTTCTTTCGCCAGCTTTGTGCCAAGGAGTTATCTCAGACCATGATTTCTGACTTGGAAAGAATGGCACCTGTGTTGCTCTGTAAGTTGGAGAAGATCTTTCCACCCGGCTTCTTCAATCCGATGTAGCATTTGATTTTGCACCTCCCGTATGAGGCACGAATGGGGGGGGGGGGCCCGTGCAGGGCCATTGGAGCTATCCAATCGAGAGATGTCTAAAGGTTCTTCGAAAGAAATGTAGAAATAAATGCAAAATCGAGGCTTCCATTGCAGAGGCATACATTCTGAAGGAGGTGGCGAACTTCACAACAACATACTGTGGTGACAACCTCCCTAGCATGCATAATCCATCCCCTCGTTACAATGCTGGCGAAAATGAATCAAACCTCAGCCTTTTTCAAGGGCAACTTGGAAGCGCAAGTGCATCGACCCCCAAGACCTTGAATCATGAAGAGTGGCGCCATATCATGCTATACGTGTTGACCAACCTTGATGAAGTGGCGCCGTACATGCAGTAAGTTCTCAACGAACTTGTTAAATACACCGTCACTATTATGCATCCAACCCCCTTATTTCTCGTTGGTACAGGGAATTTCTTCATGAATTCTGGCGTCAATCAAGGGATCCTACCCCGTAGCTGCTAGATACCCTTGTTAGACAGGGTGCGGGAAATGGAATGCCTGATTTCATTTCTTGGTTCAAATGGAAGGTACCATCCAATTTAGCTCGTACTTAGTTTGACATTCCAAGTTACTCATACGTGCGAATAATATAACGATGTATCCTGCTTGAGCTTGCAGGGCCAGAGGGATGCGTCTATGCGTGCCGAGTTGAGACAGGTTGCCAATGGCTTTGCCTATAGGGTCAGGTCATTTTCCGGTTATGATGTGAATGGATATCGCTTTCGCACAACAAGCTACGAGCAGAGTCGGCCCAATCGAAGAACCACAAGTTCTGGAGTTTTTACGCCTGACGTCGATGAGGTTGAGTATTATGGAAGAATTGAAGAAATATACAAACTCAAGTTTCATGGTTCCAAACCTTTTAATCCCGTCATATTCAAATGCCATTGGTTTGATCCTGAAGTAACAAGACGAACATATTCTAATCATGGGCTAGTCGAAATTCGGTAGGATTCTGTCTTACCAGGAGAAGATGTCTATATTGTGGCCCAACAGGCCACACAAGTTTATTATCTCCCATATGCGTGTCAAACTAAAAGGCATCTTAAGGGTTGGGATATTGTGCATAGGGTATCGTCACACGGTAAAGTGCCTATCCTAAACGATGAAGATTACAACTTAGACCCAAACACATATGATGGAGAGTTCTTTCAAGAAGAGGCACTAGAAGGGAGGTTTGAGATAGACTTAACCGAAGCGATCGGAATGGAAGTAGACAATGAAACGGTTATTGAAGAGGACGCTGGAGATGAGGTGCAAAATGTGAAGGACTTACAAATGCTTGAGCGATTACATTTAGACAATGACAATGGCAACATTGCTCATTCAGATAGATTATTTCGACATGATTGATAGTGATGATGAGACTTATGATCCAGCTAATCTTGATCATGAAGATTATTTCTAATACATCTAATACTATGTTATTTTGTAATTATGTTTTGTTTATTTTGCATCTCTTTCTAAGTACTTCTTGTTTATCTGTGCATATTGGTTTACTCTTTTTAATTGCAGGTGATTGAACAAAGATGGTGGGCGGTGGGATGAGGAAGCTAGCGTCCTTGTACCAAAGGACAACGACCGCTGCACCGGGGGAGAGTAGGAGGAGGAGCAACCGCAGGAGGGAGCCGTCGCCTGCCGCCCCATCACGTGAGGAGGAGGAGGAGGAGCAGGTGCCCTAGGAGGATGCCGAGGAGGCGCAGGAGGACTCACAGGAGGACAACGAGGAGGCGACAGCAGGGGTTCCGCTTCCTCTAGTTTGTCGAGCGTCTACTTGCGAGGTCCCGCGAGCCTCCCTCAGCGACCGATACCTCATGAGAGACGCCCGCTAATTCGACCCGAGGGGGAAAAGTAAGTAACTTTAGATGTTATCACTACTTTATATGATATGTTGAAAATCAAAATAGAAACTAATAATTTTTCTTAATCACTTGGGTAGGAATTGGACGATTCTGGTGAGTGGAGGTGCTCACACACGCCAAGTCAATAGGATACTCGGTCTTCTATGCAAGGAGCACTTCCCTGGCCTGGTTGAGTACGTCAGAGTGACGGGGCCGGCCTATTCGTTTGACCACTATGCCGCCGCCCCCAATGCTGCAGATCAGGCCCGCAGGGTATTCAACAACAAGGCGGAGTGGGTGAAGCAAGAGCTGTGGGTAAGTCTTCCTTGCACTACATTGCTCAATACATCGCATTCATTGGACATTCTTGAAATAATGAATGGATACATCGTGTTTGTATGCAGGATTTCTTTAGATGCCAGGATGGACATGAGGCCAGGGCGGATGTGGTGGCTACCAAATGCTGCAAAAAACTTGTCATGGACATGCATTACGAGGCGCACATCCAGACCGTCATAACTTACCACGGGACCGTCCTTGGAACGATGGTCACCAAAAGGGACGCAAGAACCATGACGCTGACCCAGGACCAGTACCTGCAGGTAAATACAAAACATTAATACTGATTCCTTTTGAGATTAAGTAGACTTAATTTCATCTTCTGATATGTCATGTACTTGATGGCCTGTAGATGATTCCTTATTGGTGCGCCACGCATCCCTAGTGCTGGGAACAGATGGTGGACAAGTGGTGCTCAATCGAGTGGGAGGAGACGCACAACTTTTGCCGGGAGCGGCGTTTGATGATGCCAGGTGTAGCACTCCATCAAGGCAGCCGCAGCCTCAGTGGATACGCAGAAACATGGGTACGCGAATTCATTTATTTATTCTAACGCTCAATTATGCATGATTTCTAATCATCTTGTTGTTTTTCTCGCAGTCGGCGTCACATGGTGGCCAGCCTTGCTCCATCTTCAAGGCATTTGCTATGGCCCATAAGGGCAAGGCGACGTCCAACGTCGACTACAACCCTGAGGACAGGCCCGAGGCGTACAGCAATGTGACCGTCCATAACCGCCTTAGTGAGTACACATCGATGGCAAGGGAGGTCCATGGGCCAGAGTACGATCCGAGCACCGAGGACCTTGATGGAGAAGTCGTCATGAGGGTGGGAGGAGGCAAGAAGCATGGGCGGTACTGAATTGGCGATGGCGCAATCAACTCGGTCGCTACTCCCAGTCACTCCCAGATTCGAGCAAGCAGCACGAGTAGGAGCCTAGCCATACGACCTCGGTAGGACACTTCACACCACCGGGTGGAGGCACTCGAGGTTATTCCTGGTTTATTCGTCGTTCATTAGTTTTTTCATACCTTTCCTTTGCATTAGTGTAACATTGGGGTGAATATATTGTAGGCCTAGCTGGAACAAGAGAGGAGGATACGGGAGCAGATGTAGGCGAAGATGGAGAGGGTGGAGGCCGAGCGGGAGGCCGAGCAGCGGAGGATGGCGGAGATTCTTCAGTACATGCAAAGTCTTGGCGCCGCTACGGGTGTAGTTCCGCCACCTTCGCTATTCACTCCACCTCCACCTCCACTTCCTCACTATTCTACTCCTGTGAGTATAAATGTTTTAGTTTGTATGTTCATGCTTACGGTCAAACCTAGTGAAGTATGAAAGTTTTATTCATGTATGGTATATATTTATCTTGTCTCACATATGCAACCTCTTCTTCTTTGTGCAGAATCAATCGGCGGCATCGAACGATCCTCACGCTTCAGCGAATCCTTCACCAAATTAGTCTCATTGGCCATCTTGGTGATGATACTTGTGGTTGTTAATTATACTTCTATTTGTAATTGTGGTTGTAGATGATGGAGCACTTGTATTACTTATGAACTTATTTGTGATATATTGTGAGACATGTGACGTTTGTGATATATATGTGATGTTTGTTATATATGTGGTGTTGGTGATATATATGTGCTGTTGATGATATATATGTGATGTTGGTGATGTTTGTTATATATATCTTCTGTTTGTTTGGATAGAATATAAAAAACAAATAAAAAAAGCTGTTTTCAGTCACTTTGCCGAGTGCAATGGCCATGACACTCGGCAAAGTGATCAACTGGGAACATGTTTTGCCGAGTGCAAAGGCCATTGCACTCGGCAAACATCACAGATTTGCCGAGTGCCACGGGCCAGGCACTCGGCAAAGGTCGCCTGTTTGTCGAGTGTCTTGATAGGACACTCGGCAAATAGGCTACCTTTGCTGAGTGTCTTACCGGTGGCACTCGGCACAGTGGCCACCTTTGCCGAGTGTCCGAGTCAACGGCGCTCGGCAAAGCGGCGACCTTTGCCGAGTGCTTGACCTCGACACTCGGCAAAGCCGTCGTCACGGTGGCACTCGCCGTCACAGCGACTTTTCTTTGCCGAGTGTCAGATTAGCACTCGGCAAAGGCTTTGCCGAGTGACCAATAAAGTGCACTCGACAAAGAGGTCTTTGCCGATAAACTGTTTACCGAGCGCCCTTTGCCAAGTGTAACGCTTTACCGAGTGTATATCGGCCTTTGCTGAGGCACTCGGCAAAGAAGCTGAATCCGGTAGTGTCCGGCCATTATTCATCCGTTTCTCCACTACTGCATGGCGTCATCAGTGCTCACCAATAAAAGCCACCAAAAGCCTGGCCATGCATGCATTGCCGTATGCCTATTCAGCTTCTCTTTCCCCTATATAAACAGAACCTCCTGCCACCTCTCCTTTCCTGCAAACACACGGCATCCTCAGACTTCTTCTCTAGTGCCACATTCAAGAACGCGTCAAGGTGCTCACACTTCTGCCACTAATAATCTGGTGAGGTCTCTTTTCTGCCCATGCATGTTTTGTGACAGAACTCTAAGATCCTTTCCATGCAATGCCTTTCCAGTTCGCTCTCTTCGATGGTGGCTAGGATCTGCGTTGCTGCTCACTGATGTCGAGCTCTGCTTCCTCGTCCAGCATAGCTAGAACCATCATCGTGCCTTGTTCATCATACATCCTGCTTAATTGCCTAGCTTCACCATCAATCATCACATCAGGTGAGAAACGTCTCCATGCGGCCCTCTTTCTGTTTTGCATACACGCGCATACGCCATCAGTTTGTCACCAGCATGTACCTTTTTGATTCATCTCGCGGCCTGCGTGAAATCCAACTTATTACATGTGAATCTGGTAACAAATTGATAGATCAAAGTCGAGCACATGCCATCATGATATGTATTATTCAATTCTATCATTCTTGATAAAGTTATGCATATGTTTTCTCTTTGCAAATATAATCACACGCTGACCTTAACCACTGCCAGCAGTCCAAATAACTGATCTAGTGTCCTAACCTTGGATGCGGCTTATCCCCATGATGACGTCAACATGCTAATAGTGTTCCCTTTCCGGTACATGCCACGTATACGAACATGTCTATTCCTTGCTGATGTCAACGTTATATCATCCTGATATCATATACACCTTCTTTTCCCCAACAATATTGTACTAGTATATTAACAAATTTCCTTGTATAAATCTAGCCCTTGACCTTTTCGTAAAAAAATCATCTCACTGTTCATGGAGCCATTTAATATATCATTCTTTTCTCTAAAATAATTTTATTTAAAAATGTCAATTTTAATTTAAACCCTTAAAAACTTCAAAAGCCCATATCATTTTATCCGTAGCTCCGTTTTTAGTGGGTTTTGCGCTCACGCAATCGTAGAAACAAGCCCTACACGTTAGCACCCCTTTATAAGTATGTTTTCTTATGATTGATGTAATGTTTTTAGGTTCTTTTGTTATGCCTGTTCGTATGGTTTCTTTCTCTCTAAGAAGACGAAGTTAATCAAGGTTGAACAGAAAGGAAAGATTAACTGCCTGAACAGCATTCTGAAGGCAAGTGTCCTTGACCATCTTGCACCCATATTTATTTTATTTTGAGTTAGAGTAGTTAGACCATTAGATGCATGCTGAGTCATAAACTTGAATCCCATGTTAGGGTTCACTAGAACTTGTTACATCATCCTTGAAACCCGGTTTGGATGGGTAGTTGTCATGCTTAGCTTGCAGTCTTGGGTTAGGAAGGTTATAACTTAATCTTGATTAATGATCTATGCAACGTGGGAATGGTAATGTTTTTAGCAACATGGTGACTAGGAATCCGGCAGGATGGTTGAAAATGGTGGTGGTATGTTGTCAGAATTTGGTAAATGTTTTATGGTGGATGTTGGAATTGGTGGAATGGATTGTGCTGGTTCCTGCTTGGAGTCTAAGGACTGGTTCTCGGAGCATGTAAACTTGTCTTAATAGCGCAGCCACGAGGGCTATATGGCTCTGGCCCTGGCTAAGTAATTAGCTGCCCATTTCTATGCATTGTGGAGAGTTTGGTGGCACAAGAGGGGGCCTAAATCGGTGAATCCTTAGTGAATGCACAGGGGTGGGAACCACAGCTTTGTAAAGGCCTTGTAGTGTGACCCCACTAAGCACCTAGGTAGTGTGAGGCGTGATGGGGAAAACCCGACTCATGGTGAAAGTATGCAACCTCTGCAGAGTGTAAAACTGATATATCAGCCGTGCTCACAGTCAAGAGCGGCTTGATTCAGTGGGTGGTTCCCTTGGTAAGGGAATGGTTGGTTTGCTCGGATGGGTTCCGAATGTTGGTTCAGATGGTTCTTGAGGAGAAGGCAGATTTCACCTAGTAATTAGGTGCTAAGGATTTAAGGAAAATTAGGATGTGTCGCTTAAGCACGTGTGTCAAACCTTGTAAGTCTTTCCTTATGTTGGCCCTCATGTCATATTTTTTCTACACTTGCGGAGTACATTTCCATGTACTCACCCTTCCTCTTTGTCCCCCCTTCTACCCCACCCAGCTGTTCGGACTAGAAGATGGAGTTTTTGAAAGATGGTGTTTTCCGAAGATGGTGTCATTTTTAAGCTGATGTACCCCCGGTCGGCTGCCTATGGGGATGGAGACCTTGCTTCGCTCGTACTTTGATGTATTTTTTGTTTAGACCCTTTGGTCATTTTGTAATACATAATCGCCTTTGTAATAAACTCTAATTTTGTATCACTATATTGTCATCACATATATGAATAAACAGATCCAGGCATACATGTCATATGCATTCGGTTTTGTTTTTAAAACCGGGTGTGACAAACACCATGCAATGAACAGTACGCTCGACCTGTCCGATGCCACCTTTCAATAGGGTCCGACGCAGAGGGTCTGACGCCTGTCAAAACTACACCGAGGGGTTCCAAAGCCGTCGGACCGAGTCCGACCCCTGGCCGTCGGACCTAGGCAGGTCCGACGCTCTCCCACGAGCGCTCATAGGCTGCCACGTCAGCCCCCACCTAGGGTTAGCCGTCGGACCTGGGAAACAGCCGGTCCGACGCTCCGAGAAGCAGGGTCCGACGTCCCTGAATCAACTCCTTCACTTCTCAAACTTCGCCACCCTTGCTCAAATGTGCCATCCACCAAGTGTATCACCTTGTGCACGTGTGTTAGCATATTTTCACAAGCATTTTCAAGGGTGTTAGCATTCACTAGAATCTAAATGCATATGCAATGAGTTAGAACATCTAGTGGCACTTTGATAACTGCATTTCACGACGAGTTTCACCCCTCTTAATAGTATGGCTATCTATCCTAAATGTGATCACACCCACTAGATGTCTTGATCACCAAAACAAAATGGCCCTATGGATTTCACCTTTGCCTTGAGCCCATTTTGTTTTTCTCTTTCTTCTTTTCCAAGCCCGAGCATTTGATCATCACCATGTCATCACCACAATCATGATCTTCATTTGCTCCATCACTTGGAATGTGCTTCCCTATCTCATGATCACTTAGAGCAATAGGTTAGCACTTAGGGTTTCATCAATTCACCAAAACCAAACTAGAGCTTTCAATCTCTCCCTTTTTAGTAATTGATGACAATCCTTTCACAAAGATATGAATTGAAATTCAATTGAATCCATGTTGCTCGCCCAAGCATATTTACCATGTGTAAAAGGATATGGACAAGTTTCATGAACCCAAATTTATAGCATTAGCTCCCCCTACATTTGTGCTAAGAGTTTGGATTGAAACTTGCACATATGCATGGATTGAAAATGTGGGAGGGCAATGTCTACCAAATGATGCTAAGGTATAAGAGATAGACCTTTGAAGCGTGATACCAATCGGAGTGCACCAAATATACTATCCTTAGCACCATGGTTAGTTAAATACCACTTGGAATTACTTGCAAAACACAAACACTAGATACCTTGTGAGATCAACATTATATGCAAGGTTCTAGCACAACTTGTGAAAGCAAAGCAAGTCAGCAAGGCATATCTAACTACCACCTATGCATGCTATTTTTTCATTTCATCAATCAAACAAACAACTAGCATACACCACACAAGCATGTATATCAAATTTAAACTTGACAAATGCCAGCAAGCATATGTGAAATGCACATTCAAATGCATCATACAAGTTCATGAGCTTGCTCTCCCTACTTGTGTGCTCAAATTTTAATTGATCCCCTTACTTTCATATTTCTCCCCCTATGTCAAAGTTCTCCCCCTTTGTCATCTCCATACTATCTTTGTGCATTACTTCTCCCGCTTTGTCATCAATGACCACAAAGGTTCAATTTTAGATAGTTTAAGATTATCAATGTCAATCAATGGGGTGATGATCATTTTCCCAAATTTGATTCAATCTAGATCACTTGCCAAAGATATTTAACTCGGTTTGATCCAAGGACAAGCTTCTTCACACCTCATTTCAAGGGTTATCTTGTACCATGTTGAGTTAAACACATATAGCTCATTTTCTAGATCAAACACTAGGTTCACAAGCCCACAAACAAGTCATATGCTACCACTAGATCAAATCAAGCATAGAAGCAATAGTGGTACCATAGAAGCATCAAATTCATTTAATTTTCATGAATGAGCCTATAAAACATGAGGAATGACTAGATGCACTAAACATGTCCTTAGCAAAGAATGTATGCATGCCAATCAACTTTTACCTTGGATTGCTTCAAGGAGAGGCATGTCATATTAGTGGGGGGGGGGGGTGCATCAACACATATTTGAGAAATTCAATATGTTCAACTCATTCCTTAGCTTGCAAAACCTCTTCTCATCAAGTGGCTTGGTGAATATGTCGGCAAGTTATTCTTCAGTGCCCACACCCTCAATGCAAATGTCCCCTTTTTGTTGATGATCTCTAATGAAATGGTGGCGGACATCAATATGCTTTGTTCTTGCATGTCAAACTGGATTGTTGGTTAGCTTGATTGCACTCTCATTGTCACATAGCAATGACACTTTCTTGAACTTAATTCCAAAATCATTCAAGGTGGCCTTCATCCAAATATTTGTGCACAACAACTATCGGCGGATATGTATTCGGCTTTGGCGGTTGATAATGCAACACTATTTTGCTTCTTTGATGCCCATAAAACAAGTGATCTTTCCAACAATTGATATGTGCCTGATGTGCTCTTTCTCTCTACCTTGCATCCCGCATAATTGGAGTCCGAATATCCAACTAATTCAAATTTTGCTCCTTTGGGATACCACAAACCAACATTTTGTGTATGCTTCAAGTACCTCAATATTCTCTTTTGTAGCCTTCAAATGACTTTTTCTTGGTGAGGCTTGGAATCTTGCACACATGCACACACTAAACATGACATCCGGTCTTGATGCAGTCACATAGAGTAGGCTTCCAATCATAGACCGATACAATTTTTGATCCACCATATTGCCACTTGCATCACTGTCTAAATTGCCATTTGTTCCCATAGGTGTGTTTATGGCTTTGCTCTCATTCATGCCAAACTTCTTGTGCATGTCTTTGATGTACTTGCCTTGACTCACAAATGTACCATTCTTCAATTGCTTGATTTGAAGACCAAGGAAGTAACTCAACTCTCCAATCATGGACATCTCAAACTCATTAGCCATCATCTTCCCAAACTCTTCACAAAAGTCTTGACTACTTGATCTAAATATGATGTCATCCACATAGATTTGCAACACAAACAAGTTCCTATCAATCTTCTTGGTGAAAAGAGTGGTGTCAACCTTGCCCATTATGAATCCCTTTGAGAGTAGGAAGTCCCTCAACCTCTCATACCATGCTCTAGGTGCTTTGTTTAAGCCATACAATGCCTTCTTCAACTTGTACACATGGTTGGGCTTCTTTTCATCTTCAAAACCAGGAGGTTGCTCAACATACACGTCTTCATTGATGTAGCAATTGAGAAATGCACTCTTGACATCCATTTGATAGAGCTTGATGTTATGGGCACAAGCATAGGCTAGCAAGATTCTAATTGCTTGCAATCTAGCAACCGGGGCATATGTTTCTCCAAAGTTAAGACCTTCTACTTGAGTGTAACCTTGTGCTACCGATCTTTCTTTGTTCCTTACTACTATCCCATCTTGATCTTGTTTGTTTCTATAGACCCATTTGGTTCCAATCACATTGTGTTTCTTTGGTCTCTCTACTAACTCCCATACTTAATTTCTTGTGAAGTTGTTCAATTCTTCATGCATTGTATTCACCCAATCAACATCCATTAATGCTTCTTCTATCTTCTTTGGTTCAATGGACGACACATATGAGAAATTCTCACAAAATGAAGCCAATTTTGATCTTGTTCGCACACATCTAGAAATATCTCTAATTATAGTATCCAATGGATGATCTCTTGCAATGTTGGTTGGTTGGAGTATTGGAACATTGTTGCTTGCACTTGCTTGCACATTTGATTGAGATGATGTACTAGCCACTTGATCTCGCACATTGTCATGAGAGCCACTTGAGCTTGCTTGATTAGTGTCAACTTGCACATTTAAGTTAGAGAGCACTTACACTTGATCATCTTCTTCGTCAATAACTTGCCAAGGCCTCAATTTACCAACATCCATGTTCTTCATGGCATTTGAAAGTTGAATGCCTCTAACATCTTCCAAGTTCTCATTCTCATCTTGGGAACCCTTGGTTTCATCAAATTCAACACATGAACTTCCTCAAGAGTACCACTAGCCAAATTCCAAACTCTATATGCTTTGCTTGTGGTTGAGTACCCAAGTAAGAATCCTTCATCATATTTATTCTCAAACTTGCTCAATCTAGTGCCTTTCTTCAATATGTAGCATTTGCAACCAAATACCCTAAAATATGCAATGGTGGGCTTTCTACCATTCAAGAGCTTAGATAGTGTTTTCTCTTTCAATGGGGGACAATACAATCGGTTGCTACAATAGCAAGCCGTGTTGATAGCTTTGGCCCAAAAGGATTGACTCATATTGTACTCACTAAGCATAGACCTTGCCATATCAATGAGTGTTATATTCTTCCTCTCAACTAGGCCATTTGATTATGGAGTGTACTTAGCCGAGAATTGATGTCTAATTCCAAAATCATCACACAACTCATCAATTCTAGTATTCTTGAACCCACTTCCATTGTCACTGCTAACTCTCTTGATGGTTGTTTCAAACTCATTATGAATGCCCTTGACAAATGATTTGAATGTTGAAAACACATCACTCTTGTCCACTAGAAAGAATGCCCAAGTGTATCTAGTGTAGTCATCCACTATCACAATGCCATATTTGTTTCCACCGATGCTGGTGTATTGTGTTGGTCCAAACAAGTCCATGTGTAATAATTCAAATGCCTTACTAGTACTCATCATGCTTTTCTTAGGATAGGTATTTCCAACTTGTGTAGCACCCGGTTTTAAGAACAAAACCAGATACACACCATATGTGAGCCTAGGAAGTCAAATATCACATATAGCTACAAATAAGGGTAATATCATAAGACAATGCTTATTACATAGCGTATTAGTATAAAGAATACAACCTCAGAGTATAGACAATGGAAATACAACTCCGATCTTCAGGTGAAGACTCCACTTCCATAGGGACAACTGACTGATTGATCACAAGCCTAATTCCTCCAAACTCTAGCAATCTGGTACCCATCCGGGATTTTATCCAAATAATTGAAACATAAAGCAAGCGTAAGTACATGTCGTACTCAACAAATATATCATAGGGTTCATGAGGCTCAAAAGGCTGACACTGGTTTAACTGTGATTAGCTTTTAATGAGTAATCTTTTAGCAATTGGGTGGCAACAAGTTTATTCTCAAGCCCATATAAACACATGATCAGTTAAACATGAATAATGAACAGCATAAACAGTAATCATTAGTGTGCATCTTCATCATCGGTATCATCCGTGTTCTTCATCATTAACCATTGTTGATCATCTATTTCATAAATGTTCCAAGGCCGCTCGTGACCGTGAGCACGGCTGATATACCAGTTTTACACTCTATAGAGGTTGTACACTTTCACTGTGAGTGGTGATTTACTCTTTCACCCGAGGTAGCTAATCTCTTGACCCACTTCCAAGGAAGGTCGGCAGGGTTCACTATGAAGCCTTTCAAAGGTTCATCTAACAAGTTAGGGCCATTAGATTCACTCATCAAACAGATGTAGGAACCCCCCTTCCCGATGGCACAATGACATGCAACCTATACACAAGGGGATAGAGGTTGACCTATACCCGATTCGGCAAGCCATTCTTACGCCAATAAAGATAACCTCTAACAAGTCAGAAAAGGATCTCATACTGAGCTAAAGCCAGAGCCATGTAGCCCTCATAGCTGTACTGTAAGTCCTGGATGATCACTTACAGATAAGTCCTTAGGGAGATGAATCTAGAGCACCATAAAAATAGCCCAATGCTCTAGCCCCCTTGTTCCATGTTGCTAAAAAGAATCTTTTAATTTTTATTGCATATACCATTAGTCAAGTTACAAGATCATGGTTGTAGTTGAGCACTAGCATCATACTACCCAATGCAATAACCCATAGGAATCAAGGAATCTAGGATATCAAATAGCTAGGAAAATTAATACGATTGCCAAGGTAGACACATGCATATGATTAAATTATTAAAGTGAATAGGATAACAAGGAAGATCCCATGCTATACTTTCCTTAAACTTAGATCCTTCTTCAAGTCCAAAACTTCAAAGATCTGCTTCGTGATTCACCATGTATAGCTCACCGACTAGACATGATCATAGAGCACCACACAAGTATCCATGCACTCATACATGAAGCAAACAATAGATCTAAATTTGAACAGTACACCAAACATAAAATCAAGATGAAAAGTTTGTAAAACGAATCTACGTCTCGCTACGAACACACAAATGCAAAAAGCACGCTAATTGGAGCTATAACGAAAAAGATACAACTACCAAAAGATTTACTTTTATATAAGAAGAAACTATAGACTTCATTTATTTTAACTATATAAATTCATATATATATAATATTTTATAAATAATATAAATTAAATTAAGTCAAATTTAGGTTTGAATTATAATACTAAAGTAAAACAAATCATATTTTATTTATAAAATTCAGTTGTATAATTATTATTCAAGTTAGTGTTTAAACCATGAAATTCTAGAGTAATTAACATAGTAAAAATTGTTACTAACGCGTAGATTACGTCGTTACGAATCCAACGCAACTTGAATATGTCAAACTAGAGCTAAAACGTAGAAGATATGAATTTAACAAGATTTCCTTTAGTAAAATAATGGATTAAATCTAACCTCAGATTTTAAAAGTTAAAAATATATCTAACAGTAGTATGAACTTGTAGATTATGAAATTACGAACCTAACGCAATTTGAACGGGTCAAATCGGAGTTAAAACGATAAAGTAGTGGCAAAACTGTAAATAACTGAAAACGTATTTTGGACCTAAACCGAAGAAACTACGTTTTCCAAAGAAGAAAACATAATCTGTGATTGCGCTTTAGTCCGTGGGCACAAATATCCAAAAACTGAGGGACTCTTTAGCAAGATGGCCTGCGAAAGGGTATGAGATGATCTAGACCATCAGATCGGAGATGGATGGCTCGGATAAGATCGAGAAGGGAGAGGGAGGAGGCTGCCAGCCGGAACAGGAAGGGCGACGTAGTGGAGGCCATGGTCGGCGATAGAGCTCGTCGGTGAAGCTCGATTTTGACCCTAGAAGCTATAGGAGAGCAATCCGAGAGCATAGGGTCCCCACGACGCCCCGGCCCCGACATTGCCGCCGACCTCGGTCCCCACGACGCCCTCCACCTCTACGCCGACCGCACCGAACACCGCCCTCATCGTCGGCCCTCAACTACGCGCGCCCGCACGCCACCCTCCACCGCACGCCGACGACCTTGCGGCGCCAGCTGCTGCCCGCCCCGGCCCGATGTGTGGGCCACACCCTCTAGTATGTTGATCGTAGCCCCGGCCTGGGCCGCTCCGCGCTGACGACGCCCTCCACCGCACCGACACTGCCCTGGCCTGGCCCGCCTCACGTCATCATCGTTAGCACGCCGGCTGCCTCCACCACACCGCTACCCCTAGTTCGCGCCGAGCACCGCCCCCGGCCCGGCCCGCCTCACGTCGTCGTCGTCAGCAGAGACCGCAGTGTGTGCGCCCCCGACGCCAATCGCCACCGCGCCGACATGGCCCGGCCCGCTCTGCTGTGTCGACCACCGCCCGGCCCACTCTGCGCCGACATCAAGACCACACCGCTCGTCTTGCCGTACGTCCTTGTCCTCGATCGCGATCCATATGTTTTCGTCATTTGTATTCATATGCATGTATATATATGTCACGGAGCACCGCCGCCTCCATGCGTTTCTATGTATACGGTGGAGCACCGCCGCCCTCGTTCGCCCTAGGGTTTAGGGTTTATACAGCGGAGCACCGCCGCCCTCATTCGCCCTAGGGTTTAGGGTTTATACGGTGGAGCACCGCCGCCCTTGTTCGCCCTAGGGTTTAGGGTTTATACGGCGGAGCACCGCCGCCCTTGTTCACCCATGTGTACAAACATATATACGGCGGAGCGGAGCACCGCCACTCTCGTCACACCGCCCTCTCTCGCGGCCTAGTCGATCAACATTCGTATTATCGTTATCGTTAACGCTAAACAATCACACTAGGGTGAATTGCGTCGGTGACTAGGGCGAACAGCGTTGTTGATGTCACCGACGTGGTTCGCCCTAGTCACTGACGCAATTCACCCTTGGTCGTTTATGTATAGCCCTAATTCGCCCTAGTATCGACGCAGTTCACCCTAGTGTGGTGAATTGCGTCCGTGACCGAGGGGCAAGATTTAATAATGCATATTGTTCGTAGATTTTACGCATGTAAGCAAAGATTTGACGTACTATATATTAGTTTTGTTTTTTGAAGCTAGATGGCTGACCCGAGAAACATGGATGAGGAGGAGTTGATGATGAATTTGATCAACACTAGCACTCAAGTTGCCGGCGATGATGGTGCTAAAAATAACGTGCAAGAGGATGCAGATGGCGGGAGTCAGTACTTAGCTCTTGAACAAAATGAGCAACAAGATATTGGCCAAGTATATATTTTTTATTATTAGCTATATATATTATCATATGTCTTATGTGTGCTCATGACATTAAAAATAATGTTTATGTTTTGTAGCCCTCTGGATCGACATCAACAACTACAACGAAGAGTAAAAATGTTCGAGGTCCCAAAAAGCCATTGGAGGGCCACTTCATCATCTCGGAGTTCAATGTGGATACAGGCGAACCAGGGCGCCAAATAAAATGAAATTTGTGCACCACTGTGGTTACCTTGTAAGGGACCAGCTCCCGATCAATACTCGCGAATGGAAGAAGAAGACCAATGCTCCTCATATCAGTTTTGTCTCCAATCATGACAAGACGTTAATTTAGAATGATGTCTTGGAACATTTCATTCTCTAAACAGATGGTTATGATGATATAATAGATGGTGATGAATTGAAGGAGCGAGTTAGGGATTGGGCAATGAAGAAGATGGCCACCCAGTTTCAGACTTGGAAGAAACACCTATACACGACGTATGTCAAGAAGAACATAGCACCAGATTTCACTGTCCCAGACCCGATCTCAAAGCAGAGGCCCTATTGGGATGAGTTTGTACAGTACAAGATGTCGGAAGAGGGTGTGAGTCGAGTGATAAAGAACCAACGTAATGCTCAACAGAAGACATACCACCATAACTTGGGATTAGGTGGCTACCCGACTACCATTAAGAAGTGGAACAAAATAGAAGCATACCTTCTTACCAAGGGTATCACACCAGAATCACTCGAGTGGGGAGAACGTGCAAAGAATTGGTTTTTCGCTCATGGGGAAACACTGGACCTGGAGACAGGGAAGTGCATTTATGGCGCTAGACTGCAAGAAGCAACAGAAAGATTATTTTATGCTCAGAGAGCTACTGCTAGTGGTGCGTTCAGGCCCAACCGAGAGAAGGATGAACTGACATACGCCATCGAGACTATTGAACACGGTGGCCGAACTAGAGGCAAAGGAAGTGTCTCGTGGGAGCATGGATTTCCCCAGGACAGACCTTCCTACAGAAGCCGCCAGAGAAAGAAGGAAGAAGAGGCACAGCGGCTCCAGAGGTTGGAGGAAGCGGTGCGTGAAGGACAGGAGCGGGAAAAAAACCTTGAAGCGAGAATGCAGGAGGAAATCAGAAGGCAAGTGCAAATAGCAGTGAGTGCAAGCAAGCAGGCTTCAGAGCCAGGAATCAACATTAGCCCCCCTGCTCAGTTGAAAAGCAGCTGCGCTTCCACGGAGATACCAAATCAAGGGGACATAGGACTGCGCTTCCCTGTGGATGACATCACTGAACCTTGTACATCGTGTGAGCTACACATTCCGAAGGGGAATTCCACAATCAAGGTGGCTATCGGTCTTGTTAATCGTATCGACCGAACCAAGACACCAAGGATTCATGGGAATATAATCCAAGAAGGATATGCTACCATCTCGGTAGATAAAGCTGAAAAAGGTTTTAGTGATTTGCCTCTTGACATTCCTGGAGGTGATGGCGAGAAGACTCTAGGAGAAGCATAGAAGACATTCATTCTATGGCGCAAGCGCTACATCATCATTCCTGGGATGTCGCCTCCACCTCCTCCTGAACTACCTCACCATAGGTGCGGATGAAAACACTACATCATTAATTTATATTGGCTTAAATAATTAACAATCTGCTCATAATAATATGTCATTCCTTTTTTTGTAGCAGATCCTCCCCCAACCTAAGTCCAATTGTTCAATCGCCAGATCATCATAGTGCTCTGTACGATGACAATGTGTTGGAAGGCGAGGCTGCATCCACACCATCTCCAAGGAGGTCTCCAACGCCGTAGCCACCACCTCCAAGGAGGTCTCCAATGCCGCTGCCACCACCTCCAAGGAGGTCTCCAACGCCTCCCCCGCCCCCGCCTACCAAGAAGCCAAGTACTAGCAAGAGGCCAGCCCTGCAAACGAAGAACCAGCCCCTGCCGGCAAAGAAAGCCATCGTAAAACCATTGGCTATTCCCAAAATAATATCTGAAGAGAAGGAAGAAGTAACTGATGCATATAAAAAAGATATGTCTAGATTCTATGAAAAACTTAAAAAGGATCAAGAAGCAAGGAGAAACCCGGAGAAACCGTACTTCTTCGTAGCTCTAGATATTCTAAGAAAAAAGGTGGCTTCTTACCAGCAACAACAGCGGGAATCTCGTAAGCTGTCCAAAGCAACGTTAACGGACTATGACCGCACTCTCACCAAGTCAATTGAGGCGGCACAAAAAAAGAAGCGGGCAGGGAAAGGAGTTGCACAACTCGGACAACAATCGCACCAATCAGTCCCCCCGCTAGTTGTTGATAATGAATATGGTTCGAATTTAGGATTAATGCATCAGGCAAACATACCTCCGGATGTCGATTTGGACCACCTTGGTAAATTTATTGAAGAGACTGGCCTCGACCTTTACCAGATGTTTGGTGATAGAAACATTGAGAGTGCGGCGGAGGTTGATATTTGGAAGAAAAAAATTTGTACTAGGCCAGAGTCTATACAACCCTCAAGCCTTAGGTGATCTAGGGACGCAAATGTACCTGCTAAACAAGTGGTACATGCAGGCGTCTACCGGTGGATACTTCTGCGTTGGTTTCAGAATTAGAGATGAACATTGGTTCCGTGGCGATGATGTTATGTATGTTGACTTTGCAGAATTTCATCAACTATGCCACCTGACCTCTCTGGACAAAGTTATCATTAGCTGCTATTGCCTGTAAGTAATAATTCTTTCGATCTATTATTAAACTCATCATATGTGTGTATATGCATATAAATTATCCTAACAAGTACTATATATATACAGATTTACAATGACAGAGCGCAGAAAGAAAGGCTACAATGAAATTGGTTTTGTTGATCCCTATATAGTATTCAAATACCCAGTTACTCCAAAGCCTAATTGGAAGTCTGAGTCAGAGAGTAACCTCATGAATTTCTTAGTGAACCAACGCCACAAGAAGGATATACTCTTCCCCTATAACTTCAAGTGAGTGTTAATAATGTCGATCACCCTTAATGGCTCATATGTTGATTCTAGTTAATTAATGAGTGTTATGCGTTATATCCTATAAACACATGCAGCAATCACTGGATATTGATGGACATCGATTTGGTGAAAAGTCACTTGATAATCTATGACTCGATGAGAAAACCACAACAAGACTACCAAGATATGATAGATATTATCCAGTGGTAATTTCGGTATCTTTAGCAACTATATATACACACAAACATGATGATTAACTATATCTGATGACGTGGCAAATTTTGTATTGGACAGTGTTTGGAAAACCTTTATTGAGAAGCAACACATGGGAAAATGCAAAGCACCACTGAATGTAATCCCTTTGAAAGTAAGTCCCCTAAATCGTATCATCTTTATTAATTAAACATATAGCTTTCACCGGATCACAAGATTGGATGACAAATCTTTTTCTCGTAAAGTGGTGTCTGAGACAGGAACAGGGGAACAACTACTGTGGTTACTATGTTTGCGAGTTTATCAAGCAGGTCTCCCAAAGAACTCCTACAGAGAGACTCAAAGTACGTTAAAAATACACTATATATTCATTTAATTATTATTATTGATTGTGTTACTATGTCTTTATATATATATATATGGACATATATTAATTTATTTTCCTTTAATTCAAACCTGTAGGCTCGATGGTTGGAGGAAAAGGTCATACGGCAAGACCAGTTCAAAGCAATTCAAGAATCTATAGCCGGATTTTTTAATGACCAGGTCATCGATTCCAAGGACGAGTTCTACTTCGACCCAACACTGCCATGGAAGCCAAGCTAGAGGATTGAGAGAAAACTTGTTATATCACAACAACGGTAATGCAATCTTTTGTAATATATGCACATGAAATAATATAATGTAAAATACACATATGCATGCATGCACGTAAATATATATATATATATGATGCATGCATGCATGCATATATATATATACAAGCAGGTAACCCCGCGCGTTGCGCGGGTAATAGCGGGGAGGAAAAATTTGTATTGCGTTAAAAAAAAAATCGAACTGTTACTTAATGGATCGAATACTGTTCATATTAACCCGTTACTGTTCATAAGTACCCGGTACTGTTCACAGAAAATCCGTTACTGTTCGCCAAGAAAATCAGCTCGCGTTGACTGTGCCGGTAACAGTGATCTGTGAGAGTGACGGAAGTTGCCGGCTTGCACGCTCTTTATACTATAGTATAGATATATATAGTTCTATGCTTGAATTGTGTCATTTAATATGTTCATTGTGCTTGAAACGAAACATACTATACACGCGTATAAATGTATTATTAGCAGCGTACAATATGACTTCGAAAACCTATTTTGAAAAGAAAACAAAAAAATGAAAAGAAAAGAAAAAAGAAAAAAAAGGGTGCCGGCCCCGTGGCATGTCAGGAGGCACCTTTAGTCCCGGTTGGTGTTACCCACCGGGACTAAAGGTCCCCTTTAGTTCCGGTTCCTGACCCGGGACTAAAGGACCCCCTTTAGTCCCGGATGTTTGCTCCCGCGTGGGGAACCGGGACTAGAGAGGGTTCCCCACCGGGAGTAAAGTCCGTCTCTGATGAAAAGAGAGAGACAAAGTGCATACATTCTTCGACAATAGATATCACCATCCGGGCCGGCATTTGCCTCCGTGGAGCACCGAGTAGATTACCCAATAATAGGAGTATTGCAAACTTATTTCCCGTATTTAATCGGCATCACACAACTTAGTTTGAGAACCAACATATTCTAACTTCATTGCTTTCCAAGTGAGCGTCCAAGGTACTGCAGTCTGCAGCAATGGCTGATTGGGGTTCGGTTAATTACAGGGCCAGGATGCTGCTCGGCCCTCGCAAGGACCGGACTTGATGAAAGGATCGAGATTTCAAATGGGTGGGTCTGGGTGACTGGGTCCTTAGATTCATCTTGTGAGGGAACAGGTTGATAACCAAATGGAGTTGACTATATTGGTAGCATGTCAATTATCGAATTCCTGAAAAAAAAGGTCATTGGAAGAAAGTGAGTTTACAAGCATCCCTGAATCCTGATATGCAAAACAAAGTGCAAACCTATATCAATGTGCAAAAGGAGTAGCGCCCGCAAAATATAGCTTGGCCGGGTATATCGTGTATACCTTAAACTCGATGTGAGCTAGGGTCGTAGAGCTTTCTGATTTGCACCACCGCACTAGATCAGGGCAGCCTGAAACTATTAGCTCTTCGACATTAGTGAGTTGCTGTATGCTCTCTGGCAGAGTTTGGATGCCAGAGCAGTTGACTATCTCAACTCTGATGAGACTGGTTAGATCCCCCAACCAGTCCGGCACAGCTGTAATGGTTTTGGAATCTTGCACAGACAAAGTCTCGAGGGATGAGAGACCTCGGATAGTCTCTGCTGAGCTGCATGTGAGGTCACTGCATTGCTCGATGCCCAAGTACTTGAACCCATGGTACTGGTGGAGCAAGCTCCACTTATGCAGAGGCTGCTCGCTGTAATACACAAAAAGACCTTTTGGAGCCGGGTAGGAGAGTTCTTCGGGGATGACGTTGCATGTCTCTTCCAATGGTGAGTAGTATAGTACCTCGTCGCAACTCCTTATGTCCAAGTAGTAGTCACCTCTAGGAAGGCACGGCTTTATCCTCAGCTTAGGGCTGTCTCTTACTTCCAAAAGGGTTAGTATAGGGAACATCAGAACATGTGAGCCACCCTCACCACCACCACCGGAGTATTCCGTATTCCACTCTTCAAGGCTTTCCATTCTGAATAAACGAAAAGTTCTCAGTTTGGGAAAAGCTCCCGCCGTGCAGCCGTAGAAGTCCGCGCCAATCTTTGAGATGCTGTCCATTTGCTCGATATGCAGCTCCTGAAGGTTTCCTAGTTGACCGAGTGGCGGCAAACTCTTGCAGCTGGGCAATTCCATAATGAAACACTAACGAGATGAGGTAAATAGCTTGCGATGCTTGTCACCCAAGGATAATCCCAGCGACTTGCTACAATCAGTGAGCAGTGCAAAGAGGCAGCTGCCTCCCCGAATACTGCCTTGTTTACTAGCATCCAGAAATTTATCGTCCAATTTTAGTACCGCGAAGTCATGTACCAGGTCATGCATGGTAAACAATATTGTAATATGTTCATGATACACTCTAGAAGTCTGCGACAAATTCCAAATGCAACTAGTGTCAGCTGGTTTCTAAATTCCCTCGTCTAGGTATTAAGATTATGTTGGTGTTGCCTCTTATGTTTGTCAATTTAAACTCACCAAGATAGGTCATTTACTAATGGAGTCCGAAAGAGAAAGAGAGCATAGCTAGGATTACTAAGGGCGAAGTTCCCTTATGTTAGCAGTATGCACTATATGAATAGTTGTTATGTGTTCTTAGATATTATGTAATGTTTTGTAACTGGGACACAAGGCAGATAACAATCTAGACTGGACCATAGGAAAATGATTAAAGTAAGCTTTGTGTTATACATATGGTGCTAAAGGTTACGTGCCCACTACGTCAGATATGATTTCCAGGGGCGGCTAATGCGCATTTGTAGGGGCGGTTCGGCCAGCCGCCCCTACCATACCGTCTCTACAAATCATGCATTTGTAGGGGCGGTTCCCAGACCGCCCCTACAAATCGATTTGTAGGGGCGGCTGGTGTTATCAGCCGCCCCTTTAAATCGATTTGTAGAGGCGGCTACAGTACCAGCCGCCCCTACAAATCGATTTGTAGGGGCGGCTACAGTACTAGCCGCCCCTACAGTACATTTTTCCGCCAAAAAAATTCAAATTACCAACACGTGCTCCCCCAAATCATCCTGTGACGAGTAAAATACATGATCAAGTATCCTGACAAACTTGACTGTAATATTGTGGCCCAAACAAAATTGTTTAGCCAAAAGTTTCTAAACATCTTCTATAGTACAAGAATCACAATAATAACAAACAGACTCATATTACGAAACAAAACATATATCTATATCACTGCCACTTCCATCTGGAATGTATGCGTCATCAGCAGTAGCATTGCTATTGGAAGAATCAGCAGATGCTCAGCTCGATGCTTCGGGGTGGCTGAAAATCCAGTCGGTAGCTTTCTCAATATTACCGCCCTAATACACATCAAAACAAGAGTCACAACTGGATTCAGGTTCAAAGGCCAAATTGCACTCGGCAAAGCCTTTGCCGAGTGCGGCACTCGGTAAAGAACACACGGCAAAAAATTAATCGGCAAAGTCCTCTTTGTCGAGTGTCTTTTATCGGGCACTCGGCAAAGACTTTGCCAAGTGCCCCGACCGTCACGGCGCTGGCCCCGTTGACGGTGGCTTTGCCGTGTGCCAACCCTGCAGACACTCGGCAAAGATTTTTTTATTATTTTTTTAAAAAAATTCTTTGCCGAGTGCCCCTCGGCCGACACTCGGCAAAGTTTAAAATTTTTTTAATTCTTTGCCGAGTGCCCTCTTGCCGGCACTCGGCAAAGTTTGAATTTTTTTTTAAAAAAAATTCTTTGCCGAGTGCCCTCTGGCCGGCACTCGGTAAAGTTTGATTTTTTTTAAATTCTTTGCCGAGTGCCCTCTGTCCGGCACTCGGCAAAGTTTGAATTTTTTTTTAAATTCTTTGCCGAGTGCCCTCTGGCCGGCACTCGGCAAAGTTTGAATTTTTTTTTTAAAAAAATTCTTTGCCGAGTGCCCTCTTGCCGGCACTCGGCAAAGGTTGATTTTTTTAAAAAATTCTTTGCCGAGTGTCCTCTGGCCGGCACTCGGCAAAGTTTGAATTTTTGTTAAAAAAATTCTTTTTCGACAGCCCATTTTTCTAGCTTTGCCGAGTGCTGTGACCATGGCACTCAGCAAAGGGGTCCTTTGCCGAGTGCAACACTCGGCAAAGTGACCCAAAACGGTCATTTTTATTTTTTTTACATTCCATCATGACAAATAAATTCATACAATCATATATCTCATCCATCACATATATATCTCATTCATCACATATATATCTCATCCATCACATATATATCTCATCCATCTACACATCCATCCGCACATATCACATCCATCACAATATATATCACATATATAATAATAAGTGCTCAAGTCCATCCAAATAAATCCACAAGTCCATCAAAGTCCACAAGTGCATCACAAGTATATCACAAATCCATCACCAAGTGAACAACAAATGAAAAAAAATACAACGTGCACTCATCTCGGCCACTACGACTGTGGTGAAGGCCCAATTCCATCATTTGGAGGTGCATGAGGTGGATTATTCGAACCACCATCAGATGGAGACTGCACAAAGGAGAAAAGATTGCATGTGAGACAAGATTATTTGAATATCTAATCTAGGAAGGTAGAGGCCATACAAGCAAAGCACAAGCAAAAGTAAAAAACTTTCATACTCACAGGAGTAGCTAGAGCTGCAGGACGCGGAGGTAGAGGTGGAACCAACAGCCCAGCTGGCAGAGAGAAGCCCACACGTTGCCCAAGCCCTTGTAGGAACTCCATAACGTCCGTCAGCCTCTGCGCCTGGGCCTACCGCTCGGCCCGCTCGGCTTCCCGCTCGGCCCGCTCGGCTTCTAGCTGGGCCGCCATCCTCTGGTGCCCGGCCTCCAGCTCCTGACGTTGCCTCATTTCATGTTCCAGCCGGGCCTGCAATATTTCACTCCAATGTTTCAGTAATGCAAAGCTAATTAAGGTGTGTAAAGATCAATGTATGACGAGTAAAACAGGAATAACCTCGAGTGCGTCGACTCGGTGCTGTGCAGCGGTCGGTCGTGTGCGAATGGCCGGGCTCTCGCTCGTGCTCCGTGCTCGGATCTGGGAGAGAGAGGGAGTAGAGGCCGTGTCGATGACGCCGTCGCCAAGCCAGAACCGCCCATGCTTCTTGCCTTGCCCCGCCCTCATGACGGCCTCTCCATCGAAGTCTTGGGTGCTCGGATCGTGGTCTGACCCATGGAGCGACCTCGCCACCTCAGTGTACTCACTGATGCGGGAGTGGACGCTTGGGTTCATATATGCCTCGGGCGGGTCCTCCAGGTTGAAGGAGACATCGGACGTCGCCTTGCCCTTGTGGGCCATACACCATGCCTGGAAGTCCGAGCAAGCCTGACCACTATGTGACGCCGACTGCGAGAAAGACAGCACGATGATTAGAAATCAGGCAGAACTGAGCGTCATAATAGATAAATGAATTCGCGTACCCATGTTTGTTTCTATCCGGCGAGGCTACGGCTACCTTGATGGTGTGCTGGACCTTGCATCTGCAAACGAAGGTCCCGGGCATCTGTAGCATCTGGTTTTAAGAACAAAACTAGATACACACCATATGTGAGCCCAGGAAGTCAAATCTCACAGATAGCTACAAATAAGGGTAATATCAATAGACAATGCTTAAATACATAACGTATTAGTATATAGAATATAACCTCAGAGTATAGATAGCGGAAAGACAACTCCGATCTTCAGGCAAGTACTCTAAATCCACAGGGACAACTGACTGGTTGATCACAAGCCCAATTCCTCCAAACTCTAGCAATCTGGTACCCATCCAGGATTTTTCTAAAGTGTTGAAAAGTAAAGCAAGCGTAAGTACATGTCGTACTCAACAAATATAACATAGGGTTCATGAGGCTCAAAAGGCTGACACTGGTTTAACTGCGATTAGCTTTTAATGAGTCATCTTTTAGCAATTGGGTGTCAACAAGTTTATTACAAGCCCATATAAACACATGATCAGGTAAACATGAATAATGAATAGCAAAAACAGTAATCATTAGTGAGCATCTTTATCATCAGTGTTCATCTTCTATTCCGTAAATGTTCCAAGGCCGCTCGTGACCGTGAGCACGGCTGATATACCAGTTTTACACTCTACAGAGGTTGTACACTTTCACTATGAGTCGTGATTTAGCCTTTCGGCCGAGGCGGCCAACCTCTTGACCCACTACCAAGGAAGGTTGGCAGGGTTCACTATGAAGCCTTTCAAAGGTTCGTCTAACAAGTTAGGACTATTAGATTCACTCGGCAAACAGACATAGGAACCCCCCCGTCGAATGACACAATTCCATCACGGCTATACACATAAGAGTAGATGCTGTCCTATACCCGATTCGGCAAGCCATTCTTATGCCAATAAAGGTAACCTCATAAGCTAGAAAAGGCCCTCATACTAAGCTAAAGCCAGGGCCATGTAGCCCTCACAGTTATACTGTAAGTCCCGGATGATCACTTATAGATAAGTCCTTAGGGAGAGGAATCTAGAGCACCATAAAAAAGCCCAATGCTCTAGCCCCCTTGTTTCATGTTGCTAAAAAGCATCTTTTAATGTTTATTGCATATACCATTAGTCAAGCTACAAGATTATGATCTTTAATTGAGCGCTAGCAAAGCTACCCAATGCAATACCCCAAAGGTATCAAGGTACAAGTACAAAAGACTAGGATATCCTTAGTGGCAGTCAAGGTAGACACATGTAGTATGAATTAAATGATTAAAGGTGTATAGGACAACAAGGAAGATCCCATGGTATACTTGCCTTAAAACACTGATCCTTCGGTAAGCTTTAATCTTCAACGTTCTTCTTCTTCTTGATTCAACACGTAAATCTCACCGACTGGACGTAATCATAAAGCACCACACAAGCATCCATACAATCATACACAAAGCAAACAATAGAACTAAATCAGAACAGTACACCAATCATCGAAAAATAAGTAAAAGAGTTTGAAACACGATTCTACGCATCGCTATGAACACACAGTCGCAAGAAGCACGCTAATCGGAGCTACGGATTGAAAAAGATACATTTACCGAAAGATCTACTCATAAAACTATTAGTTTCATGTGTTTGAATTATATAAAACATATATAACATATTGTATAGATAATATAAATTAAGTCAAACTTAAATTCGAATTATAAAACTAAAGTAAAACAAACCATATTCTATTTATAAAATTCAGTTGCACAATTGTTATTTAATATATGATTCAAACCATGAAATTCCAGTATTAGTGACATGATAAACACTATTACTAACGCATAGATCTCGTCGCTATGAATCTAACGTAACTGGAATGGGCCAAAAAGGAGTTAAAACGTAGAAGATATGATTTAAACAGGATTTCTTTTAATCGAATAGTAGATTAAATCTAATCATGAATTTTAAAAGTTGAAAACACATCTAACAGTAGTATAAACATGTAGGTTATGAAATTATGAACCTAACGCAATTTGAACGGATCGAATCGGAGTTAAAACGGAGAAGTTATGGCTAAACCAAAATCAGTGGCAAATCTGTAAATAGCTGAAAACGTATTTTAGACTTAACAAAAACAAAATACGCTTTCAAATGAAAAAAACAAAATCTGTAAACATGTTTTGGACTGTGGGTTTATTTTCCAAAACTACATGGTCTCTTTAGCAAAAAGAACAGCGAAAGGGTATGTTTTAATCTGGGCCATTGATCTAAAAACGGACGGCTCAGGATGATATGTATTTCTACTGTATTTCTGGATTTGTTTTCTTAAAGAAAAACGGCCAAAACTCATGCATGACCTCATACGACGTCATCAAACTAACTAGCGAATTGGAACAGGGCCACGCATTAATGCACGGGTGACGTTAATTGCTCACATGCATGTAAGCCTCCCTGCCTTGCGTGATGTACGTAGGCATACACATGTGGACATGGTGGATGGCAGGTCTCTCGACAGCATCACGAGCAAGGGCAGCTGAGCTCGCTCAAACTGACTGGGACAGAGAGCAAGGGACAGGCTACCTGGGCTCGTATACTCCGGTAGCAGAAAACAGCGGTGCGCGGCAATGCAGCATAGCGGTAGCATGCCTTACCGAACTTGCAGTACTTCACACGGTTATGGCCAAACTAGATGACGCACGAGCAGCAACAACGGCTAAAACGACACCGGGACATGAACCAAAGAAACAAGGAGTATTTGTAAAGGCTCACTAGCGCTGGTTGACGGGCAGGTTCGCCGGCAGCGGTGTTTTCTTGGAGCTAGACCAACGCCGCAGCAGCTGACCGCTCGCAGGCTCATCAAACCTTGGCAACGGTAACGGTGACGACGGCTTTCTACAAGAGCTCGGCAATACCGTGCGTTGTGTGAATTACAGGGCAAAAAGAGGAAGGAAGGGAAACGTCGACAGATTCATCACCTCGATTCGAACCTAACGAAATTTGAATGAAGCAAAACGGAATTAAAACGAATAAATGATGGAAGAATTACGAACTAATGGCAGTTTCGTAATCACCTCGTCTTCTACATTATCACGTGCAGATTGTGGCCTCCCTGGTCATGGCTGCTGCTGCACCGGGAGCTCGCATGGGAGGAAAAGGGCCATGGCCAGGAGCTTGGCCTGCTGGCCGACCGGAGGAAGAGCCCACACTCGCCCGGCAGGGCCGTCCGCATGGTGCCAGGCAACGCAAGGCCGGTGGCTCCACTACTTCGGCTTGGCACAGGAGCTGCAACAGCGGAGGTGGGATCAGTGCTATATGCCACAAGAGATTGAGATGAACCAAAGAATGGCCTGGACGTGATGAACATGCATGCATGGCCGGCAGCAGGGCAGAGATGGTGGCGTGATTGCTTGTGTATTATACGGTATAGATCATGGTTGGCATGTAGACGTATATCACACATGGAAAAGTAGCATGCAGCAGAGGTAATCAACTGGCATGGTGTAATTAACAAAGAGGAAGGAAAACGTGGGGATGCTTACCAACGAACAACTACGAACGGGCAGCGCGGCGGCGACGGCGGCGAGGGAAGTAGGGAAAAATATAATTTACTACACAAGGGATTTCCCAAACTAGGGGCTCCCCATATGGTAGTTTTGGTATGCTTTGCCCAAGGGGTCAGTAGATATATATAGGAAGAAAAACTCTCTACATCCACGTCAACTAGCGATATGGTACTAATTGATGTTGCACCATCCGCCTGCACTAATGGGCCTAAATAAATATTAAAGCCGATTAGTAAATAAATGCATGGGCCTTTGAGATTTACTAGGATTATTGCACATGGGCTTTGAGCGTTTGGAAAAATGAGAGATTTATTATTTTCGGAATTAATTAATTTCATGGATAAAATAATTCTAGAAAAGTCCAGAATTAATATTTAAGCCACGAAAATACTCTGAGACCTCCAAAAATTTGGAGAAAATTCTCAGAGACATTTTGGAACATGATGAACCCAAATAAAGTATTTGAAGCTCATAAAAAGATTGTTGGGAACTTGAAACATAACGATTAAGGTGAAGGTGGTAGGAATTAAATTCCAGAAAGAAGCTGGAAAATTCATAGAGATAGATTGTCGTCTCCTAAACGTAAAAACACACACATTTTGCACACAGAAACACGTAGTGCGACCGGCATGAATGCAACAAACACGTTTCTACCTTATGATAAATTTTAAATTAATGAAAATTTTATTTTCCTATGTTTTCATGTGCTCAAAAATTCAAAAATAAATCATTTTAACTCTATTTTCAAAAGTGGCAAATTTTGAGGTGTTACAATTCTACCCCCCCTTCAGATGAATCTCGTCCCCGAGATTCGGAAGACGTCGACTAAGAGATAGGGATACTCCGTCTTTGGATTCTTCTTTACTTCATCATGTCGTTCCATCGTCTTAATAAGGATCCCACTTTATTTTGCATACCTGTTGACCTTACTTGAAGTAATTTGCCTAACTAACTCCAAGATTATAATAGGTACCTTGAGAAATTCCCAGGTAACTCCAATTACTAAGCCACATTTCCTTTAGTACTAATTCTCTTCCTTAAAATATCCACCTTCCAATGAAACCTGACGAATCTCTTGGTCAGAAGGAAATTCTACTACCAATCTTCAAAACAATAGTGATTCCGATTAAATTGCTCGAACTTGGAATGCAATTGTTAGTCCTTGGTGTCACCCGAACCTTCTTAGCACAATTCTCCATTGCTAAGGGCATCGGCCATGACTTTTTGCTTCTCCAAGTGATAGCACTTTTCTAAGTCATAATCAATCTCATTCCAACAAAGATATCACAAGCTCAAGACCAACTTGGTGAAGATGTCCTGTAGATTCTTGTGATCATCCTATATGTCACTTTCACTTCCAAGAAGATATTACTTCATGCTCCATAGATAACATGTTAGGTAGTTTAACTCACGCTTCCTTAGCTGACTTAATGAACAAGGTACAACTTTTCTTCATGCATAAGGACACATTCCACACCTTGATAAAGTGCATCCTAGTGGACATAAAGCCCTTGTCCTGATTTGGCAAAGCTAATGCATAGGTTTTACTCCAACCCATTCTTGGACTCCTTCAAACACTTAGCTGAGGTCTTTTGATCCAAACTAACTTAAAACCTCTTCCAGTAGCATTATTAATATCTTGATGATCTTGGTTAAACCTTCCTTGAACCTTTAATCAACCTTATTGAGACTCTGAGTTTCTCTCACATCTTTGGGTACCACCACGCTTTCGCTGCGCAAACTAGAACGTAGGATACTTTTGCTTGCAAATTCTTCAACTTGGCTACCCCCCTTAAGAAAAGATAAACCAGGGGCACCAAAGTATATCTTGCACCTTCTTCCATATGATCTAACTAGTATCACAATGTCCTGACATCCCAATGAGACTCTTGTGTATGGGCAAGAACAAAAAAAACCTGAAATTCCTCGCGAGATGAAAAACAGCAGCACAGTAAATCAGCTGTAACTCCTGTTCTGTTAATCCAATGAAGTTGTAGCTTATATTGTTGGAAAGATTATCAAATTCTCCACAACTTCCTTATAGAACACTTTTCCAAATTATGCAGTTTAGGAGGTTGAAAACAGTGCACAACAGAAACTTTTCCAGGTTTCAAACAGCACAGATGCATCGCCTTGTGATTTTCGTATCTCCATAACCAAAATAGCTATCAATGTGATTCTTTTGCTCAGAGAAAGATATTGAAGTCTACTATTGTCCAGAATTTTTTCATGATTTTTTATTATCCAAGATTAGAGATATAAGCCGAAGGGTGCAGACTGCTCCAAAAAGACAGGATAGAGGAAACAGAAGAAAACCATACCCCCAACTATTTATTTCATTAATCCTTATACCTTAGGTCTATAGACTAAATGAAATTGTGGGAACACCCAACAAGATCATTACAATCATTACAAAGATTCAAAACAATCATAAGCATAACGACAATTCAACAAGCAACAAAGATTCATAATTCAATCATTGACTCCACTTGCGATACTATCGTCCTCATTATGCTAGGGGTAACAATCCTAAGACTTATCTTCAGATTACGCAAGATAGTGGTGAGAAACAGTTCTAAAGCATATCAAACCAAGGAGTAAAGATGAGAACAAAGACTTTAAAATAAGCATCAAGGAGGAGATAAAAAGGATAGAGATATAGTGGAGAAGAAAATATCAAGATTTATAGAACAAGGATTTTATAGCAATTTCAAAATCTTAAGGCTAATTTCAAACTAGGCTTGCATCCTACAGTCAGTATTGTTCTGATACCACTTTGTAGCATCCGGTTTTAAGAACAAAACCAGATACACACCATATGTGAGCCCAGTAAGTCAAATCTCACACATAGCTACAAATAAGGGTAATATCAATAGACAATGCTTAAATACATAACATATTAGTATATAGAATATAACCTCAGAGTATAGATAGCGGAAAGACAACTCCGATCTTCAGGCAAGTACTCTAAATCCACAGGGACAACTGACTGGTTGATCACAAGCCCAATTCCTCCAAACTCTAGCAATCTGGTACCCATCCGGGATTTTTCCAAAGTGTTGAAAAGTAAAGCAAGCGTAAGTACATGTCGTACTCAACAAATATAACATAGGGTTCATGAGGCTCAAAAGGCTGACACTAGTTTAACTGCGATTAGCTTTTAATGAGTCATCTTTTAGCAATTGGGTGTCAACAAGTTTATTACAAGCCCATATAAACACATGATCAGGTAAACATGAATAATGAATAGCAAAAACAGTAATCATTAGTGAGCATCTTTATCATCAGTGTTCATCTTCTATTCCGTAAATGTTCCAAGGCCGCTCGTGACCGTGAGCACGGCTGATATACCAGTTTTACACTCTACAGAGGTTGTACACTTTCACTATGAGTCGTGATTTAGCCTTTCGGCCGAGGCGGCCAACCTCTTGACCCACTACCAAGGAAGGTTGGCAGGGTTCACTATGAAGCCTTTCAAAGGTTCGTCTAACAAGTTAGGACTATTAGATTCACTCGGCAAACAGACATAGGAACCCCCCCGTCGAATGACACAATTCCATCACGGCTATACACATAAGAGTAGATGCTGTCCTATACTCGATTCGGCAAGCTATTCTTATGCCAATAAAGGTAACCTCATAAGCTAGAAAAGGCCCTCATACTAAGCTAAAGCCAGGGCCATGTAGCCCTCACAGTTATACTGTAAGTCCCGGATGATCACTTATAGATAAGTCCTTAGGGAGAGGAATCTAGAGCACCATAAAAAAGCCCAATGCTCTAGCCCCCTTGTTTCATGTTGCTAAAAAGCATCTTTTAATGTTTATTGCATATACCATTAGTCAAGCTACAAGATTATGATTTTTAATTGAGCGCTAGCAAAGCTACCCAATGCAATACCCCAAAGGTATCAAGGTACAAGTACAAAAGACTAGGATATCCTTAGTGGCAGTCAAGGTAGACACATGTAGTATGAATTAAATGATTAAAGGTGTATAGGACAACAAGGAAGATCCCATGGTATACTTGCCTTAAAACACTGATCCTTCGGTAAGCTTTAATCTTCAACGTTCTTCTTCTTCTTGATTCAACACGTAAATCTCACCGACTGGACGTAATCATAAAGCACCACACAAGCATCCATACAATCATACACAAAGCAAACAATAGAACTAAATCAGAACAGTACACCAATCATCGAAAAATAAGTAAAAGAGTTTGAAACACGATTCTACGCATCGCTATGAACACACAGTCACAAGAAGCACGCTAATCGGAGCTACGGGTTGAAAAAGATACATTTACCGAAAGATCTACTCATAAAACTATTAGTTTCATGTGTTTTAATTATATAAAACATATATAACATATTGTATAGATAATATAAATTAAGTCAAACTTAGATTCGAATTATAAAACTAAAGTAAAACAAACCATATTCTATTTATAAAATCCAATTGCACAATTGTTATTTAAGATATGATTCAAACCATGAAATTCCAGTATTAGTGACATGATAAACACTATTACTAACGCATAGATCTCGTCGCTATGAATCTAACGCAACTGGAATGGGCCAAAAAGGAGTTAAAACGTAGAAGATATGATTTAAACAGGATTTCTTTTAATCGAATAGTAGATTAAATCTAATCATGAATTTTAAAAGTTGAAAACACATCTAACAGTAGTATAAACATGTAGGTTATGAAATTATGAACCTAACGCAATTTGAACGGATCGAATCGGAGTTAAAACGGAGAAGTTATGGCTAAACCAAAATCAGTGGCAAATCTGTAAATAGCTGAAAACGTATTTTAGACTTAACAAAAACAAAATACGCTTTCAAATGAAAAAAACAAAATCTGTAAACATGTTTTGGACTGTGGGTTTATTTTCCAAAACTACATGGTCTCTTTAGCAAAAAGAACAGCGAAAGGGTATGTTTTAATCTGGGCCATTGATCTAAAAACGGACGGCTCAGGATGATATGTATTTCTACTGTATTTCTGGATTTGTTTTCTTAAAGAAAAACGGCCAAAACTCATGCATGACCTCATACGACGTCATCAAACTAACTAGCGAATTGGAACAGGGCCACGCATTAATGCACGGGTGACGTTAATTGCTCACATGCATGTAAGCCTCCCTGCCTTGCGTGATGTACGTAGGCATACACATGTGGACATGGTGGATGGCAGGTCTCTCGACAGCATCACGAGCAAGGGCAGCTGAGCTCGCTCAAACTGACTGGGACAGAGAGCAAGGGACAGGCTACCTGGGCTCGTATACTCCGGTAGCAGAAAACAGCGGTGCGCGGCAATGCAGCATAGCGGTAGCATGCCTTACCGAACTTGCAGTACTTCACACGGTTATGGCCAAACTAGATGACGCACGAGCAGCAACAACGGCTAAAACGACACCGGGACATGAACCAAAGAAACAAGGAGTATTTGTAAAGGCTCACTAGCGCTGGTTGACGGGCAGGTTCGCCGGCAGCGGTGTTTTCTTGGAGCTAGACCAACGCCGCAGCAGCTGACCGCTCGCAGGCTCATCAAACCTTGGCAACGGTAACGGTGACGACGGCTTTCTACAAGAGCTCGGCAATACCGTGCGTTGTGTGAATTACAGGGCAAAAAGAGGAAGGAAGGGAAACGTCGACAGATTCATCACCTCGATTCGAACCTAACGAAATTTGAATGAAGCAAAACGGAATTAAAACGAATAAATGATGGAAGAATTACGAACTAATGGCAGTTTCGTAATCACCTCGTCTTCTACATTATCACGTGCAGATTGTGGCCTCCCTGGTCATGGCTGCTGCTGCACCGGGAGCTCGCATGGGAGGAAAAGGGCCATGGCCAGGAGCTTGGCCTGCTGGCCGACCGGAGGAAGAGCCCACACTCGCATGGTGCCAGGCAACGCAAGGCCGGTGGCTCCACTACTTCGGCTTGGCACAGGAGCTGCAACAGCGGAGGTGGGATCAGTGCTATATGCCACAAGAGATTGAGATGAACCAAAGAATGGCCTGGACGTGATGAACATGCATGCATGGCCGGCAGCAGGGCAGAGATGGTGGCGTGATTGCTTGTGTATTATACGGTATAGATCATGGTTGGCATGTAGACGTATATCACACATGGAAAAGTAGCATGCAGCAGAGGTAATCAACTGGCATGGTGTAATTAACAAAGAGGAAGGAAAACGTGGGGATGCTTACCAACGAACAACTACGAACGGGCAGCGCGGCGGCGACGGCGGCGAGGGAAGTAGGGAAAAATATAATTTACTACACAAGGGATTTCCCAAACTAGGGGCTCCCCATATGGTAGTTTTGGTATGTTTTGCCCAAGGGGTCAGTAGATATATATAGGAAGAAAAACTCCCTACATCCACGTCAACTAGCGATATGGTACTAATTGACGTTGCACCATCCGCCTGCACTAATGGGCCTAAATAAATATTAAAGCCGATTAGTAAATAAATGCATGGGCCTTTGAGATTTACTAGGATTATTGCACATGGGCTTTGAGCGTTTGGAAAAATGAGAGATTTATTATTTTCGGAATTAATTAATTTCATGGATAAAATAATTCTAGAAAAGTTCAGAATTAATATTTAAGCCACGAAAATACTCTGAGACCTCCGAAAATTTGGAGAAAATTCTCAGAGACATTTTGGAACATGATGAACCCAAATAAAGTATTTGAAGCTCATAAAAAGATTGTTGGGAACTTGAAACATAAAGATTAAGGTGAAGGTGGTAGGAATTAAATTCCAGAAAGAAGCTGGAAAATTCATAGAGATAGATTGTCGTCTCCTAAACGTAAAAACACACACATTTTGCACACAGAAACACGTAGTGCGACTGGCATGAATGCAACAAACACGTTTCTACCTTATGATAAATTTTAAATTAATGAAAATTTTATTTTCCTATGTTTTCATGTGCTCAAAAATTCAAAAATAAATCATTTTAACTCTATTTTCAAAAGTGGCAAATTTTGGGGTGTTACAGCATCCCTGTGGATCTTGATGTACTCCTCCGTGAACCATCTCTCCACCATCATCGCCCAGCACTCGGGATATGCTTGGCACCACCAGGGAATCATCTACACGTCATCAAGTATTGGACATATAAGAAGATCAAATTAAACCAACTTAATCTCAAAACGAATCAATGTTGATGTTCTTCATTTACCTCAAGGTACTGCTCCCGGGCCAGCTGCATCTCTCTTGCGTCTTTCTTGGTTTTCCTCTCTCCAAGCTTCGACCCGTAGTAGGTTACGATGGCCTGGATGTGCACCTCGTGATGCATGTCGGAGACAAGTTTTTTACAGGCTTTGGTAGTCACCTGCTCCGCCCTGGCCTCAAATCCCTCCTCACATCTGTAATAAGTCTGCATACAAAAGCGATGTATTCATTCATTATTTCAAGAAAAGTCCAATGAATGCGACGTATTGAGCAATGTTGTGCGAGAGAGACTTACCCAAAGCTCTGCCTTCACCTACGCCGCCTTGTTAGGGTACTCCGCATCGGTGGCGACGGCGTAGTGGTCAAACGAGTAGGCCAGCTCCGTCTTCGATGCGTACGTGACAATGCCGGGGAAGTGTTGCCTGTGCAGAAGACCCGGGATGCCGTTGACTAGCCGTGCGTTACCACCGGACACAACCACCCAGTTCCTGCACAAGTGATTAAGAAAAATTATTAGTTTTTTTCATCATATCATATGAAGTAGTGGTGATAACATATAAAGTTACTTACTTTTGCCCTTCGGGGCGAATCACTAGGCGTTGGTGAGGAAGCGGAATATGTGGGAGGCTCGCGGGACCTCGCAAGTAGACACTCGAAGAGGAGTCGGAGGAAGCGGAACCCGTGCCTGCCGCCTCCAACTCATCGTCCTCGTGCGGCCCCTCTTCCTCGTCCGTCTGCCGAACCAACTCATCGTCCGACTCGTCCACGGGCGCCACCTCCTCCTCCGGCTCCTCCTCACACGGCGTGGTAGGAGACGCCCCCCTCCTGCGTCTGGCGGTCCTCCTCCTCCTGTCCGATCCCTCCGCCACCCCTCCTCCTACAGCCGGCGTGGTCTTTGGTAAATCGAGTTCACGGACCTATGACGGTCGCCCGCCATCTTTGTTCAATCACCTGCAATAAAAAAGAAAAACAAGACGTAATTAGAAATAGGTGAAAAAATGAACAAAACATAATTACAAAAAACATAGTATTACATGTATTAGAAATAATCTTCATGATTGAGATTAGCTGGATCATATGTCTCGTCATCACTATCAACATTGTCCAACTCATCAACACTATCCGAAGGAGGAATGTTGTCTTTATTGTCATTGCCTAAACGTAATCGCTCAAGCATTTGTATGTCCTTCAGATTTCGCACCTCGTCTCCAGCGTCCTCGTCATCATCCCTTTCATTGTCTACTTCCATTCCTATCTCTTCGGTTAAGTCTATGTCAAACCTCCCTTGTAGTCCCTCTTCTTGATAGAACTCTCCGTCGTATGTATTTGGGTTGAAGTTGTAATCTTCATCGTTTGGGACAGGTAGTTTACCGTGTGGCGATACCTTGTGCACAATAGACAAACCCTTAAGATGCTCGGTGTCTTTGCACGCGTATGACGTATAATAAACCTGGACGGCCTGTTGAGCCATAATATAGACATCTTTTCCTGGATAGACGGAATCCTGTCGAATTTCGACTAGCCCAAGCTTAGGGGTCCGTCTCGTTACTCTAGGATGAAACCAGTGGCATTTGAATATGACAGGAGTAAGAGGTTTGGAACCATAGAATGATAGTTCGTAGATTTCTTCAATTCTTCCATAATAGTCGAGTCCATCAGTGCCGGGCGTAACAACTCCGTTGTTTATGGTTTTTCGATTGGGCCGACTCTGCTCATAGCTTGCTGTGTGAAAATGATATCCATTCACGTCATAACCGGAAAATGACTTGACCCTGACGGTACAGCTATTTGCAACCTGTCTCAGCTCGTCACTTATTGACGCATCAGTTTGGGCTTTCTGTTTGAACCAACAAATGAAATCGGGGCTCCCTGGTCCCGCACCCCGTGAAAGAAGGGTATCATTTTCTTGCGGGGTAGGTTGCCTTGATCCATGCCAGGATTGACGAAGAAATTCCCTGTACCAACAAGAAACAAGGGGGTTGGACGAAGAAACAAGGACATACGGCGAAAGGAACTGGGTGTAGTCCGGCATAAATCCATTCTTCACAAGATGTTTACCCATTTCCACCTTATTCACCCTTCTCCTATTTCCACATTTGCTGCAGGGACACAAAACTAGGCAATGTCCATTAGCAGCCTTGCCAAATGCACTGTTCAAGAAAGCATCGGTCTTGTTCATCCATTCCGTGGTGTAATCAATCTGACTTCTCTAGCCCATGTACAACCACTGACGGTCATCCATCCTCTAACATATGTATCAGTGAGTAATGTAACCATCAATTGCATCTACATGGTGTTCCTACTGTCTAATAGGTGAGGATAGGTCCTAATCTCACCCGTGGATGCGTAGATGAGGTTAGTTTCCATGCTCTACTCCTATCCGAGATAGAATTTTGGCAGCACCTCCCCGTTGTTCTCCAGATACACGTCCTGCCAAAGAAGAGTGCGTATCCGGAGAACAACAGGGAGGTGATGCCGAAACTCTGTCTCGGACCGGAGCAGACCATGGAAACTAACCCATCTACGCATCCGTGGGCTGTCCAAAAAACGTGGACAATCCAAAACAGATACGGTCATAGATATGCAAAGTTCTGCATACCTCCAACCGTATCTCTTTCGAACGGGAGACGCCTAACTGGGTTACGCGATCTACGACCATGATACGGAAAGAGGGGTTATACCTAGGGTGGCGGCGGAGTCAGGCTAGCGGGGCCGTGGTGGGTCGGTGCAGTGGCGAGGCGACGCGGTGCAGGCAGACCGGCACGGCGACGGGAACTCCGAATCGGCTTCGACGGGCTCTTCTCTACAAAAATGGAACAAAATACTGTCATTTAAAAAAAAATCGGCAGAACCTCCCCTGCATGGTGAGGTTTCCAAAACCTGCAAAATACAACGGCACGATGGCCGACAAGCACATATGTCTCAAGAGAAGCCATGTAGTTTGGATATCAATCCATGCAGAAGAATATATCCAAGTAGTACCATTACTTCACTACTACTTCCACTATTGCTACTACTACTACCACTAGTTCGACTACTACTACCACCACTATTGCTACAACTACTACCACTAGTTCTACTACTACTACTACCACTACTTCTACTACTACTACTACCACTACTTCTAGTACTACTACTACCACTAGTTGTACTGCTACTACCACTACTTCTAATACTTCTACTACCACTAGCACTACTAGTACAACTAATACTACTACAACTATCACTACCACGACAACAACAAAAGAGACGGCATACCTGACGGGCGCCGGGGGTAGGGACGGGTGGCGTCGGGGTCGGGCGGTGTCGGGGTCGGGGTCACCGGAGTCGAGCACGGGCGGCGTCGGGGCGGGCGGTCCATGGGGCACGGCCGGGGGCAGGGCCGGCGCGGCCGGGGGCAGGGCGTGGCCGGGGGCAGGGCCAGCGGTCGGGGGCAGGGCATGGCGCGGCCGGGGGCAGGGCATGGCGCGGCCGGGGGCAGGGCGCGGCCGGGGGCAGGGCCGACCGGGGGCAGATATCACATGTGGAGATGTCCTGGTTTGTAAGCATCGTACGTGACAACGTGCACCAAACCTTCTCAAATTTTTATCATAGCCTCCACATACGATATCATGACATCTCAACAAGTTTCATGACTTTCGGACTTCGTTTGCTTTTTATAGAATTTAAAAATACTTCGCACGCAAGTTCGCGGTCATGTTTCGTGAACAAGATCTTCGAAATTTCGGGTCCGTTCCTGGATACGGCCTCACACTACACTCAGTAACATGACTATCATTTTTTGAATAATTAAATTCCATTATTCGTACCACGTGCAGTTCAAATTTGTATTTTTCAAAAAAATTCAAGTAAACGAAATAAAGTAACTAAATATATCAAAAGCCACAAAAAATCCCCAAATTCTAACTAGGAGTTCCTGGTATCTTAAAAGGGCTGCACAAAAAATTTGGAGGCAAAAAAAAATTCTTTGCCGAGTGCCGGGGGATGACACTCGGCAAAGGGGGTCTTTGCCGAGTGCCAAGAATAAGGCACTCGGCAAAGAGGGTTTTCAATTTTTTTAAAAAAATTTCCTCTTTACCGAGTGCCTTCCCAGGGGCACTCGGCAAAGACATTTCAAAAAAAAAATCTTTCCCAAGCGCCGTGTCAGGGGCACTCGGCAAAGTATTTTCCAAAAAAAAAATCTTTGCCGAGTGTCAGATCTGCGACACTAGGCAAAGAATGTTTTTTTTTTAAAAAAAGGCACTCGGCAAAGTATTTTCCAAAAAAAATCTTTGCCGAGTGCCAGATCTGGGACACTCGGGAAAGAATATTTTTTTTTAAAAAAAAACCTTCTTTGCCGAGTGCCTAACAGCAGGCACTCGGCAAAGAAGGACGTGGCCAAATACCGTTACGCGGGGCAGCCTATGCCGAGTGCCGTGCTTTTGCCGAGAGCCTGGCACTCGGCAAAGAAGTCCTTTGCCGAGAGCCTTTTTTTGCCGAGCGCAATTCTTTGCCGAGTGCGACACTCGGCAAAGAAGGTCTTTGCCAAGTGCCCGAATTTTGACACTCGGCAAAGAATTTTGCACTCGGCAAAGATCCCGTTTCCAGTAGTGAGTCCCACCAGAAAAGAGATAAGAACATTGCAAAGATGAATGATAAAGTTGGAATCAGGAGGCAGGAATTAGAACAGATAAGCAATCGCTAACTTTCTGAAGGTTAAGAATCAAAATAGTTTACTCAGAACAACAAATCATAAAAGAGAATCTTACAGAAGCTTTCAGGTCCGTTATGGCAACATCTTCCTGAAATCCAAAGGAAACGAGAGTTTGAACGCTTGCTTCATCAACAGACGGCTCAGAAGCACGTGAATCTTTTGATATTGGGTCATTTATATCTGCATCACAAAATAATTTGATGGAAAACAGTTTCTTCTCTCAAAATTTCGACTCGGAAGTTTCAAGTTGATTATTTCATGATGAAAAGCATGATTAACTACAAAACTGCAGTGGCAAACCAACCTGGATCATCCATGTGAGAGAGGAGCCAATTCATCGCCTCCTCAACTCCTGTGTTTGATGTGTTAATAGCAGCTTTCTGACAATGAAGGTAGTTGAAGCCCATGCTTGCAAGTTGGGACACAATATCCTCACTGGCAACGGGGTGAGCAGGCTCGGCACTGTAGTCACCAGAACCTAAAGTGTACATTGAAAGTCACAAAAGCTGAAGAGAAAAATTTAGGGGGAAAAAAAACTAATGAATGGCAGTCTGACCTCCTTCAGGTAGCAGCTCTTCCCCAGGCTGTACACCTTTGCTGCGCATATGTGTGATATCAATCGTATCTGGCACATCTATATAAACATCTGCGAAGAAATAAATTGTCAAGACCAAGTGATCCTAAATTGAAAGAAAAAAATACCCAGACAGAACGAAAATTATTATAGAGTTGTGGGTCATGTAAGTAAGCACAACTCGGAATCAGTACTAATGCTTACTCTCAGACACAGAACAGGAAATGATAAACCCGAGCTGAAATACTAGCAAGATATTGCCAATATCATTATTTGTAGATGATATTGTTGATACACTACTAACTTCCAACCCTTATGCCATGCTTTTTTGTCGCAACGACAAGATTTGGTTGCAACAGGGGGTGTTATCGCAACCATTTGCACTCTCGGTTGCGATAGATGGGATTTTTGCCACGCAAATTGTTTCGTGGCCATAAATATGGAGATCGTTGCGAAAAGTAAGTGTTATCACAGCCAATTGTAGAACGGTTGCAATAAGTGATCACTGTTGCCACAATTTGATTTGCGTTGCGGGCAGTTTTATTGGCGTTGCAATACTAAGATGATATTGCAACTCTTTAATTGATGGTTGCAATAGCCCGTCTATGTCGCAACGAATATGTTTCGTTGTATGTAATAGTTGCTTGCGTTGCAAAAAAGTTGTATGTATAGCAACAAAAAAAAATCGTTGCAATCACTAAGGTTCTGGAGCACAATGCTTAGCAAAAATATAAGAAAAAAGAATTGTCACTAGGTTTCAAACCACTAATCTCGCACTCTAGAGGAAAGTTACGTACCACTAGTGTATACTTGTGTACTTGTCATTGGCAGCCATAAAAGTTTATGCAAACTAGTGGACACGCAAGTATTTATAGTTGTGATGTGTGAGGAAGGAAAATATAAAATTTGATCAAACTTAAAATCCCAACAAAAATGGGGAGATCCATATGCATGGAAGCATAGCTTCACTACGTAGAGGCAGGGCTCATCTTCAGAAAAAGTTATATACATGTTTTTTTTTTATTTTTGAGCTATAATGAATTAGTATGAACTTTTCTAAAGATTTAGTGAGGTTTTAATCATTTTTAGAAAATAATTGAAACTCCTTATTTTTTAAAAATGACAGACTCACACGGCATGCACTGACTTATAATCTATGCAAAGAAAAGCTATGAAGTGAATCTACAGGAACAAAAATAAATAACATTTAGCAAATACATTTTAAAAATCGGTATGGCGCCCTCCAATTGATATTAGCATCTTGCAGATGACTATACTCATAATTACGAAACCAAAATGTGCAACATTGATGTCTAGATGCAGCTTGGAGCACATCTGTCATCCCATATCTTGGCCTATCTTGTTTACGGTGGATCCCGCACTTGCCTCTCCCAGATTCATCCATTCGTTGAGCCCGGTATACGAACTGCTTAGGTTCAGGGCAAACTCCACCAAATTACCCAGAGTAGGATCTTGTATGATCAGGGACCACCCATCTCAATCATCTCCAGTAATTATAGCTCAGAAAAAGCAGCATCAAAAACATATAATGACTGAACATACTATGTTTGTTGGAGTATTTGTAAAGAAAAATAAGAAAATTTGAGTTGGGCACTTGGAAAACATACAAGAAATAAGAAAATTTGGAATTACGTCAGGTGAAAAACTTCTCCACGAGCATACAAAGATAGTAGGAGCTCCGAGCTCCAAAACACCAACCACAAGTTTCTGAATGTTTAAACTGCCAGACAACATTATCCTACTTTTGCCTGTAGTTTTCATAATGGTAGAGTTGACAACTTCAATATAAAGATAGTCCAAGGCCCCGCTCAGCAAGCAATTGAATAAATGTTTGCAGTTTCACGAGGAACATATCATTAAGCCGAAATGAAAATAATTGAGTTTAGTTCAGAACAGTTGCTATAACAAAAGAAAAATTAGCTCGTCTACATATAATGACTGCAGTGGTTGCTAACATACTCGAGTCTCCTGGCTAACTTATTTCTTCTACTACTTCTAAAAATTCTGCACAAGGATATTAGGTTGACAAAAGTCAGAAGTTCTAGAGGTTCACAAAAGGGCAGGACATGGCCAAATCCCAAACTTCACATGTTGCGAACCGTAAGATCATACTGAGATTAGCCTAATTGATCAACATGGATTCATCTATGTGACCTCCATTTGCAGCAACTTCCCTTTCTCTAGCATATCTAGCAGTAGCAGCGCCGCCTCAACCAGCAGCCAAACCGACCCACTGGTCCTCCAGATGTGCCCTTCATTTTTAGAAAAAAGTTATATCACTGATTTTGAAAAGTGACATCACATGGTTCAAACTGTACAAACCTGATGAGATGGTTCATTTTGTGATGGCAGTACCAGTGGAGGTATTGGAATATTCAGTTGTGTTTGGATGATCTACATAAAAAATTATAAGTGAATATTGGTTGGCTAACTTCACTAAATAAATGACATGACAGATAAAAACATGCAGGCATGTTATACATTTTTTATCCTGTTTGGCTAAGCAATAAGTTGCAGAAACTCACAATACTATCATATTGTAAAGAAACAATTCTTGACATCATTCAAGCAAGAGGCAAATTACCATGGCCAAAGCAGCACAACCTTCTTTCAAACAATTTGTTATCTCAATTTGTTAGCACCTCTGATAGTGTACTTCATTTTGTGACCCGACAATTGATGCTCGGAACTCTGAGAGTGTACTTCATTTGTCGGCGAGCCCTTGCTGCACATAACCTCAGTTTCCAATCTTCGTTGCACCACTTCAGTTCTGCAGCCAACTCCCATGCTTCTGGAGGCTTCTGTGCCCACCAAGGTATTGCCTGAATTAAACAAACCTTAGACACGCTTATCCAGTAGCTAATACCAAAACTAAAGGGCAGCAGATGACCTGCATATATTAAACAGCAATAAACATGACCACTAGACATATATTCAGCACACGAAGGCACCATAGAAAATTAACTTGCAAAGGGGAAGAAGAATTACAACTGAGTTACCTTCTCCCAACAAGTTCAAGTGCAGTAGCAGTGATGGTGTATTATTGAGGAGCAGATCCTTTTAGCAGACTTGGTGACTTCAGAGCTAATTTGGGGAAATAGCTAAGATCAATATAGTATCTGTTAAAACCACACAATTTGTAGTAAAGCAGCAAAGATAAATGCAAATACAGGGCAAATGATAGCAGTAAGCAATTATGATCTATATAATAGACGTACTCAGTAGTTCGTATTAATTTTAAGTACTACAAGGATTAATTTTGGAATAAATAAATTGTAGGAAAATCTTTGAAGCTGCAAAGTTACACCCAACTGTACTCATTTTTTTTCTTTCTACTGTTCCCTGATTTCCTTTCATTTTGCACAAGGATTTATGTGTCGATTTGTAGTTATATTGTATTCATCAATCTAAGTTCACCTAAATGGTTTCCGTAGATTTTTTTTTGTAAAAAAATTACTTCACTGAATATGGAAAAAAATGGAGCAAAAAAATGCAGAAAAGTTACCATAGGCATGGTTCAGGACTTTCTTTGTAACATTACAGAGTGATGCTTCAAGATTTCGTCAAATCCGACAGTTCCCCTCAGAACCACAAATTTTGCTTCATCCCTTACCTTACGTTCCTTTATTTGGATCCATGGAGGGGGTTGAGCAAGGTTTCTTCTAATCCGACAGCTTACATCAAAATTGGAAATCTATAGTTAAATCATGACCTCCGAATCACAGGAAAACAAAAAAAACAACAAAATTTCCTCCTTTTTTCCACCTTCTCTCTCTTACCTCAGGCTGCCCCGTTTGCATCTAGAAAGGGGACGGAGCACGGATCTGTAGTGGAAGATCTGATATATGGAGCTAGGGATTAAGGAGGGATGGGGAATCGTAGGGACCTGAGCAGACTGGGGCTCTGTGGTTTGGGGAATAAATTGGAGCTAGGGTATGTGGCTGAGTTTTATTAGTGCTCCAAGATTCTGGCCCATGGGTATGGCAGCGGGAACGGCACTGGTCACAGGGACGGGTGGGATTAAGGTTGCGCCGGGTTCGGAGACGATGGTGGCGGCATGTCGGAGGTCGCGTGCTTGCGCAGCTGGACTGTTTCTTTGCTGCCGAGGCTTCGAGGGTTTTGGTCTAGCTGAAATGTTGGGCGCGCAGCTGAAATGTTGGGCGCGCATATCACAGGAGCGGCGGAAAAGGGCACCGCTTTGCTGCAGCCGGGCGCCACTTTTTACCGCCGTGTTAGCGAAAATAATTCCCGAAGGCCATTTTTTCTTGAAACACTCGGGAGTCTCCTGACACCGTTCATTTTGACTGTGTCCGACTAAACTTTCTAGGTCTAAAGCAGAAGTATCCCAAAGACGAATGAAGACACACGGGAACAAATCAATATACCCATTGCTTTATCTCCCGAGTGTAATATGAAACACTCGTAAACTCTCAGACACTAGGAAACTTCATAAAATCTGATAGTAGCTATAAAAAATCTTTAAATGATAAAATAGAAAAAGGTGGGCTAATAATCTCATGGGATTGAACTCACAACCATACTACAATGCTTGAATAATCTTATCTTACCGCTTAATTTTGCATGTTGTTCCTATATGTACTAAATGCATGACCATCATTAATCCGTTTTTCTTATATAAAAATAAGCAAGAAATACACTCTAACTAAATACATATTAATATGCATATGGATTTTCAATGTAAAAATAAAATAAACAAGAGTAATCTAGAGTATAAATGTTTCACTAGGCCGCCAAGGAAATTTGGCATTTCCTCAAGGGTCTTCTTGGGGCTGTTTGATTGGGTGGCCAACCCCCAACTAGGCTCTAGAAAGCCACCTTCGGTCTGTTTGGTTGCCTTTTTAGAGCTCAAAGCCTAGTCTAGATAAGCCACCCACTTCCCTTAGGCCAGTCTTGTGGGAATTGTAGGGGTGATCATTCCTAGTTGGCTAGGTTAGGCTAAGGAACGGTATAATTCTACCCATGGGCCCTTTCGCACACCCGTGCGCGTACCCCATGGAGACAGTGAGGCAGTTCATCCTTCGCTCCCTTCCTCGCTCACGATGGAGAGACTGTGGGGCAGCGTCTGGCGTCGATGGCATGGGGCTCCCTTCTTCCCTTCTCTAGTCCCCTTTCTTCGTCATCAGGCACGACCGCGACGAATGTGGTGGTGGCGGTTGGAGGACGGGCATGCAGAGGAGAGCGACGATGGTGGGGCTTCTCGAGGGTGGTGCCACCTGCACGGAAGGAGATGGAGCAACGCACGAAATCGAATAACTTGTGGAACCCGTTGGCGCCTACATCATCACGCCATTGAACCGCCCATCCTCGACGTCTTCGAGGGACTAGAAGTTACGCGGATATTGTAGTCCTCATCGTCACCGAGCTGCCCATCCTCGTCATTAGTGAGTGACCTCGATCCTAGGATCCAAGGATTCCAAGCAAGGGCAAGAAGCCCCCATGGCGACGGCGTTTCCGATGCTCGCCACCTATTCAACATAATGTCGAAAAGAGGAAACACTACTTGAAGAAAGAATGAGGTGACTATGCATCTTGCATTGCACAAGCTAGGCTTTAGCTGCCCAAGTTTAGTTGACTAGCCATGTCAGGTCTAAAACGTAAACCAAACATGCCCCTAGTTTCTTGGAGGTTGGCTCCCAAGAAAATGGTTCCTAGCTATTTGAATATAAACATGATATGCTTATTAGACTTGAATATAATGTTAAGTGTTTATATTTTGCTAAAGTATATATGCATTTACACATATGGCACTTGAACATATATTGACCATTCAACATGTACACTTGAAGTTTTCACGTAAACATATATGGAAAATAGAAGTGTGTATTTGTTTTAAAGCTTAAGTGTTTATTCTTAAGTTCACTTACTCATATAGCACACTTAAACTTGTTAAGTTCACTTAAATAAAACACACACACACACATTTGCCTATTTATTTTATCATAAATAATTTGTGTCCTCAATAACGAATGAAAATAATTCTATACACACTAGAATATTTCCTTAAAAATTATAAATTATTTTTGCATTATAGTTTGTGTAAAAACACAAATATAATAGTAATATGCATTCAAAAGGTAAAAAATAATATGTATTTGAAAAAAATACTGAATCTTTTTACAGCCCAAGACCTGAGCTTGGTTCTGGAATCTGCTCTAGGCCATATCTCCCCGAGGCCCAAATAACTGGTAAGAAGATCTCGTCCGCCCGAATTGATCCGACGGCGACCTTTGTGCCCACCCGAGCTAAAAGCAAGCGTCCGGTTGCAACCCTACTTTCTCCTCCCCACGATCCCACGACTCCTCCCGTCCGCCCCTCACCACCGTATCCGCCGAGCCTAGACCGAGCACCACTCGATTCGCCACCGCGTTCGTCGGCAGATGCGCCAGGGTAAGCTCCTTTTCCGGTCTTCCCCGTGCGTCGTGGCTGCAGCCGCCCCCCGCTGCTGCTGCGCCACTCCATGGCTGCCCAGCTGAAGCGCGGCATCCCGGTTAACTGTGGTGTCCTAGCACTCACTGCCGGTCAAGCTCGTCCCCGACCTCGCGCTCCTCCTGACATGGCGTGCAGTTCCAGCTCTCTCTGGACTTCCACAAGATCCAGGTGCTCTGGACTTCCACAAGATCCAGGTGAGCCTTCTCTTCCTCCCGCTGTTGGCAGCTCAGGGCATGCCCCGGCTGATGGCACGTGCGTCTGCTCAGATTTTTGGGAGAAGTGGTGTTGGATTCATTAAGAAAGAGGAGGAAAGCATGTGATTGTTGTCTGTCGTGAGGAGGGGAAGCATGTCCTGGTGCTCACAACTCTAGTAGATTAGTCCAGCCCTATGCGATTTAGATTTCAGATTCGTTGCTAAGTATACCTGTTCGGGATTGAATGTAGTCTCCGTGACAACACAAATCAATGCATCGGTTAGCCATTGTTTTTGTTTCTTTTCAGATGGAAGTTTGAGTAGTTCTTTTGTCAGTGTAATTAGATGCATTTCTAACCCACTCAACCACACTAATTAATAGGTAAATGATTTGATAGATTGATACAAAATTAATGGAGTAAACATAAACTAGCTACTTCTGCCAAAAGAAAGTCTAGCTCTGCAGACACTGACCAAATTTTCTGAAACTACCTCTGCCTTTGTTTAATTTATAGTGTCAAGTAAACATGAACTAGTTACTTGTATGATGCAAGGCCTGGGAATTTTTAGAAGCTACCTCTGCCATTATTTCATTTAGAAAGCAAGTATTCAATGAGCCAAATTGTGATCTTTTTGCCAGGTGTGGTAATGTGGAAGTTACTGCTGTTTTGATGCATGACCTTGTTGTTAGGCACAATGTGTTCAGCCTGAATGTCATCTAGCAAATGGGCATGCGTATATTGTTTTTTATGGATCAATTGCCCATTCTATGTATCAAGTTTTTTTGTTTTTTTTATATTTTTCTATATTCTGCAGACGCCCAACTCTGATCAAGTTTTTTGTTCTGAACTTTGCATACTTGAAGGAGCTTGGAGGAAGGTGGTGGACAGAAGACAGCCCTTCACTGTAACTAAGCATAAGGCAGGTGAGATGGATCAACTAAATGTACAACTTTTTTCAGTATCTTTAAATTAAATTGACAATAATGTGTCTGGATGAACTTACCTAGACACACCTATGCTGAGATGATAAAAAAATGTGAATTGGTACATGTATGTTCCAAATAACTCTTTACATGTTCTGTTATTTAATTTAGGAAAATGCAACCATGAAAATTGGTGAGATTGGATTAGAACCTGATAGACCAGCACTTACAACTGTTGAGGAGAACATGATTTTCCAGTCATGCTACAAAGAAACAACACAAATCAAATCATCCAAATTACATGGGCATGGATATTTGGCTACGTATCGAACTCGCAGAGAACTTATGAAAGAGAACCTTGAAGTACATGCGCGTGCTTAAGCTGCAGCTAGGGAGAAGATCATTGCTTTAGAAGCGGAGGTTGACAAGCTCAAAGAACAGATTGCGCAAGAAGCTGCAGAAAGGGAAAGGGAGAAAGAAGAAAATAGGAGGAGGATGCAAGAGGAGCTGGAAAATGCTAAGATAAACTTAAGAGAAGAAATGAAGCAAGAATTTCTTAATATGCTAGCGCAGCACAAAGAATGAGCTATGATTGTGGTATTAGAATAATTTTTTATCCTTTGTACTCTTGATAATCTTATGATTGTGATGCCTAATCTTTCACCCCCAATATTTGTATGTATAGAGTACCCTGCAAAACAATGACAGTACACAAGTTGCACCAATCATAGAAGAGGAAGATGAGACCGGTGGACATGAAAATGAAAATGAAGATGGGTTACAGGAGGTAATGACATTATTTCACTATGTTCCATGTACCTTGAACTGTAGCTAAAATAGATCAAACAACTTGATGTTTGTAGACTCAGCCTGGAAGCGTTGTCACCGTACAAAAAGGTGCACCAGCACCTACTCGCTCCACTAGAAGTACTGCACCTCCCAGCAGAGCTCTTTTCAACGAAAACCCTGCAAATGTGACTGCATTGAAGACATATATCACTTCACAGCAGCTGATGAATAGGACAAGAAATAATCCCAAAAGGAGGAAGGTAACAACCAGCTAATTGGAATCTAAATTCTTGCATGATTTAATGAAATTTTATCAAATGTGACCTTCCTTGTTGAACTAGGAAATGTAGAAAATACATTGAACATGCGTGCTGAAAACTGCAGCTTGTGCAGGTTTGATTGGGTGAGTTGTTCTGAGTAGTAATCTACCTTTTCTGTGATACTTGATAATACAAAAGTTGTAGAGGGTTTAGAGATGTTTGTCGTCGTGAAAGGTCATGATTTTAGACCTAGAGAATTAGAGTTATGAATTTTGAAAGTAGCCGGTCAGGTTTTGACCTTGGTCTGGATAACAGTGGGTGTTTGTGTTTTTTGACTATGATAACTGCAGAATCTTATTTAACAAATAACTAGAAAGATGTAGAGAATTTCATGGGCTTTCCGTATTGTTAAAGAATATAATTTTTCGTTGTCTACAGCTCAAGTTATGATTTTTCTAATCAACTAAACTGCTGCTGCCTTAAAAATTCAGAGAAGGCAGCTGCTACTGTAACATATGCAGTAGCTGCATCTGATCCGTTGAAAAGGCCACGATGGATAGGATCAAAGCCGTATTTTCTTCTCCATCCCTCCCCAAGGCTTGCTGATAGACTCTGCTTCTTTTAGCAGAATTTATAAAGAGCAAAAGAGAATGTATACATCTTATAATGCAATCAAATGGAACACAGCTACATGTGTCTGCTAGACTGCTACAAAAACTTGTATTACCCAATAGAACCATGCCTTCAGTATGTAGCCTGCAAAAAAAATATAGATTATCATTTGTAAAGTCAATTGAACTTATATAATCGACCTATACTTACAATGAAATTTTGCTAAAATTCCCAGCCATCTACGCTTCCAAGGAGTAAGGATTGCTGACATCTTGAACAACATTTAAACTCTGAAAAGAGAGGGATATACAGAGACCAAAATAAAGATTGAGAAAGTAGAGAACAAAATATCAAGTTATTGTGAAAACACAGAATGCTATTTTCATGGAAAAACATAATTGTAATAAGCATACAGTAAGAATTTGAGTAAAACTAGAAATTGATTCATACGTTTGTGGTTCTGGAACAATGGAACATGACTTCCATCTTTTTCATGGAAAAAGGAATTACAGCAACTACACCGACAACATTTGCTCATTTGCAGAATTGCAGTAGAACTTCAACTATGCAAAAGCTTGGTTGATGGCTTTTGTATATGAAATTAGAAATTAGAACCATTTTATATCTTCATCTCTTTACATTTGTGCAAAAATTAGTAAACTTAATATTGTTCTAATATCCCAATCATATTCTTTTGGTAGTAGGTGGACAAGGTTTCAGTGGGAGGCTCATAATCAAGCGAGGACATAGCCGAGGAGATGACATGTTGGGCTGCTTGGAATTTCTCAAGTGCTGCATAGATGTTTTTGAAGTTTGTAAAAAGTTGTCAAATAATGAGTTAATTGTACACTCGTTTACGATTTTAGCTACTATTTCATGGGTTTGGCAACATATTGAATGATTAATTATAATTAATATATGTGGGTGCAATTGCTTTTGATATGGTTTATTGATTTGCAATGATGATTTATTAAACCAAAATTAAATGTTACTAGCGTTGCAATAAAAGCTATACCTACGAGCCGTGATGCGTGGCAATATGTTGTATGGCAACAGACTTATTTACGTTGCAAATAATACTATTGCCACGACATGACTATTGTTGCAATAACAATTAATCTTCCGCAACGAATAAAATTGTGTGGCAAATTCTACTGTTGCAACGGCACCGAGGTCATGGCAATAATGAACGGTATATCGCAACGACTAAAATTGCGTGGCAAATGATACTGTTGCAACGGCAACGCGGCCGTGGCAATAATGAACGGTATCTCGCAACGGATAAATTTGCGTGGCAAATGATACTACTGCCACGCCAAGACAAGCGTGGCAATAATGTATACTCTCTCGCAATGATTACATTTGTGTGGCAAATGATTTACTTGCCACGGCACAACGGTCATGGCAACAACACCTTAAGCAACAAAATTATAGCGTGGCAACAAAAATCTATTGCCACGCTATCGCTCGTTGTATTTACCACCTCTCGCTACGAAGACAAACGTGGCAAGTGCTCGTATTGCCACGCCAATGAATGTTGCGATAACGTCCTATTGCAATGCTTGGCAACGTTGCAAGAAAAGCTAACTCTTGCAATGCCAAACTAGCAACGGTTGCAAGTTCTTATTGCAACGTGACTTTTTGCAACCATTGCCAACGAACGCGATTTTGTGGTATGAACTACCTTTTGCAACAAAATTGGGCCTATTGCAACGTTTTCTCGTGGTTGCGCAAGGGTTAGAAGTTTGTAGTGATACAAGCTGATTTTTTAATCAAATTCAGGACCAGGACCAGATCATTTGAATACCTTTATTTCAACATGCAGCATTTATGCTCAAATAAACGGCGATGGGGGTATTACCGAGTTTCTTTGGCACCCATCCTGCTTTCATTACAAATTTGCGCATGTGCAACACAAGGTAATCAGGAAAGGTGTTGAAACCAGCAGTCCTGCATGAAACATTTCTTCCTTTAATTAAAACCCGATTCATGCTAACACGATAACAAGCAGCTATCACATAGTTCTTCAGCATCAATTCACATAAATAACACAAACATGTCAAACACCTAGTAGTCCATACAAATAAATAAAGTGTTGTCATCAGTGCATACCACCAGTGTAGAAATAAAATATGCTCTTTGATCAAGAAAACTCAATCAACAAAGGGATCAATTAATGTCAGGAGGTTTTCCGCAATTTATGCTACCCTCAGGGAAGTCAAGCATTAAAATAAATGCAAATACTAGGACTGATCAGGGAAGTCAAGCATAGGTGTGCAGATCATGAAATTAATTCATGGTACCTTCATTGGTCTGAGGTGTCATGCTTAGTTGCTAAAGTATTACACAACTACACTGCATTTTGCCCTAGTTAAACTGGTCTCCAATGATTTTTCATGTACAAATGAGCTTTACTATAGCCACTGATGAACATTGATATATAAGGTTATCAATAATATCCAAATATTTATTAATTCATTGGAAAAAAAACTAGGACATTGGTCAAATAGCAACAAAGCATTGTTCTTCGATACGAGAACCTTATGTCATGCTATCCTTGAAGATTGAAGAGCTCAAATTGTACATACTTAGTGGCGGTAGTCTTCGAATTTAATGCAGTGCTATAAAAATCCGGGATTTCCTCTGGCCCCGAAAAACTCGCTAAGCAAGCCTCCAATGGGACTCTAGGCCTGACAATATCCTCATTAGACCTGTTATGGAAACACAGTAATCCATAAGCCAACACTCACTAGGTACTGGATGAACTATAAATGATTGAATGCCTTACACTTCTTTTCCATCCAAGTCCATTGCAGCTTTCTTCTCATTAAAAGCTTCTAGCTGCTCTGCACATCCAACAAATGTCAAGGATCTAAAATACATTATGTTTAATTAGAAGCAAGTCAAGATTTTAAAAGCTACCTTTATTAGTTGCCTCAAGCAGTGGTATGCTCAAAGAAAGAATATAGTCAGACCGTTTGTTGTAAGAAACTTTCCCAGAAGGGCATTGGACCCTCTCTTCAACAACGAACTTGAAACCGGAACAAGGATTTTGCTCATGGTTCCCAGGGTTTGCCTTCTCAACTCTGTCAATAAGGTGAAGGAAGAAGTCGAGGGCATCCTGTATGAACACATTTCAGACCGAATAAGATTAAGACACTTATTTCAAACAAAATACTATAGTTATTGATATAAAATAGAAAAAATGATCCTTAATCAGCACAAAAACGGTTGTTGTAGCTTATGAGTTGAAAAGAACATTACCTGTTGTCTCATGCTAGAAAATTCAGGATGGTTCACGGCAATAACTGACTTAAACATGCGAGGACGTATCCCTTCCTGCCCCTATCAAATTGCACGCACAAAATAGGAAAAACAATCGGAAACAAAAGTATGTCAAAGAACCAGATTTGCTTATTAGAACACATGTGATGACTACATAGGGCTTGTAATCTCAATAAACTAGAGGTGCAGCAAGAGTACATGGTGTTTCACTATCAGTTGAAGGAGATAAAAAGGCAATAATAAAAAAAATATTTAGGCCCGCAATAGCATTTGTACAATTGAGCAGAGCAATAGACATGTCAAAAGAAGTCTACGCAAGACTGAACCACCAAACCATCATTAGTGACATGCTGAGAACACCAGGATAGCGAAGGGTACGAACTGACAATTGGAAGCCATAACAACAAATCAATATGAAATGAAATCCATTATACCTCCTTTGCTGGTGCAGAATATTTATGCAGAGTTCATTCATGCAAGTACAAAGTAAACAGAGTTAGCCCACAGAGGAGAGCTCAAATCAAATCCTAGAACAATCAATCAAACAACTACATAGCAAAATCAGACAGTAGAAATGTTGCCAGTTAATAGGTGAAGCAACACCTCCATCCATTTTGGGCAATAGATCTGGACTCCGACGCGCCTCCACGGGGTAGAAGGCGGAGTATGCCAGAAGAATCGCCCCCTCCCCTCCGTTCGGTGGTGGTGCGGTCTCCAGTACCTGGACCCAATAAACAAGCAAATAGAGCGCACGAAACTAGAAGATGAACCAGATCTAGGGAAGATGAACCAGATCCTAGGTGCTCGGTTTCGCGCAGCAGGAAGGGAAACGAAGGGGCCGGCATACTTGGGTGCTTGTTGCCAGTGAAGGACACGACGAAGAACTGGGCACCGCGGCGGCGGCGTGGCGTACGCGCCAATGGGCGGCCAAACCCTAGGACGGCGTGGCTGCGCCAGGGGCCATCCGCCCAGGTCGACGTGCCAGCTCAGGGGCCGGAGGAGGCGACCTCGCCGAGGGGCGACGACGGTGGTCGGCGCTCCCGAGCGCAGCGGATGGGGGGCGCCGTCGCGCCACCAGCGCCTCGCACGGGGAGCCAGCGGTGGGGGGCCGGCCAGGACGATGCGAGGGGGGAGGAGGAAGAGGAGGGGGCGGCCGTCGTCCTGTCGGCGTCGGGAGAGCGAGGGAGGGAGAAAGCCTCTGGAACAAGAAGCCGAGTATTTATTTGTTGGAGCATTTGTAGGGGCGGCTGGTTATTGAGCCGCCCCTACAAATAGCAATACCGGGGACGGCTCGTATCACCAGCCACCCCTGCTGTTCCATTTGTAGGGGCGGCTAGTCTTTGGGCTCCTGAGCATGCCACTGTAGGGGCGGCTCCATCACCAGCCGCCCCTACAAAAAATTTGTCCCGTTACTGCAAACCGTTTTTCACGTAGTGGCCCACACCTAAAAGAATATGATAACCACAAAGTTACAGCTAATTTGTATGAGTAAAGTATATGGCCGGTCCTCGAACTTGTGAGGGTGTGTCATCCTGGTCCCCGAACTCACAAAGTATGTCATTTTGGTTCTTAAACCCTGTTTGGGTATCATATTCGTCCAAATGGGTATGGAACCATTTGGATAAATCATGATTACTTCCTCACATCATGATAAATCATGATGGATGTGAGGATAGATTTATTTTCCATTAAAGCACAATTCCCACCCCTCCCAGAGAAGTAATTAGTGGCTGTTTGCCCTCTAAACTCCTATTCTTCTTCCCACTGGAACTCCCATTCTCACCAAAACAAACAAAAGATTTCTAAACTTCTACCTCTAATCTCCCATCCCCTCTTCTCAATTACCCCAAACCAAACGTGATCTATGGCCCGTGCACTAAAAGTGTGTTGGCACTGATACATACTTATAATAGCATTTATTGTCAATTATTTTAGGTCGCTATTGTTTTTGTCACAGTGTACCGTTAATTGTTGAATTACATATTTATGCGAATTTCATTACAAATATTTTGAAGAAATAATGAATTAGGTTCATTCCCAGAGGTTAGAGGTTGACATAAATAACTCACCGATGGTGGCATTGAAGGCTGAAGGAAAGACATTCCTAGGAGCTGTGCAATGTACTTCTCGCTAAGTTGGAGCTTCATGAACGGTGGTTTCATTGGCCTGATGAACCCCAGTGAAATCCATTGGTGACTTAGATCATCTTAAACTATGTTGTGACCTTTTGGAAAGATTGCACAGTAGGTAAAGCATGACCTTAGGGGGCGATCCATACCGCTATAACTTAATGTCAAGGCTGCAAGCACTTGATTTTGCAAAGATCCATCCTTTGAATTAGGTTCATTCCAGACATCACTTTCATTAACTTTCACCCAGTCATTTAAATCCTTGAACCGCAATGTGTACCCAAGAGATTGAGCAGCTAAAGGTACACCTCCACATTTTGAGGCAATCTCCAATCCTATATCCTTCAGTTGTTCTTTGTCATCCCTTGCTTCAAAACCACATTTTTGTTTTATTATATCCCAGCACAATTCCTTTGTCAGGAGTTCTATCTTATATGGCTCAGTGGTTCAAATTTCCTTTGCAATGCGTTCATCGCGTGTCGTTACTATAACTATTGTCACTACGCCAGATTTGCGCATCACTGCCGGCCTCATCACTGCTGGATTTATGAGAACCGGCAGCGATGTACTTTCACTGCTGGTTATGAGCTTGAAAATGAGAAAATGATTGGGGCTGGGCTAAAACCGGCAGTGAAGGACCACATCACTGCCGGTTTGTGGCTTGAACCGGCAGTGTTTTGGCGGGCACTCATCACTGCCAGTTTAAGCCAAGAGCCGACAGTGATTGGACTCTATCACTGTCGGTTCTAGCCAAGAACCGACGGTGATAAGCCTACAAAAAGGCTGCAGCCGTCCTCTCCTTCCTCCTCTCTTCCATCCCGAGAACAGAGGCGCGCGTTTGGGCCATTCCCTCCATTGTTGCGGCTGCTCTTCACCATGAAGCTAGCGCTTGGATTTTGAAGAATGGCTTGATCTTTTTGCTTTAAGGTTAGTAACAAACATCCACTCATCTGATTTTGTTGCTTAATTAGCTTCGTTTTGATGGCTACATTGCTTGATTCTCATTCTAGTTCTTTCTCCATTCTAGAGAGCACTTTTCCAAATGGACATTTGTGCAAGGCTCAAATTGTGGTGAACCCATCATCCAAACGGTTGGTGTCTATGAACACATTTAAATTCCTAGCTAATTATTCCATGGTGGTCAAGATCATCATTGTTAGTATGTGATGCTATAATTAGTTCTTAGAAGTAGAGTAGAATAGTTGTTCTTCAATATTGTGCAATAATTGTTTTTACTACGATTTTCAATTTACAGGTCCGGGGCTACCAATTTCAATTTTCCAATAATTAGTATACAATAATGTTTTCCAAAAATGCTACTTTCGAGCTACAATTGTTGTTCATGAAGCTCGATTTCTTATTAATTCTTTGTAATTACTGTCTCAGTATTTTTTTGTGCAGAGATGGATCGAGAGTGGATGCATCTGTCCCGAACGGACAAGCGGTACATGCATGGCGTTAGCCAGTTTATCACCGATGCCAAAGCCCATGCTGGAAATGGGAATCCTGTCTTCTGCCCATGCAAAGATTGCAAGAATCCTAGGAACTTTCGTCAAATTGAGTCTATACGATCACACTTGATTACCAAGGGGTTCATGCCAAACTATACGATATGGACTATGCATGGTGAGGTTGGTGTGAATGTTCTGTAGGAAAACGATGATGATGTGGACATGCCTGACGTAGCCATCCACGATGCTGACGAGGAACCTGGTGTCAACACAGAACCTATGGCCACAGTTAATAATGTGTTTAGGAACACGCTAGCTGACGACACCGAGGATAACGATGGCATTTCTCAGCTGCTACGTAATGTAGAGACCGGATGTCTTAGTGAAAGACACCTGAGAAAGCTAGAGAAAATGAGACAAGATGGCAAAACACTATTGTATAGGAATTGTCCAATGAGCAAACTGGAAGCCGACATCATGCTGTTAGAGTTCAAATCGACAAACGGATTGAGTGATAAAGGCTTCGATCAGTTGTTAGGTATAATAAGGAAAATGCTCCCAGAAAAAATGAGTTGCCAGAAAAGACATACTTGGCCAAGCAAATGATCTGCCCCATCGGCCTCGAGGTTGAAAAAATCCACGCGTGTTCCAATGATTGCATATTGTACCGTGGAGAAAAATACAAAGACTTGGACAAGTGCCCCAAGTGTGAAGCTCCACGGTACAAGGAAGGGCTGTCAGATGAGGGTACCAAGACCAGAGGAGGTCCTGTAAAGGTCGTTTGGTATTTCCCTATAGCTCCTCGAGTGCATAGGCTATTTGCATGTGCAATATCAGCCAAGTTGTTGTGCTGGCATGACGAAGAGCGTAAGAAAGATACAAGATGAGGCACCCCGTCGATGGGCATGACTGGAGGACTGTCAATACTATGTTCTATAAGGACATCGGTGGAGAGGTAAGACACCTTTGGTTTGCTTTGAGCACGGATGGGATGAATCCTTTCGACCAGGTTAGAAGCAATCATAGCACCTGGCCAGTGATGCTCTGTATATACAACCTTCCACCTTGGGTCTATATGAAGCGGTCGTACATCCAGATGCCACTACTAATCCAACAGCCAAGACAACCTGGGAATGACATCGATGTGTTTTTGGAACCAGCGATCGATGAACTAGTGGAGATGTTTGAAAAGGGTGTGCCGGATGTTTGGGACGAGTACAAAAAGGAACATGTCACGATCAAGGGAGTACTTATCGTTACAATCACTGACCTGCCAGGTCGAGGTTCGTTGTCCGGAGAGAAGACAAAAGGCTATACTGGATGTGTCGAGTGCTTGGACGACACCGATGTAGTAAATCTGCCAAATAACTCAAAGATAGTTTATATGGGACACCGTAGGTTCCTACCTACAGATCAGCCTTACCATAGGAACAGAAAAGATTTCAACGGTACTATTGAGAAATGCTTAGCTCCAAAATATCGAGACGGGCCTGCGATACTTTGAGAACTCAACAAACTGGAGGTTGTCCTTAGGAAGGGGGACAATGTAGTAGCAGCACCTGATGGGAGCGTTTGGAAGAAAAAATCGGTTTTCTGGAAACTACCTTACTGGCCATTTCTGTGTGTACGCTACTGTCTTGATACCATGCACATCACTAAAAACGTGTGCGCTAACACTCTTAACACCTTGATGGACACCGGGGGGACATCGAAGGATTCACTAGCCACACGCCTGGACATGCAACACTTGGGAATCAGGAAGGAGCTGCATCCCGTGGAGCTAGAGAATGGCCAGTTCGAACTTCTGGTTGCGTCATGGACATTGCAGAAGGAAGAAAAGCGTGCGCTTATTTCTTTCTTCAATGAACTCAAAGTCCCGACGGGCTACTGTGCAAACCCGAAGAGGCTAGTGAACATGAGAGAACTTAAGTTCAACTATGGCCCTATGAAGGCCCATGATTGTCATGTCATTATGACTCAGTTGGTCCCTGTTGCCCTGTGTGGTATCCTCCTCCCAAAGGTTCGCGCCCCAATCATAAAGCTTTGCTCGTTCTTCAACGCGATCTCAAAAAAGGTCATTGATGTGTCCACGCTAGAGCAGCTGCAGCGGGACATAGCCGAAACTCTCGTTAGGCTTGAGATGCATTTCCCGCCGACTTACTTTGATATCTCATTGCATCTGCTCATTCATTTTGTTGACCAAATTAGAGCCCTTGGCCCAATGTGCCTGCATCAGATGTTCCCTTTCAAAAGATTGATGAAAGTTTTTAGAAGGTATGTTAGGAATAGATTCAGGCCAGAAGGGGCATGGTTGAAGGATGGTCAACGGAGGAGGCCATTGAGTTTTGCACATATTATCTAGACATCAAAAGGGTCGGAGTTCCAGAATCTCGTCACGAGGGAAGACTACGTGGCAAAGAAACGATCGGGGAGAAATCTGTTATAGTAGACGACCTTGTTTCTTTTAGACAGGCATAGTTCGCTGTTCTCCAGCAAGCATCGTCCCCCTGCTGCCAGTAAATTACTACATTGACCTAAGGCATTGATTAATCACTAGTGCTACTAATTACTGCCGGTGCTGCCGCATGCGTCGTCCCGCTGCTGCCGGTGCTCCTCGCGCTTCTTTCACTTAGCCCTACGCCGGTGCCGTTCCGCGTCCATCACGAGACGCCGCTCGGTCTCCTCCTGGCGGAGGCGCTCCTCCTCCTCCTCGCGGCGGTGCTCCTCCTCCTCGCGGCGGCGCTTCTCCTCCTCCTCACGGTGGCGCTCCTCCTCCTTGGAGATCTCGATGATGCGCTTTAGGATGCAATCATTGGTCTCCATCTGTGTGATGGCACGGAGGTGCTGGTCCTCCTCCTCCTTCTGAGCCATCTCCAACGAGTTGAAGATGACCTCCTCCACCGGAAGAGGTTCCGGTTCCTCCTCTGATGCGGTCTCACGGTCCGGATCGTCCTCGAGGTTCACCTTGAGGTCCGATTCGGACGACGACGTTGGTGGAGGCATCGGGGGGCGACGTGAGGACGACGGGTTCAGCTTCGCCCATGTTGTCTTCAAGCAGCGAGGCATTGTGCGTGTCGGTGGGTCGAGGGCTGGGGCGAGGTGTGCGTGGGAGAAGGGCGGTGCTTCGCTTTCTTGACGCGCGGTGGTGTGGCGGCCGACTGTGTGCATGGGGGCTGGGCCAGGGCCTGGCTTATATAGGTGTGTCGGTGGTGGAACTGATCACGGTGCAATAACTCGCACCCCTCGGAAGACGGAGCGCGCCTGCATGCATTGGGAAGAACCACAGTTGAACCGCTATTGCGCCTGCGTTGGGAAGACGGAGCGCGCCTGCGTTTAATTGGGAACCGGCACGAGCAGCCGATGGATGGGTAAACGCGGTGTCTCTTCATGGGGAACTGAAGGGCTCTTCATGGGAACCGCGCTTCATGGACCGGGTAATTAAAACAGCGGCTCTTCATATGGGAACCGCGCGACCAGCGTGGCCGGGGAGTTGAAGGGCCTACAAACAAATCAGGGACAGATAATCACTCAAAGGAATAAATTCCTTCAATCTTTTCAAAATCAGGTGATAGCTCAATGGTTTGTCCGCTGCTCTGGAACTTGTAGGCTTCGGTTCGATTCAGTGATGCAACACATTTATTTTATCTTTTTGACCTTTAGACCGCTTAATAAATTATAAAATTAAACCAAAAAACTTGGGCTGCCTGGGGCTCGAACACGGGTCTCGGGGGCTAAGTTGACGGGTCTTAACCGTTGCGCCAGTAGGAGGAGTTCAAAAGAAAACAGAAACTTATCCCACGTAACACCTAAGTTAAACCTAACTGCTACACAACATCACTGCTGGTTTGGGGAATGACCCGGCAGTGATGTACACCATCACTGTCGGTTTGCAAGCAAAACCGGCAGTGATGAGCTATTTCCCAAAATAAATTAATAATTTATAAAATAGAACAAAAAAATTTGGGCCGCCTGGGACTCGAACACGGGTCTCGGGGGCTAAGTTGAGGGGTCTTAACCGTTGCGCCAGTAGGAGGAGTTCAAAAGAAAAAGAAATCTTATCCTACTTAACACCTAACTTAACACCTAACTGCTACAGCACATCACTGCCGGTTTAGGGAGTGACCCGGCAGTGATGTGCCCCATCACTGTCGGTTTACAAGCAGAACCGGCAGTGATGATCTACTGCTATAAAAGTGGCGCGGGTTGAAATTATCCCAATTCATTTCAACCCCGCGCCAACCCCTCCCCTCGCGCCGTCGGAGCACCACCCAGTGTCGGAGCCCCACCCCGCACTGAAGCACTGCCCCACGCCGTCCACCGCCCCACGCCCGAGCACCACCCCACATCGGAGTAGCGCCCCACGCCAGAGCACCGCCCCACGCCAGAGCACCTCCCCACACCGGAGCACCTCCCCACGCCGGACACCGCCCCAAGCCGGAGCACCGCGCCATCCGTCCCACCGCCGAGGCCTTCAGGAGCGCGCAGACAGCTGCTTTCCCACCCCCACGGTGAGTGCGTGGCTCACTGCCCGCTACGTGTCTGATGAAATGTCCCACAGCTACTTACTTCAATCAGTTTGATCATGCAGTGTGTGCTGTCATACAGTTTGATCATGCAGCTGTGAATGCTAGAACCTAGGTTTGCCACACAGTGTGTGCTATCTGTTTCTTTGTGTTTCTGGACGCATTGCTAGTAAGTAGTACATTGTTACTTAGTAGCACGTTGCTCAGCTCTATTCATCACTATACTGATAAGAACAAAAGCGTAATTTTATTTTTGGTTACCAGGATAAACATAGCAGGGACTCGTAATACTTGATAGAAATTGCTCTCTGAACGTTAATGGTAGTTTGTTTTCGGAGTACTTGCATTTTCTCTGTGAAACAAACTTATGTTTTATCTATGAAACCATCTTGTGCATCATTGGAGCTTGGCCACCGGATACATATGTGAAACCAATGGCTGGCCTCACCTCGTAGCTTGCAATTGCAACTGCGCTCCCATCAGGCGGGTACTCAATGTTTTTGGAACTGTGCCACCGATGCTCAATGTTTTTGGATGTGAGGATGGAGTATATATACTTTAGACCTATAGAACTAATATATGTCCAAACTTGTCATGGAATTGTCCATGCTATCAGCATAAAGATGCATAATTATTAACTTATGCAAGATTACAAGTAATACATAGTTATGTAGCCTTGTGCATTAAACTGGGAATATTTTCCAACAATCCTATCTTATTATGAGTTTTTGCATGTCACTTTCCTGGGATAGTATGAGATGCATATTTGCCCCTACCAACCATGTAAGTTTCAGATCAAAGTATCACTAATTTGGAAAGATGCTTACCTGCACTGATACTTGTGAAAGAACCTCGCCCCTACCAACCATGGACAGATGCTTACCTGCACTTATATCTTTCCTACATCTAACAACTATTACTTAGGCACGTGAATAGCTATTTTCCAAACACTCCTATCTATGCAATGGTCGTGTGTTATTCGTAAATATATTAAATTGTATAAGAATACATCATGTTTGAATGACAACCTAATTTACTTAAATGTATAGGCAACCATGGCATGGTATGTAGTGCATGTTGGTCACATGCCTGGGATTTATCGAACCTGGGAAGATTGCTATGCTCAAGTCAATCGCTACCCTGGTAATTTGCACAAAAAATATAACACAGAAGCTGAAGCTTTGAGGGCCTACTATAGTCATCCGGCCTACCTTACAAACCATGGGCAACCGGTCTACTATGGTCCAATGAATGCAAACCATGGTCATCCGCTGGCACTGGAGATCGAAGAGAAGCCACCCGCTGGAGATGTGAAGATTAGGAGAATTGCTCCTTGGTCTTGGAAAGATGTCATGCTTTTATTTATGGCTATGGTCATCGCTTTTCTTATTTGGAAGTTGATGTAGGCTTAGTTTCGTAGAAGAGTAGGTGGACTTTGTTGTATGTGGTCAATCAAACAATGAATTTGTTCTAGGTGAACATATGCTATTATTTGACTTTGTTGTATGTGGACTTATTATTAGACTTTGCATTAAACATATTATATATATATGAACATATGCTATTAGTAGTTGTCTGCGGCCAAAACTAACCACGATCGTGTCACAGCCATGACTCATCGTCGCCTATTACCCCATCGCCGAAGAACTGATCGGCAACAAGAAGCAGCTGATATCGCTGGGACGGGAGAGCCGCATGATCTAACAAACGGTGATGGTGTCAATCAGGTTGGTGAGAACGAGCAGCCATGGACCCCGTCCGGCCTGCTCGATCTGGGTCAAAATGACCAAGATGGCCAGGTAACTTTGGTATCATGTCACTATGTAGCCACACACGCTAATCAATTGAGAGGGTCATAGCTTACTTAGTGTCTCTAGCAGGAGCCTCCGCCGGCAGAGGAGCTAGAGGGTTCGGGTAGCAGGAAGGCCAAATCCAAGCGAGGCGTGTCAAAGATTCCTGTTGGTAGGAATGCACACTGGCACATTACTGAGTTCGATGAATTCGGGGATCCACTCTCACCACCTATAGCTTTGACCAAATACAAGACTATCCTCGGGTTACTTGTTAGAGACTTCATCCCGATTAAGTACAGGAAGTGGATTGGGAAAGATGATGATCGGTGGAGGGTTCCCGAAAGCAAGAAGGATTACATATGGGATGTCAAGATCCTAGAGTATTTCACTTTCCTAGCCGAGTATGATAGGGAGTTAGTCAAGAAAAAAGCAAAAGAAATCATGGGGACATGCTTCAAGAATTTCAAGGGGACATTGTACAAGAATTTTGTCCTCCAAAATAAAGAGCCAGATTTCGATGGTGGACAGTTTAGCAAGCAGAAGGACTTCTGGCAGGCTTTCAAGGAATACAGGTTATCTGAGGAGTACTTAGAACTGAGCAGGAAGAATAAGGAGAATTCGCAGAAAGCGATGAATCCTCATCATCTCGGCTCTCGTGGCTACGCCAAAAAGATGCTAGAATTTGAAGTAGAACTTCAAAAGATGGATCGCCTTGCTGAGGAAGGCGTTCAGGTTGAGACCGCCGATTGGGATCCCAGATCAATAATATACTGTATGGGGAGGAATGTACGGCACGCCGAGGATGGGAGCTTTAGCTCCTCAAATCAACCCATGAGCGAACTCATCCAGAGGATCTCCTAGGTAACATAGGAGGTGAGGCAAGGGACTCGCACTTCTAATAGGGAGAAAGACATGCTCACCCAAGCACTCGGAACCAAGGAGCACCCTGGTCGCACTAGAGGAACCGGTGTTATTCCTTGGAAACTAGCATTCGCCCAAGAATCTAACACTTACTGGAGCCGCTCGAGGGGTAGAGAGGAACATGAGGCAGAGTATTTGAGGAGACTAAAAGAGATGGAAGACAGAATGGAAGCATGGATTGAGGCGACCGTTGAAGCACGAGTCGAGCAAATTTTTCTGTCCAAGGGGTCAGCAGTACCACAAAACATTACTCCTTCTGCCTTTAGCCCATAGTTTAGGGGTCGCAGCAGCTGCGGATCAACCCCGCTCGATGAAGAAGAGGTGAATGTGCCTCATTCGGTGGATGACATCACTAAACCCGTCAATGTCAGGTTGTACATCCATCAGGAATGGACAAAGAACAAGGTGGCGCTCGGCCAGGCCTAGCCTGTGGGAGACGGGACAATTAATGGCCGCCCAATTCTACTGGGGTACGCTCGCGTCACCATTGACAGAATACTTGATAAGAAGTATAACAAGATACCCATTGAGTACCGCGTAGCGGAAGACAGGCCAAAACTTGGTCATAACAAGGGCTCTCAAGTGGCCTGGCGCAAGCGCTTTATTGAGCTTGACCACCAATTGTCCTCTGATGATGAGGACGACTGCAAGTCTTCGCCCACCCGCGATGATAACTCACCATCTCCCAACAGAGATCACTCCCCTCCTTATCTAGAGCCATCACCCCCGAGAAGACAGAGGTCTCCTTCTATTCCTCCTTGTCCGACTCCATCTTCATCAGCCCCGAGAAAAGAGACTCCTCCTCCTCCTCCTCCTCGTCCGACTCCATCTTCATTAGCGTTGGGAAAACAGAATTCTCATCGTCATCCTCCTCCTTCTCCACCTCAGCCCAAAACAAGATCAAGGACATCCTCGTAGTCATAGAAAAGGTCCTTGGATTCGGTCGCTAATGCTCCCAAAGTAGACCAACAGAAAAGAAAAAGGCCATTCAGTGGCAGCGTTACCTCCTTGATGGAAAAAATTTACAGCACACGTATCGAAGGAAGATTGTATTAGTTTCTTCAATCTCTGTGCCTCACTGCCTTTGTTTATGTTGAAGTCTGAATTCGAAAGGCAAACACAGAATAAATACGCTACAACAGGAGATGAAGAAATACACAATAAAAATTTAAGGAACATACAGAAGTACGTCGAAGACAACCTAGGATTAACCATGGAAGAGGCCGCGACCATCTATTATGATGTACAAGGGACGGCAACACCAGCAATAAAGTATGTAAGGGGCAATATTTTGGTTCCCGATCACCAGTATAAAAATTTGACAACATATATGCACCATTTACATGAATATTACATGGCTCAAGCAACAGAGACGGACAACTTTGGTTTTGAGGTTATTATCCGTTCGCCACATGTTTTCAATTATCCCGAAGAAGAGAAGTTCGATGTCGAGTGGGAGTGCTTGTTCCAGCTATACCAAAAACGCGATCTCGATGTTCAACTGTTGACACTGTGGACTATGTAAGTACCCTACAGGCACGATTTTACAATTAACTACTCTCTCGAGACCGGTGTTTTCCTAAACGCTAAACGGTAAACAGTCAGTCACCTACCATTTAGCCATTATTCGGGCAAAACGTCCCATTAAACGGGCTAAACGACCAATTAAATGGGGTAAACCGGTGATTAAACGGAAACGGCGCACCACCGTGCAGCGTTTACACGGTGTTTAAATGGGCTAAACAACCGTTTAGGCGAACAGTGCTCGAGACACAAATTGTTAACTTTGGAGCACTTCCTACGATTTTATGTAGGTGTATAGCAAAATTTTGCATTCTAAAAAGCAAATGGGATTACATAGGCTTCTTGGACCCCATGCGAGTCAATGAGAGGACATGTCTAGGCCTCTATGGATGTGATGTGGAAGACCTGAAACAGAGATTGATTGCTATTTTCGACGAATTCACGATGAAGAAGAAAACCCACATACTTCTAGCCTACAACTGCGAGTATGTGTTCTCGACTTTTAATTTTATGCTTCTTTTTTTGTTAAGATTATTCGATAATTTGGATTCTGTGATTGCAGCAACCATTTCGTCTTCATTTGTGTTAATCTTGCCAAAAATCTGCTCGAGGTGTGGGACTCGAGGAAAAAACCATTTCATCATCTGGATGCACTGGTGTCAGTGCTGAATTAGTAAGCGATCCTAATAACATATTATTTTCTAATCACACATACCGCTTTCTACTGTTTCTCCTTTCAATGTTGCTCAGTGTCCGAAGAAGACATATCGGTGGGAAGCCGGTCCCATTCAAGGTTGTCGAAATGGAGGGGAAGTACCTATCACAGCCGGTGGGAAACAATGAATGCGGGTTTTATGTAATGTGGGCAATGCTTCGCTACATCGGCGGGAAATCGGAAGAAACCGATAAGTTGGTGTGTATAATCTCTATTTCATTTATGTCTGTTAATAATTCAACAAAATGATTTACTGTTCCTATTTGAATATCATCTTTTTTGAACGACAGCGCAAGAAATTTAAGCACGAAAGGCTGCTAGACATGGAGATCATCGCACTACATTTGGTGCTGGCAAAATTCATCTTAGCCGAGGTATTGGAAAAAGATGGACTATTTTCCATTGCACAATCCGTGAAGTACAAGGACCAGTATGGCCCAGAGCGGCTCGCCAGATTATTGTAAGAAGTTTGAGAAGCATTGCACAATCTGTGAAGTCCGAGGACATTTCTTTTTTATTTTGAGGGATCGAGATCTGGATAAGAACATTTGAATTGTAACCGTAACATTTGTAATGTTTAATATTGATGGACATGTCGTCTACGTAGCGTATATAAAGCGAAACCCGATTCCACGAAAAAATACAAATTGAAATAAATTATAAAACAATAAAATATGAACGGCCATCACCGCCGGTTAGCAACAAACCGACAGTGTTGGCTTGCTCAACACTGCTGGCTTGAACCATCAACCGACACTGATGGTTACGACAACACTACCGGTTTGATCCATCAACCGACACTGATGGTTACAACAACACTACCGGTTTGACCCATGAACCGACAGTGTAGGTTTGGTCAACACTGCCGGCTTGAACCATGAATCGACACTGATGGTTACGACAACACTGCCAGTTTGATCCATCAACCGACACTGATGGTTACGACAACATTGCCGGTTTGATCCATGAACCGATAGTGTAGTCTTGCACAACACTGCTGGCTTGAGCCAAGAACCGACACTCTTGAAGCAACCGTCACTGTCAGTTGGCACTACAAACCGGCAGTGTTGTTCAACTGGACACTGCCGAGTGGAGCTCGGAACCGACACTGTTTCCTGTAGATCAGTGTTGGTTTTTAAGGACCGACAGTGATGTCAACCCCACATCACTACCGGTATCCCACTATCGGTTCAAAATCTGGCAGTGAAGTGGGTTTTTGAACCGGCAGTGATGTCCAGATGTGGGGTAGTGTGTGTTGCCTGTCCCACCAAGCATTAACATAGTCTTCAAATCAAACAATTTATTTTTATTATATTCCCACAAGCCATCCAAAATAATCAAAGTCTTCTTCCCAGCTAGTAGCTTCTTGAGGTGTATCCTTATCATCTGTTTCTCATTTAGTTGGCTGTCCTTTTCAGAGAGTTGTGAAATTATGGAATTGCCAATTTTATTTTAATTGAACCTTGGTGTAACACCCTAAATTTTCATTATTTTTAAATAGGTAAATTGATTTAATTATGCAATAGTGTGTGCATGCCACATAAAAAATAATAAATTTTATCAAATTAAAATCAAATATAAGGTATACAAACATGTATATGCATTCATGCTGCTGCATAGTATTTTTGAATTGTGTGGTTTGAAATCAGATTTCAAATTGATTTGAATTTGCATTCAAAAGTTGTTTGGAAACTAATTTGGAAAATAGAAACGGGATTTATTTTTCCCTTCCCTGTATTTGGCCCGCTCGGCCACTTCTGCTCCCGGCGGCCCATCCCGGCCTCTCTCTCTCTCTCACGTAGGCCTTCTTCGCCCATGGCCCGGGCCTTCCTTTTCCCCTTCTCTCCGGCCCAGTTTCACCGCGTAGCTCTGCTCTCTCCCCCGCTGGCTGGTTGCCCCTTCTGCTCTTGGGCCGCCCCGCGTAGCCCAGCTTTGCCCGAAGCCACAGCTAGCGCGGGCGTCGTGCTCCTTTCCCGTTTCACTGACAACCCGGTCCCATCTGTCATCGCCTACCTCACAACCGTGCCCGAGTTGGACACTGCCGTCGCCGGTGAGTCCATGCCCACGCCGTTTTCCTTGCTTGCCTTGCGCCCCACGATGCTACCGGCCTTAAATAGCAGCCCCATCGTGCCACCTCCCCTCAAATTGCCGAAGCCGTTTCTCCTCGAGCTCGCATCGTGCTGCGTCACGCCAACCCTAGCACCGCCACAGACGCCGTCCGCTTCGCTGAGCCACATGCCGCCGCAGTCCCACCTACGTCCGCGAAAAGTCTTTTGGTGAGTCCGCCGTAATCTCCTTTCTCTATCAATGCCCTCGATTCGCTCAATCGTGGTCCGTAGGCCGTGTTTCGTGCGCACCGCTCACTTGCAGCCATGGCGCCACCGCGCTCGGCTTTGTTCCAGCCAGCCAACCACGCCAGTCCCTCCCATCCGTCCAATCTAAGATCAAGGGCCAGGATTAGAACATACCCTTTCGCTACGAATTTTACAAAAAGGCCCTTATAACTATTTAGATCTCAACCCGTTGTCCCTGGTTTCTTTCAAAAGGACCCCTGCCTTTTCTTTTAATAATGCCTACAGTCCTTGGCCAGATTTAAAAATGAAGTTTTATTTATTTTGATTCAAAAATCAAGTTCCACTTATTTACAAGATTGCCACTATCTTCTATAGGCCATAAAATCTCCGTTTTAACTCCGATTTGATCCGTTCAACTTGCGTTAGATTCGTAATTCCATAATCTACATGTTCATACTACTGTTAGCTATGTTTTCAACCTTTAAAATTCGAAGTTAAATTTAATCTATTATTTTACTAATGGAAATCTTGTTTAATTCATAACTTCTTTGTTTTAGCTCCGATTTTTGTGATCTTCGCGTCTATGTGTTCGTAGTGAGACGTAGATTCGTTTTACAAACTTTTCATCTTGATTTTATGCAAATTAGTGTACTATTCTAATCTATAGCTTTTTGTTTGCTATGTATGATTGCTTCTGGATGCTTGTATGTTGCTGTTATTATCGAGTATAGACGGTGAGCAATTCGTGGGAGACCAAGAGTATTACTTTGACAAGCAGGATCAGGAGCAATTTGTTCAAGGCAAGTATAGCATGGGATCATCCTTGTTTTCTACCAACTTTAATATATTTAATTCATGCTGCATGTGTCACCTTGATAGGGATTCTCTAGAATTGAACCTATACCTTGTCTCCTATGGGATATGCATTGGGTAGCTTTGCTAGTGCTCAATTAAATCATGATCTTGTAACTTGACTAATGGTATACACAATAAACATTAAAATATGACTTTTTAGCAACATGGAATCAAGGGGCTAGAGCATTGGGCTGTTTTTATGGTGCTCTAGATTCCTCTCCCTAAGGTCTTATCTGTACGTGATCATCTGGGACTTACAGTACAGCTGTGGCTCTGGCTTTAGCTCAGTATGAGGAGCTTTTCTAGCTTGTTAGTGTTACCTTTATTGGCGTAAGAATGGCTTGACGAATCGGGTATAGTGCGGCCTCTGTCCCCATGTGTATAGGCTGTGCGTCATTGTGCCATCGGGAAGGGGAGCTCTACATCTGTTTGCCGAGTTAATCTAATGGCGCTAACGTGTTAGACGAACCTTTGAAAGGCTTCATAGTGAACCCTACCGACCTTCCTTGGTAGTGATCAAGAGGTTGGCCGCCTCGGGCGACAGGGTAAATCACAACTCACAGTGAAAGCGTACAACCTCTGCAGAGTGTAAAACTAGTATATTAGTCATGCTCATGGTCACGAGCGGCCTTGAAACCCTTATAGAATAGATGATCACTAAGAATTATTGGTTTATGCTATTCATTATTCATGTTTACATTGATCATGTGTTTTGCTTTAGGATTGAAACACCTTGATGCTACTCTTATGCTAAAAATTGTGACAACTAAAAGTTGAATGTTGTTAAACATGTGTCAAGCCTTTTGAGCCTCATGAACCCCATGTTACACTTGTTGAGTATGACATGTACTTATGCTTATTTATTTTCATTATTTGGATAAAAATCCTAGATGGATAACAGATGGCTATGGTAATGACGACTTTGATGAGGATGACTAGACTTGTGGTCATCCAGTTGACGTCCCTATGATATGGAGCTTTTGTGAGAGATCTTTTCTTTATACTTTCGCTACATTTATATGAAGACTCTGTCTTATTATACGTGATGTAATAAACACTTATGATGATACTATTTATAATTTGTTGGCTTATGTGTGTGACTGATTTCTAGACGCACATAAGATTTTGCATCCCATTTTATCCTTAAAATCAGGTGCGACAAATTGGTATCAGAGCCATGTTGACTGTAGGACGCAAGCCTAGTTAGCAATGGTCGTTTTAGCTTCTTTTGCTTCACTCATTTCATGCTTTCCATCTCACCCTTGTTATTTGCTAAGTTTTATGCTTCTTTTGCCCCCACTCTGTTACGAAAATTATTGCCTCTACTCTAACTAAATCTAATTCTATAGATGTCTCGTGCCAATAAGACCACTCGCATCAGCACCGGAGGCTACTACCCGCCTCGTGGCTTGTATGAGTCCATGGAGCCACGTGAGGAGGAGCCCCAAGAGCAAGAAGTTGACTCGCCAACACCTGCACCTACGCCTAAGCTATTTCAAGAAGAGCCTGAAGAAGAAGAACCCGAAGAAGTGGAGGTCGTCTTATTGTTTGATGATGATGAGAAGGAGGAAGACACCGTTCAAGAGGATGAGCCGATCTCTTCCCTGGGATGGACTACGAAGGTCTGGTATAAGCTAGGGTATGAATCTTCTATCTCGCACCACTGACTTATGGGGATTCTTTAGACCTACTACGTTGATTGGGACGTAGCTGTGGAGTACATCTGCAATGAGCATACGCACCCTCTGGAGGACACCTATTGGAAGACTAGGGTGTGCATCTCCATCAAGGATGAACAGAAGGATGCATATCAGCTGGACTTGAACTATGTGCATCACGCTCACTGTGTCACCATGGAAGATAGCATAGAAGATGCAGCCGCTGTAGCCTGCATGGGTCTCCGTGGTCTCGCTTTGAGGATATGAAGGAAGACCAATACCGATTCCTCCCTTGCCAGCACCCTGACTTGGGGTGGGCAATAATGGACCCGGAAGGCACGGATCCCACTACTCAAGTGATGGTGAACTATGCCTATGAGTTGGTAGACAAGAATCGACGGCTAGAAGATCAGTTGAAGGCACAAGAGGCGAATCTTAAGAGATACCGATAAGTGATAGATGAGCAAAGGGTGTGACTCAACCTGCCAAGGATGTATGAGGAGCTTCCCCATAAATTTCATCCATAGGTGTTGGAATCATTTCTATGGAATAAGATGTTAGTAGCACGGGTCAAGTTGAGTCAAGTCGAGTCGAATAGTGTGGTGTGAACTTTGGTGTGCCTAGTTGATTTGTTATTAAGTTTATGTGTGAGTTGGATTTTTGTAATGAGTGCTAGAACTTTGTGGGAATGTCCGCAAGCTCCATAGTTAATGATATTAAAGTTTGAGTCAATAAATAAATAGTTGGGTTTGGTACATCTTGTTCTCTCGGATCTGTTTCTCGAAGTAGTCTGCCCTTATCTCAATGCCAATCAAAATCTACTTGACCAAAAATTATGAAATTTTTATGGGAGCAACTAGACTTAAGTATATTTCCAATGCCTCTGGAATCACCCCTATATCTGATGTGGTTTGTGAGATATAGCTGTTTAAAGTTGAAGTTTCTGCGCAGTCTGGAATCTAGAACAATTTCGGTTGTGTCCAATTTTTGAGTAACCTAACGATAGAATCTGGGAATGTGGTCTCAATAAAAGTTGTAGATAATTTCTTAATATTTCCAAAAATGGAAAGCACGCCTCTTTTGGATATGTAAACTCGAGATATGACTATTTTACCGAGCTGCTGATGTTGGAACTCGTCTAGAAAATTTTTAGAATGTATTGTAACATGGAAATCTCTAAATTTTGAATATTTGTGTTGGATGTCAGATATTTGGAAGAGTAAGAGGCCAAGGTCATGGAGGTGTTCCCCCACATCCACCGCCACCACCGCCACCGACTATTGAGCAGCTTCTGGCAGTACAGACATAGCTTATGCAAGCTCTGGTGCAGAATCAGCAGAATCATCCAATTGGTGGAGCACTGCATAACAAGCGTGGTGAATTCTTGAAGAGCCATCCTCTGTTGTTTTCTCATGCTACTGATCCACTAGAAGCAGATGATTGGCTTCGTGCAGTGGAAAAGAAACTCAACATAGCGCAGTGCGATGACCAGCAGAAGGTGTTGTACGCATCAGGACAACTCCAGGGTGTAACACCCTAAAATTTGCCTCTTTTGGAAAATAGGTTTAAAATGATTTAATTATGTATTTTGTGCTCATGAAATGTAGAAATAAATAAATTTCTCATGAATTTAAAATTTATCATAAAGTAGTAACATGTATGTGCATTCATGCCGCAGCATATGATTTTGTGAATGTTTGGTATTGATAAAAAATTTCAAAGAGAATTGAAATTTGAATTTAAAATGCTTTTGGAAAATTTGTTTGGAAAAAAGAAAAAGCGAATTTTTTTCCTTTCCTCCCCTTCTCTATTTTTGGCCCGCAGGCTTTCTCTCCTCACCACGCCAACCTAGCTCTGCGCCGGCCCGCTGGCCTAGCCTCGCGCTCCGCAACGGCCTGCGCGGCCCAGAACTTGCGTCGGCCCTGCCCCGCTCCGGCCCAGCCTTCCGCGGGCAACCATCACCGCGCCTCCTTTCCCCAGCCGCTGACGCCCGGGCCCCGACTGTCAGCTCCTCCCCCTTCCTCCCATGCGTCTTGGAACCATCCACGCCTGACGCAGCCGCAACCGCTGCCCACGTCGTGCGTCATGGGAGCGCCTTCCCCCGCGCCCGGCCTCTTTTTAAGCGAAGCCAAGCCTCCCCCGCGCGCCCCTCTGCTGTTCCCTGCTCCATTCTCACCTCACTCTCGCCTCGGAAGCCCCAGCAACCGCTGCACGGAGGAGCTCCACCGACCGCCGTTTGCCGTCCGCGTCGGCCGTCTTCCCCGAGCCAACTCCGACCCTGATTTCCCCGCTGTGAGCCTCCCCTTGCTCTCCTCTTTCTCCCCGGCCTTTTTCTTTGGCGTTAGGTGGTTTCTAGCGCCGTTGCCGCGAGCGCCGTTGGCCCTTGGACGCCGGCCATGGCGACCGCCGCCTCGGCCTTCCCCTCCGGCCACTTCTTTGGCCTGGCCGAGACCCCCTGCTTCCCCCGCTAACCCCGGTGCTCTCGGTTCTTCCGTGAACCCTAGCCCCCTAACCGCGCTCGCCAGAGTGCTCCACGCCACCGGCAATGGAGAGCCGCCGCGGCTGGCACTGTTCCGGCCGGCCATCCTCCTTCTCTCTCCCCCGGATTCGTTTCTGGCCGTTCCTTTCTAATCCGACGGCTCTGATTGGCCGATACCTCTTCGGGGGTCAATTTGCTAAAGAGACCCTGTAATTTTCTAAGTCCTAACCCGCAGTCCAAAGCGCATTTCCCCGATTACGCATTCTCGTTTTGAAAACGTAAAGTTCACTGCTTTGGTCTAAAATACGTTTTCAGTATTTACAGAAGTGCCATTTGAACTATTTCGCTTATAAAATTGTCGTTTTAGCTCCGAATTGATCCGTTCAAATCGCGTTAGCTTCGTAAATTCATAATCTACATGTTAGAATCACTGTTAGTCAAGTTTGGAACTTTTTAATTTCATGGTTAGATTTAATTAAATATATTGCTATAGGAAATCCTGTTTAAATCATAACTTTCGCATTTTAGCTCCGTTTTTCGTGAACTTCGCGTTGACGTGATCGTAGCGAGACGTAGATTATTTTCACAAACATTTTATCTTGTTTTCTATACTGTTGGTGTACTGTTCTAATGATAGGAATGTTTGCTTTGCATGAATGCTTTTGGAATGTTGTATGTTGCCGTGTTGGTCGCGTTCAGACGCTGAGGAGAACGTTGGAGACCAAGAATTCTTCGACGACCAGCAGGACCAGCAAGAGTTTGTGAACCAAGGCAAGTATAGCATGGGCCTACCTTGATGTCCTATTTCACTTTAATCAATTACTCATTTGCATGTGTCTAATTTGATACCCGTAAGGACATCCTAGTGATTGTTTATCCTATTCCTTGTCCCCTATGGGTTATTTGCATATGGGTAGATTGCTAGTGCTCTAACTGAACATGATCTATAAGATGATGAATGATTCTATGGAATTAAAAGTATAACATGATTTATAACAACTGTTCCATAAGGCGAAGGTGCAAATGACTTTTGATCATGTTGCTCCCGGCCCTTCATAAGGACTTATCTGTCGGCAAAAGCTGGGACTGACAGTGCAACTGGGAGAGTCATATGGCTCTAACTTTACCTCAGTAATAGGACCTTTTCTAGCTAGTTAGAGGTTACCTTTTTGGCACAAATGGGGCTTGCCACGTTTGGTATAGGACTACCTCTGTTCCTATGTGTATAGCCGCGATTGATATGTGCCATAGGAAAGGGGGTTCCTACATCTGCCTGCCAAGGAAACCTAGCGGCCCTAACTTGTTAGAGAAACCTATGAAATGGCTTCATAGTGTACCCTACCCGCTCACCTTGGCAGTGACATGGGAGTAATTAACCCGGGCATATGGGGATCACGACTCGCGGTGAATGTGCACCACCTCTGCAGAGGGTAACAAACTGTTATAACAGCCGTGCTCACGGTCATGAGCCGCCCAGAAAACTCACAGAATAACTGGTTACTGGTTGATGATCATTTAAGTTGTTCTATGATGATATATGATACATTTGACCCTGATATCTGTTCATATGGGATTAAACGGGAGCTTAAGCATAATTTGTTAATACCTGAGAATAAAAGCTTGACTTACTAAAAATGCTAACTGCAGTAAACCAGAGTCAACCTTTTTGAGCTTCATAACCCCATGTTAACTTGTTAAGTACGGGATGTACTTACGCTTGTTTATTTTCTTTATTTGGATAAAAACCCCGGATGGGTAACAGATGACAACGTGTACGAAGAGTTTCCTGAAGATTATTAGGCTTGTGGTCAACCAGTTGACCTTCCCTGTGATGGTGTTCTACGAGAGAGTTATCCTTTACTATTCCGCTGTGTTGTGTAAGACTACTTAATGTTATTATTTGCGATGTATGAGACACCGTGATGATACTTTATGTAATTTGTCAGCTTGTGTGTGTGATTGATCCCTGGGCACACACGAGTTTTGTGCATTCAATTTTATCCTTAAAATTGGGTGTGACAAATTGGTATCGGAGCCGTGTTGACTATAGGACGCAAGCCTAGTAGAAACTGGTCATTTTAAGGTTTAGATGTTGCTACAAAAACCCTTGTTCTATGAACCTTGAGATTTTCTTCTCTATTATATCTCTACCTTTGCTATTCATCTCTACCTTGGTGCTTATTTTAAAGTCTTTATTCTCATCTTCACTTCTTGGTTTGTTATGCTTTTAGAACTATCCCTCATCACCTTCTTGCGTGATCTGAAGAAGAGTCTTAGGATTGTTACCCCTAGCACAATAAAAAAGATAGTATCGCATGTCGAGTTAATGATTGAGTTATGCATCTTAATTGATTGTCGAATTGTCATTATGCTTATAATTATTTTGAATCTTTGTAATGATTGCAATGATCTTATTGGGTGTTCCCACAATTTCATTTAGTTATAGGCCTAAGGTATAAGGATTAATGAAATAAACAGTCAGGTTTTGATTTTCTTCTGTTTTCCCTATCTTGTCTTTTCGGAGCAGTCTGCATTCCTTGGCTTATGTCTCTGAATTTGGATGACCAAAAATCATGAGAAAATTCTGGACAATAGTACACTTCAATATCTTTCTCTGAGCATAAGAATCAGCTTGATAGCTATTTTGGTTATGGAGATACGAAAATCACAAGGCGATGCATTTGTGCTGTTTGGAACCTGGAACAGTTTCTGTTGTGTACCGTTTTCGACCAAATTATCTATGGAATTTGGAAAAGTGTTCTATAAAGAAGTTATGGATCATTTTATAAGCTTTCCAACGATATAATCTACAATATCATTGGATTAACAGAATGAGAGTTACAACTGTTTTACTGCACTGCGATTTTTCTGCTCGCGAGGAATTTCAGGTTTCTTGTTCTTGCCCATACACAAGAGTCTCATTGGGATGACAGAATGTCTTGATATTAGTTAACTCATCTAGAAGGAGATGCAAGCTATACTTTGGTGTCGCCTGGTTTATCTTTTCTTAAGGGGGGTAGCCAAGTTGAAGAATTTGTAAGATGAAGTATCATACATTCTAGTCTGCGCAGCAGAAGCGTGGTGGTACCCAAAGATGTGAAAGTAGTTTAGAGTCTCAATGAGGTTTGACTAAAGATTCAAGGGAAGTTTATCCAAGATCATCAAGATTTTGGTAGAGCTACCGGAAAAGTTTTCAAGTTAGTTTGGATCAAGAAACTTCAGCTAAGTGTTTGAATGAGTCCAAAAAGAGGTTGAAGTAAAACTTAAGTATTAGCTTGGTCAGATCCGGATGAGATCTTCATATCTACAAGGATGCACCTTGTCAAGGTGTAGAATGTGTCCTTATGCAAAAAAAAATGTAGTACCTTGCTCATTAAGTCAGCTAAGGAAGCGTGAGTTAAACTACCTAGCATGCTATCTGGAGTTATCCATTGTGAAGCATGGAAGTAATATCTTCTTGAAAGTAAAAGTGACATATAGGAGGATCACAAGAATCTATAGGACATCTTCACCAAGTTGGTCTTGAGCTTGTGATATCTTTGTTGGGATGAAAATTGAATATGACTTGAAAAAGTGCTATCACCTGGAGAAGCAAAATTCGTTGTCGATGTCCTTAGCAAGAGAGAGTTATGCTAAGAAGATTCAAACAACACCAAGGAATAAGAGTTATATTCCCAGTTTGAGCAACTTAGCCAGAAACATTAATGTTTTGAAGATTGGTAGAAGAATTTTCTTCTGACCAAGAGATTCATCAGGACTTCGTCGGAAGGTGGATATTTTTAAGAGAATTGGTATTATAGGAAAGGTGGCTTAGTGATTGGAGTTACCTAAGGGTTGTTCAAGGTACCTATCAGAATCTTGAAATCAATTGGGCAAGTTACTTGGAGTAAGATCAACATGTATGCAAAGTAAAGAAGAATCCAAAGGCGGAGAATCTGTATCTCTTTTGTCGACGTCTTCCGAATCTCGAGGACGAGATTCATCTTAAGAGGGTAGAATTGTAACACCCTAAAATTTGCCTCTTTTGGAAAATAGGTTTAAAATGATTTAATTATGTATTTTGTGCTCATGAAATGTAGAAATAAATAAATTTCTCATGAATTTAAAATTTATCATAAAGTAGTAACATGTATGTGCATTCATGCCGCTGCATATGATTTTGTGAATGTTTGGTATTGATCAAAAATTTCAAAGAGAATTGAAATTTGAATTTAAAATGCTTTTGGAAAATTTGTTTGGAAAAAAGAAAAAGGGGATTTTTTTTCCTTTCCTCCCCTTCTCTATTTTCGGCCCGCAGGCTTTCTCTCCTCACCACGCCAGCCCAGCTCTGCGCCGGCCCGTTGGCCCAGTCTCGCGCTCCGCAACGGCCTGCGCGGCCTAGCACTTGCGCTGGCCCAGCCCCGCTCTGGCCTAGCCTTCCGCGGGCAACCGTCGCCGCGCCTCCGGCCCCGACTGTCAGCTCCTCCCCCTTCGTCCCGTGCATCTCGGAACCGTCCACGCCTGACGCAGCCGCAATCGCCGCCCACGTCGTGCGTCGTGGGAGCGCCTTCCCCCGCGCCCGGCCTCTTTTTAAGCGAAGCCGAGCCTCCCCCGCGCGCCCCTCTACTGTTCCCCGCTCCGTTCTCGCCTCGCTCTCGCCTCGGAAGCCCCAGCAACCGCTGCATGGAGGAGCTCCGCCGACCGCCGTTCGCCGTCCGCATCGGCCGTCTTCCCTGAGCCACTCTGACCCTGATTTCCCCGCTGTGAGCCTCCCCTTGCTCTCCTCTTTCTCCTCGGCCTTTTTCTTTGGCGTTAGGTGGTTTCTAGCGCCGTTGCCACGAGCGCCGCTGGCCCTTGGACGCCGGCCATGGTGACCGCCGCCTCGGCCTTCCCCTCCGGCCACTTCTTTGGCCTGGCCGAGACCCCCTGCTTCCCCCGCTAACCCCGGTGCTCTCGGTTCTTCAAATCGTGAACCCTAGCCCCCTAACCGTGTTCGCCGAAGTGCTCCACGCCGCCGGCAATGGAGAGCCGCCGCGGCTGCCACTGTTCTGGCCGGCCATCCTCCTTCTCTCTCCCCCGGATTTGTTTCTGGCCGTTCCTTTCTATCCGATGGCTCTGATTGGCCGATACCTCTTTGGGGGTCAATTTGCTAAAGAGACCCTGTAATTTTCTAAGTCCTAACCCGCAGTCCAAAGCGCATTTCCCCGATTACGCATTCTCGTTTTGAAAACGTAAAGTTCACTGCTTTGGTCTAAAATATGTTTTCAGTATTTACAGAAATGCCATTTGAACTGTTTTGCTTATAAAATTGTCGTTTTAGCTCCGAATTGATCCGTTCAAATCGCGTTGGCTTCGTAAATTCATAATCTACATGTTAGAATCACTGTTAGTCAAGTTTGGAACTTTTTAATTTCATGGTTAGATTTAATTAAATATATTGCTATAGGAAATCCTGTTTAAATCATAACTTTCGCATTTTAGCTCCGTTTTTCGTGAACTTCGCGTTGACGTGATCGTAGCGAGACGTAGATTATTTTCACAAACATTTTATCTTGTTTTCTATACTATTGGTGTACTGTTCTAATGATAGGAATGTTTGTTTTGCATGAATGCTTTTGGAATGTTGTATGTTGCCGTGTTGGTCGCGTTCAGACGCTGAGGAGAACGTTGGAGACCAAGAATTCTTCGACGACCAGCAGGACCAGCAAGAGTTTGTGAACCAAGGCAAGTATAGCATGGGCCTATCTTGATGTCCTATTTCACTTTAATCAATTACTCATTTGCATGTGTCTAATTTGATACCCGTAAGGACATCCTAGTGATTGTTTATCCTATTCCTTGTCCCCTGTGGGTTATTTGCATATGGGTAGATTGCTAGTGCTCTAACTGAACATGATCTATAAGATGATGAATGATTCTATGGAATTAAAAGTATAACATGATTTATAACAACTGTTCCATAGGGCGAAGGTGCAAATGACTTTTGATCATGTTGCTCCTGGCCCTCCATAAGGACTTATCTGTCGGCAAAAGCTGGGACTAACAGTGCAACCGGGAGAGTCATATGGCTCTAACTTTAGCTCAGTAATAGGACCTTTTCTAGCTAGTTAGAGGTTACCTTTTTGGCGCAAATGGGGCTTGCCACGTTGGGTATAGGACTGCCTCTGTTCCTATGTGTATAGCCGTGATGGATATGTGCCATACGAAAGGGGGGTTCCTACATCTGCCTGCCAAGGAAACCTAGCGGCCCTAACTTGTTAGAGAAACCTATGAAATGGCTTCATAGTGTACCCTGCCCGCTCACCTTGGCAGTGACATGGGAGTAATTAACCCGGGCATATGGGGATCACAACTCACGGTGAATGTGCACCACCTCTGCAGAGGGTAACAAACTATTATTACAGCCGTGCTCATGGTCACGAGCGGCCCGGAAAACTCATAGAATAACTAGTTACTGGTTGATGATCATTTAAGTTGTTCTATGATGATATATGATACATTTGACCCTGATATCTGTTCATATGGGATTAAACGGGAGCTTAAGCATAATTTGTTAATACTTGAGAATAAAAGCTTGACTTACTAAAAATGCTAACTGCAGTAAACCAGAGTCAACCTTTTTGAGCTTCATAACCCCATGTTAACTTGTTAAGTACGGGATGTACTTACGCTTGTTTATTTTCTTTATTTGGATAAAAATCCTGGATGGGTAATAGATGACAACGTGTACAAAGAGTTTCCTGAAGATTATTAGGCTTGTGGTCAACCAGTTAACCTTCCCTGTGATGGTGTTCCACGAGAGAGTTATCCTTTACTATTCCGCTATGTTGTGTAAGACTACTTAATGTTATTATTTGCGATGTATGAGACACCGTGATGATACTTTATGTAATTTGTCAGCTTGTGTGTGTGATTGATCCCTGGGCACACACGAGTTTTGTGCATTCAATTTTATCCTTAAAATTGGGTGTGACACAGGGAGAAGCTCAAGACTGGTGGGAGGCATTTGAGTATGAACGTCCTGCTAATGCTCCTCCTGTCACCTAGCAGGAGTTTAGGGAGAATTTTAGATCCTACCACATACCTGAAGGATTGATAGAGCTCAAGCAGGAGGAATTCAGAGCTCTGAAGCATGGATCTATGTCTGTAGCTGAGTATCGTGACAAGTTTGCTCAATTGTCACATTACGCTCTGAATGAGGTGGCTGATGATGCTGATAAGCAATGCCACTTTCTCAAGGGTCTTTATGATAGATTACAACTCCAGCTTATGTCCAATACATACCCCAATTTCTAGACACTGGTGAATCACGCCATTGTTATTGACAATAAGTGCAAAGAGATGGAGGCCAAGAAGAGGAGACTTCAGGGACATGCCTCTAGAAGCAATACTCATCCATGCACCAATCCTTAGCAAGGTTTCCAGCAGAGGTACCAAGGACCACCCAATTAGTGGAATCATGGTTAATATCCTCAGCGCAACCTGAACCAGCAACGCCCACCATATCAGTAGCAGAATGGCAACCAACATCCCCAGTAGCAGAATGGTCAGCAGACACCATGACAGGGAGCGCCTAACAACACTCCTATGAAGACTAGTGCCCCTTGCACTCCCAACAAGTGTTTTCGTTGTGGTAAATAGGGTCACCTATCTTATAATTGCCCTGAGAAGCCAAACTAGTAGACCCCACAGAGGTAGAATAGTTACCAGAAGCCAGCGCCCAACACAGGCAAGGTGAATCATGTGTCTACAGGGACGGCGCTTGCGGAACTAGAAGTCATGCTCGGTATGTTCGATGTCAACTCAACTCCTGCCACTGTTCTTTTTTATTCTGGAGCTTCGCATTCATTCATATCACAAGCATTTGTTAGAACACATAGCATACCCTTATGTGCCATGAAAGATCCTATATTAGTAAGCTCACTAGGAGGTAGTATGCAAGCTTCTTACCATTGTCTTTCGACTAGTCTATCCTTAAGGGGGGTAGAGTTCAAAGTGAGCCCCATTGTGTTGAGAACATCTGGCATTGATGTGATTCTGGGTATGGATTGGATGATGCAACAAGTAGTGATTCAGTGTAAGGAGAAGGTAGTTGTTGTGACCACACCGAATGGGGATAGGATCAGTGTCGATGTTGTAGTGCAGAAGCAGTCGACAACCACAGTGAACCAGCTTGATGATAGCGTCAACAAGGAGGATCTAGTAGTAGATGAATTCCCAGATGTGTTTCCCGATGACTTGCTAGGTATGCCACCTGACCATGATATTGAGTTTATTATTGAATTATTACCTGGAACTACACCTATAGCTAAGCGTCCATATAGAATGGGGGTTAATGAACTAGAGGAACTTAAGAAACAAATAAAGGAGTTATAGGAGAAAGGTTTCATTCGTCCTAGTTCATCACCTTGGGGAGCACCGGTTATATTTGTTGACAAGAAGGATGGTACCCAGAGAATGTTTGTTGATTATCGGTCACTCAATGAGGTTACTATCAAGAACAAGTATCCGTTGCCTAGAATTGATGACTTGTTTGACCAGTTGAGAGGTGCTTGTGTTTTCTCTAAGATTGATCTTTGTTCTGGTTATCATCAGTTGAAGATTCGTGCAACTGACATACCCAAGACAACCTTTACCACAAGGTATGGTTTGTATGAGTATACCGTTATGTCCTTTGGTTTGACCAATGCACCTGCCTACTTTATGTACTTGATGAATAAGGTGTTCATGGAGTTTCTAGATAAGTTTGTAGTGGTATTTATCGATGATATATTGGTATTGTCCAAAATGGAAGAAGAGCATGCTGAACATTTAAGGTTGGTCTTGCAAAAGCTCAGAGAACACAAGTTGTATGCTAAGCGAAGCAAGTGTGAGGTTTGGTTGAAGGAAGTTTCTTTCCTAGGCCATGTTGTCTCCAATGGTGGGATAGCGGTAGATCCAAGTAAGGTGAGAGATGTGTTGAATTGGAAACCACCAACCGATGTGGGAGAGATTCGAAGTTTCTTGGGATTAGCTGGATATTATAGAAGGTTCAGAGAAGGTTTCTCTAAACTTGCCAAGCCTATGACAGCTTTGTTGGAGAAAAATGCTAAGTTTGTGTGGTCCGAGAAGTGCCAGGCTAACTTTGAAGAATTGAAGAAGAGGTTGACTACCTCCCTAGTACTGGTTTTGCCAGATTTGAGCAAGAGCTTTTCTATCTATTGTGATGCATCTCGTCAAGGACTTGGATGTGTTCTTATGCAAGAAGGTAGAGTAGTGGCTTATGCATCCCGACAGTTGAGAAAGAATGAACTGGACTATCCTACTCATGATTTGGAGTTAGCAACAGTGGTTCATGCTCTAAAAATATGGAGACACTATCTTATCGGACATAAGAGTGATATCTATACTGATCACAAGAGTCTGAAGTACATTTTCACTCAGATAGATCTGAATATGAGACAACTTCGATGGTTAGAGTTGATTAAAGATTATGATCTGGAGGTACACTATCATCCTGGAAAGATGAACATTGTTGCTGATGCTCTTAGCAGGAAGAGTTATGCCAATGAGGTGCAAGTGGCACCTATGTCAAGTGAGTTGTGTTTAATTTGAGTGACTAAACTTGGGCTTTGTCACTAATGCAGTGGAGTTGGTGTTGGAGCCTAAACTAGAGCAAGAAATACATAAGGGCCAGTTACAGGATGCGAAGTTGAAAGAAATAGAGGAAAACATAGTGATTGGTAAGGCACCAGGATTCCATATGGTTGACAATGGAACTCTGTGGTTCGGGAAAAGACTATGTGTGCCTAAGAATATGGCTATATGAGATGCGATTCTTCATGAGGCACATGAGTCTGCTTACTCTATTCACCCTGGGAGTACCAAGATATACTTGGATTTGAAGGAGAAGTATTGCTGGTACGGGCTGAAGAGAGATGTTGCTGAGTATGTTGCTTTATGTGATACATGTCAGAGAGTCAAAGCTGAACATCAAAGACCTACAGGATTATTACAACCAATGAAGATACCTGAGTGGAAGTGGGAAGAAGTTTGTATGGATTTTATTGTTGGGTTACCACGCACTCAGGGGGTTATGATTCAATATGGTTGATAGTGGATCGGTTAACTAAAGTTGCTCACTTTATACCGGTCAAGACTACTTATAATGAACCAAGGTTAGCCCAGTTATATATGGAGAGGATAGTGTGTCTACATGGAGTTCCCAAGAAAATTGTGTCTGATCGAGGTACTCAATTTATGTCTCATTTTTTGCAGCAAGTACATAGTCCATTGGGATCGAAGCTGAATTTTAGTACAGCATATCATCCTCAGACAGATGGATAAACTGAGAGGATTAATCAGATACTAGAGGATATGTTGAGAGCTTGTGCATTATAGTATGGTAAAAGTTGGGACAAGAGTTTGCCTTATGTAGTGTTCTCGTATAACAACAGTTATCAGAAGAGTCTTAATATGGCACCTTTCGAAGCTTTGTATGGACGAAAGTGTAGAACCCCATTGTTTTGGAATCAAACGGGAGAAACTCAAGTGTTCGGACCGAATGTTCTAAGAGATGCAGAAGATCAAGTAAGGATGATTAGGGATAACTTGAGAGTGGCTCAGTCTCGACAGAAGAGTTATGCCGACACTAGGAGAAGAGAATTGGTTTTTGAAATAGGGGATTATGTTTACCTGAAGGTGTCACCAATGAGAAATGTGAGAAGGTTTAACATAAAAGGAAAGCTAGCACCAAGGTATATTGGGCCTTTCAAGATTTTAGAGAGACGTGGTGAAGTAGCTTATCAGTTGGAATTGCCTAAGAGTTTTTCAGGTGTACATGATGTGTTCTATGTGTCTCAATTAAAGAAGTGTTTGCGTGTACCAGAGGAGCAGATACCATTAGAGGAGCTTACGGTTGAGGAAGATCTTACATATGAGGAATTTCCGGTAAGGATTTTGGAGACAGCAGAAAGAGTTACAAGGAGCCGAGTTATAAAGATGTGTAAAGTTCAGTGGAATCAGAATACAGAAGATGAGGCTACTTGGGAAAGAGAAGAGGATTTAGGAAAAACATACCCGCAGCTTTTTTGAGTAAGCATCGTCCGAATCTCGAGGACGAGATTCATTTTAAGGGGGTAGAATTATAACACCTTAAATTTTCATTATTTTTAAATAGGTAAATTGATTTAATTATGCAATAGTGTGTGCATGCCACATAGAAAAAAATAATAAATTTTATCAAATTAAAATCAAATACAAGGTATACAAACATGTATATGCATTCATGCTGCTGCATAGTATTTTTGAATTGTGTGGTTTGAAATCAGATTTCAAATTGATTTGAATTTGCATTCAAAAGTTGTTTGGAAACTAATTTGGAAAATAGAAAAGGGATTTATTTTTCCCTTCCCTGTATTTGGGCCGTTCGGCCACTTCTGCTCCCGGCAGCCCATCCCGACCTCTCTCTCTCATGTAGGCCTGCTCCGCCCATGGCCCGTGCCTTCCTTTTCCCCTTCTCTCCGGCCCAGCTGGTCGGCCCAGTTTCACCGCGTAGCTCTGCTCTCTCCTCCGCTAGCCGGTCCCCTTCTGCTCTTGGGCCACCCCGCGTCGCCTGTTTATCAGCGCGGCCCAGCTTCGCCTGAAGCCGCAGCTAGCGCGGACGCCGTGCTCCTATCCCGTTTCACTGACAACCCGGTCCCATCTATCATCACCTACCTCGCAACCGTGCCTGACTCGGACACTGCCATCGCTGGTGAGTCCGCGCCCGCGCCGTTTTCCTTCCTTGCCTTGCGCCCCACGATGCTACCGGCCTTAAATAGCAGCCCCACCGTGCCGCCTCCCCCCAAATTGCCAAAGCCGTTTCACCTCGAGCTCGCATCGTACCGCGTCACGCCAACCCTAGTGCCACCACCGACACCGTCCGCTTCGCCAAGCCGCATGCCGCCGCAGTCCCGCCTACGTTCGCAAAAATTCTTTCGGTGAGTCCGCCGTAATCTCCTCTCTCCCTCTCCATGCCCTTGATTCGCTCAATGGTGGTCCGTAGGACGTGTTTCGTGCGCGCCACTCACTTCCGGCCATGGCGCCACCACGCTTGGCTCTGTTCCGGCTGACCGGCCACGTCAGTCCCTCCCATCCGTCCAATCTAAGATCAAGGGCCAGGATTAGAACATACTCTTTCCCTGCAAATTTTATAAAAAGGCCCTTATAATTATTTAGATCTCAACCCGTCGTCCCTGGTTTCTTTCAAAAGGACCCCTGCCTTTTCTTTTAATAATGCCCGCAGTCCTCGTTTTGATTTAAAAATCAGGTTTTATTTATTTTGATTTAAAAATCAAGTTCCACTTATTTACAAGATTGCCACTATCTTCTATAGGCCATAAAATCTCTGTTTTAACTCCGATTTGTTCCGTTCAACTTGCGTTAGGTTCATAATTCCATAATCTACATGTTCATACTACTGTTAGGTATGTTTTCAACCTTTAAAATTTGAGGTTAGATTTAATCTATTATTTTACTAAAGGAAATCTTGTTAATTCATAACTTCTTCGTTTTAGCTCTGATTTTTGTGATCTTCGCATCTGTGTGTTCGTAGTGAGACGTAGATTCATTTTACAAACTTTTTATCTTGATTTTATGCTGATTGGTGTACTGTACTAATCTATAGCTTTTTGTTTGCTATGTATGATTGCTTCTGGATGCTTGTATATTGTTGTGATTATCGAGTATAGACGGTGAGCAATTCATGGGAGACCAAGAGTATTACTTTGACGAGCAGGATCAACAGGAGCAGTTTGTTCAAGGCAAGTATAGCATAGGATCATCCTTGTTTCCTACCAACTTTAATACATTTAATTCATGTTGCATGTGTCACCTTGATAAGGATTCTCTAGAATTGAACCTATACCTTGTCTCCTATGGGATATGCATTGGGTAGCTTTGCTACTGCTCAATTAAACCATGATCTTATAACTTGACTAATGGTATACGTAATAAACATTAAAATATGACTTTTTAGCAATATGGAACCAGGGGGCTAGAGCGTTGGGCTGTTTTTATGGTGCTTTAGATTCCTCTCCCTAAGGACATATCTGTAAGTGATCATCCGGGACTTACAGTACAGCTGTGAGGGCTATATGGCTCTGGCTTTAGCTCAGTATGAGGACATTTTCTAGTTTATTAGTGGTTACCTTTATTGGCGTAAGAATGGCTTGACGAATCGGGTATAGTGCGGCCTCTGTCCCCATGTGTATAGGCTGCGCGTCATTGTGCCATTGGAAAGGGGGGCTCTACATCTGTTTGCCAAGTGAATCTAATGGCCCTAACTTGTTAGACGAACCTTTGAAAGGCTTCATAGTGAACGCGGCCGACCTTCCTTGGTAGTGGATCAAGAGGTTGGCCGCCTTGGACGAAAGGATAAATCACGACTCACAATGAAAGCGTACAACCTCTGCAGAGTGTAAAACTAGTATATCAGCCATGCTCACGGTCACGAGCGGCCTTGAAACCCTTATAGAATAGATGATCACTAAGAATTATTGGTTTATGCTATTCATTATTCATGTTTACATTGATCATGTGTTTTGCTTTGGGATTGAAACACCTTGATGCTACTCTTATGCTAAAAATTGTGACAACTAAAAGCTGAATGCTGTTAAACCTGTGTCAAGCCTTTTGAGCCTCATGAACCCCATGTTACACTTCGGTTGCTTCACCAACTGCAAATATTCATTTTATTTGTGAATGCATTAATAATTTATAGTGTCTTAAATAGAACAAAATTGGTAAGCTTTCATAGCCCAGCGCTAAAATTAAGCATTACAGTAAGTAGTCTATGTCGTGCTAATTAACTTAGAAGAAAATTGTGCAGCATGTTTATCATGCAAATAAAAAAATACCCCAATCGTATGAAGATGTTGCTATCCCCCAAATATTTTGGTAAATTTGTAATTGTATTAATATTCTACCAAAGTAATACCATTTTTATAACTTTTGTGAAACTTTGATTGTATCATAGATTAAAAAGAACACCAAAACCTGAAAAATGTGAATTCAGGATTAATGACTCAAATAGCATTCTGAATTTTTTTAACTAGAATTTGAAGACATGTTCATAAGAATTCAAATATTGGTGTCCTGATTTGATTTTAAATATCATTTTGATTGAAACTACCCTTTTCCAAATGTTTTATCACTACATGAATACTCATATTGGACGTTGTTTGTCATCGACCGGTTAGAAATGTTAAAAAATAGATTTCCTATCACAGTTTGTAACACTTGCTAGGTGAAGGAGATAATTCACTGCTATATGGCCGGGCCTATTTTGCTTGAATTATCTTTGGCAGTTGGTAATATCATCCATGGCAAAATATCCATCATGATTGTATTCTAGAGCCATGTGAGAAACCAAAGCATCCAGCATAAGGTGGAGCACTCCGGAAGCGATTTATCGATCACACTTTATGTCATCATCCCACATAGCTGCACATACAAAGCCTTCGAAAATTTGATGCTTCAGTCTTCCCATGCGTGCGAGTCTTAATTTCTAGCTAGAGTTATTTCTCTCCTCTGCCCTCCTGAAAAAGCCCAATTGCCCATCGCTCCACCACTAGATTCCACACATCTACTGCACACTCACCAGCCCAATTCCCTCTAACCATGGCTCACCAACCACCTGCATCAATGATCCATGGCCATCACTAGAGCTCGACCTTTAATTTGCTCTTCTCTCCATGTAGTCACTGCTTAAGCCCAGAGGACAAGGATTCTGTGGTGCAGGAAGCGGGCAAAACAAGGCACACTATGACTACTCCAACTGTGAGGAGTCCATCGACGTGGACTTCAAGATAACACAATACAAGCCATTGCCATAAAAGTGGAGGAAGATGTGCCTGAGCGAGTGAGGGCACAAGTGCAAGAGTGGTCATACGAGCAAGCACGTCAGTGGGCTTGCAGGCTAGTATAGAGATGGGTGTGGGAAGGCTAGTGTGCACTAGTACAAAAACAGTTTGTATTGGCTGTAGTTTTTGTTTTTTACTGTCAGTCTTTTGAACCGCTAGCATAAAAGGCCACTAGAAATGATGATTGTTCCATTTGCGTCAACTTGTTCACTGGCGGGAAGTTTAAACCAATTGTCACCAGTACACAAATGATTTTGTGAGGCGGTGGGTTTTAACTAACCGAGGTGGGCAGGCTGGACGGCTGCCTCCGTTCATCAGTGGCAGGGCCGCTGGCCATGCACCCGTCTCGGTTAATGCTTAACGGAGGTGGGAACCATTAGGCGTCCGCCTCCGTTAATGCTAGATTAATAGAGGCGGTCGCCATAAGACAACCGGTTTTGTTAATCGATTAACCGAGGCGGGCAACTTAAGACGTCCGCCTCCGCTAATCGATTATTTTTGGAGGCGGTCGTTGTAACCGTCCGTCTCCGTAAACCGATTTACGGAGGAAACGTCTTAATGATTGTAACAAAAAATAATTCATAACTTTTTCATATAAACTTAGATGAAGACAAACTTTACATCAAAATTTTTGCTCTCGATGAGATCTACAACTTTGTAGTTGAAAAGTTTTTGAATTGAAACTGTTTAGGATCCCAAAATATTGTTGTAAGTGCAAAGATTTGAAAATGTAAAAATTAAAATTATCAAACGATCTCGGACGTTGACATGGTCTATACAGAAGTTATAGTTCTAAATAGAATCAACAACTTTATAGTTCCTTTAAAAAAAATAACTTTATAGTTGAAAAGTTTTTAATTTAAAGATGTTTAGAGTCCTAAATACGTGTTTGAAGGTTATAGATTTTAAAATTTAAAATTTGAAATTCCTAAACGGTCTCAAATGTTCACATAGTTAATACCAAAGTTCTAGTGTCCGACCTGATCTACATGTTTGATATTGACAAGTTTTTGTTTTAAAGTCATCTAGAGTCTCAAATATGTGTTTGAAATTCACATGTCCTGAGACTCAATTTTTTGAATTTTTCAAACTATCTTTGATGGAGATACATCCTATACCAAAGTTGTAGTACTTGACAAGATTTAAAACTTTGTAGTTCAATGTTTTTTTCATTTAAGTTCATTTAGTAGCCAAAATATCCAATATAAAATTACGAAACATTGATATAAAAAGATAGCTTATTATATATAGACATAAATGAGTGTGCGGTGCAGTGGTAGATACACTGTAGTGCTACACACCCTATGTAGATTGTTATTCTAGTTGGTTCATATTTAGATCTAATGGTTAATTAGAGTTAGATGACGATAGTATTTTGTGTAAGTGACTTGTATGAAGAATTTATTAGTCTATCATCAGGATTTGCCTTGTTAGATCTGGATGACACAACCATAGGTTAAGCGTATTATCAGCAAAGTCTTTTAAACCAGAAGATTTATATATATTTGGCATTAGACAGCGTATGCATATTTTACTCTTTTCTTAGTTCCTTGTTCCTTGCCCCTGCCTAATATGTATTGGCGTATTGCCATCCACATAAACGAGTGAGTCGTGTCTTTCCCAATTGTGGTATAAACGCAGGGCACCAATGTCATTTGATCCACTTTAATTTATTAATTAATCTTTGTGCACAAGTGTAACATAACCTACATTTAGAGGCAGAGGAAGTATCACATGTATCAATTGTAAAGAGTATTATGTCGAGTAATATGTAGATGTGCTACATGAGGAGCTAAAAATACCATAAATGGAGTTTTTGATAATCTTAATATACATTAATTATGTCTAGTCATCTGTGACGCACTTGCTCCTTACTAGACCGTGGCAAATATATATAGGACTCTCATCTTTTAGTTATTTCAATAACCGATCCAGGCTGTCTCATGTCTACAGAGCGGTGTTTAGTCAGAGAAGGGAACTTACCTCAGTCGTCGTCGTGTTCCCCGCTACAGGAGGTGCAATGTAGGAAGCCGTCAGTTTCACCTGCTGGGCCACACGGCCATCTTTTTCAGCCTCCGCAAAGAATCTGCTATAGCTGTCTGCTGCGTCACGAGCTGCATCTTGTACACCCTGATCGACTGCTATGACACTCAAGAGTAAAGCACTTCTGGTCAGACGACGTGGTCACGGTAAGGACGCAGCTGGACATTGGCGGCACCATACCACCGAGTGGCCTCAAGAAATAATCCGAACTCATGGTGAGCAGCCTAAAGGCAACTCGGGCAGCAGTGCTGTTTGTTAGACGCAGCAAGGACGAGATTGTCAAATCGCTTGGATCCGAGTGGAACTGGAGCTCCACTGACTGGACGCTGAGGAGGACGCTCTGCAATGAACGAACGGGGATTCACATTAACGTACAGCTGTCAATGTCGTATTCTGATATATCATATATAGGGTACAGTCTATTCTGTATTCGCAAAAAAAAAAACATAGTCTATTCTGGTTATTTTAGTCATAATATGGAATGTGGAGTGTAATACTGGGTTAACGTTCTCACATGTAAAAGAGTAAAAAAGGATTCAATGCTACCACCTAATTTCAAATAGTAATTAGCAATTACATTGAATCTTTGTGTTATAAAAATATATAGTTGAACCTTGGTTTCCTGCTATATGCTCCATCAATTCAAACTAAGTTACTTTACATTTGGACTTGTTCACCAAGTAATTACGGTGACCAAGCCCATTCTACGTACCCTTAAGCTAATGATAAGCTAGAGAGCCTTTTTGTAGTGAAGTAGTTTACTAACAAAAGCACCTTCACATGGAATATATATTCACGCAAAACAAAATGATAATGGAAGATAGATATTGTGTATAGGATTGAACCATGGTTTTGGGAGACAACTTCATAGTCCATGTATAGCGCCCCAAGGGAGTGAAAGAACAAGCCAACAAATTATTGAAGAATGTCCTCTTGACATCAACGTAGCGTCCATATTAGAGCAGATGATGGGGGTTACTGGAACAGCTGATCTCCCCGATTGGCAACAAAGGACCAGCGACAGCCCCCACCACCTCAGAGGAAGCAACTCCTTTAAGAGAGGGGGGATGCACCGCCATTGTTTCCTACCACTCATCACGACGCCTGGAGAGCTTTTCACAACCTTAGTGAGGAGGGATCTCTAGGGTCGTTTTACTTGAGAAATAGACAGGCCAATCTGATCAGGAGATCAGTAGGGAGCCGCGCCACCCTGCGACGGGCACGGGCGCCTCACTAAGAAAAACTTTTGCGAGGCGTTTAGAAAATGGTCTCGGAGACGGGCGGATATTTGAACCGCCTCAGTTAATGCATGGGATTAACTGAGGTGGGAATTTTTATTAACCGAAACGGTCACAATCAACCGCCTTGCAAAATCGATTTACGGCCCAAAATCCATTAACGGAGGCGGGCCTTATAAAAAGCATGCCTCTAAAAATACCTATTAACAGAGGCGGTTCACTTATAAGGCCTGCCTCAGTTAATCGTGGCCAAGCCCACTAGCAATGAAAAAGCCCAAACCAGCCCAATATCACGCTCACACTATATATACTGTGACTTAGGGTTTAGCTCTCTCACTTCCTCTCCCTCACCTCTCATTCGCCGGCGCGGCACGATCCCGCCCCCATGCCCGGCTCTCCCTCACCTCTCACTCCACCACTATCTCCCTCCCTCCACTCTCTCTCCGTCGTAGCGCGGCTCGGCGGAGGGGCTCGGCATGGCGCGACGCGGTGGAGCAGAGCGGGCTCAACGCGGCGGAGCGGGCTCGGCGCAGTGGATTGGGCTCGGCGCGGCGGAGCGGTCTCTCTCCCTCGCCGGTGCTCAGATTCACGGCTGCTGCTGGCGGATCCGGCGGCCGTGGCCTAGATCTGGCCCCCTGCTCCCGGATCCGGCCTCCTCCGCATGCGGCGGCGGCTTCGCGAATGGCGGCGCGACCCCGAGCGGCGGCAGCTTCGCGCGGATCCGGTGCGGCCCCAGCAGAAGCGCCTCCCGGCGGCAGATCCAGGTTAGGCGTGCCCCCCTCCCCCGCGGCGGATCTGACGATGGCGCCCCAATCCAGTGAGCAACGGCAGCGGCGGCCCGTGGATGGGCTCGGTGGGCTTATACACGTGTTTTCCTTTTTTTTGTTTTTTATTCGATTTACCGAGGCGGGCATCCAACCGCCTCGGAAAACATCCCATTTACCATGACCTTTGCAGCGAGGCGGTTGCGATGCCCGCCTCGGTTAATCGAATCTGCCCGCCTCGGTTAAGTTTTTTGTAGTAGTGCCTTCTAGAGGGATCCTGAGCCATCGATGTCCCATATTGATGGCTTAGGACATGGCCTCAACACTTGGAGCCCGCCGGTGGGTGGGGGTTGGGAGGGGGCGCTGAACTCGGCATTGCACCCACGAAATGATGACAACAACCCACTGCAAAATCCTTATGGTAAGAGAACTTGCTCAAATGTTGGCTTTGTTCATGGGATGGGATTTGCTAGGGGTGGTTCTTCGTGTTTTGACTACAGTACTCTGCCTTAGGGTAGGGGGATGGCTCAATGCACTCGTGTGCTCCTCAAGGGGAGCATTCCTCAGGGTGAATCAATAGGATTACTGGAGCTCATTACATTTCACCTCAGTCTAGGAAACTGGAGAGGAGTGCATAGCTGAGGTAATTAAGCTGCATTTGTCCAACTATAATTTTGTACACTAAGAAACTGGAAGATCCTTCTTTACATGAGTTCATTGACTCGGAGATTGCTTCTTGCAGCCTGGAGGAATCACTTGTAGAACTATCTAGATTGGGGGGAGTGAGGAGTTATATGACGCCCCCTCAGTTCCTTGTGGCTCTACGCCGAATGGCAGTGGGCTCCTTGAAATTCACAACATTGGGCCAAACAGACACACTCATTCCTAGAGGCCCAAAAACCTAAAATGGATATGGGTGCCCAACCTTGTTTTGGGGATTGGCTACTCATCTAAGAAAGAAGAGGTTCGTTGCCTAGGATTCCAAGCCACATTTCTTTAGAAGACTGCCTCTCTTGTCTACATTGTTTGCTAAAGCTGTGAAGCAAGGGGCAATGACAAGGAGAGAGCAACAATATGATAGGCCTTGGAAGAGGATGGCAGATGAGTGGATGAAGGAGGATGACCTCATAGAGGAGAAATTCTAGGAACAACACACTAAACAAGATTTAAGGGCTAAACTCCAGCATCTCATGGGCGCCAGATTTGGGGAAGGAGTGAAATAGGATTATTGAGGAGGGTATTGGGAAGAACATATTAGTAGGGGTGCCAAGAGATTGAAGCTGCAAGATCACCTGAGGTGTGGAAGCCACTATTCCTTTCCTTCTCGCTCTCAGGGTGAGAGCAAGGCCATGGGCAGCCAAAACTCTCACCTAAGAGGAAGACGACCATGGCCACGTACCTAACAAAGATATGGATATAGAGGGAAACAACAAAAACCTACATGTAAACCCAAACCTAATGAAGTTTGGTGTTTTAGATGCAATAAAATGGGGCACCATCATGTAGATTTTAACAATGGGCGTATCTGCTATATATAAATGTAACTTACTAGGCACATGCCTAGAAATTGTCACTTAAAGCTGCACAAGAAACTCAAGGAAGTTGGTTTTCGCATACTTGCTCAAGGTTTGTACTTAATCTGGATCCTTGATGCCAAAACAAAAACTAAGGAAATCAATGGGGTCATCTATATTGGAGAGTGAAGCTACTCCTGACAAACTAGATAAAGAATTGAAGAACCAGATCAGTAACAAATGGAACTTCAAGGTGAAGCAAATTTCTTCTACCGACTATCTAGCTTCTTTCCTTGATGAACCTTAGCTGAACACATTTACCAAATTTACTGGATTATAGCTAGCCCTATACAAGCTCAGGGTGAAATGTCTAGATCCAACCTTTGTCCCACCACCTCCTCTTTCCTTGAATCCGTTGGGTAAAAAATCACAGCATACTAATTATTGCATGGGGTGAGGAGGTGCTATAGGAATTGTGATGCCTAGTAGTTGCTAAACCAGTTAAAGTAATGCTGACCTATCTAGCCTCAAGATAGATGTCCTAATGAGAGTCAAAGTAAATTGTAGAGACCCTAGCCAAATTAGGGGTTTCATTGAAGTCTTTCCAATGACACTGAGTATGATCTTCACTCCATGGCAAGTCACATGGTGGAGGAGATGAAATCATGGGGAATGGAAAACCATTAGATAAGTATGATCTGAAGGGGGGCAAGAATGGGGACCCTAAACAAAAGAAGAAGGACACAACCACTTAGAAGGGGTGCTTGGAGAAAGATACGAAACACAGTTAGGAAACTCTATGGAAGATATCTTGGAATATGAGTTGATAACAAATGGAGTTCTCACTTAAGATGAGGCAAACACCAGGAGAAAAACTAGAACTCCGCAGGAGAAGTCTTACTCCCCTACAAAAGGACTGCATGACACATCTAAACCCTTTACGGACACCATCAACCTTGGGGACTCAACTATATATGTTGACTACAACCAACTCTTGAGAATTCTACCAAGAAGGTTTTGGGATCCCTCATAGGGTATCTGCACTGAGCATTAATCTTTATCCTGTTGGACACCATTATTACTGCCACAGGGCCTAGAACAAGTGTGCATCTACATACTGAGTATGCTAATATATCAAGTACCATATCTGGGATACAAGGAATAATGTGTTTAAACTTTGAAGAAACAGTAAGTTACATATGTATGTATGTAGGACTCCGGAAGTCCAGATACAACATGCCCCCCTTTGTGTGACTATGTAAGGCAGGACGGAAGACAAAATGCAAAGGACTCTTCCTAGAAACTAATTTGAAGTTAGAAAGAAACATCTACAAACCATAGGCTTAGCACTTTGCAAGAATGCATAAACTCCCTCCATTCTAAAATATAGAGTTTTGTGCTAAATCAAACTTTTCTAACTGTGACCGAGTTTATAGAAAAAAGATATTAACATTTGCTAATTTGCTATACCAAATAAGTGCACTATCAAGACATTTTATGGATGGAGTTAATTTGATGTTGTAGATGCTGGTGCATTTTTCTATAAATCTAGTCAAACTTAGAAAAAAATGATTTATTTAAGACAAAATTAAAATGGTCTATATGTACTTTGGAATGAAGGAAGTACAATATAATCGTATCACAAATATGACACTGATATTATCCTACATGAGGCCTAGACCTGTATAAACTTGTTTGTGCTTACTGTGATTGGCTGATTAATGTCCATTAAAATCCCAGTACATAACTATTATACACGCATAAGATCGATTTGCAAACATCAGTACAAACCAAATAATGGTATCGGTTACTTTTTTTCCCTGCAGCGACATGAGGGCCAGTGTGCATGCTCTGTATGTGGCTGTGTGTTTCACACACACACACACACATATCAAGAGGTATAAAAAGTACAATATAATAAGAGAGAAATACGGAGAGAAAAGAAAGTCACCAAAAAAGTTATAGCTAGTTACCTTGCCGATCTCGTTTTCAATCTCATCCAGCTGCTGAGCAACATTGGCTATATGGGGCCTTTTATCCTTGTTGGACTCCATGCATTTGAATGCGATGTCAATGCATGTATTTACCTGTCGGCAATATGCTTCAAGCGAGGAACCGCTCCATGCTTTCTGCAACCTCATCCTCCAATTTGATTGTAGCTGTAAAACCACAATGTAAAAAGCTGTACTGTTACTACACAATTGTAAACTATATAACATACTATATAGTGACACTATTATACTGGATGCTTTTCTTATTATCACTATTGGAATAACTCGTCAATTTTCTATAAACAACAGAGAAAGTGGGAAATACAAAGGAAAATACATGAACCTGTGGGTACGAAAACATCCAGGAAAATTAGTTCAAATAAAAAAAATACAACAAAACTCCAAACCGTAGGCTTCCCTATCCACTCCTTCCCAACTTTCCCTACCCACGTTGTCATTCTCTTAGGGCTTGTTAGGTTAATAATTCTCCCTCCAAGAGGAAGATAGAGAAAAGATTTTGACATATAAGGGGTTTATAATCCCCCTCCAATTCTTATAAAACCGACTAAGGCTCTTATTGATGCATGGAGCCAATAGTTAGCCCGAGCATCTCCAAAAGCTCCCAATAAAGCCTCCCAATTTAGGACTTTTGGCAAGAATAGAAAAAAAACCATCTCCAAGAGTTCCCAATCCCACATACCAATCTTTTGGCACTTGAAAAAAATCACCGAAAGCGCGGATATATCCGCGTGAAAGATGCCCGTATCGGTCTGCCAATCTAAGGTGGAAGGGCGTGGAAAAGAATAAAGAGTAGAAAAGAGTATTGATGCAAATGTATAAGAGAGAAAGAATATATATAAAAATGGTTAGGATAATTTAGAAATAGTATAGAATTTTAGATGTAAAATTGTCTTCTATATCTTAGGAGTGAATTATTGGAAACGGTTGGAGATAGTCTTATTTATTCCTCCCAATACTTTTTGGCGAGTTAAAAAACTCTATGGTTTTGGGAAGAAATTCTTGGAAACTCTTGAGATTCTCTTAGATTCAAATGGTCTAGCTAATAATCTATCTAATTGTTAGTTAAAACCTAACTAACAATTATCTCACTAGTTGGACCAAACCAGCTAATAGCAGCTACTCCATTCGTTACAAATTACAAGATGTTTTGGCTTTTTTAGATACATTATTTTTATTATGTATAGACATAGTGTATATCTAAGAACGCAATAAGATCTATGAATCTAGAAAAACCAAAACGTCTTATATTTAAGAATTGGGATGGAGGGAGATGGTAATAGTTTTGAGCTATTAACTAGTTAACTATTAGCAGCTAATGGATCTAAACTAAATAGGGCCTAAGTCCTTATTAAAAATAATGCTAAGTAACACATATGTTTGCATTCAAATTACCTATATATATATATATGCCATTATGAAATAAAAATAGAAAGCAATAAATTTTAATTTGTATCTAGATTATCCATCTCTATCGTCATAAATAATAAACAAAAATATCTCTCAAATTAAATCTCCATAAACTATGCTATATATTTCTCAATTACAAACTTCTACAACTGTTATGTTATAAGTAAGAAAATGTTATGTTACACCATGTAGACCAAGTAAACATGTATACATTAAGATAAATATTTATTCTAATAGCTTATCAAGTGTAGAATAATGTTCACTTAATAAATCACATAGCAATAACACTATTAAAACTCCATTATACTAAATTTCATAAGTTGTTATTATAAATAAGTTTATACATTTTGATCAAAACATATGTGATATTAATATTGGTAATTTAAGTTTAAACACTCATGTTTTATAAGACAATTCTACTCCATATATAATTATGTGATGTAATAAATTCAACATGTTGAGTGCTGGCATGCAAGCTAAAACTTATACTATTGTACCAACAAGAGGATAACCTAGGACCTATACTCTTTCTTAATAAAATTAAAAATAAATAAAAGATACACTAAGCACTAGAGTTTTGACTCAACATGTGGATAAAAAATTGCAACAACTAAATTAAAAGTTGAAAGCTAAACTCTAGATCCATGATGTCACATAAAGGAATGCAACAAGAGCTTATATATATTTTCTAGAAACTCTAACTAGAGGTCCCTAATGGATTCTCCATGCTAATTCTCATGAAGCTCGCATGAAAAAAGAAGATAAATTCTAGAAATTCTCAAAAAATTCAGAAATATCTAGCTGTTTATTGTAGACTCTAATCACAATTGATAATAATAATTATGGTATCTATTTGTTTTTTAAATAACTACCAGCAGAAGGTATCATATGAATCTATATTTAGATTTCCTAGGTATACCATTAAGGAAAATTATCTAATGTAAACCTAAATTTGCATCTAATTACGAACCTACTATTATGATAGATAATATATGTAACCCCTAAAATTTAGATATAAGTGACCACTTCCATTTATTAAAGAAAAATCTAAAACGTCCCCTCAAATCTACGTCTAAAGTATCAACATTTTCTATCACAAAAATTGTTTAAATAATCATAAAGCATATATAAGTTTCTACGTTGCCCTGTAATTTGTTGTAATAGCTGGAATGTTATATCTACGTTGCATCCAGATATAACATTCCAGTTAATAGACTTGTATGTTTATTATAGTAGTGGTAGTTGATCTAGATATAGAAACATAGACTTTCGTACCAGACCAGTAAATTCTTTAGGAGGCATGTCGTCAATTCTTGTGCGGGCTGTTGGCCCTGCTATTATCTCCAAGATTACAACACCCAAGCTGAATATGTCAAACTTGGTTGAGCGAATCCAGTTACCCACATATTCAGGCGGCATGTATCCTCTGCACATCATAAATATAGCACAGACAACAAAATTATGTATATTTTGGTGTCGCATAGACAAGAAAATGCATTCCTAGACATCAGGAACGTAGCCAGCGGTGGGGCTAGGGGGGCTTCAGCCCCCCCTACCCATCCTGAGTACGTGGAGTTTTCCTAAGTTCTTCCTTAAAATTTTATGCATACATGTATTTGGTAGGAGAGGCTAAGGTTAAGAGAAAATAAAAAAACCTCTATTATTTTGTTCAGTCCCTCCTAAAATTTTTTCTGGCTTCGTCACTGCTAGACATGGAACTTACAGTGTTCCATGCACATCTTTCGTGCTCCTGGTTTGTTCCAAAAAGTCGTTAACTTAATTAATTCAAACCTAGAATGGTGATTTCATTTTAAGTCTGAGGTAATAATTTGCTACTCCCCGTCCTAGGTATGCTCCCCTCGCTGCAAAAAGAACGAACTTTCATTTTTAAAGAAATCAAACAATCCAACATTTAATTCGTTTTATAAAAAAAATAGTATCATTATTTGAATCTTCAAATTGGTTTATTATATGCAAATATATTTCGTGATTAATCTAGTGATACTTATTATAAATATTAATAGTTTTTATAAATATATGATTAATCTTGAAATCGTTTGAATCATTGGGAAATAAGATTTCGTTCTTCTCGACAGAGGGAGTGTACATAGAGAAGCTACCATGGCCGTGATGTTGACATGACGTCGGATCGGATGCCAAAGGATCAACGCTCGAGCGACAACGAGTTGTGACCCACGCGTTTTATAAGGAATTAATTAATGTGGGAACACACTCATGACAATCTAGGTAGTGCGTCATTATATAGCGTTGGAGCTTTAAACGGATCGGACACGGAGAAATATTATCAATCATATATTTGCTTTTATTTTTTTATTTGGATTCTGAGTCTTATATTTGCTTTTATATATATTTTTTATTTCAATTCAAAGTCAGATGGACACGCATAGATAATAGATACAGATGGGTACAGATTGTCCCGGTTACGAATACGATCGAATATGGAGTGAGTCAAATGCGATAATGTTTGGTCACATATATATTTTTTGAATATTAGGTAAAACCAATATCCACATATATATATTTTACATTCTGTCCAGGTCCTGCACAATATCTTTCTTCTGTAAAGCAAAAGGCTCTCGGACAAGAGCAGTACTTGTGGCTAAATCAAAAAATCAATGTAGAGTGTTCCAAACAATTGATATTGGATTAAAGGACTAACAATTGGTTAATGGATTCTAATCCATAGCTAATGTGCGAGTCAAATAATATTTCATCTATATCTAATCCAAAGTACAAAAGGACTAAGGGGATTCTAATCCGTACCTAAAGCATGAGTTAAATACTAGGGGCTTAAGTGTTTCTACCCCTGTTTTGAAGCGAAATGGTCATTTTGGCTTCGTTTTTTTAACTTTGTGATTTTACCCCTACGATTTCAAAACGAAAGCACATTTTTCAACCAAACAGCTTATAACTTTTCCACGTCACATAACTCACGACGGCTTTTTCATAGTTCATTGTTAATAGCAGATTTTCCACGGTTCATAGCTCAATCAAATAGACACTTAGATCACAAAAATTATCTCTAAACTTCTAAAAAATTGAGAAAAAATCTAGAGATAGATTGGGATACGAAAAATTCAAATAAAATATTTAGAGCTCATGAAAATATCTCCGGATGCTTAAGAAATAGATTTAGCTCTAGGAAAGTAGAAAAGATATCCAGAAAAATCCCAAAACACTCTAATCGACATGTCAACATGTTTTGAAATCTTTTCACAACAAAAACCTCATTCACAACCAACATGAATGCATTCAGCATGAATGTATGTTGCATTCATGTTGGTTGCATTTCATATTTTTGTCATGCAAAGTTTTTAAAACATGCTTATACCTCGAATACAAAGCTTTGGGAATTATCTTGATATTTTTTCCATTTTCCTAGAGTTAAACCATTTTTTTTAAAATTCTAAAAATGTTTTGATGAGCTCTAAATATTTTATTTGGATTTTTTTTATCCCAATATATCTCTAGATTTTTTTTTCAAAATATCTAAAAACTAGATTTTTTGTGGTTTAAAAATATTATCAAATATGCATGTGCCATCCCATGATGCTTTATATCGGCCCTTGTTGGTTTGTATATCGTGGTAGTAGTAATCAATTCAGGACGCGGGAGTGTGGTCAAGTCAACGCGCACCTGATGGAATCCTAGTAGCATCAATTGCTTAACGACTAACCAAATCTTGCTTCTATCAGCATAACTTGTTCCAACTTGAGCAGTTTTATTTTTTTTAACGAATTACACAAGTACAAACACACGCACGCACACTTACCTCTATGAACACACGTACACAAACTCTACCCCTATGAGCACCTCCGAATGACTGTGCTAGCACATCTCGAGATTGACGAAGTCACCATAGGCGTCTCGCTGTCGACGGGAACGTCGCCTACCACTAAAAGCATAACGCCATTAAATCATAGAGTAAATCTAGAAAAATACGAGCACCCGTGACCCGTGCTAAGTTGAGGACTTGACAATGCACGCAAGCGTCAAGGGGGGATGATTCCAAAATAGCGAATTATAGGGTCGAAAAAACCCGGCACCTACATTTGTCGGTACAACGCTAAACATGGTCGCCGGCAGCATATCATGATAATTAATATGGAGTATATGCCAACTTGACCTACTACTAGTATGTACAATAATCCACTCGTAGCTGAGTCAAGTCTTCACATGCATTGTGAACTATTCCAAAAAATCCGCATGAATCGCTATCGAGAGCGAGTCACCATGACAAAAGCACGTGTAACTGTTTTTGAATGATTCATACAACAAGGAGCAACTCTTCATGGAATCCAGCCTGTTCAGATTCAGAAGCAGACAGTCCACGCGTACTTGTACTGAACTTGAGACTTGACCAGGAACAGCAGGTCAGCCGTGGGAATTTTATCCTGTGCCACTGGCCGCTGGCTGGAGAAGCAGGTGAGTGCTACTTGCTTGACCGGCGGGCGCCTAGGCTACAGAAACGATTTTTATTGATGTTATTAAAAAATTTCACTGGCGGTTCGGAAAAAAACAGACATTAGTAGAAATAGAACTGTGAGTCTATAGCTATAAATTACATTTACACAGATAGATTTCTTAGAGATAACACTAGTACAAATCCTGTCCGTGTTTCGTCAACCAACTAGTGAATTTGTATGAATGCTGCGCTGCCCCAGAAAGACGATGATAGCATCCAAAAGACATAAGGAATTATACTGGTTCAGGCCGGAGCCCTATGTCCAGTCTTAGAGAAAATCAAGTGCGTGTTCCTCGGTTGAAGGCTCTGAAGTTTTTACAATGGGGTCTGCAAGAAGGGTAAACGAGGTAAGAGAATGGTGATCTATGAGCTAGATGATCTAGAGATCTCCATGGAGGGGTGCCCTAGCTGCCCTCATATAGAGTTCGGGGTCAGACCATGTACAAAAAGATATGTTCTCCCGACCGAATGGTCGTGAGCCTGAGGGAGGGAAACTAGCTAACTTGGCCGGCAAGGAAGGATGTCTTGTCTTGGTGCAGCGCACGTATGGACGTGGTTGTCGTCATGGTCTTGTGCTCACGTAGCGGTATGGGGTGGCGTGGTGCTACTGTGCTGGTTGTAACGGCACTGTTGGCACAGCGGTGGTTTGCCAGCCGTCCTATACGACGTGGTCTCCGTCTTGGCCTCCTGATCTCCCGGGCTTGTAGTACAGGAGTTGGTACTCTTGCCAGTCGTGGAGCCGATGGCCACGATCCCAAGCTCTAGGTCGTGGCCTTCGTTGGCTCGGACAACCTTGAAAGTCAAGGTTGCTGTCGTGAGCTCCATCCCGTAGTGGGTGGAGCCGTACGCCCATCCCGTCGGGCCGCATTTGGATGGTGGTTATCATACCTGTCGTCAACGCCTGACGGTCCTATCTTGTCTGCGGCATGGCAAAGGGATGGCGCCTGCTCCGAAATGGCTATCTCCTCGGTCCTGGCGGAGCGAGCAAGCGTGCCTGTCCTTGTCAAGGCAAGTGTACATGGCGGGATTCAACCTCTCACGTCCCTCCCAGTGGTCGAAACGGGAGAGAGGTCGTGCGGCGTCCTTTGTCGTGCGGCGAAAGGACAAAGAGGACGTCGTGGCCGACTCCCCATCGTAGTTGGGCTGCGGTTGCTCTGGCTTATACCAACTTTGTGTATTGTGGGCCGCCTGATCGGCTAACTAACCGGTGCCTTGAGATACCTGGGGTATCATAACCCCAACAGTAGCCCCCAAGTGTCTTTACGATCACGAAGTGATCGTGAAGGCGTTGATATCTACGTGTATTAGATGTGGATTCAAAGTCATTGCTGGTCTGAGCTTGAAGCACGACCCCTTGTAGGCTGGTGCGTTCAATGCGGTAGGCGGCTGCTACGTCCCATCAGCCAGGACGCCCTAACCGTGTGGTACGTGACTGTTCTGCTGGGCCCGGCAGTGTCGGTGTGCTGCGTGCCGGGGTACGTGGTCCAAGCAGGACCGAGTGGTCTCGTCGATGCTGTACCGGCTCTGTCTTTAGGAGGATCTCGATTTCCACGACCTCACGCGGGCATTTGACAATGGTTGTGACTTCCCGTAGTTCACCACATGGCGCGGGGGCTTCAGGATGCATAGTCCACCCTTGGGCCTTTAAATAGGGGCCTTCCTACCGTTTGAACTACTTGCAACCATGCCTATGAACTATTCTTAGTCTTCCTGAAAGGCTAAGTTTGAGAGAGTTCCTGCGTAGACAGGATAGTTTTGAGCATGCGACCCGCTAGGGGTCGGTTGCGTTGGCCGAAGGCCGGTGTCGCTCCCTCCAGCAACTGGTGCTAGAAGAAGATTTGCGACTGGGGGAGGATTGAGGCAGTGCTCGGGCCGCCTGTGGGGCCTTGAGATTTCGGCGCTTCCCCAAAACCTTAGGTTTGGGGTCGCTGAATCACATACTCTAAGGGCCGCAATTGGCTTCTCCCGAAACTTGTAGGCTGCTTGGTGGTGGGGTCGTGGTCCTATGTGAGGACCACTTCCCACTCTCGGGTAGCTGCCTGAGGGTCAGGAGACATGTTGCAGCGCCTTAGTGCCCCCATCGTGCTTTCCGGAGCATGATGGTGGTGGCCTACAAGCTCGGCTCCACCCTTTCTCCCCCTATGCGTTTTTGCCCTAGAGGTCATGATGCTACGAGAAGGATCGCGAGGCGGTTTTTCATCTCTTCCCTTCCGCACTTGTAGCAGGCGCCTCTAGGGGTCCCGATGACGCTACCTTTGTGATGGCGTCGTGGTTCAGTACTTTGTAAGCGGCTCGACCGCTCTTGTACTCTTGAACGTTGAATGGAAAGAAGCTTCCTTCGAATGTTTAGGCTGCCCTTATGGTTGTGGTGAGCCCGCCTCTGGTCCAGGGTCGTTGGCCCGAAAGAGTCGACATGCCTCACGAAGAATCGTTTCCTTGACCTCTTTTTGCGAGGTCATGAGGTTTTCTGCGACCGTGCTCCGGCTCATGGGTCTTAGACCTTTTGTTTGTTTTTCCATGCAACCAAACCGTGATCGCGTTCTGGGTTTCACATTGCTTCACGAGGAAGACGTCGCTGCGCAACCCTAGCCGTCCGCTCCATCGATCTTTCCCGGAGGGGTTGCTAACCGCCGATGGTTTGTGAGACTCTAGAGCTGGCCTCAGGTCTTGGACTTGGGACATAGGGAAAAGCTGGTTGTGGCTTGGCCTCGACCTCTAGCGGGGTCACGGGGGACCCGCCTCTATTTTTCCCAAGCGTCCTTGTCGACCTCGTGAGGTCATGTTGCCTTGTTGTAGGCAAATTCGGTTTCACCCCACGTGGGGCGAGGCTCATCCACCGTAACCACATGGTCAGAGTGGTGTGCCTCGTCGAGGTCGATGGGTAGTTCAAGTGGGACCCAATATCCCCCATAATCGACGTGAAGTTCGGCTGTGCCTCATCACGAGACGTCCTATAAACCGTCGGCCATCAAGCTAGTTGGTCCCCAACTGCCTCCGCAGCGGCCAGAGGGCAAGATGCCTTCCCCCAGAGGGGGTCAGCCCAGGCGACTTCGAAGCCTTCAACTCGAACACAGGGAGAGATGGTCAAGAGGCTCCGCACCACCGATAAAGAGCCACTAGGGCCCATCTCACCTTGCCCTATCCGTTTGTGGCCTCGAGCCCTTCTAAGGGCTAGCCTAAGAGTAGGTTTCCTAAACATGACACGGGGTCGCAGATGCGGTCGGTCACCTTGTGCACGGATTCAAGGGGCGGTTGGCCTCCCCAATCATGTCGCGCCTTTAATGGCACCCACTCATGAAGCGTCTCCGGTTATCCGAAAACTCAAATGTAATAAAATACTAGTCCTATGAGGCTAGTACGCACATTTATTACATCAGATAGTCTCAAAGTAGTAGTTCAAACGGAAGTGGGAACTTAAACCGTGCCAAAATAAAGATACAGATGGATCCAAAGATCCACACAAATCAATATGCTAATATCTGGTGATCCCAAGCCATAGGCTAAGCTGGGTGCAAACACGACCTTACTCGAATGCAGCTTCTGGGTCTTCCTCTATACAACAAAGCAAGGGTGAGTACAAAAGTACTTAGCAAATCCAACCTTACCCTACGGAAGGGGATAACAATATATGTGAAGGGACCGTGACGCCTAAGAGGGGAGTGAATTAGGCAACTTAAAAAATCTAACTCTAAACTATGGCCACTTTTTCTGCCCTTAGCAAAACATATGCAAAAGATAAACTATCTAAATGTGCAACTACGATTTTGCTAATGTGTTGCTATCTCTACCACAAAAGAAGTAATGTAATCAATGTAAGTGCGGAAGCTAAAGAGCAAGGTAGAGATATGCAAACTCCCGTCGACGACTCTGGTATTTTTATTGAGGTATCGAGAAGCGCGCAAGCTTCCCCCTAGTCCTCGTTGGAGCCCCTCGCAAGGAATCCCTTGCAAGGGCCAAGCTCCTGGTCGGGTAACTCCGTGGATAGCCTCGGGCCTTTCCCACGCGCAAGTGGGTCTCCGACGTGCCACCCGGCAAGCCTCTCCCGGATGCTCCCCGTCGTCTTCACTATCAAGCTTCCGGCCGAAACACCGCGGGCCTTGTTCCCTCCGGTACACGGTGGCGGCCATACCACAAACGCGGTTGGTGTGATCTCGCAAGACTACAAGCCCCTCCGATGTACAACAATGGTGCTCGCAAGCACCGGGTAGCAAGAGGTATGCAAAACTCACTAAACACTAGGCCTAAACCTAGAGCAAGCGCATGAGCGGTGGTCTAATCAACCTAAGCACTTCGCAAAGCACCTACGCTAATCACCTAATGAATCACTAAGCTCTATGCAAGTGGAGATCACTAAAATGGTGTATCAACACCCTTGGTATGTTTCCTTGGCTCCACCTTACTCAAATGGCCGGTTGGGGGTTGTATTTATAAGCCCCACTGAGAAAGTAGCCGTTGGGGTCGAATTCCCGCAATTCTGCTACTGACCGGACGTTGAATCGTCCTGACCGGACGCCTCCAGTCGTCCCGACCATTGACCTAGCAAAACATTGATCGGACGCTGGCCAGCGTCCGGTCGCCTGCCACTGGACGCGTTCGGTCGCAGATATGCCGCTCTGGAACCTTTCTGTACTCAATCGGACGCTGTGTTCCTGTGTCCGGTCGGTTGCCGCCAGCGTCCGGTCCTCGCGTCCGGTCGCCTATCTGCCGAGCCATCGGTCCAACGTCCGATCGCGCTTCCAGCGTCCGGTCGCCTCTACGAGCTTGTTTCTTCGCGATCTTACGTACGGCTTGGTTCCTATCTTCATACTTGGACTTTTGCTTGATATCTTGGGTCTTTTCTTGTGCTCCTAAGGTCTTGTTTAAGATGTTGATCATCGAATCATCACGTTGCCTTCGTCCAAGTCATGTCTTGCACCCTATTGGACTACAAAACAAACACTTGCAAATTCATTAGTCCAATTTAGTTGTGTTGGTCATCAAACACCAAAATCCAAAGTAAATGGGCCTAGAGTCCATTTTCCTTACAATCTCCCCCTTTTTGGTGATTGATGACAACACGACCAAAGCAAGCAAATAATGAAATTTTGAAAATTAAAAACTACCTACTTGCTAGGATGCAATGCAAAGGGCAAGGTTATATGATGCTAGAAAGTCCTACTTAGATACCAATTGAAGACCATCTTGCCCTTGCAAATATCCCCATGTGGCATTATGGATTAAATCTTGTTCCTTATAAAATCTCCCCATTACTTAGACTAATCCATAATCCACTAACCTCCCTTTTCTCGGACCATTACTACTTGTATACAAATTAATGCTTGCTTTTGGTCCTCTAAATTTCTCCCCCTTTGGAATCAAACACCGAAAAGGAAGACATTAAGCACAAGGGAGGGTCAAACTTTGTGATCCTTTGCATATAGAGTGGAATAGATCACAAAATTTGACTCTCACATTATATAGTTTAAGCTCCCCCTAAATATATGCATACATATGATAGAAGACAAAGTATATGCATAATTAGCAATTTTATTGCACAAGAGAATTTAATCTATATGATGCATGGAGAAAGCATATAAATATCAAAATGAAATCAACATGATGATATTGGTTTAGAAATACCACATGTGGAAACCACTTTGATTTCTTCCACTTGCAATAAGTGGTGGATACTTGAAGTATGATGCTTTGCTCCGGGGACTCCATTTTCCTTGCAATAAGACTACTATACACATGATAAGCTTGAAAAAGGTGTTAGTCTCAAAGCATCCAACTTGTAGAGTAACCTCCCCCTAAATTTGTGCACACAAGCGTGGAATACTTGTAGGAATCATGCACATTGATTTTAGAATCAAAATACCACTTAAAAGATGACATCACATGAATGCGAGGATCATTTTTAAAGATGATATTTGGGAGAGATTATCTACAATTTGGACTTTGGCACATATTAGATGAATAAATTGAAGGACAAGCTATGTGCCGTGCTTCTAAACAATTTTAAACCATGTAGGATTGCTCCAAGGGTTAAGAATGAAACTGAGCAAGCCTACCATAAGATATACCTAGTGTATGCATGACAAAAGATATAAGTATGCACATGCAAACCTAGGCATGAAGAGTAACTAGATGCTTAAAGATACCAAATGTAAGGAAAATCTAATACCAAATGAAGTAAATTGAATCTAGTTACCTAACATGGGAAGGGGAATTTGGGTCCATAGTATTCACTAACCCACTTGGCAATGACTTTGTCCATCATGATGCACCCCATGAAATGTACCCATACTTTGCCAAGTCTCTAAATTCCCCAAAGTCCATTTGACTTCTCACTTCCCTTTCGGGATCCAAACCTTCTTGGTGCTCTTCATGTCGGAAATGATTTTCTTTGGCACCCAAAAGCGTTTGACCCCATTGTTGGCTTGTTTGTTCACATTGATGGCCACCACCTTGTCATTTTTCTTCTTCTTCAAGAGATAAGGTGTGGAGGCATTCTTGTCCACCTTGTTGGTGTAGGTGTTGGAGAACTTGCTTGTTTGCTTTTTCTCCTCCTTCTTTGCTCCTCCCCCATTCTTCACCTTGCACTCATAGGACTTGTGGCCTTCCTTGTGGCACACGTAGCAAACCACGGTTTGTCCTTCATCAAGCTTCTTCACTCCCTTGACGGTGTTATCTTGATGAAGTTGGGTTTGCTTTGCCTTGCCTTTTACTTGAGTCAAGTCCTTGGTGAGGCGAGCTACTTCTTGCTTGAGTTGCTCATTCTCCTTTGCAACCTCTTGTGTGCATGTATCTACAACAACTTTCTCAATATAAACTTGGTTGCACAAAGGTGAGTTTAAACATAAATCATTACATGAAGTAGAGGCATCCTTTTTAGACATGTTAATGATAGAACTTTTCTTTTTAGATGCTTTGGTGAGGGTTGTACTAATGGCTTCAAGATTAGCAACTTTATTAGTTAGCTCATCACAATGTTTGCACATGGTTTCCATTTTAGCAAGCAAACTCGAGCTAGCTAACTTTTCATTTAATTTTTCGTTTTTCTTTACAAGTTGCTCATCATTCATTGTGCATGCATTTGTTGTTGCACTAGCCTCAAGTTTCTCAATTTTAGTAGATAGTTCAACATTGAGATTAGCAAAGTCCTCATATTGTTCAAGCAAGGTTTTGTATGCTTTTTGTGAACTATCTAGCTTTTCTTTTAAACTTTTGAGCTTCTTTTGTTGACTAGTGCAAGCTTTAGCATAATTAAGATTTTCTTGCCCAATTTCATGATAAGAAGGCAAATCATCATCACTATCACTCTCACTAGAGGATGAGCTTTCGTTACCTTGTGCCATAAGGCACACACGTGAAGAGCTTGATGATGAGTGCTTGCGGCCTCACCTCTTGTGATGATGTTCTTCTTCACTTGAAGAATCATCCCATGATCTTATTGAGGTGAGGGCTTAGTTCTTGTATGCCTTCTTCTTTGTCTTGGGTGTGGACTTGTTTGGACAAACTTCCACAAAGTGCCCCAACTTGCCGCATCCATAGCATCCTCTCTTTCTTTGCTCATCTCTTTGATTGGTAAAAATGAGATCTTGAATTTGGATGGGCACACCCTTGACATTGAGCCTTTGAATCATCTTCTCCACCTTGTTGATTAATTTGATTGATTCTTCATCGAGGTCGAAGGTGGAGGAGGAAGATTGATCATCATCACTTGAATCTTCTTCTTCATCATCATCATCGTCCTCATCTTCTTCTTCTTCTTCACTTGAGGAGCTTGAGCTTGAGCTTGTCTCAACTTGCTTGCCCTTCATCTTCTTTTTCTCGCAACAGGCGAGGGCTTTGCCTTTGCTTGATGAAGAAGCTTCTTCTTGACCCATCTTACGTGACATTTCAAATGCCACTAACTTGCCGATGACTATGCTCGGGGTCATGGTGCTCAAGTCCTCCATATTGTGAAGGATGGTGATGATGCTTGCATACTTCTTTTGTGGTAGCACGGAGATGATCTTCCTCACAATGTCCGCATCATCTAGCTTTAATAATCCTATAGAATGGAGCTCATTGATAATTAGATTCAAACGAGAATACATATCACGAACAAGCTCATCATCATTCATAGTAAAGGAATCGTAGTTTTGTCTTGCTAGACAATGTCTTTGCTCATGGACATTACTTGTGCCGTCATGGAGCTCTTGGAGTTTTAACCAATTTTTCATGTGCCGTATTTAAAGTGAATACTTGGTTAAAAACATCCATATTAAGTGATTCAAACAAGCAATTTTTAGCTCTAGCAATGAAATGCATTTCTTTTTCATCACTCTTAGTGGGTTTTTCAGGATTCTTAATGGGTTTCATCCCGTCACGAGTGACTCTCCATACACCCAAATCAACCGTCTCAAGGTGGCAAGCAATTCTAGCTTTATAGTATGGGAAGTTAGTGCCGTCAAAATGCGGAGGCCTAGCGGTATCCATCCCAACCACTCTAAGTAGCGTCGGCTCAACGGCGGTTTAGCCAAAGGTCCAAATTGAGCCAACCAGCTCTGATACCAATTGAAGGGACCGTGACGCCTAAGAGGGGGGGGTGAATTAGGCAACTTAAAAAATCTAACTCTAAATTATGGCCACTTTTTCTACCCTTAGCAAAACCTATGCAAAAGATAAACTATCTAAATGTGCAACTACGGTTTTGCTAATGTGTTGCTATCTCTACTACAAAAGAAGTAATGTAATCAATGTAAGTGCGGAAGCTAAAGAGCAAGGTAGAGATATGCAAACTCCCGTCGACGACTCCGGTATTTTTACCGAGGTATCGAGAAGCGCGCAAGCTTCCCCCTAGTCCTCGTTGGAGCCCCTCGCAAGGAATCCCTCGCAAAGGCCAAGCTCCCGGTCGGGTAACTCCGTGGATAGCCTCGGGCCTTCCCCACGCGCAAGTGGGTCTCCGACGTGCCACTCGGCAAGCCTCTCCCGGATGCTCCCCGCTGTCTTCACTATCAAGCTTCTGGCCGAAACACCGCAGGCCTTGTTCCCTCCGGTACACGGTGGCGGCCACACCACAAACGCGGTTGGTGTGATCTCGCAAGACTACAAGCCCCTCCGATGTACAACAATGGTGCTCGCAGGCACCGGGTAGCAAGAGGTATGCAAACCTCACTAAACACTAGGCCTAAACCTAGAGCAAGCGCATGAGCGGTGGTCTAATCAACCTAAGCACTTCGTAAAGCACCTACGCTAATCACCTAATGAATCACTAAGCTCTATGCAAGTGGAGATCACTAAAATGGTGTATCAACACCCTTGGTATGTTTCCTCAGCTCCACCTTACTCAAATGGCCGGTTGGGGGTTGTATTTATAAGCCCCACTGAGAAAGTAGCCGTTGGGGTCGAATTCCCACAATTCTGCGACTGACCGGACGCTGAATTGTCCTGACCGGACGCGTCCGGTCGTCCCGACCGTTGAGCCGGCAAAACATTGATCGGACGCTGACCAGCGTCCGGTCGCTTGCCACCGGACGCGTCCGGTCGCAGATATGCCGCTCTGGAACCTTTCTGTACTCGATTGGACGCTGCGTTCCTGCGTCCAGTCGGTTGCCGCCAGCGTCCGGTCCTCGTGTCCGGTCGTCTATCTGCCGAGCCATCGGTCCAGCGTCCGGTCCAACGTCCGGTCGTCTCTGCGAGCTCGTTTCTTCACGATCTTACGTACGGCTTGGTTCCTATCTTTATGCTTGGACTTTTGCTTGATATCTTAGGTCTTTTCTTGTGCTCCTAAGGTCTTGCTTAAGGTGTTGATCATCGGATCATCACGTTGCCTTTGTCCAAGTCATGTCTTGCACCCTATTGGACTACAAAATAAACACTTACAAATTCATTAGTCCAATTTAGTTGTGTTGGTCATCAAACACCAAAATCCAAAGTAAATGGGCCTAGGGTCCATTTTCCTTACAATATGCATATGGATAAATCAAGGATAAGGCTTGGTTTTATTTGCATAAAGCTATCTTTTTGACACATGCATGGTTTCATTTTAGAAATACCTTTTTATAAAATACAACTATTTTCCATATATAAGAGTATTTCTGGAAAAAGGAGGGTTTGTCGCAATTTTAAGTGCTGCTGAACGCTCCGTTCCCACAGCACATGGCCGTCAACCATTTATTTCCAAAATCACACTCATTCATGTTTCCACTTATCCCAAACCATCTAGTTGTTGAAACCAAACCGTATCCCGTCCAAGACCATGGACACAGCTATTCAGATAGATTTTACACTCTGCAGAGGTTGTACACTTTCACCATCAGCAGGATACCGTAACTTAACACCGTCGTGTAAGCATAGATCCAACAGAGTCATTACCCTCCATGGCCCTGTTCGCTTCTCTTATAATCCGTCTTTTTTAGCTTGTTTTTCAGCCAGAACATTGTTTTTCTCTCACAACAAATAAGTCGGAACAGTGTTTCGGCTTATTTTTTCAGCGAAGCGAACGGGGCCCATAGCTAAGTACTGGCGCTCACCATGGGAACACTAAGGCCACATCATCATAATACAATAATTTATAGAGCTCATTGAATTTCATACATACATCTCTTAGTGTCCCATTGCACACCTGCCTCCAGGTAATTGCCATACCAACTAGGGGGATTTAGACGAAGCCTTGCCTCATACAAGGTCGAGTGGTTGTACGATAAAATAAGTTAGGCAAGATGAATCATCAACTCAGTCCTTAATCAAGACAAGGCGGATATCTTCATGCTTAACCACAAAAGGTACAAGCCACAACACCATATCATCCCACAAAAGAAACACCGATCCACCTCATCTCTTGGGTAATCACCATTTCTAATTTGTTCATTAACCCTTCCACAATACCCACAATTTATTCTTACAGCTCACACAGTTTTATTTGAAATCATTGTATTTGAGAAATCATAGCGATAAGTTTCCATGGTGGGTAACAAAGTCCTAAGCATACTAAATAACGATATTTTGTCATATCGTAATATTTATTCCTAAGTTTGAGTAAGATGATAAAGTCGAACAATTCAAGAGTGGCCATTTAAATGGGTTTAGCTAAGCAGCAAAAATAATTTGTACGTATAATCATACGTGCAATATTTAAATCGGCTTGTACGGGTTGAGTTTAGAAACATGATCAATATGCATCAAAGGGGACAGATTGGACTTGCCTCTGTCGGCGTCCTCGGCAAACTCCTGCTCGTAGTTCGGGTCCTCGTGGTCGAACTCGCGGTACTGTCCTCCAAACTTCTCCTGGCCTCCAAGATCCTCGTGCTCCTCCTCAGTCACTCCGTTAGATACGGACGCGTAAACAAACCATCACAATAAATAAATAAATAAATAAATTCAAATGAGCTCTAGAAAAGAAGAAGATGGTATGGATGGATAGGTCTTGATTTTAAATGAATTTAGGAGGAAGAAATAATGGAATTGGAGCTTGGATGAAAGAGAAATTGATTTTGCAACGTGGCCGCTAATTAATCACGTGAAGGGTGATTAAAGAAAGCGATTAGTGGCATTTAGCTAGCTGGTCACGTGAATTGGATTTCACGTGATGAACTTGGAGTGGGTCTTTGGTCTTTGAGTGAATTAATTCAAATGGACTTGAGTGGCCTTTGGACTTGACGATCACATCAGGACTAGAGCGTGCTTTGGGCTAAACGTGCTTGGGGTGGGGTGCTGATTCATTCATGCAGGTCAAGGAATTAATGGAGGAGTAGACCACGGGTCAAGAAACTATTGGACAATGAGGAGATCATTTGCAGACTAGCTACCTCAGTCGATTGCAGCTCATCGATGGAGCGCGGCCTTCCCGGGCAAGAATAGAGGAACTCGATTTAGAGAGTAAGATGGTGAGCAGCGGAGCGGGACGGCTCGGCGGGCTCGGCGTGATGGGAGGGTTGCGCGGCGTGTCCTTTACAGGTAGGAGACGTGGGGCTGGAGGTGGAGCTGGCACTGGGAAGGACCACGCCCGACATGCGCGACACACTATGGCAGCGGCAGCGCGACATGCGCTGATAATTTTGTAGGGTGATTTGCAAGCGAAGTAAAGGCGTGAGTGATTGCTTGTACTTCTTCAATTAATGCGTATGCTGTGCGCGGTTGCTAATGGGCTTGGTTAATGGTAATAAGACGCTGCTGGTGCATGAGCGTGCTGCGCGGGTAGTGAGTGAGCGGTGTGCTCAGTGGGCTGAGCCTATGAAGAAGATGACTTTGCGCCGAGGGGAGCATCGTGGTCAGCTAGCACAGGGTGAGATGCCTACAGCCCTACAGCTTGCCATTAATGGATGGCACACGAATTTCTACGAGCTGCGGCAGTCGGTCATCTTCGTTTGCTGCAGAGTACGTGCAACACGCTAGGGGCTGCTGCCTAACTCGCCATTCATGACACGGCGAAGTATTGGCCCTGTTTGGCTTACCTTATATCCGGCTTGTTCGACTTCTTTTTTCAGCCGGAACAGTATTTTTCTCTCATAACATTCCCGCCAGAATAGTGTTTTCAGCAACTTTTAGCCAAGTTTCAGCCACTTTCAGCCAGAACAGTGTTTTTCAGTCATTTTCAGCCACTGCGGCGAAGCTTGCCCGCAAAGGGTACTACAAGTGTGCTACGCGGGCTTGTTCTGCGAGCGCTGAGTGCGCGAGCTCCGGGAATCAGAAAGAGGATGAACAGTGAGAGATGGAGTTAGAGAATATTTGGACAAGGAATAAATTAGAGCTCAATTGAGAATTAGTTTTGAAATGATATTGAAAATAGTTTTAATTCACATGATTTATTTATTTGGATTTTTGGGATGTTACAACTCACGAGTGATCGTGTGCCGCGGAAAGCGGACGCATAAATTGAAACGATATGGAAAGTTGGGATGCGCATGGCTTAGGGGGTGTTTGGATTCACCTCCTAAACTTTAGTCGTTGTCCTATCGGATGTTTGAACATATGCGTGGAGTATTAAATATAGACTAATTACGAAACTAAATGCACAGATTGAGACTATTTTGCGAGACGATTTTTTAAGCCTAATTAGTCCATGATTTGACAATGTGATGCTACAGTAAACATGTGCTAATGATGGATTAATTAGGCTTAATAAATTCATCTCACGGATTACTGACGAATTCTATAATTTGTTTTTTTATTAGTATCCGAACACCACATGCGACACCTCCACGTGACACCTCCTAAACTTTAGTCATTGGATCCAAACACCCCCTTATTTAGACGCTGGGTCACTTTGTGACCGGACGCTGGCAGGGTGCGTCCAGTCCTGCTGACATGGCAGCGCATAGAGGAGACAGTGAGTGACCGGATGCTAGGTGAGTCCGGTCGGGCATGACTGGACGCGTCTGGTCGCAAGTGGAGGCTTACTAGAAGTAACCGGATGCTGGGGTCCTGCGTCCGGTCGTGATCCAACTGACGCATCCGGTCGCAGCTAAAACCTTACTGGAAGTGACCGGACGCTGGGCACCTGCGTCCGGTCGGGGCACTGTGTTGCGTCCGGTCATCACTTGACCGTTGGGATCGGGCGCTCAATATTTGAAGCAGGGGCCACGTGGCGTGCATCGGGCGACTAGACGCTGGGGTACTGCGTCTAGTCGATCTGATCGGAGCGTCTGGTCACCCCGAGTAGTGCCTAGTGAAGGGGTACAATAGCTCTATTTCGTGGAGGCTTCTATTTAAGCCCCATAGCCGGCTCTAGCTCCCTCTCTTGGCCAGCATTGATATAGCAACCTTGTGATCTTAGCCAAAGCCCTCATCTCCATCATAGATTCAACATCTTTGTGAGATTGGGAGTGAATCCAAGTGCATTGCTTAAGTGTTTGCATCTAGAGGCATTAGGTGTTCGTGTTTTCGCTGCGGGATTCGCTTGTTACTCTTGGTGGTTGCCGCCACCTAGACGGCTTGGAGCAGCGAGGATCGTCGAGCGGAGGTTGGTGATTGTCTTCGGCTCCGATCATAGTGATTGTGAGAGGTTCTTGACCGTTCCCCGGTGGAGAGCCAAAAGGTACTCTAGTGAATTGCTCGTGGCTTGTGTAATCCTCATCTTGTGTTGGTTGTGCGGCACCCTATTGAGGGTTTGACGTGTGATGCCAATTAGCGTGTGAACCTCCAAGTGAGTGAATCGCCACAACGAGGACTAGCTTGCCGGCAAGCAAGTGAACATCGGTAAAAAATCATTGTGTCATCATTTGATTCCGAGGCGATTGGTCTTCATTGATATTGATTCTTGTGATTGATTGGTTCATTCCTTGACTCGATGGTATAACCATCTTGTTCTTTCTCTTTATATTACCGTAAACTAGTTGTCAAGCTCTTTAGTGTAGCTAGTCGTGAGAGCTTGTTAGTTTAGTTAGTGTGGCTCTTTAGTTAGCTTTTGAGAGCACACTAACTTAGTGTAGTGATATAGTTATTGTGTGGATAGAGACTATATAAACTATAATTATGGTAGGTGGCTTGCATTTTTAGTAGGCTAGCGCAACACTCGCTTTGTCTTATATTTGTCTAACCGGTTTGCTGAGTGTTGTTGTAGAAATTTTTATAGGCTATTCATCCCCCTCTAGCCATTAGGACATTTCATGTGGTTGTCGTCACAGTCTTGTGCTCACGTTGCGGCATGGGGAGGCGTGGTGCTACTATGCCGGTCGTAATGGCACTATTGGCACGGTGCTGATTCGCAAGCCGTCCTATGCGACGTGGTCTCCGTCTTGGCCTCTTGATCTCCTAGGCTCATCGTACATGAGTTGGTAGTCTTGCCGACCGTGGAGCCGATGGCCATGATTCCAAGCTCTGGGGTCATGGCCTTCGTTGGCTCGGACAACCTTGAAAGTCAAGGTTGGTGTCATGAGCTCCATCCCGTAGTGGGTGGGGCCGTACGTCCGTCCCGTCGGGCCGTATTTGGATGGTGATTATCGTACCTGTCGTCACCTTCTGGCGGTCCTGTCTTTGTCTGTGGCGTGGCGCAGGGATGGTACCTGCTCCGAGACGGCTGTCCCCTCGGTTTTGTCGAAGCGAGCAGGCATGCCTGTCCTTGTCAGGGCAAGTGTACATGGTGGGATTCGACCTCTCCCGTCCTTCCCAGGGGTCGAAACGGGAGAGAGGTGTGCGGCGTCCTTCGTCGTGCGGCAAAGGGACGAAGAGGAGGTCGTGGCTGACTCCCCATTGCAGTATCTGGCCCACGTCTACAGAGCTTAGTTGGGCTGCTGTTTCTCGGGCTTATACCAGCTTAGTGTATCGTGGGCCGCCTGATCGGCTAACTAACCGATGCCTTGAGATACCCGGAGTATTATGACCCCGACAAATCCTCTATTTAAATCTATAAAAAATATATTAAAGTTTTAAAATATTTGCAACAACAAATAAATTAGGTTTAAACTAAATTAGAAAAGTACTAAATTAATTAAATCTTTATGTATCATTAAGAGTATTAAATTAATATTGAAAAGTTATTATAGATGTACCATTAAATAGTTTCAATGCATCATTAGTGATATTAAAATTAGATAATTAGTCAATAAATATGCAGAGAAAACTTTTAATTATATTTATTATAACTTATTCTTCATGGATATGGATAAATGTCGGATGTTCCATATTTTTGTCGAATACGGATAGAGAATAATACTGAAAAGGATTTATATACATCCATTTATTAACATCCACGTTACAAACGGATACAAATACGGATATTCATATTACATGTTTTAACGGATACAAATTCAGATAATTTGGAATTCCATATATTTATTTTCATCCCAAGAGAGTATGAGTCAAGTAGCTGGCATTAAATTATAGGCTATATCATGTCTCATCCACGTCACTATCAAAATCGACAGCAACCACTGTGGACGAGCAGTCCCCCAACTCAACCTTGAGCTGTCCGATTTGGCTCATGAAGTTAGGTGAGGTTTCCTGTGACGGTACATAGGAAACTCAAAACCTTGCGCAGCCCATAATGTACCGGCGGCACTAAAGTTTCCTATGTGCATTCCCTCAATCTCCACATATATTCAACTATCTCAACTCCGATGCCGTTGTGACCTGTGATGGCCAGTGTTCAGTTCCACTCCAGTCCACTACTCCTTCGCTTGCTTGCTTCTGCGCCATTGCTCCCAGCAATGGCAGAACCTCTCACGTCGTCTCTCTTGCTAGCCCTTGTCTTCCTCACGATCTCAGCCGGCCCTGTGGCATCGTCCTCCCTATCCGGTGACCCTAGGGATGTCGCTGTCGACAGCCACGCGCTCCTGTCCTTCAAGTCGCTCATGAGTGGCCCATCACTGCAGGCTCTAGCGTTGTGGAGCAGCAATGGATCCACGCCGGTGTGCCAATGGCGCGGCGTGGCGTGTGGCACGAGGGGACGCCGCCGCGGCCGTGTCGTCACGCTGGCACTGCCAGAGCTCGGCCTCCTCGGCAAGGTGAGCCCTGCACTGGGAAACCTCACCTACCTGAGGCGGCTTGATCTTCCCAGCAACCGCCTCCACGGCACGCTGCCTCCGGAGCTTGGCCACCTTCGTGAGCTCAGGTATCTCAAGCTCAACTATAACTCCATCCAAGGGTCCATCCCTCCATCGCTCTCCAGCTGCAAGCAGCTCAGGAGCATCCAGCTATACAGCAACAAGTTGCAGGGGCAGATCCCAAGGCAGCTTGCAGCACTCCTAAATCTCGAGGAACTCGTCCTTGGCAAGAATACACTGACAGGAAGAATCCCTTCCAGCATTAGGAGCCTTGCAAGCCTCAAACTTTTGGTGGTAGAGTTCAACAACCTGACAGGAGAAATCCCGTCGCAGATTGGCAGCCTGGTCAACCTCGTCTATCTGGGTCTAGGTTCCAATCAGCTCTCAGGCCCCATTCCCACTTCGCTAGGGAACCTCTCGGCTTTAACAGTTCTTAACGCCTACGAGAATGAACTGGCAGGGAGCATACCCCCGTTGCAAGGCATGTCATCTCTCAGGGAACTTGATCTCACGGCAAACAACATTCAAGGAACCATCCCTCCTTGGTTAGGGAATCTCTCCTCCATGGTATCTTTAAACCTTCAGAGAAATAGCCTTGGGGGATGCATTCCAGAATCTTTAGGGAACCTTCAGTTGCTTTCGTCCATTTCATTGGCAAATAACAAACTTGTAGGTCCTATTCCTGATGCCTTCAAAAACATGCATGCCCTTACTGAACTTTACCTAGAGAATAATCAGCTAGAAGGCCCTTTGCCACTTTCGATGTTCAACCTCTCCTCTCTTAAAATGCTAAACATACAAAACAACAGCCTCACTGGGGGGTTTCCACCTGACATGGGCAATAAGCTTTCCAAACTACAGCAGTTCCTTGTATCCGATAATCAATTTCATGGTCTGATCCCACAATCCTTGTGCAATGCATCCATGCTTAAGATGATTCAAACAGTAGATATTTTTTTATCCGGAACAATTCCACAATGCTTGGGAACTCGCCAAGAGTTGCTGTCTAGTGAATTTTATGGGAAATCAGCTTGAAGCAACAAATGATGCTGATTGGGGTTTCTTGACTACTTTAACGAATTGTAGCAATATGATTGTACTGGATGTTAGTATGAACAGGCTCAAAGGAGTGCTACCAGAATCAATTGGTAATCTGTCAACACAAATGGAGTTCCTTGGCATAGCATCCAACTATATAAAAGGAACAATAACTGAAGCGATAGGAAACCTCATCAACCTGGATTACCTTGACATGGAAAATAATCTTCTACATGGCCCTATTCCACCATCTCTCGGCAAACTTCAGAAGTTGAATAGATTATATTTGACAAATAACAATTTGTCAGGATCCATCCCAGTGACTCTTGGAAATCTCACCAAACTCACTACCCTTTTCCTCAGTACTAATGCACTCGGCGGTGCTATACCTTCTACTCTCAGCAATTGTCCTTTAGAAGCATTTGATCTCTCTTTTAACAATCTTTCTGGTCCCACACCTAAGGAACTTTTTCACATCTCAACCTTATCAAGCTTAAGGAATCTTGCACATAACTCATTAACTGGGACTTTACCTTTGGAAGTGGGAAATCTCAAGAATGTAGCTGAACTCGATATCTCTGATAATATGATTTCAGATAAGATTCCTACCACCATTGGGGAGTGCCAAAGCTTACAATATCTCAATATGTCCGGGAACTTCCTTGAGGGAACAATACCCTTAACTCTAGGACAGTTAAGGGGTCTCCAAGTCCTTGATTTTTCTCGAAATAATTTATCTGGCAGAATTCCCAACTTCCTCAGTGGTATGACAGGTCTTTCTAGTTTGAATCTTTCATTCAATGGTTTTGAAGGTGAAGTTCCAAATGGTGGAATATTTCTTAATACAACAGCAACCTCAATCATGGGAAACAGTGATTTGTGTGGTGGAATCCCTCAATTCAAGTTAAGAGCATGTTCCACTATTGCCAAAAAGAAGCTATCTTCAAAGATTGTCGTGTTTATCATCGTAAGCAGTGCAATTCTGCTTGCCATACTATCTGCATTGTTCGTGTTATGCAATAGGAGTAACCTTAGAAGAGCAAACCCGCACGTATCACTATCCAGTGAGAAACACATCAGAGTTTCTTATGCCGAATTGGCCAAAGCAACAAGTGATTTCACATCCAGGACCCTCATTGGAGTAGGCAGCTTTGGTGCAGTGTACAAGGGGACAATGGAAATCTGTGCCCAACAAGTGGTGGTTGCAGTGAAGGTGCTCAACTTGCAACAAGCTGGTGCAACTCGAAGTTTTGATGCAGAATGTGAGGCTTTGAGATGTGTTCGACATCGGAACCTTGTAAGGGTTATAACAGTGTGCTCAAGCATTGATTACCGAGGTGCTGATTTCAAGGCACTTGTATTTGAGTATCTGCCAAATGGAAATTTAGACCAGTGGCTACACAAGCATCTGGAGGAAGATGGTGAACCCAAGATTCTAGATCTTATTGGGAGACTCCAAATTGCCATTGATGTAGCTTCTGCAGTTGACTACTTGCACCATCACAAACCATTTCCAATTATTCACTGTGACCTCAAGCCGAGCAATATTCTTCTTGACAACAACATGGTTGCACATGTTGGCGATTTTGGGCTTGCAAGGTTCCTACATCAAGAACACATTGACAAGTTAGAGAGATCAACTGGATGGAGTGCAGTAAGAGGAACAATTGGTTATGTTGCTCCAGGTGCGCATAATTCTACTCATTTAATTTATAGTGAAGCCATCTGTTTAAAATTTCCTTCCATTTAACACAGTGTTTGTTGAATCCAGAGTATGGACTGGGCAATGAAGTCTCGATCCATGGTGATGTCTACAGTTATGGTATACTATTGCTGGAGATGTTCACTGGAAAAAGACCAACAAGCTCTGAGTTTGGGGAAGCTCTTAGCCTTCATAGGCATGTAGAAATGGCACTGTCAGATCAAGCAGCCAATGTCATTGACCAAGACCTACTAAGAGCAACAGAGAGTGTTAAAGGAATAGCACAGAACTATCATGGCACTGAAGAGAATGAAATTGGTTGCATCGTTTCGGTTCTGAAGGTTGGAATTATGTGCTCGGAGGAGACACCAACTGATCGCATTAATATTGGAGATGCACTGAGAGAGTTGCAGGCAATTAAAGAAAAGTTCTGCATGCATCAGAGATCTTCTTGGTGAATTAGCAGCAAATCACTTGCATATTGTATTCATGGTTGTGCTTGTGCATGAGACACATCATAAATTATCGAGGATCAGTAATGGTGTGTGCAAACCAGTCATTTAAGTTTTGAAGAAGACGCTGGAAGCTGAAAAGACTTTAGCAGAAGCATTTAACAAGAAAGCTATGGTTTTTCCAACTCCTTGTTACCAACTATCTTAGTTTAGTCATTTTAGGAAAGCTTCACCTCCTATTCCAAGTAAAATTGATGATGTCATGTCATGCAAAGTAATGGTATGCATATTGCTCTATTTTCATACCTGTACATTATAATCATTTAATCACTGCTAAGAGGAAACAATTCCCCTCAGTTAGGCACATTAAAAATTTCCATGCCCTGTAATCTACTCATTTGCAGACTCAGTTATCTGTAGGCTTGCATCCCCCATTGAGTTATTTCTTTTTGCAACTTCTGTACAAGTAGCAAGCAGCAATCGAAGAGATCTCTAGGAAGGAGATCGACATTTACGTAGCTCCAGTGTCGAGTAGCGTACCAGGTAGAAGTAGTGGTGGAACTAGACGGCAATTGCCATAGGATGCGCAGGGGTTGATGCTGCCGGCTGCTGCATGTGTCGAGTGCGATGGTTGGTGGAACGCTGAAGCAGCAGCTAGTGGCGATGTTGCAGGGTGGCTGACGCTCCATGGGGAAGAAACTGCAAGCCGAGCGTGACTGACAGACATAGGACAACGTAGACACCTAACCCTGAAACTAGTAAGCAGGCTTCACAACGCCTGACTAATGGATTTCTTTTTTTAGAAAACAAGAATTTTATCATGAACATCGAGGGGTCATGTTTAGTTAGTATTCATTATCTTCCATGCGGCAGAAGTTTAGTTCTTCTTTTCATTTAAGCTTGACTACAGCAATATACACTTAGGCAACAAGCTAAGTTTCATGGAATTACCCTACCAGGAGCATCTGCTGATCAGATTCTGAAGCAATAAATTCATCATTGTCTTGCGCAACGTGCTTCTTGGATCTGATTGATCCAGAAGAATTGGTGGAACATCCAAACACTATCTTTCGTCTTCCAGTTTCGACATTCCACTTTAAATATGCAACCTCATGAGATGCCCCATAATACATGGATATGTTTTCGCAGTGAAATTATGGTTTAAATATGTTCACAGCACTGAGAACTCCTGTGAAAAATACCTCATTATGTGCAGTTCTAGTCCAGCCTTTTCGCCTCCCAATTTTGGCCTCATTAAGTCTGTAGTATGCTGGATCTCTCTCAAACTCTGAAATTGCCTTCTCCAGTTCACCCACCTTATTCGAAATTATATCCAAGTGAGTAAAGGACATTGGCGGTACCACAAAATAAGTAGATGTAATTTTACGATAACCTTTCTGGTACTTAGCATAATAACAGCACTACATGAGCGGCTGATAGTGATGCTGCCTGAGGTGTAGCAAGCATGCAAAGGAAAATGTCTAACATGGAAATCCTTCTGAATAGCATGGATTGGAAATTAGAATAACAACAATCCAAATGCTGAGGCAACTCCATTCCATGCACCTGCCATTGGATACTTTCAGCTGGTTCAGCAGTTCTTTGTTCAGATAAAAAATATTCTCCCATATTCAATTCAGGCGTATGCTTCCTATTGGTGTAATGCACCTTGCACTTTGTCATTCCCTACAATAACAGGAAAAGAAGGAAGCTTTTGTCATATCATATGCAGCATAAATGGGTACGCAATGTATGAATTCTAGTCTAGGAATCAAAATATGACGACTAGTGGTGTAACAGCTATTTCTTCGAACATCAGCATACAGCCAAGAAAACGGCGCCAGCCGCCAACTCTGCTCGATTCACTGCTCCCTACCCTACCATGCCACCGCGACTCACTACACGCACAAACTCTGCAGCGCGGACGGATGAGCATCAAAGAAGACCCTCGTGGTTCCGAACAACGAAAGAAACGGGCGGATGGAGGAACGGGGACCAGAGGGCGGGCAGAAGGTGAGCAGCTCACCGAGTCCTGGATCTCGTCCTTGACGATGTAGAAGGGAGGCCCTGCGCGGGGGTCATCCTATTATCGCTGTGCCGGAGTGCCCCAGCCGTCGAGACGAGATCCCGCCTCCGTGCTCTGCCAATGAGCCAGGGGAGGTGAAGGGGAAGAAGGGAAAGGAAGGGGAAGGGAGTACAGATTGGGCCGGAGAAGTGGGAAGTGGGCTTTCATGAGCAGTCCAACTTTCTCTTGCCTTGCTCAAAAGACGAAGGAAAAACATTTTTAACTCCTTGGATTATTGTCACGGTTCAAGTTTTCTCCCTGAATCATTTCCTCCAAGCTTCTTTCGTGCTCCCTTTCCGTCTCCATTCGACGGTGTGGCCGTGTGGGTGCTTAATGCAAAGTTGAGGGACGCCACCGGATTGCCCTTGGGCATCTATGGCTATGGGGTGGAGGCGTGGAGCTATAGTGATTTCTGGGTATGCGAGGATACCCAATTTTTTTTTTTTTCTAGAACATCAAGTTTATCGTCCTTGACCAAACTTTTGGATGGTGCAGGGTGAGAAAATGGTTACAAAGTTGGAGTTTTGGGATGGGTTGTCATCAATGAACTATCAGATTGTTCGGCTAATTGTCACGACCACTGTTCCAGCTGCTGTTGCATGAGTATTGCTAAGAATATGCAAATGTTGAATGGCTGATTGCTGCTTTGTTGCAACTAGCAGCCGAACAAGCTATATGTTCCCGCTTTATTCTAGAGGGAAATATAGTGTCAAAGTTACACTCAGAGGACTATAACCATAAAGCTCCTACCCCGGAGCATACCCCTAATAATATCATAGGGACCTTATGGTCTTTTGAGTTTAAGTCCATATAGGAATCAAAGCAGAAATTGACTTTCTAGGTCAGTGTCCATGTCCTCGCTTCTGCCCACCCTCCGAAACATTGCCACCACCTCCTCGGGCAAAGTAGGACTTAGTTTCGGACCGTCTGAAGATGTCTTCGTGTTTACCCTTCGGGAGAGGCCGGTGGTGCGCCCTGGTCTTCTTTTCGGAGACCTTATGAAGATGATTCTGCAGCCGCTGGCCCATCCCTTCGGAAGGTCCTTTCGGATGAAGACCGGATAGGGTTCTTGGGTTCCTTATTGCAAGAGCAAGCATCTCGGCTCACACCGGTGATTAATGGTTATGCGAATGGAGGAGGACCCTACGAGGGATACATGCCCCCAACAAAGTATATATCTAAGCATATTGTCAGTTATATGGACTCAGGGTCCCTCCACCTGGTGAAGAAGAGCCCACTACAACTAGGATGGGCTGGTGGCTGGTGCTATCAAATATGAGGCCCAACTAAGACGGGTACGTCACAGACTCGTGAAGCAATTTGCCCGGATGGAGTTTGAAGATCAGATGTACCAAAAATAACAGGCTCTATCCGATAGATTCCTTGTAACCGAGTATGAGACTTATATCTCAATCGAATGGGATCTAATCTGTAACTCTACTTCCCGGGCTATATAAGACGAGACAGGAACCCCCCATTCGGTGCCTTGCAATCCCGTAGCGATCTAGGAAAACAATATTATTCCATATGAAACAATATTATTTTTACAAAACGAAGTTAAAGTACTATATTGGGACCATATATATTACATCGATGCCATAGTAGACTTAATTATACTTGATGATAGGAGGAAATAGGTGGTACAACGCTGCAAAAATATGAGAGATATGTACGCCATCACATTATTATTTCTCATTCATGATCCGTGCATGCCTGACCTCTTGTTGGGATGCAAGATATGGATCGCACTTGTGACGAAAAATGTAGTAGGGCTACTTCTCCTAACACAGCAATAATGGAGTGGTTGCTGCTGCAAACTTGATGCATTATTGCTCCATGGAACATTTGGATCTACCTTGCTTTGGATCTAATGCAAGCAGGGCACACATGTCGCTTGTCTTGTTGGTCCATCTCTTTTGCTTTCATCCTTTAACTTCAGTGTCATTATTGTTGCATTTGCTTGAAATGACATTGCCAGATAAATAAAGTACAGGATGGACAAACTCAGTCTTCTCCTGGACTACTCTGCTATGAAAAATGGAACAAGATAAAATTTGTACATTTAGATTAAGACTGGTCGCCAAAGTAAGGCAAACTAAATAAAACCTTTTCTTTTATACCTAGCCAGTTGCTATATATATGCTTCTTTCCGTGAGAAATAATCAAACATGCACCCATGCATACGCCATATATATGATCCACAAGAAAGATATGAAAAACATATTAGTAGATCAGTTTAAATATACCATATACTAGCTACTAGCTAGTACGACTTGCACCGTTCAAATGATCGATGTATGGTTATTCGGTTAAGTGACTGCCTAGAGACTAGAGCTAGTCAACCACTCACAAGGTGTCACCTGATCCAGATCCATAGGTAACAACTAACAACTACCTTGACCTTTTGCACCTCCATTATCACTTGGGGCTTGGGGGACATCAACAACGGCACAAGTTTCCTGTGGTTGCAATGCAAATGGCCGATCAAAGAACACACCACGTATGTATGTATGTATATATATACATGCTTTGTTTAATTAATATAAGTTATTTGGTAGCCAAGATGTGATGCATGATGATGTTGATAGGAGAAGGGGGTCGTCTGGTGAAGATATTTTTGGTGTTGGATCGATCGATCAAGTGGTGGCCGACAACTTCCAGCTCCTTTGTGATTTGCATCATACGACTCTTCTTTAGCTAAAGGAAAAGTGGATCTTTTAAGGCCCTTATTATAGTACATTGATCGATCATAAACACAAGAGAGGCGACATGTCATAATTCCCAAACTTGTAAAGGATAATCTCTTCGAAAATCTTTGGTTATTTATGAGGTATTTGGTGTGACGAACCATTTCATCCTAATATAGTTATTAGCAGAGGCAAACCAGCAACGTTGATTAAGGGGAGCCGGACAAACATGATGACACACATAAGTGTATATTTCAATTACTTTTTAAGTGTTTCTACATGTGTAGTTAGTATTCATAACAAAAAATAGATGAATTGTCGCATTTTCACAATATTATGATTAAAAATAGATGAATTGTCGCATTTTTGTTCTATAAATTAACAAACTTTATATGAATATTTAACAAACTTTTACTGTGTGTGTGGGGGGGTGGGGGGGGGGGGGGGGGGGGGGGCTTGAGAGGCAAGTAGTGGTGCAGAATCAATCCATTTATATATATATTCCACAGAGCAAACAAAAACTTGAGGATTGAGAAAATGATGAACCACCATATTCTTCCTCAAACCAAACACACCTTTATTGCATCATTGTCTGACTTAGCTAATTAGGGAGAACAAATTATGCCATTGTGAGGTATATGTAGTACATATTGGTTTATCATATAACTCCCTCTATTTCTAAAATACAAAATGACCAATTCTTTATCCTGATTAAGTATAGCTTCTCTAGTTTTGATCAATCTTGTAGCTACAAAAATATATTATCCTTTACAACACCAATGCAAAATAAATTAAATATCAAGACATACTTCATGGTGGATTTAATTAAACTAATTTGTCATTGTAGATGTCAATGCTGTTTTTTGTAGACACAACCAAAGCAACTAAAGCTTCACATAAAAAAAGTAAACACCATAGGTTAGAGAAATAGGTGTGCACATGCATGCAAGTTGCCACATGCATGTATCTAGCTTAATCATGTGAGAGAATCAAATATTTTTGCACTTCTCCTATATTTCAGGTGTCTAAATTTTAAGATGACTTCAGGCAACAGTCTTGTACTACCAATTAGTATAAGTAATTGTCACTTTTGTGATTTATTATTTGTCTTTGTGTCATAACATATCAATTTTTTGTCCTTGTCTAACTATAGAAATAATTGTAAATTATTAAATTGTCTTTGTGCCAATACATATTATATTTTGTCAGGTTTGTGGTTTTGTCCAACCGATTTTTTAGGAACAAAAAATTGCAGATTGTGTCTACAGAAATTGCAACGAATTAAAACTATAATTTTAGAGTAAAATATATGAAATAACTATCGCCCGAAAGAAAACTAAAATTCACGCACCTGAAATTTAGCAAATCCACCTACAAATTTTTTTATTATTATTTTGATTTGCCGGACCCATTTCTGGCATCTCAACAAACAAAAAAGAAATGAAAAGACATGTTTTTATGGATGAGAAAACTCTGAAATTTCAAGTCGTTCGATATCGCGATCAAAGTACACTTTCTCAAAGCATTTGACGTGTCACGATTTTTTTTTTTGCCTTCAGATATGGTCCTTTTTTCTAGCTCCAATGGACGGCAATTGCTTCGAGTGTAGGCAATAAGATTTATTTTGTCAAAAGATAAGCCGTATCCATTGAATAAGCTGCTGACCTTTTAGTTAAGGCATCCTATTGACCACCAAAAATATTAGCATACCTAGTCCTAACTCCTAACCCTCATTATTCTACAAACTCTGGTGTACCGACATATTTTTGCAGGTTGTCAAAATGCAAAGATAGTATCCACATCGCGTCTAGATTTGAGAGCAACTCTACGAGCCTCTTTATATCCTTCCTTATTAATAGAACAAAGATTTAGATTTAAAAGTTTCCTTCAACAGATTATTTAATTGGATTTTCAAATATTGTCATCCTCTATTACGGATTTCTCTGAAGAAGATGGAGAATGGAGTTGGATCTCTAGAGTGTGCACAAGATTTAGAGAAGCGGTAGGAGGATGAAAAGATATAGTGAGTGATTTTTATTCAAATGACTCTCCATATAATGATTTAGAGAGTTAGTTTAACAAAGACTCCTGGAGATATTCTGATCTTGTAAAAGGTTAAAAAAAATTGAACCGACACGCATATGTGGTCAAATTGAAGTAACCATGATTTATATGCCGAACATATAAGATCACGAGAAAAACTAGAAGCATACCGCACGCGTTACCGCGGAATTTTCTTAAAAATAAATCAATTATATACATAACATTACTATATATGGTATAATGTATACTGTGTATATATATGATTTTTCAAAAAATGTATATATATGAATTTGACTTGCGTGTTATTTTATTGTATTAGATCTGGTAAAAAAACCAGTAAACTAATAGAAGAAAACTAATAGAATATTTGATCACATTATAGAGAAATAGATGATGAAACAAATAGTGTATGTAGATGACTTGTATGTTAATAGATAAAAAATTAAAAGTATTGCACATGATAGAGATGACATGAATATTTTTTTTGTAATTAATAAGGGATGATATGGACTTAGTGGGATATGACGTGGGTACCTTGCATGAAGAGATAGAGCATCTAGTGGGGTCATTTAGTGGGAAATGGTGTGGACACCTTACATGAGAAGAAAAATTATTTAGTGGGATTTAGCTTTATAAGAGTATATAGATATAGATATGCGTTATATTCTATCGTATGACTGAGGGAGCAAAGTATAAGTATTGGTAATTAACTTGTAGGGGATAAAAAAATAGGAAAAATTTAAAAGAGAGTGTAGCTCATGGTAAAAATTGAACCTGAACCGTCTTAGTATAGGGATAAAAAAAATGAAGTGTAAGAAAAAAATAGGAAACATAAAAATCAGATGATTATGAGAATTGAACTAGCACACTCAGGGCCTCTTTGGCAGGGCTCCGGCGGTTCCGGCTCCCGCACCTGTCGGCCGCCCATGGGCCGATAGGTGCCAGGAGAAGCTGGAGCCGCGGAGCCCGAAAAACGAGCTTCTCCGGCTCCGCCTCTGTCTATGAGAGAGGAAAGAAGGAGAGAGAAAAATGGCTCCGGTGAACAGTACCCCCTGTCGACCCATGGGCGGCCGACAGGTGCGGAGGGGCGGGAGCCGGAGCCGCCGGAGCCCTGCCAAAGAGGCCCTCAGAGTTAGGACGAGAGGGTTGTACTACTGGACCACATGCTTCTTTTTATTTTTATTTACTGAACGTCCGGCACGAGGACGCATTCCGACGCAACTCGGGCCAATCCGATTTGAGGAACAAGAGTTGTCCGATTTTAGCGCATAACAGAAGAAATGAGCTCACCTATCCCCCCCACGTAACAGAACAGAAGGAACGCGCACTCACGGCAGCCCGTCTCTTGCTGCGCCACCATACCAAGCCACGCCGCCATCCCACTACGAGCCGCCAGCATCGAGAAGAAGGGGAGGGTGCGGCGCCCGCCTAGGCCTTTGGTTCAGATGCCCAGCCGATGTCGAGAGAAGGTGGAGACACCGAGGCGACGCATCATCCCGATCTACTTTTACAAGGAGGGAGCGAGATGCAATACCCGATCTTCTTTTGAAATATCCAGATGTAACAATTGCAATATACATCTAAAGATAGACGAAACACTTAAAACATGCATCTGAAACACTTGCAAAAACACCTCAAAACCATTGTAAATCATACGCAACATCTAGATAAAATACGTGCAATATATATGGAAACATATGCAACATCTAAATAAACACACCTGCAACAAACGCCTGAAAAATAGATGAAACATTGAGAACAGAAGCTTGCAAAATGCGTGTACAACCATTGCAACATATGCAACATCCCGATATGCTTTTACAACATCCTTATGAAACATTTACAACATACCTGTGAAACATCTGAAACACCTGAAACATAGACTTGCAACATGTGTTTTTCACCCTTCTTCTTCTGTACGACGCAGCGCAAGCGTGATGGGCAGACGCAGGGCAGCGCCGTCGTGACCCCTTCTGGAGGCGAGCGGAGGGGGCGGCGCGGATAGGCCGCTGGCAAGCTTTGGCTAGGATACGGGCTGCCGCCGTCCCAGGCGAGCGATGGAGAAGGTGGGGATAAGCCAGCGATGGCGCAGGCCGCCGGCAGGCTCTAGCTGGGCGAGGACTGGGTGGAAGGGCTCATCCACAGGTGCAAGCGCAGGTGGCTGCCGGCGAGCTCTGGCCGAGCGGGGGTGGGAAGAAGCGGCTGGCCGAGAGCTCTGGCCGGGCAGGGGACAAGAAGAACGGGCAGGCATCAGGCGTAGCGACCAGCGGCGGGGGGAGGCGGCACGGGGGATGCATGGGATGGAGGCGCCGCTGGGAGTGAAACGAGCAGATGGAGATTTTTTTTTGCGGGAGCGCGTACGGACGGGAGTCAGGGGACGAAGTCCTCTTCGTATCATTATCGTTTTATTTATCTATAACAGTAAAATTAATAAGTGATTATCAAAGTATCAAATGAATGTTAGCCGACCAATCACTACTATAGAATGGACTTGTCCCGGGCGGTAACAGCCTTTAGTCCCGGTTACCGCGCCGGGACAACGATCCCGGGACTAAAGGTGGAACCTTCAGTCCCGGGTCATCGAGCCGGGACTAAAGAGGTTCCTTTAGCCCCGGTTGGTAACACCAACCGGGACTAAAGGCCCTCTAGCCGAGCAACCTGGCGTACCCTTTAGTCCCGGTTGGTAACCCCAACCGGGACTAAAGGTTCCTTTTATTTTTCATTTTTTTTGTTTAATTTGTTTTCAGTTCAGTTACACGTATTTGTTTAATATATAATATGTTTTTATATACGTATTCTACGCTGCTAATATAAATACACGCATGCGTATAATTACATCTAATTCTCATCTTGAGCATTATTATATTCGAATAAAGTATGAAACTATATATATTATAGATATATATATGTATATATACAACACTTTCATAATCTTGTTCTCGAAAATAACGATATCAATAAACATTTAATTTACATCATTTATTCCTTAGGATCAAAGTAGAACTCGCCGTTGGGATTTAGCACTTTTTCTAGAAGATATCCTGCTATTGACTCTTGAACTGCTTTCAGATGGTCTTTTTGCATGACCCTTCGTTTCAACCATTCAGTCTTGCATTTGAAATAAAAGGAAAAGTATTAATACACATATATGTATATATATTCATTTAAAAATAAATAAAAATTGATATATACGTACTCTGAGGACATCTTCAGGAGTTCTTCTTATGTGCGCAGTGATAAATTCACAAACGTAGTATCCACACAAGTTATTACCTGGTTCCTACCGCAAACACCACTGGACGAGAAGAAGATTATTCTCATCATCTCACACGTAAATTGAAGTACGATATAGTAATTAAACACGTGAGGAAGTGTATATAGTACAACTTACTGGTATTTCAACTACATTAAGTGGTGCCTTGCAATCCTTGCAATGTTGCCGAATAAACTCTTTCCAAACCCTGTGCGACCAATAATGTACGATCGTTAATAAATTATGGCAAAGTCTATTCAATAATAGTTGTGCGCGAGAGATCGAAATTACCCCTGGATAATGTCTATCATATCTTGGTATAGTGCCCGTTCTTTTCTCAACGAGTCAAAGATTAGTAACCGACTTGAGTTTAACTCAATGACAATGAGTATCCAGTGAAAACTGCATTGGTTTATACACACACGTACATGCATATAAGTTGTATTGATATTACATAAAATGTGTAGACTACATTATTATTAACACTTACTCAAAGTTGTACGGGAAAAGTATTATTGTCTTGTCGTGCTGCTTCACGAAGAACATCATGATATTCTCCTGTGCTTCAGATACCCATCGCTCCTTGATAATAATACCGGTTTTGAATACGATATAAGGATCAATGAAGCCAACACTGGTGTCTTGTATTCTTTGGAGCTCTGACATCTGGAATCTGTATATAAATATAAGTTACATGTGAGGATAATTATATACACGTACGCATGGAAGTGAGTTTATTAAATAAAAGTAAGAATCACTTACAAACAAAAGGAGCTAATGATTGATTTGTTCAGAGCGTCCATGTGGTATAGTTGATGCAATTCTTCGAAACTAATATGTAAGATGTCATCGCCACGAAAGTAATGATGGTCTCTAAATCTGACAAAGATCCACTGCTCACCCCTGCCACACGCCTGCATGTACCACTTGTTGAGCAAGTACATTTGCGTACCCAATTCATTCAGAGCCGCAGGGTTGTACAGACTTTTGCCATATTTATAAGTCTTCTAGGTATCAACTTCCAGGTTCTGGATTGGAGCTTTGCCCGTCAATTGATCCAAGGTTAAACCAGTATCTTGAAAAAAAGCATTAAGGGCTTGAACCGACACTTCTCCAGAGTTGTCTGGTCGATAGACTTCTATGTTGGAACCATATTGATTAGCAACAACAAGATTTTGCATTAGTTGCTTCTGTTGTCCGAGCTGTGGGACATCCTTCCCTGATGCTCTTTTCCTTTTCTTATTTGCATCATGTGACTTCACGAGGGAGCGGTCATAGTCTGATAGTGGCGAAGGCTTACGAAGTTCAATCATCTTTTTCTTGTGAGCATCGACCTTCTACCTCAGCACCTCTCGTGGTAGGTAAAAGTACGGCTTCTCCTTAAGCTTCGCTTGACTCTTCTTTTTGGTATCTATAAAAAAATCTTTCACTTTTTTGTCTTCTTCAGCTGCTATTTGCTCATCAGTCTTTTCAGAAAGTATTTCTTGAGAAATAACTCTTTTTCTCGGGGTCTTCTTTGCCGCCGGGACCTTAGATGTCTTTGTAGTGCGTCGCTGTGGAGGGGGTGGGGGCGGTGTTGGAGACCGGCGTGGAGGCGATGTGGCCGGTGTTGGTGGAGACCGGCGTGGAGGTGTTGGAGATCGTTGTGGAGGTGGTGGGGCCGGTGTAGGAGTTGGAGATCGTTGTGGAGGCGATGGGGCCGGTGTAGGAGTTGGCGATCGCCGTGGGGATGAAGTCGTCTCGCCCCCCGCGACGCTGTGATGAGATGGGGAATGAATGATTAGGCTAGGCTGGGGGAGACCCTGCTACAAAAACAAGTTGTGTGTCAATTATTTTTTAAGCCAATAGAAAATTAATGGAAAATAATATTTCATTCACTTTCATTTGTACCTAGGGTGAGGTAGGGGAAGTGGTGGCGCCCCAGGAATGATGATGAAGCGTTTGCGCCATTGAATAAATGTCTTTTCTGCTTCTCCTAGTGTCTTCTCCCCATCACCGCCTTCAATGTCAAGAGGAACATTGCTGTAACCTTTGAGCACTCTATCGACCGAGACGCTAGCATATCCAGGTTGAATAACTGACCCATGGATTCTTGGTGTCTTCGTTCGGTCTATTGGAGATACAACCCCGACAGCCACCATGATTGATGCATTATTACCATCTGGAATGTGCAGCTCACATGTTGTTAGAGGCTCGGTAATGTCATCAACAGGGAAGCGCAACCCAGCATCGTCTTGAATAATTGGCAGCTCCGTAGAAGCACAACTGCTTTTCATCTGACCAACGGGGCTAATGGTGACTCCCGGCGTTGATTGCGATTGCATTTGACTCATTGCTAGCTGCACTTGCCTCTTGATCTCCTCCTGCATTCTTGCCTCAAGAGATTTTTCTCGTTCACGTGATTCAAGCAATGCTTGTCGTGACTCATCAATAAATTGCTCCAATGCACGGATTCGTTCTGCCTCCTCATCCTTCTTTCTTTGGCGGCTTCTGTAGGTATCCTTGTCTGCTAGGAATGCGTGTAGCCACGGAACCGCCCCATAGCCTCTTGTTCTACCACCGTGTTCGGGATTCTCTAGGACATATGTCAATTCATCCTTCTCTCTGTTGGGCTTGAAAACACCACTATCAGCTTCTTCCCTAGCACGAGCTAGTCTCTGTGTTGCTCTCTCAATTTTTTGGCCGAAAATTAGCTTGCCAGTGTCTGGGTCTAGGCTTCCCCCATGAGCGTAGAACCAATTCTTCGCGCGTTGAGGCCAGTTCTTCTCTATTGTTTCAGGTATGATTCCCTTGGCAGTAATCTCTACTTCTAGGTTCTGCCACTTGGGAATAGCACTCTTATAACCACCTGATCCCATGCGATGATGGTATTGCTTCTGTCGGGCATTCTGCCGATTCCTCATCACACGTTCCTCACTGTCTTGGGATGTCTTGTATTCTACGAAGGCATCCCAATGGGACTCCAACTTGATAAACGCCTTAGCATTGAAATTCGGCGTAGCATTCTTCAAGATAAACTTTTTATACAATGTCTTCTTCCAACTCTGGAACAATGTTGCCATCTTCTTCATTGTCCAATCCCTCACTAGCTCCTTCAAAGCATCATCTGCTTGTAATGTGAAATGCTGAGTGATATCTCTCCAAGCTAGGTTCTTGTCACGATCAGATACAAAACTAACATTAGGAGCGGATATCTTCTGCTTCCATTCACGAGCACTAACTAGGATCCTATCCCTTACAACGAACCCACATTGATTGACATATGTCTGAGCATGTGGTCCCAATGGTTTGCCGGTGTCGGTGTCGAATTCTGATATTATGAAACGGCCCTCTAATGGCTTTTTTGGCCCTCGGACTTTCCTACTTTTGTCGGTGGTTGATGTAGATCCAGAGACCGGCTACATGAGTAGAAACACAACGATTAACAACAAATATACGTACGCATGCATCTATAAGAGATGATAGATAATCGAATATACCTCGCCAGTATTTTCTTGCACGACAATTTGTTGATCTTCAACCACCGGCATATTCAGGATATCCTCATAATCAGCAAAGTACTGACTCGTGTCATCTACATCTACATTGGTGCCGGCGTTGATAATATCCGCTATTATGTCATCACTCAAGTTATCATTCGGAGCAGCCATTTGTATCTTCAAGATAACACATAGATAGAATTACTATGGTACATAACATAAGTACATGTGATAACACATATAGAATTACTAAATCCAATTAAATATAATAACACATAATATTTCATCAACATGGAAATAAGTACATGTATATATATACACATAGAATGATACAATATATTTTCTCTCTCTCTCAACACATAGAAATAAGTGCATATGTCTATATCTCTAGATATGCATGTGATACACATAGAATGTCTCTCTAGATACAATTTTCTCTCTCTCTCAACACATGAAAATAAGTACATGTATATATACATATAGAAATAATTAAGTACATATGTATACATATAGAATCTCTCTCTAGATATAATATATATAGAGAGATAGAATATATAATTACTAAATCCAATTAAATAAATCTAACATGAAATTATATAAACTAGTAAGATAATACATTTTAATCTAACATATATCAAAAACTATAATAAAAAACTATCTAAAAAAACTATCTAAATAAAATACTAATTAAATTTTAATACATTTAAATCTAATATATCAAAAACTATCTAAAAATAACTAAAAAACTAACAATAAACTACTAATTAAAATTGAATACATTTTAATCTAACATACAGCCGAGACTTTGTAAAAAAAATCTAAAAAACTTGGCCGATCGAGAGCAGCAGATCAAGATCGAGTTCGACGGAGGCCGTACGGCGTGGGCGCGCGGGAAGCGTCGGCGATGGAGGGTGGGGTCGGGTGCGGCGGCGGAGACGGGATGTGGCGATGCGGGCCTGGAGAATGGCGCGGCCGGGCGGGGGTAGACGACGATGGTGGCGCGGCAGAGACGAGCTCGACGACGGCGGATGGTGCGGCCAGGCGGGGCTGAGCGACGGAGGCGAGATCGAAGATGAACAGAACAGACGTTCGATATATATAGCCCGCGACCCTTTAGTCCCGGCTGGCTGGTGTTACCAACCGGGACTAAAGGTCCAACCCTTTAGTCCCGGTTGGTCTTACCAGCCGGGACTAAATGTCCTTTAGTCCCAGCTCGTGTTGCCAGCCGGGACTAAAGGTATTTTTTGGCGGGCACCGAAATTGCCGCCCACCCTTTAGTCCCGGTTCTTGGTCTGGGCCGCGACTGAAGCCCTGAAAATTTTGCCAACCCGCCAGCGTAATTGGAAAGGCCTGGGATTTTGTTTTTGTTTAATACTAGGTTAATCAATTAATTCCATAGCAACTTCAATACTTTGCAATATTTATTTTAAAAAATACTATTGATTAACTAATTATTTATTGTAAATAGGAAAATTTTGTAACCTAAAGTTTTTAATTTCTTTTATGAATATAGAATATAAATGTTACTAATACTAAGTATTTTGTTAATGCAAAAATATATTTCTAACTTAAAATTAATAAAACTAATATTATTCGATAGGAAATTTATTATCACATTATTGTAACGTCAATGTTTCAATTTTTTCTCAGTTTTTGACCAATATTGACAGGAATTTTTTGTTGAACCTATAAAAATAGAGAAAATGTAGTATTTTTTGTTCTACAACTTTCTCAAATGAAAAAATGGCCTATATAAGGATTGTATATATTGATGAGCTTAACAAACTCGGTATTCAAAACTTTTCAATTTGAGACAATCTAGGGTCCCGAAAACTAGTTTGTAGGCATCGAAATTTAAAAATCACAAATTTAAACCATCCAAACTTTCTCAAATGGAAAGTTGACCAAAACAACAATTGTAGATCTTTTTGAGTTTAACAAACTTGGTATTCAAAACTTTTCAATTTGAAGTCATTTAGAGTTCATAATACTAGAGTCAAAGTGTTGTTTTTTTATTTGACCAAATTTGACTTGGTCAAACTTGTTCAAATGAGACACTAAATGACCTCAGATGAAAAAACTCTGAATACCAAGTTTGATCATCTCAGCAAGATCTACAATTGTTACATAGCTCATTTTCCCATTTGAGAAATTTTTATCAAACACTAGTCACAACTTCTTGAATCTCATATATACTTTCTAAAACTATGTCACACACTAGTGAAATTTGAACTACATTTTGTTCAAGCTTTCTCAAATGAAAAAATGGCCTATATAAGGATTGTATATATTGATGAGCTTAACAAACTCGGTATTCAAAACTTTTCAATTTGAGACAATCTAGGGTCCCGAAAACTAGTTTGTAGGCGTTGAAATTTAAAAATCACAAATTTGAACCGTCCAAACTTTCTCAAATGGAAAGTTGACCAAAACAACAATTGTAGATCTTTTTGAGTTTAACAAACTTGGTATTCAAAACTTTTCAATTTAAAGTCATTTAGAGTTCATAATACTAGAGTCAAAGTGTTGTTTTTTTATTTGACCAAATTTGACTTGGTCAAACTTGCTCAAATGAGACACTAAATGACCTCAGATGAAAAAACCCTGAATACCAAGTTTGATCATCTCAGCAAGATCTACAATTGTGAAGTCATAACATATTACATAATATCCGTCTCTAAAATATAATATATTAAACATGCATCGTTGTATCATGCGGGCACAACAGTGAATTTCTTCTTGACGTATGACCCTTGGTTATGATCTTGTCGTAACCATGGAGTGTCTTCATCATTTAACATGATGCTTGGATCTTTCTTCACTATGAAGGGTGGAATTCGGACATTTCTTTCGTAATCTTCTGACATGTCTGACTTGTCTTCAATTCCCACTATATTTATTTTTCCAGAAAGAATTATGTGGCGCTTTGGCTCATTGATCATTGAGTTGATGTCTTCGTTTTTTCCTCTCTTTGATTTTGTAGACATGTCTTTCACATAGAACACTTGACTCACATCGGCAGCAAGGACGAATGGTTCCTCTTTGTACCCAATATTGTTGAGGTCCACTGTTGTCATTCCATACTCTTTGTCGACTGTTACCCCTCCTCCGGTCAGCTTCACCCATTGGCACCGGAACAAAGGGACTTTAAAATTAGGTGCGTAGTCTAGTTCCCATATCTCTTCTATGCGGCCATAATATGTTTGTATATTCCCATTTGGATCTGTTCCATCTATGCGAACACCACTATTTTGATTGGTGCTCCTTTTATCTTGGGCAACTGTGTAAAATGTATTCCCATTTATCTCATACCCTTGGTACGTGAGGATATGCCACGATGGTTGCCTAGCCAACAAATACAGTTGCTCATCAATATTGTCATCGCCTTGACATTCTTTTCGCAACCAACCACTGAAACTTTCCATGTGCTGACGCCTAATCCAAGCTTCAGTCTTCCATGGAAATTTGGATCGTAAGAACTCCTTATGTATCTCGATGTACGGATGCACCAATGACGAGTTCTGAAGAACTGTGTAGTGTGCTTTATTGAAATAATCGTCTTCCATGCCGATATATGTTTTCTTCCCTAAAGTTCCTTTACCACTGAGTCGCCCCTCGTGTCGTGATTCGGGAACGCCAATCGGGGCAAGGTCAGGAATAAAGTCAACACAGAACTCAATGACCTCCTCTGTTCCATAGCCCTGGGCGATGCTTCCTTCAGGCTTAGAACGGACTTTCACATATTTCTTCAAGACTCCCATAAACCTCTCGAAGGGGAACATGTTATGTAAGAACATAGGTCCAAGAATACTAATCTCCTTCACCAAATGAACTAGGAGGTGTGTCATGATATTAAAGAAGGATGGTGGAAACACCAACTCAAAGCTGACAAGATATTGAACCACATCATTCTGTAGAGTAGCTAGTTCCACTGGATTGATTGCCTTCTGAGAAATTGCATTGAGGAATGCACATAGCTTCACGGTGGCTAGACGTACATGTGGAGGTAGAATTCCTCTTAAAGCAACTGGAAGCAATTGCGTCATAAGCACGTGGCAGTCATGGGACTTTAAGTTTAGGAATTTCTTATCTGGCACATTTATTATACCCTTTATATTGGAGGAGAATCCCGATGGGACCTTGATGCTGCTTAGACATTCGAACATGCTGTCCCTCTCTTCTTTGCTAAGCGTGTAGCTAGCAGGACTTAAGTAATGACGTCCATCATCTGTCTTCTTTGGATGAAGGTTGTCTCGTTCTTTCATGCCCTGCAAGTCATGGCGTGCTTCAAGTGAATCCTTTGGCTTCCCGTACACACCCATGAATCCTAACAGGTTCACACAAAGATTCTTTGTTAGGTGCATCACGTCGATTGCGTTGCGGACCTCTAGGACTTGCCAATAGGGTAGCTCCCAAAAGATGGACTTCTTCTTCCACATGGGTGCGTGTCCCTTAGCATCTTTGGGAATAGATTCACTGCCTTGTCCCTTTCCAAATACTACTTTCACATCCTTGACCATTGCGAGTACATCTTCCCCGGTTCGGTTATGAGGCTTCTTCCGATGGTCTGGCTTACCTTTAAAATGCTTCCCTTTCTTTCTTACTTGGTGATTCAACGGAAGGAATCGACGATGGCCAAGGTACACGACCTTTCGACATCTTTTCAAATATATACTGTCAAGGTCATCAAAACAATGTGTGCATGCATTATATCCTTTGTTTGTCTGACCTGAAAGATTACTTAAAGCAGGCCAATCATTGATTGTTACGAACAACATTGCTCGTAGGTCAAAGTGTTCTTGTTTGTACTCATCCCAGACACGTACACCTGGTTTGTTCCATAAAACTAGAAGTTCTTCAACTAATGGCTTCAGATAGACATCAATATCGTTGCCAGGTTGCCTCGGACCTTGGATGAGGATCGGCATCATAATGAACTTCCGCTTCATGCATAACCATGGAGGAAGGTTGTAGATACATAGAGTAACTGGCCAAGTGCTATGACTAGTGCTTTGCTCTCCAAAAGGATTCATACCATCTGTACTTAAGGCGAACCTTAAGTTTCTAGCCTCATTTGCAAACTCTGGAAATTCCCTGTCTATCGCTCTCCACTGGGACCCATCAGCTGGGTGTCTCAGCATATTGTCTACCTTACGGTCTTCTTTATACCACCGCAACAACTTTGCATGGTCTTTATTTCTGAACAAATGTTTTAAGCGTGGTATTATAGGAGCATACCACATAACTTTGGCAGAGATTTTCTTTCTAGGACGTTGTTCACCCTCGACGTCACCAGGATCATCGCGCCTGATCTTATACCGCGATGCTTTACATACCGGGCATTCATCCAAATTCTCGTATTCATTGCCATGGTAGAGGATGCAGTCATTAGGACATGCATGTATCTTCTGGATTTTAAATCCCAATGGGCAGACAACCTTTTTTGCTTCGTATGTAGTGGTGGGCAATTCATTTGGCTTCGGAAGCATCTTCTTTATGAGGTTCAATAAATTCCCAAATGCCTTGTCGGATATACCATTCTTTGCCTTCCACTGTAGCAATTCCAGTGTTGTACCCAACTTTTTTTGCCCCTCTTCGGCCGTCGGGTATAGCAACTTCCTATGATCCTCAAGCATGCGCTCGAACTTAACTTTCTCTTTTTCACTTTTCCATTCTTGTTGTGCATCACGAATGGCATCGCCAAGAGCATCACCGAGATCATCTTCTACCGCTACCTCTTCTTCATCTCCCCCCATTGTAGTATCATCAAAGGCACCATACTGAGCAATAATGTCATCAATGTCTAAATCTTCTCCTTCACCTTCTTCCATCATGATCCCGCTTTCTCCATGCTTAGTCCAACATATATAGTTTGACATGAAACCTGACTTAAGCAAATGTGAATGAAGACTCATTGAGCTTGAATATTCCTTTAAATTCTTACATAGGGCACATGGACAGCACATGAAACCATCCCGCTTATTTGCCTCGGCCACACCTAAGAAATAGTGCAAGCCCTCAATAAAGTCTTGGGAGCGGCGATCGGCATTGTATATCCAATGGCGTGACATAATCTGTATTACACGACAAATTATGAAAACCTTGAACATAATTTAGTATTTTATTACACAACATAAATGACACACACACGGTTGATTAATTAACTAAGTCTGGCTACAACATAAGCAATCCCAACTATCACTAAACAAACTAAAACTACAATGCACTTCAGTAACATAATTATTTCGTGATCGTACGCAACTAAAACAGACAAATCATTCTTCTGTTGAATATCAATAAGCTTCTCCTGCTGGCTCACGGCCTCATCAGCAGCAGCCGCTACCTCAAGCGCACCCAAATTCTGCACGTATGTAGCATAATGTTCCTCCCAGTACCAACCATCGCATCCATTGCCCTCCCACTGTAATTAAAGCCAAAAAATATTTAGTCAAAAATATTCAAGAAAAGCAGGTCAATTAGCCATAAAGATAAAATGCGTAAGAAACTCACATCGCGATCCGGGCACTTGTAGAAAACACGACCCTTGTTGGGTCCCTGTCTCTTGACTCGGTACTCCATCACAATCTTCTGCTTACACTTGCCGCAGATAATGAGAGGGAGTTCTGGCCTCAGTCGTTTCGCAACCGAACGAGAGGCCGATGATCCGGTACCAGTTGTCATCTACTTTCTATACTTATTTTTGCAAACTAGTGTAAATTTCATATTTTCTAAAATGATATATTTAAACAAAACTAGTACGGATTTCACATGTTTCAATAAATAACCATCCGTACTAGTTGACCTTGCTTACGTGATCATCTCGGCCAGCATTTCTCCACCGGACGGCACCGTACTTGGCCAAGGAAGAGCTCCGATTCTACGAGAAAGGGAACACGGTCTTCCACGACCGTTGCCGCTCTCCCTCGTAGCATCAAAGTTCCTTCTTGACGTCCGTTACCGCTCGGCAGAGAACATGTTGGCCGAGCTGAACACGGTCCGCAAGTTCAACTAGTACGGATTTTCTATAATTTTCTAACTATTTACTAAGTTTTTCATTTCATGGAAAATTTAATTCTAAAAAAAGGCATGATTTCTAAGTAGTTCATTTCATGGAAAAAATAATTCTAAGTGACCTGCTCGATATCGGTGAGCTCGCGGACGTTTAGGTTGCCGAGGATAGTAACATTTGTAGATGACATTTGTAGGTCTGAAGTTATCAAATATCCATCAAATTATAGCTCAAAAACATGTTTCAATAAATAACCATCCATACTAGTTGACCTTGCTTACGTGATCAACTCGGCGAGCATTTCTCCACCGGACGGCACCGTATTAGGCCAAGGAAGAGCTCCGATTCTACGAGAAAGGGAACACGGTCTTCCACGACCGTTGCCGCTCTCCCTCGTAGAATCAAAGCTCCTCCTTGACGTCCGTTACCGCTCGGCAGAGAACATGCTCGCCGACTTGAACACGGTCCGCAAGTTCAACTAGTACGGATTTTCTACAATTTTCTAACTATTTTCTAAGTTTCTCATTTCATGAACTAATTTAACTTTTGTTTATCCAAACATATATGCAAATCATCATGTGATTTTGAGCTAAAAATGACATATAAAAGCATAATAAAGTCCAACATATAAAGTTACACATGCATCTACATCGCAAAATGAGATAAGCTACTGATAAAACATAAGAGGATTAAGTTTGTTACCTCCAAAATCGAAGAGCAACACCAATGGAGGGGGAGAGAGCAAGAACAACAGCAAGCTGAAAAACAGAGGCAGTGAGTTTGAATGGAATGGCTCGGGATCGGGGAGAAAGAAATGAGCTGAATTATAGGCCGGGATTATTAGTCCCGGTTAGGGATCCAAACCAGGACTAAAGATTAATCTTTATTTCCGGGGCATCACCCAAACCGGGACTAAAAGCTTTAGTCCCGGCTGGTATTACCAGCCGGTTGGTAATACCAGCCGGGACTAAAGGCCCCTGCCCCGCGGACGACCGTTGGGCAGAGACCTTTAGTCCCAGTTGGTATTACCAACCGGGACTAAAGGGTTCTTTAGTCCTGGGGGCAAAAAAATGCCGAGGCTAATGCCAAATTGGGACATCGTTCTAAAATCTGTTCTCTAGTAGTGAATAGGTTATGCCGTGGCTCTCCTGGCATACCACATGGATGCACCCCGACTTCTTACCTAGTAGGCTCGAATCAGGCGAGTTATAAACTTCTACAGCTGGAATCACCAGACACCAAGGCATATAAGCCGTATATACCTGTAGATCTACAACATATACCAGCGCCATATAGTATACACGCAACTTTAAGTTTCTGCCGACAAGATCAGTAGTACTAGCTAGTGTCGTCTCAAATGGGGTAGGCGCTATGTCAATGACAGAATGCTACTCCATCGATCCAGCAACAAGGTCGTTGGGACGCATCGTCCAAAATGAACGAGGCGCCCCGTTAACGGGCTCCAGTGGTGTGGATAAGAATTATTTAAGAAGCTTCCAATTGGTTTATTTGCGTTGGTGAAATTTAGGGACATCACGCGGGATCTGTATGTCATTTCACAGAATGAGAACATTGTAAATGTTGCAATAAAACCCATAAAGGACCTGTCTGTATCCACTAACTAAACTTTAGCTGACTAAATTTAGCTGCTAGGCAACCAAACGGTCCGGCTAAAAGAGCTGGAGGATCCAAACACCCTGGCTAAAGTTTAGCTAGGAGTACTTTTAGCCGACTAAAGTTTAGCTTTTAAAATTTTAGATAGCTAAACTTTAGTTGGGTGGATCCAAAATATTTGTCTTTTTTTTTGTCCTATAGGTACTAAATAAATTACACTTAGAGAGGAACAAACTTTTGCAGCTAGAAGGAACATGTGAGGTAGGTATATACATGCATGCCATAATATGTCCCATCTGCTTCCGTGACTCCAGTAATAACATCGTTATCCTATTCACATGCATGTTTAGTGATGCTAATCCCACCGCCCACTGTGTAATGGCTTGTGGAATCGCCTATAAAACGCCCCCAAGCCAACGATCCTATCCTCACACACAGCCAATTGGTAGCCAAGTGTTGTGTAGTACTATCCCTCCCCCGGTTAAGCCACACTAGCTAGCTAGTATAGCAACCTGCAGCTGACCAGGTAGCTAGCTCGGGCGGCAGCCATGTCGGAGGAGAAGCACCACCACTTCTTGCACCACCACAAGAAGGACGAGGAGCAGCCCACCGGGGAGTACGGGTACTCCGAAACCGTGACTGCCGAGGTGGTGACCACCGGCGAGGACGAGTACGAGAAGTACAAGAAGGAGGAGAAGGAGCACAAGCACAAGCAGCGCCTCGGCGAGGCCGGCGCCATCGCCGCCGGCGCCTTCGCACTTGTACGTATTTATATATATCTCGCTCGTCGTCGTCCACGCAGAAGTACCATCGATGCTTCTTGTATTTGTTCTTCGTGCTGTTCCATGAATTCTTCTTTCCTTCCGTATATGTAGTACGAGAAGCACGAGGCGAAGAAGGACCCCGAGCACGCCCACAGGCACAAGATCACGGAGGAGGTCGCGGCGGCAACGGCCGTCGGCGCCGGCGGCTACGCCTTCCACGAGCACCACGAGAAGAAGAAGGACCACAAGGACGCCGAGGAGGCCAGCGGCGAGAAGAAGCACCACCACCTCTTCGGCTGACCGTACCGGCCGGCGATAGAGCTCCGGCGCACCACCACCTGTTTAATTCTGTATTATGCGTGTTAATTTGACGGTTCACAATAATAGGTCCCTTTCCGGACCTTGCTAATAAGCTGTTGCTTGTGTGAGTGAGACTGAGAAGAAGAGGTGGGGTGGGGCCGGCTGTGCGTCGAGGTGTTCCTGCACTTGCTTCATTTTCTCTGCGTGTATAATTGTGTTGAATAAGTTGGAGTGCTATGATGTGTGGCTCCGTAGCTGAATGCTTGTACTATCAACTCGCCCAACTTTATAAGTTACTAGCAAATGTGCCCTTAATTACATTTAGAACGCACACCTTATATTGCACGGTCACCTAAATTACTTATAGCTCGGAGATTCATGTAAAGGACTCGCGTCATCTGTTCCACTATGTATTAAAATCAAAATCCATATCATTCATGGATGCGCAAACACATGCGGTTCTGACTCGCATGAGCACGGATCATGAGTTCGAGTCCTAGATGATAAGGAGAGACCCTGAGGAGACAAGGAGAGACGCATGGGTATTGTGGGAAGTAAAAAAAGATGGATGAAAGAATCCTTTGGCTTTTCAATATTAGGTAATAAAGATATAGATATAAGATAATAGCTTTGTTCAGGTCCAATTGTCATTCGATCCTAAATATTTGCCTTTTCTTCTGTAATGTAGAGATACATATATATAATATAACTTCTAATCTGGTTCCAAAGTAGAGATAAAAAAATCTTATAGGGAATGATATTTTTGGCCTATGGTGGCCGTGGGTTACTTGAGGAGGACGAGGACATGGAAGGGATTCGGCAAGAGAGCGATATTTGGCTGCCTTTCATCCATGCCACCAACTTCTAATCTGGTTCCAAAGTAGAGATAAAAAAATCTTATAGGGAATGATATTTTTGGCCTATGGTGGCCGTGGGTTACTTGAGGAGGACGAGGACATGGAAGGGATTCGGCAAGAGAGCGATATTTGGCTGCCTTTCATCCATGCCACCGGTCATTCACTACTGGATTCAGGTTGCTGAGTGCCTGAGGCACTCGGTAAAGGTCAAATTGCACTCGGCAAAGCCTTTGCCGAGTGCGGCACTCGGCAAAGAACACACGGTAAAAAATTGATCGGCAAAGCCCTCTTTGCCGGGTGTTCTTTATCGGGCACTCGGCAAAGAAAAGCGACCGTCACGGCGCCGGCCCCGTTGACGGTCGCTTTGCCGAGTGCCAACCCTGCAGACACTCGGCAAAGATTTTTTATTTTTTTTAAAAAAAATTCTTTGCTGAGTGCCCTCTATCCGGCCCTTGGCAAAGATGTTTTATTTTTTTTTCTAAAAATTATTTGCCTAGTGCCCCTGGCCGGCGCTCGACAAAGTTTGAATTTTTTTTTTAAAAAATTTCTTTGCCGAGTGCCCTCTGGCCGGCACTCAACAAAGTTTGATTTTTTTTAAAAAAAAAATTCTCTGCCGAGTACCATGGTCATGGCACTCGGCAAAGCTGGAAAAATGGTTTTCCGAGCGCCCATTTTTCTAGCTTTGCCGAGTGCTGTGACCATGGCACTCGGCAAAGGGGTCCTTTGCCGAGTGCAACACTCGGCAAAGTGACCCAGAACGACAATTTTTAATTTTTTTACATTCCATCATGACAAATAAATTCATATAAACATATATCACATATATATCTCATTCATCACATATATATCTCATCCATCACATATATATCTCATCCATCCACACATCCATCCGCACATATCACATCCATCACAATATATATCACATATATAATAATAAATGCTCAAGTCCATCCAAATAAATCCACAAGTCCATCACAAGTCCATCAAAGTCCACAAGTGCATCGCAAGTATATCACAAGTCCATCACCAAGTGAACAACAAATGAAAAAATACAACGTGCACTCATCTCGGCCACTGCGACTGTGGTGAAGGCCCAGCTCCATCATTCGGAGGTGCATGAGGTGGATTATTCGAACCACCGTCAGATGGAGACTGCACAAAGGAGAAAAGATTGCATGTGAGACAAGATTATTTGGATAGCTAATCTAGGAAGGTAGAGGCCATACAAGCAAAGCACAAGCGAAAGTAAAAAACTTTCATACTCACAGGAGTAGCTGCAGCTGCAGGACGCTGAGGCGGAGGTGGAACCAACAGGTCAGCTGGCAGAGAGAAGCCCACACGTTGCCCAAGCCCTTTTAGGAACTCCGTAATGTCCGTCAGCCTCTGCGCCTGGGCCTGCCGCTCGGCCCGCTCGGCCTCCAGCTGGGCCACCATCCTCTGCTGCCTGGCCTCTAGCTCCTGACGTTGCCTCATTTCTTGTTCCAGCCGGGCCTGCAATATTTCACTCCAATGTTTCAGTAATGCAAAGCTAATTAAGGTGTGTAAAGATCAATGTATGACGAGTAAAACAGGAATAACCTCGAGTGCGTCGACCCGGTGCTGTGCAGCAGTCTGTCGTGTGTGAATGGCCAGGCTCTCGCTCGTGCTCCATGCTCGGATCTAGGAGAGAGAGGGAGTAGAGGCCGTGTCGATGACGCCGTCGCCAAGCCAGAACCGCCCATGCTTCTTGCCTTGCACCGTCCTTATGACGGCTTCTCCATCAAAGTCCTGGGTGCTCGGATCGTGGTCTGGCCCATGGAGCGACCTCGCCACCTCAGTGTACTCACTGATGCGGGAGTGGACGCTCGGGTTCATGTATGCCTCAGGTAGGTCCTCCAGGTTGAAGGAGACGTCGGACGTCGCCTTGCCCTTGTGGGCCATACACCATGCCTGGAAGTCCAAGCAAGCCTGGCCACTATGTGACGCCGACTGCGAGAAAGACAACACGATGATTAGAAATCAGGCAGAACTAAGCGTCACAATAAATAAATGAATTCGCGTACCCATGCTTGTTTGTATCCGGCGAGGCTGTGGCTGCCTTGAAGGTGTGCTGGACCTTGCATCTGCAAACGATGGTCCCAGGCATCCCTGTGCATCTTGAGGTACTCCTTCGTGAACCACCTCTCTACCATCATCACCCAGCACTCGAGATACGCTTGACACCACTAGGGAATCATCTACACGTCATCAAGTATTGGACATATAAGAAGATCAAATTAAACCAACTTAATCTCAAAACGAATCAATATTGATGTTTTTCATTTACCTTAAGGTACTGCTCTCGGGTCAGCTGCATCTCTCTTGCATCTTTCTTGGTTTTCCTCTCTCCAAGCTTCGACCCGTAGTAGGTTACGATGGTCTGGATGCGCACCTCATGATGCATGTCGGTGACGAGTTTTTTACAGGCTTTGGTAGTCACCTGCTCCACCCTAGCCTCAAATCCCTCCTCGCATCTGTAATAAGTCTGCATACAAAAGCGATGTATCCATTCATTATTTAAAGAAAAGTCCAATGAATACGATGTATTGAGCAATGTTGTGCGAGGGAGACTTACCCAAAACTCTGCCTTCACCCACGCCGCCTTGTTAGGGTACTCCACATCGAGGGCGATGGCATAGTGGTCAAACGAGTAGGCCAACTCCGTCTTTGATGCGTACGTGACAATGCCGAGGAAGTGTTGTCTGCACAGAAGACCCAGGATGCCGTTGACTAGCCGTGTGCTACCACCCGACACAACCACCCAGTTCCTGCACAAGTGATTAAGAAAAATTATTAGTTTTTTTCATCATATCATATGAAGTAGTGGTGATAACATATAAAGTTACTTACTTTTGCCCTTCGGGGCGAATCACTGGGCGTTGGTGAGGAAGCGGAACATGTGGGAGGCTCACGGGACCTCGCAAGTAGACACTCGAAGAGGAGTCGGAGGAAGCGGAACCTGTGCCTGCCGCCTCACACTCATCGTCCTCGTGTGGCCCCTCCTCCTCGTCCGTCTACCGAACCAGCTCCTTGTCCGACTCATCCATGGGCGCCACCTCCTCCTCACGCGGCGTGGGAGGAGACGGCCCCCTCCTACGGTTGGCGGTCCTCCTCCTCCTCCTCCTGTCCGATCCCTCCGTCGCCCCCTCCGCCTCCTCCTACAGCCGGCGTGGTCTTTGGTAAATCGAGTTCACGGACCTATGACGGTCGCCCGCCATCTTTGTTCAATCACCTGCAATAAAAAAGAAAAACAAGACATAATTAGAAATATGTGCAAAAATGAACAAAACATAATTACAAAAAAACATAGTAATATGTGTATTAGAAATATATGCAAAAATGAACAAAACATAATTACAAAAAACATAGTATTATATGTATTAGAAATAATCTTCATGATTGAGATTAGCTGGATCATAGGTCTCGTCATCACTATCAACATTGTCCAACTCATCAACACTATCCGAAGGAGGAATGTTGTCTTCATTGTCATTGCCTAAACGTAATCGCTCAAGCATTTGTATGTCCTTCAGATTTCGCACCTCGTCTCCAGCGTCCTCGTCATCATCCCTTTCATTGTCTACTTCCATTCCTATCTCTTCGGTTAAGTCTATGTCAAACCTCCCTTGTAGCCCCTCTTCTTGATAGAACTCTCCATCATATGTGTTTGGGCTGAAGTTATAATCTTCATCGTTTGGGACAGGTAGTTTACCATGTGGCGATACCTTATGCACAATAGACCAACCCTTAAGATGCTCGGCGTCTTTGCACGCGTATGACGTATAATAAACCTGGACGACCTGTTGAGCCACAATGTAGACATCTTTTCCTAGATAGACGGAATCCTGTCAAATCTCGACTAGCCCAAGCTTAGGGGCCCGTCTCGTTACTCCAGGATGAAACCAGTGGCATTTGAATATGACAGGAGTAAGAGGTTTGGAACCATAGAATGATAGTTCGTAGATTTCTTCAATTCTTCCATAATAGTCGAGTCCATTAGTGCCGGGCGTAACAACTCCGCTGTTTGTGGTTTTTTGATTGGGCCAACTCTGCTCGTAGCTTGTTATGTGAAAACGATATCCATTCATGTCATAACTGGTAAATGACTTGACCCTAACGGCATAGCCGTTTGCAACCTATCTCAGCTCGTCACTTATAGGCGCATCCATTTGAACCAACAAATGAAATCGGGGCTCTCTGGTCCTGCACCCTATGAAAGAAGGGTATCATTTTCTTGCAGGGTAGGTTGCCTTGATCCATGCTAGGATTGATGAAGAAATTCCCTGTACCAACGAGAAACAAGGGGGTTGGACGAAGAAACAAGGACATACGGTGAAATGAAACAAGTTCGTTCAGAACTTACCCAATGAATGGCTGCACCTCGACAAGGTTGGTCAACACATATAGCATGATACTGCGCCACTCTTCATTTTTCAATTGCTTAGTGGTCGATGCACTTTCGCTTCCGAGTTGCCCTTGGAATAGGCTGAGGTTCGATTTATTTTCGCCAGCATTGTAACGAGGGGGTGGATTATAAACGCTAGGAAGGTTCTCAGTGTAGTATTTCTCTATGAAGTTTGTCACCTCCTCTAGAATGTATGCCTCTGCAATGGAAGCCTCAATCACTACTAGAAATGTGTTCATCAATGACGATTCAGTTGTGACGCTTACAAATTTCGTCACAGAACAAGCGCTTTCTATGACGAAATTTCTAGCTTCGTCATAAGTAACAAGTGACGGAGCTTTGGCACGAAGAATAATGACGAAAACAAAAGAATCGTCATAAAACAACAAAACTAAATCGTCATAGATCGTTTGGCTCGTGTACCACCTCGAGGACGTGGCGCCGTGGTCCCACCAGCAGGTCCCACCTCGAGGATGTGGCGATGTGGTCCCACCATTGGGTCCCAACCTCGAAGACGTGGCGATGCGGTCCCACCAGCGGGTCTCAGCCTGAGGACGTGGCGGCGAACAAGTGGGGCAGCGTGGCCCACACGGTCCAGGTGGACCTGCATCCTTCTGCCTCCCTTTTTTTGCCAAAAAATAGCGCACGCAGGGAGATTCGAACCCGCGACCTGCTGCTAGACATGTTGGTGCGTTACCACTGGAGCACTCGGCGTTTTGTGATAAAGGCATGCATGTTTTCTATTTGTAAACGTATAACATGATAATTAATGATTTTTTTCCTAAAATTTTCTAAAATCATTCTCTATCAATTTATTTTGTTGGTTTTGTCAATATATACATATGAAAAGTTTGAGCAATTTAAATTTTGAATTTAAAAAAAATGCAACTTCACACAAGATTTTGGTTCCCCAAATGATTTCAGCTGAAAAAGTGATAAATACCAAAGTTGAATAACTCATCAAGATCTACAACTTTTGTATTGGTCATTTCTTCATATGATAAAGTGGTAACGACATTGTTCACAAATGTGACACATCTCTCACAAGGTTTTACAAACTATATGAGACATGTGTAAGATTAGTGAACAATGTGTGCTAAAAATTTGTCAAATGAAGAAATAACCAAAATAAAAGTTGTATATATTCATGAGTTGAACAACTTTGGTATTCATAGCTTTTTATGTTGAAATCAATTTGGGTCTCAAATTTTGGTTCAAACTTGTCGTTTTTCAAAATTTTAAATTTGAAATGTTCAAATTTTGTCAAATGACAAGATGACTAAAATAAAAGTTGTAGATATTAATTAGTTGAACAACTTTGGTATTCATCACTTTTTATCTTGAAATAATTTTGGGTCTCAAATTTTGGTTCGAACTTGTTATTTTTCAAAAATTCCAATTTGACAGGTTCAAATTTTGTCCAATGACAAGATTACTAAAATAAAAGTTGTAGATATTAATAAGTTGAACAACTTTGGTATTCATCACTTTTTATGTTGAAATCATTTTGGGTCTCAAATTTTGGTTCGAACTTGTCATTTTTTAAAATTTCAAATTTGAAAGGTTCAAATTTTGTCAAATGACAAGATGACCAAAATAAAAGTTGTAGATCTTGATGAGTTGAACAACTTTTGTATTCATCACTTTTGCATATGAAATCATTTAGGGTTTGAAAATTTGGTTTGAACTTGTCAAATTTCAAATTTTAAAATGTGTAAAACATTGTCACATCCAAGTTTGATCAAACTTAAATGCTGAAACATGATTTTAGAAATTTTTAGAAAAAAAACCATCACATTTGGAGTTAGTATGAGGGAGAACAACTAGTTACAAAGTTTACCCATAGATTAAAAAGAGAAATCACACTGTTCTAAATGATCCTTACATGATTATAGTGAACAGTGTGATTTCTTTTTTTAATCTGTGGGTCAACTTGGTAACTAGTTTTTCTTCTTCATACTAACTCCAAATCTGATGATTTTTTTCCTAAAATTTTCTAAAATCATTCTCTATCAATTTATTTTGTTGGTTTTGTCAATATATACATATTAAAAGTTTGAGCAATTTAAATTTTGAATTTAAAAAAAAATGCAACTTCAGACAAGATTTTGGTTCCCCAAATGATTACAGCTGAAAAAGTGATAAATACCAAAGTTGAATAACTCATCAAGATCTACAACTTTTGTATTGGTCATTTCTTCATATGATAAAGTGGTAACGACATTGTTCATAAATGTGACACATCTCTCACAAGGTTTTATAAACTATATGAGACATGTGTAATATTAGTGAACAATGTGTGCTAAGAATTTGTCAAATGAGGAAATGACCAAAATAAAAGTTGTAGATATTCATGAGTTGAACAACTTTGGTATTCATCACTTTTTATGTTGAAATCAATTTGGGTCTCAAATTTTGGTTCCAACTTGTCATTTTTCAAAATTTCAAATTTGAAAGGTTCAAATTTTGTCAAATGAAGAAATGACCAAAATAAAAGTTGTAGATATTCATGAGTTGAACAACGTTGGTATTCATCACTTTTTATGTTGAAATCAATTTGGGTCTCAAATTTTGGTTCGAACTTGTCGTTTTTCAAAATTTCAAATTTGAAAGGTTCAAATTTTGTCAAATGACAAGATGACCAAAATAAAAGTTGTAGATAATAATGATCTGAACAACTTTGGTATTCATCACTTTTTATGTTGAAATCATTTTGGGTCTCAAATTTTGGTTCGAACTTATCATTTTTTAAAATTTCAAATTTAAAAGGTTCAAATTTTGTCAAATGATAAGATGACCAAAATAAAAGTTGTAGATCTTCATGACCTCTACAACTTTGATGTTTATCAAATTTTTATTTAAGATCATTTGGTGTCTCAAAATTATTTTAGTAGTTTTGATTTTAATTTTTTAAAATTTTAATTTTTTTCCCATTTGGTGACGGGGGTGCGCAGGGTGGAACGGGTAGGCGCGGGGGGCGCGCAGGGTCGAAAGGGAGGCGCGGGGGTAGGATGCGTGCGGTCGGGAGGGGTAGATGGACTTTAGCAGCTTTTATGAGGGGGCAGAGCCAATTCCAAGCCAAGCCAAGCCCGAACCCACGACCTCCGTTCATTCCGCTCGCGTCTGGAGGCTTTTACCTGTGTACCCTTAAAAAAGATGTCACACTCCTGCGTACCCCTCAAAAGTTGGTCGTCACCTACATGCCCTCGTTCGATCTTTTCTTTTCCCTCACGCCATTCCGTCGGCATTTGCTCCTAACGGTGGGTAACGGCTCTGGAGAATGACTCAGTTGTCCTTGGGCTTGTATGGGCGTCTGAACTTTTTCATTTCCCCTGTGCCATTGCCAGGCCAACGTGGACTCATGATCTGTCTCGTTTAACCGCCTACGTGGACTCATGCTAGAAGAAAACAGGAGACGGAGACCGGTCGACAACAAAAATACCATATTATGTAGCCGGACCAAAACTCCCGAGCCCGAGCGCACCATGGTCACGCGCCTGGCTATGGCTTTGGTGGTCCCCTTCGGGCTACGCATGCATCCATGTATTGATTCAATCCCGCTAATTCCGCGTGGCTGTGGTTTGCCTCGCACATCTAACTGGCTCGTTAATCACGCCGTGACTCTCGTTTCTCTCTTCTCTCTCCAGGCGTCTCGATCTGGATCTCAGAAAAGTCACGCACGGCGGCTCCTCCCATGGATCCTCCCACAAAAGTGCACTACACAGCGCCTCCTCCCGGTGGCGGCAGCGTCGAGTCCTCTCCAGTCCAAGCACCGGCGGCGGCGTCCCTTCCCACCTCACGCGCACGGCGAGCAGCGCTCCATCCACGATGGCTCCAGCACGGAGGCGGTGGCTCCTCCTTCCATCGGTAGCAGCCGCGGCTCGTCCTCCCCCGTGCGCCCTCGCCTCGCGTGGATGTGGTCCGGAGTCGGCGCGGCTCGACCCGCACGCACGGCTCCCCGGCGGCGACGCTCACCGCCTCTGGGGCACCGGCCCTCCATGGCCACCTCGGGACCTCGACGGCAGCGCCCCACGGTTAGTTTCATTTTGGTTGCAAGGATTGCTCTGTGCCACTTAGAATCATACAGAACCTACTGTTAGTTCTTTTGTTAGCTATATATACGTTGTATAAGCATTTGCGGTCATGATTTTGTTTCTTAGAAACGAGCTTAGGCTGGTAGGTCCTCATTTTTGCTGTTAGACTAGTCTCCCCTTTCAACTGGTCACACACCAGTTTCATTTGGTTGGAAGGATTGATCTGTGCCACTTAGAATCGAGCAAAACTTACTGTTACTGTTAGATCTTTACTTAGCTATACGTTGTAAGCATCGATTGTTGTCATGAATTTGAGTAAGAGAGCTTAGACTGGGAGGTGCTCATTTTAGCTGTTAGAATACGCTTCCTTTCTGTGAAATAGCAAGTGCCATCTTCTTGCTATTGTTAGGTGCAAGGGTTGGCCTCCTCTTGCTATTGTTAGGTGCAAGGAAGCAAAACGTAGTATTACTTTTTGTTTGTTTTGTCATGGTTTCTGTGTTGGTGATTGAGTATTAGAAATGCGGTTACAATAGTAGGTATGTAGCAGGACTGGTCGGTGCTACCTTATCTCATGTGCTTTCCTCGATTTGTTTCACAACAATTTGGTTTGGCTTCAAAGATGGGTCTGTGGCACTTAGAGCAGAGCTTACTGTTATTTCTTTTGTTACCTACGTTACAAGCATCCTTTAGTATTAGAGGTGAGCTTAGAGTGAAGGTGCTCAGTTTAGGTGTTGGAACACTCTTCCTTTCAGCAAAATAGCAAGTGACATCCTGTTGCTACTTCTAGGTGCAAGGATTGCTGCCACATAGAATCGAGCTAATATGTAGTATTGCTTATCTGTTTGTTGTCATGGGTTTCTGTTTTCATAATTTTAAATATTATTAGATGTTATTCGGCTTTGTCAAGGTTTGTTGTAGATCTTAATGACCTCTACAACTTTGATGTTTATCAAATTTTTATTTGAGATTATTTGGTGTCTCAAAATTATTTTAGTAGTTTTCCTTTCTGTTGGTTCCTCTGCAGGGCTATACGCTGATGTGCTTGGGCTCGAGGATTTCTTACACGCGTTGCCTATCTCTGCACCCAGGTTACTTGTGGTGATGCCCTGCTTCAGGTTACTTTGCTTTAGATTCGATAATATTAAAAACATGCTTTGTTCTGATGCAGAGCCAGACTGACAGAGTGGCGCTACACTGGGTGACGGCAAGCACAGGCACATCAGGACGTATGTTGTAAAAAGGTACAGAAAACATGTGTAGTCCCTACATTCAGTTGCTATTTGCTATCCGATTTATTGAATACTTGAATTATATTGTGTTGGAAAAAGTGGGTGCAAAACGTTAGATTGCTCATCGGCCAATTGCGCATAATTTCTGACTGCATTAGATAAACATGATGGAAATAATTCTTGGTCACAGCCAATATTTCTCATATTGGATAAATTTCATTTTTGTTGCATCTCACCAATCTTGTGGAAATTTAAATATTTGTGATACAGAATCATTGTATGCATGTGTCTATAATAGTTTATAAATAAAAAGTAAATCTGCTACTAGTAGTACCTATATATTTTACTAATGTATTAAATATTTAACTGAGCCATAGCTCAAGCACTAGTTATGTAGTTTTGATCAGTTTTGATGTTCTGAAGCATTGCACACATATATGTGATTCTGCATGTCACACTATCCTGCATGTTTACTTGTTTTTCAGTACATCAGCTAGTTTGTTCCTTATGCACATGTCCTTATGTGTTCTTGTGCTATTATAATAAGACTTAGAGAACGTGGACCTAGTATCTAAAGAAATTTGTTTAGTCGGATAACAATCCGTTTTCTTGCTATTGCCAAGAGAATTGACAATTCTACTTATTCATGCTCATATGTGCAGTGGAGGAAGCAAGCATAGCTTGAGCAGCAGCATGGACATGGAGACCCTGTCGAAAAATTGAGAATGGGTCAGTTCCCTTTCTATTTGATTGTTGTTTTCTATTCGATCAATGTGAACCTGCACACTTAATCCTCTGTTCTGCCCCTTTTCAGTACTTCATTATATTTGCCTGAAACCTTAACTATTGATTCTGATTTAGAATCATTGTATGAATATGCCTGTAATTATAAACTGCTACTACTACACAACTAGTAAACTATAAGTCTGTAAGCATTCTTTGCTTACAGTCTTGATTCAACTAATTTACAAATGTGCCTGTAATAATTTATAAATCAGCTACTGTTACACAGCAAGTGATTGTGATTCAGAATCTTTACCGTCTGTTTGTACAAATGTGCATGTAATAATTTACATGTGGCAGCACTAGAAACCATTTAACTCGCTGATTACTAGGTAATCATGTTCTTTACTAAAAAAACTGGAGTGCTCTAATACAATTTCCTGATCATCAGTACATCTGAAACAGCAGCCTTAAAGCTTTTAATTGCATCTAGTGAACCTCTCCAAACTGCTGTACTGAATAAGACACTGTTAGCCAATTATAAACCTTGAACTGCCCTTCTTTGTTCACTTTACACAAGTCAGGTTTGCCTTGAACTGCCCTTCTTTGTTCGCTTTACACAAGTCAGGTTTGCCTTGAACTGGCCTTCTTTGTTCAAAAAATGTCTTAATTGTAGTAGGTTTGCATTAGTACTCAATTATTGTAGTCCATATTAAGTTTCAAGGGTATTTTTTTCTTTATTGGGCAGATCAACTCTCATTATTGTAGTCCATATTAAGTTTCAAGGGTATTTTTTTCTTGCTGCTGTACAAGGTGAAATCGATGAACTCAGGAAGAGAAGTGAAGAAGCTGAGGAAAAGCTGGCGAGGACACAAAAGGAGATGGAGGAGTACAAGAAGCTGACAGAGATAAGCAACAAGGCAATGGAGGAGAACAATGCGCTGGTCAAGCGTATCTTGGCCATCAACAATGCTTCTTCGACATGAGCGCTGCTCGTAGCTGCTGGTTCATTAAGCAAGGGGTCTGCTGGTGATTTTGTTTATGTAGTAACTTATGTTGCTGGTGGTTGGCAACTTTTTATTATTTCCTGTGATGTTAATGTGAACTGAGATGAAACTAGTAGTTCAAATGTGATGTCTAGTGAGTTATGTGAACCGAGTTTAGAATTGTTGATTAAGTTGTTGGTCATTGGAATACTGGATCTGTTAATTTATGGAAGCTTTTGGTCATTCCAGTATTATTTGCATTCTATAATGAAATCAGCATGTGCACTTGTGATGAATTATCTGACCTTTCTGTGATGATTTGGTAATTGATTATGTGACGAATTTCTATTTACTTCAGTGACGAAAATGAGAACCTATCACAGCAAGCCTTGTGGCCTAATAAAAATTGGACACGTGGACCATCCACATCACTGGCCACGTCAGCTGCCACGTGGTCGGACACGTCACATGCAATGTGGACGCGCCATGTGGACAAGACACGTCAGCTGCCAGCGTGGCAGACGTCGTCTGGCCGCCTAACAGACGGCAAGTCATGACGAAAAGGGGCTATATCAATGACAAAAATAGATCGTCATAGAAAGAATACACTTCTATGACGACGGTCATTTCGTCATAGAACAAATGCACATCTATGACGAAAATAGACGTTTCGTCACGGTAGGTAAAATATGACGCGCATTCAATGACGAATACCATATCGTCACAAATCCGTCATAAAATAATATATGTGACGATTTTGGAGTCTTCAGTGACGAAAGAAGAGCATCATTGATGTACACATCCCTAGTAGTGAATTTTGGCTTTATTTCTATATTTTTTGCGAAGAGTCTTCAGACATCTCTCGATTGGATAGCACCAACGGTCCTACATGGCCCCCCCATCCGTGCCTCATACGGGAGGTGCACAATCAAATGCTGCATCGGCAAGAAGCAGCCGGGTGGAAAGATCGTCTCCAACTTATAGAGCAACATAGGTGCCGCTTTTTCCAAGTCATCAATGACGATCCGAGAGAGCTCCTTGGCACAAAGCTGGCAGAATAAGTAGCTCAACTCTGCCAGCACTTGCCAGACATGCTCCGAGACATAGCCTCGAACCATCACCGAAAGAAGCCACTCAATCCATATGTGGTAATCATGACTCTTCATCCTGTTGACTCGCAGAGTGCTTAAGTTCACTCCCCTCTTTAGATTCGCTGCATACCCATCAGGGAACATTAGCGTCTGGATCCATTCAAGTACTTCCCTCCTTTGGTCCATTTTCAAGACGAAATCGGCCTTAGGCCTTCTCTAGGTCTTGCCACGACTAGGAGGTTGCATCTCTTGATTTGGTCTATCGCACAACGTTGCCAGGTCCACTCTAGCCTTAGGGTTGTCCTTAGACTTTTCAGTGTACATGAGTGTTGCCCAAAGTGCCTCGGCGACATTCTTTTCAGTGTGCATTATATCAATGTTATGTGGCAGAAGAAGGTCATCGAAATAGGGGAGCCTCGTCATGCCCGAGATATGAGTGCACATATGTTGCTCACCATATCCCACAAAACCACCTTCTTCATTGGGCACGAGAGCATCTATCTGAGCATGAACCTCGGCACCAGTCATCATCCGCGGTGTAGGGTTTGTCACTTTGACACCTTTCGTAAAGTTCTTGATGTCTTGTCTGAATGGATGGTCAAGAGGTAGGAATTGACGATGTCTGTCGAACGATGAATACTTGCCACCCTTCTGCAACCAAATGAACCTCACACCTTCCTTGCATATTGGGCATGGGAACTTCCCGTGAACACACCAGACGCAGAATATCCCATATGCCAGGAAGTCATGTAGGGAGTAGTGGTACCAAACGTGCATTTTGAAGGTTGTCTTTGTAGCTCGATCGTATGTCCATACCCCCTTCGTCCCAAGCACGGACCAATTCATCAAACACGGGCTTCATGAACACACCCATATCACTCTCTGGGTGTCCAGGAATTATCAACGACAAGAATACGTTATGTCGTTGAAAGGAGACACCGGGGGGGGGGAGATTAAGGGGGATTATGAAGATGGGCCAACATGTGTATGGGGCAGCCATCATTCCATAAGGATTGAACCCATCTGTTGCTAGCGCAACACGTACATTACGAGCCTCATCTGCTTTGTCACGATGTTTGTCATTAAAGCGGATCCAAGCTTCACCATCGGATGGATGTACCATCTTGTTAGGATTGTACCGTTTGCCATTTTTGTGCCATGTCATCTGTTTCGTAGATTCCTCGGTCCTGTATAACTGTTGGATCCTCGGTAGGAACGGAAGGTACCGTAGGATTTTCACGGGGATCGTAAGTTGCCTCTTCTGGCCATCATCAGAGTCTACCTCCAGGTACCTGGAGGATTTACACTTTGGACAGAACTTTGCATGCTCGTGTTCTTTCTAAAATAGGATGCACCCCTTCGGACAAGCATGTATCTGCTCATATGACATCTTAAGTGCACGAAGGAGTTTCTGTGACTCGTACATGCTCTTTGGCAGAATGTGGCCCTCCGGAAGCAGGGTGCCAATCATGGCCAACATCTTATCGAAGCCTTCTCGACTCAAATTTAACTCAGACTTCAACCCCATTAAGCGTCCAATGGCATCCAGTTGAGACACCATTGACCGATCATGAAGGGGTTTCTGTGCTGAGTCCATCATGTCGTAGAACGCCAGTGCGGCTACCTCCATCTCCTCCTTCTCACGTCCCTCATTGAACTATCCTTGGTGAAAGTCATCTAACATGTCTGCTACCCCAGCATCAGCATCAAAAGCCTCCACCCGTGGTCTCACCACCTCCTCTCTCATACGATGGGCTTCACCATGGTGGACCCACCAGGTGTAGTCCGGCGTAAATCCATTCTTCACAAGATGTTTACCCATTTCCACCTTGTTTACCCTTCTCCTATTTCCACATTTGCTGTAGGGACACAAAACTAGGCAATGTTCTTTAGTAGCCTTACCAAATGCACTATTCAAGAAAGCATCGGTCTTGTTCATCCATTCCATGGTGTAATCACTCTGACTTCTCCAGCCTGTGTACATCCACTGATGGTCATTCATCCTCTAACATATGTATCAGCGAGTAATGTAACCATCAATTGAATCTACATGGTGTTCCTACTGTCTAATAGGTGAGGATAGGTCCTAATCCCACCCGCGGATGCTTAGATGAGGTTTGTTTCCATGCTCTACTCCTATTCGAGACAAAATTTTGGCAGCACCTCCCCGCTATTCTCTAGATACACATCCTGCCAAAGAAGAGTGTGTATCCGGAGAACAATAGGGAGGTGATGTCGAAACTCTGTCTCGAACCAGAGCAGACCATGGAAACTAACCCATCTACGCATCCGTGGGCTGTCCAAAAAACGTGGACAATCCAAAACAGATACGGTCATAGATATGCAAAGATCTGCATACCTCCAACTGTATCTCTTTTGAACAGGAGACGTCTAAGTGGGTTACGTGATCTACGACCATGATACGGAAAGAGGGGTTATACCTAGGGTGGCGGCGGAGTCAGACTAGCGGGGCCGTGGCGGGTCGGTGCAGTGGCGAGGCAACGCGGTGTAGGCAGACCTGTAGCGACGAGGAAGACGATCGGGGTCATCGAGATACTGCGTCTCGGCTACGATGGCTCTTCTTTGCAAAAAAAAGAACAAAATACTATCTCAGTTCAAAATTTCGGTAGAACCTCCCCTGCACGGTGAGGTATCCAAAACCTACAAAAAACATACGGCATGATGACCGACAGCCACATATACATATGCATTCAATTCAACATATCATTGTCAAGTCACATTCATCCACCACCACCACCGCCGCCGCCACCACTCTACTCTTCTACTACTACAACCACCACCACCACCACCACCACCACCTATTACTACTACTGCCACCACAACCACCTACTGTACTACTACTACCACCACCACAACCACCTACTACTACTACTCTACCAAACTCTACTTCTACTAAAACATACTACCATTGCTACTCTACTACTCACCTATGGTGTCGGGGGCTGGGAGGGCGTTGGGGCATCGGGGTCGGCCGAGGCGCTCCGAGGATGGGGAGAGGATGGCCGCGGCGGTCAGGGGCACGCCGAGGACGGCCGGCGTCGCGCCGAGAGGGCTGGGGCTGACCTGCCATGGGCCGGGGCGTGGGGTTGGAGCGGCAGGCGTGGGGCGGTGGGCGTCGGCTGGCCACGATGTCTGGGGCGGCGCGGCGCGGGGCGGGAGATATCACATGTGGAGATATCCTGGTTTGTAAGCATCGTACATGATAACGTGCACCAAACCTTCTCAAAATTTTATCACGTCCTCCACATACGATATCATGACATCTTGACAAGTTTCATGATTTTCGGACTTCGTTTGCATTTTATAGAATTTAAAAACAATTCGTCCGCAAGTTCGTGGTCATATTTCGTGAACAAGATGTTTGAAATTTCGGGTCCATTCTTGGATATGGCCTCACACTACACTCAATACCATGAATATCATTTTTTGAATCATTAAATTCCATTATTCGATGCACGTGCAGTTCAAATTTGCATTTTCCAAAAAAATTCAATTAAATGAAATAAATTAACTAAATATAGCAAAAAGCCATAAAAATGTACCAAATTTTAACATGGAGTCTCATGTACTGTAGGAGGACTCGAGAAAAATTTTGGAGTTCAAAAGTGGGAAAAATTAGTTTGCCGTTATTCTTTGCCGAGTATCAGGGTCTGACCACTCGGCAAAGAAGTGGTTTGCTGAGTGCCTACCCGCTGGCACTCGACAAACCTGGACGGCAGGCGGCGGCCGTTACCTGACGCCGCTTTTTGCCGAGCGCCAGGGTTTGCCGAGTGCCTGACACTCGGCAAAAAGGGCCTTTGCCGAGTGTCTGGCTTTGCCTAGTGCCTGACACTCGGCAAAGCCTTCTTTGCCGAGTGTATATCGTTGCCGAGTGCGGCACTCGACAAAATAGCTCTTTGCCGAGTGCCCGACTTTTAACCCTCGGCAAAGAAAGGTGCACTCAGCAAAGCCCCTGTTTCCCGTAGTGATTGCACCATGCTTGTGCATCGTGCCACCCTTCTCCTCCCTCCCTAGAGGTTCCCTGCTGCTGCCACCCCTCTATAGCCCTAATATACGATACGGTCTATTTTTGTCAAAAACATAGCCATGAGACTACTTGCCTCCTCTATTGCCCACTATTAGCCTCGTGCCCATGACCATGGCTTGTTCCACTGCTCGCACCTCACCATCATCACTAGTGCTATCGATGGGCCAGTGACCTACCTCCCTCTACACCATAGGACTATCCCAACCCATCCTCAAACTTCCTCGACCCTAACATCTAGGAGAGGCACGGAGCAGTGATGCCACAACATGGAGGAACTATAACGAAGGGGCACAAATGAAGGAAGAAGAGAAAAATAGTGTATTTGTTTCCCATGTGTGGTTGTGTAAGGGTGGGGACAAATGGTTGGCCCTATATCAATCTATGAACTGCTACAAGTTCATCTTTGGCTATCCTGAGGTGTGGTTTTCCATGGTCTCCTTGTCACCATCGCCATGACTTCTTTCAAACTTAAGTTTGGTGGATAAGAAGGCTAAGAGCCCTCACATAGCCAGGGGTGAAGCCATGTTGCCTTTCCCTGGTGCACGTGCACCATGGTAAAAACAAAAAATTACTAATATCTACCTCAATTTTTCTATGTATTTCCTTTATAATTATGTATATTCCTTGATATTTGATAGAGAGTGCACCAGGGTTAGTTTTGAGCTGGCTTCGCCCCTGCACATAGCTTGTGTTCCCAAAAGTGAATGGTTTTGAAGATTTCACTATGAAATTGTGAAATTGGAGTTGATCCTTAGGACTTTTTGTGTGTGTGGAAATCTCTCGTTAAAAGGGTCGATTTTAATATTGGAAGTTGTCGATGTTTGACCACCGGTAGCCTGCCACGGGGGTACCCGGGGCAGTATGTTCGGGCTTCAGCGTATGCGGAACGCGACGGTTAACGCAAGAGACAGTCGATTTATCCTGGTTCGGACCCTCAATCTTTGATCGAGTAATAGCCCTACGTCCAGTCGGCGTTAGCCTTTGCGTTGGATTGATTGTAAAGTGTTGTGTTGTCAAAGTCCTGTCTCTAGGAACCCTGCCCTCCTTTATATAGTCAGGAAGTCAGAATCCTAGTCGGTTTACAATGAGAGTTCCTGGTAGGATTACAGAATAATACTGCTACTAAGATTACATGGGAAGAATCCTAGTTAGACTAGATCTTCTGCCTTCCTTGCGGGGTATCCCGTGGGTCTCGCACCGACAAGCCCCTGAGCACTTCATGGTTAAGCTCTGGAAGCCTCGTCTTGTTCCTTCAGGTCTTGTCGAGTAGGAACAAGTGTCATCCGAGTGCTTTCTTGAGCGAAACCGTGCAGCGCTTCGTGAGATCTTCGCGTGGTGTGTACCTTTTTGAAGAAAAAAGTACTCCCATTTAGGTGTAGCCCCCGAGCCTCTTGCTATTTGGCACAAGGAGCTGGAGGGTCTTCTCTTGAAATTGCTCTGATTCTTTGTCGAAGGGCTCCTGAGCATATACCCGGGTTCTTTTGTCAAAAAGAGGTCGGATATAGCTATGTCCGGGTTCTTTTTGTCGTGTGGCCTTGAAGTGGTCTGTCTTGAAGAAGTCTTCTGAGTGATGTGCGCTTTTTTTGAAGGAAAAAGTGCACTCACTGAGTGTAGCCCCCGAGCCTCTTGCTATTTGGAACAAAAAGTTGGAGGGTCTTGAATTTGAGTTGTTCAAATGACTGAAAGCCTTTCCTATTGCATCCCCAAGTGTATACCTAGGTTCTTTTATTCGAAAAGAACTTGGATACAGGTTCTTGGCATGTTCTCTGGTAGTCTGCTGTTGTCAGATGTAGTTGTACGGTGGTGGTTGATAGTAAATGCTGTTTGTTTACGAGTTGCATAGTGTTGGTATATTCTTCCGAATATGCTCGTTCTTGAGTACTGCTCCTTCACGCCTGAGTCCTCTTTCATTGAATTCTATCTTTTCACTTGTGTCCTTTGTTAGGTTTGTTCCGTTGGTGCTCTCGGTCCATGTGCACTGCTTCTTTGGCCTATAAATATCCTCCTTGTGTGCTATTTTGATTCATCGAGCATTTTGTTGCGTGGTCTGAAATCTCCGTAGTCATGAATATGGTAGTTTGTGAAGTAGAGCAGCCTCCGGGCGTATTTTGCGGTTCTTGTGTATCTTGCCGTAGCTGGAGGGAGTCTTGTGATTGGGATTAGAGGTAGACTAATCCCGCAGCAGCATTGTACTTGGAAGTACATGGCGGTAGTCAGAGGGAGTCTTGTGATGTGGGATATGTTCCTTCATCTGGTAGTTCTGGGTTGATCCTCGTCGCCTGCCCTGAGACTATCTGGTGCAGATCAACACCATATCTAGCATCACATCGGACTTGGGTAGACAGATGCCTGCCAACCTTCTCTGCTCCATGTTGTCCCGCCGTGCTGCTGATTTCCACCTTGGATGCACTGCGTCCGTCCTTTGAAGAAAACAGTGTAGCCGAGCGCGGTTTGTTCTACCGAGTAGCAATTTGGAACACGTAGTCATTCCAGAGCCTAGCTGTGTCCGGGTTCCTCTTTGCTACCTTGCTTGTCGTAGTACCGAGTTCGTTGTGTCTTGTAAGATGTGTAATCTTCTATTTTTTGAAACCATTTATATTGGAAAGAATCTTGTCTTCTGAGTTGTCATTCTTTATTCTCCTGATGTCCTGGTTGTTTATGAGATTCCCGAGTTCTTTCTATAAGGACCGGGTTGTTGCATTCCTTGTGAGGTAACCCTTCTTTGCTTCATGGTTGATGAGTTCTTTTTGTGGCAATATGATAACTCCGCCGTGGTGCTGGATGGATAAGTCTGAAATCTGCCCATTGAACTGTACCATTGTGTGGATTTGTGTCGTCCGTCATTTTAGCTGTGTTAGTAAATGGACCGTTGCGTCCTCATACCGTGTTAAAACAGGACTGGTGGGCCGCGTTTTTACTGGTGTAAAATCTATTTAAGGGCCTTTCCTCTTCTTTTTCTTTACTGCCCTGATTTTCCATTGAAACCCTAGTCTTCAAACTTCCGTCGTCGCCATTGTTGTCGTCATCTGAGTGCCGCTGTCCGAATCATCATTGCCTCCTAGTTCTTTATTGCTCCCGCTAGTATATGGGTAGGAAGAAATCAGCGAGCAAGTCCCAAGCAGCCTTTGTAGATGAGGAGGCATCACTTTCTGTGATTGAGAATCAAGAGTTTATGGCCATGAGGGCTGCTCAGAAGATTTGGCTGGCTCCGACAACGACTGAAGATCAGCTTCATGAGCTTGTTAGCGATGGTCTGATTCAGAGCAAGGACATTGCTGATTGGAGAGCTCTAGACGAGCATCGGGTCCCTACTCCAGGTCCTGGTGAGATTATTCTTTTTGTCTCCTTTATCCGTGCCGGACTCTGCCTTCCTGCTTCTGCTTTTCATCACTGATTTCTCAACTATTTTGGGATTAGCCTGAACCATCTTGCTCCCAATGCTGTCCTTCATCTTTCTGTTTTCGTTCATCTTTGTGAAACTTTCCTTGGAATTCCTCCTTCTCTTTCTCTCTTTCGTTACTTCTTTCGTCTGAAGCCACAACCCCGCTGCGATGACACCAATGTTCTTGGTGGCTACGGGATTCAGTTTTGACAGGGTCTTAAGAGCAAATTCTTTGACTATGACCTGGTTGATTCTGTGAGGGATTGGCATGCCGACTGGTTTTATGCTGCCAATTTGATTTCTCCTCTTTCCGTTCATTCTGGATCTGGTCCCTTGGTTAATGACCAATGGGAAAAGAACCCCCTGACGATGGATGAGAGCCAAGCGATCAAGCCGTTTCTTGAGAGGATATGTACTCTGAAGCAGCAGGGCTTGACCGGCTTCGGTATCGTCTCTAGTTTTCTTTGCCGCCGTGTTCAGCCTCTGAAGGAGCGGGAGAATTTTGGGTTTGAGTACTCTGGGGCGGAGGACCCTTCTCGTATGGTCCCTGCCCTTGAGTTGACTGATGAGGAGGTGCTCGAGCATCTTCAGAAGATGCTGAAAGGAGTAAGCGTCGTCCCGCTTGCTGTCCTTGAGTATAGTGCTAACAACTTGCCTCCTGTTGTGAGTTGTTTTTTCTTGTGCGGGTACTTTTTGTATTTCTTTTGCTGTCTCCACTTTTTGCTTAGTCTTCCTTGTCTTGTTGTTTTACTCTTTTATAGGAATTGGGGCGTAATTTTGCTGATACGATTCCCCTTGATGATTGCCCTACAAATGTGGAGGCTGGGGATAGTCTTGCTGGGGCATCCTTGACCAGTAAGTTTCAAACCACCGCAATATTTCCTGGTATTTCTTCCGCAAACCTTGATGTATATCTAGAGTATGTTCCTCGTCTAGTTCTTCGAGCTCCTCGTACTGTTGGAAAGAGGGGGCGAGCGGACCGTTCTTCTTCTGCTCTATCTGCTGCCAAGAAGTCTCGCCAGTCGAGTACTCGTCTAGGTACTCCTGTTGTAGCTAGCATGCTCTTAGGTGAGCATATTAATACGCACTGTCCTTTTGTTGTTTGTTTTTATCTTTGGCCGAGTACTTTTGTCCTTTTTCAGCTGGTGCTATGGTGGCCTTGGTCGAGAGTGAGGAAGAAGAGGGTGATGATGCTGCCCTTGTTACTCATCGGTGAGTTGTTTTCTTGTTTTCCTGTTGTTGAACCCCTATTTTTGTTTTGACTTTGGTCTTGTTCTCTTGTAGTAAGTGGTCATCGGGTTCGAGTTCTTCTGGGGCTCCAGTACCGGCCGCGCTGCTCCTATCATAGGGTGGTGGTGATGTTTTTGCCGCTATAGTTCCCCCTCTTAGGTCCTCTGTTGGTTTTCTTAAGAAGAGGGTAGCTGAGTGAGTGATTCCTTGTTATGCCTCTTTGCTTCTATTTTCTTTTTCCTGACTCATATTCTTATCGTTGAGTTTTCTTATCTTCTTGCAGACCCTCGCCTTCTCTTAGTCCTCAGCCACCCTCTTGTCAGTCCTCTGGTGCACCCCCGCATACTGAGTCAAAGGACTCAGAAAGTACGGTCGATGAGGTGGTTGAGAGGGAGACGGGGCCCCCTGGTGATCATGCTGCTTTGGATCTGCTAACTCCGGGGGTGACCATGGCCGTGGGGGTGTATCCATCTGAGGAGGTAGCCGGGGCTTCCTAGGATACGGCCCTGGTTTTGCCTTCTTTGCCTGCGCCGGCTTCTCCTTCTGCCTCTCTTGGTATCGGTGCTCCGCGTTTGGATGATGATGTGTTGCATCAATTTGATGCTACTCATCGGTTGTCAGAGCTGACCGCTGCCTAGGGAAACTTGGCGACCTTTGCGACTTCTTTTGGGGAAAAGCTCTAGGTAAGTTTTTCTGAAGTTCTTTTTTTGGATGTTCATCTTTCTTCTGTCCTTATGTCTTATTTTTCTCTCTCTCTTTTTGCTCAGTCTTTTTCTCGTGATCATACCGGCTTCTTTTTCTCGTCTAAAACCGAGAAAAAGTTGTCTTCTGAGGTGAGTACCCTAAAGGCAGAGCTTGACCTCTGTCGGGCCGAGTTGGAGATCGAGCGTCAGACGCATCAAAAGGAGGAGAAGGCTCTCCGTGCCCGGGTGGTTGAGGTAGAAAAGCAGAGGGATACAGCTGCCCAGGAGGCCTTGAAAAATGTGGAGGCCATGAAGAAAGAGTGCACTGGTATTACGAGTTCTTTTTCGTTTCCTTTTGTATTCAAATTTGCCTTTCTGCTGACTTGTTTTTTGTTGCCTAGTCTAGCCCTCCGAGTTGAAAAGCAGAAGCTCTCGGAGGGTATCGAGAAGATGAAGACACTTGTTCGTACTAACCACAATAGGGCTGAGGAGGTAATTACTCGAGCTGAAGAAGAACTCGCGCTTGCTAAGTTGATTAGGCGTGGAGCTGACAGGGATCTTGTGCAGGCCCAAAAAACTGTCGAAGTCTTGACTAGCCAGTTGGCGACGGCTACTGAGAACTAGAATGCTTTGTGGAAATCCTTTCGGTCAGTAGCCGATCTTCTCCGGACTTCAGCGGATGATGGTCAATCTTGGGCTCAGTTTATTGCCCAAGTGCCGACCCGTTTCCAGGAGTTCTTGAAGAGGTGCGCCCAACTGTGTACCAGAAATGTTCTTGCCCAGGTCTGGGTTCTTTCTCCGGAGTTTCCTTTGTCCAAGGTTGCTGATGAAGCTGAGAGTCAAGAATATCTAGATGCTGTTGAGATTGTGGAGACTGAGGTCGAAGATTTAGCTAGGAGGATTGTTGATAATCTTAACATTGATATTTCTTCTCCTGATGACAATGCTTGATGTAATTGACCTTTGTACTCTAGCTTCTATAATAGAACACTAAATTTCTTTTTGAATGAAGATTGAATGAAGATTCTTTATTTTTTGTTGATGTCTTCTTTGCCTATATTTCTTCGTCTTGTAAACAACCCGGTTTAGGTAGATCATTGTCTTGACAAACTTTCTTGATCTGTTGAGTGCTTTTCTGGCTTTCGTTTGTGCCGTGTAAACAACTCTGTATATGTAGATCATTGTCTTGACAAACTTTGTGTTCTTGTTAGTACTGAAAAGACTTAGGACCAGCGATCTCAAGTATCTTCAGCTTCTTCTTTTCGGCTTAACTCGGGATGTGGTCCGCATCTGGTCCTTTCCCTGGTTGCAAAAACACCCTAGGATCGACAAGCCCCCGAGCACTTCCTGGTTGAGTTCTGGAAGCCTCGTCTTGTTCCTTCAGGTCCTGCCGAGTAGGTACAAGCGTCGTCTGAGTGCTTTCCTGAGCGAAACCGTGTAGCGCTTCTTAGGATCTTCAGAGTGTAGCCCCCGAGCCTTTTGCTATTTGGAACAAGGAGCTGGAGGGTCTTGTCTTGAAATTGCTCTAATTTATGCTCAGGCTTAGTTTCAGTCGTTTTGCTTTTTGGTTCGGGTGTTAGCTTATTAGCTACCCTCATCGGCGAGCTCAAGCATCTTTTCAGCTCTTTTGCTCTCGGCCGGTATACTCAGGCGTATTTTCAGCCATTTTGCTTTTTGGTTCGGGTGTTAGCTTATTAGCTACCCTCATCGGTGGGCTCAAGCATCTTTTCAGCTCTTTTGCTCTCGGTCGGTATGCTCAGGCGTATTTCCAGCCATTTTGATTTTTGGTTCGGGTGTTAGCTTATTAGCTACCCTCATCGGCGGGCTCAAGCATCTTTTCAGCTCTTTTGCTCTCGGCCGATATGCTCAGGCGTATTTTTAGCCATTTTGCTTTTTGGTTCAGGTGTTAGCTTATTAGCTACCCTCATCGGCGGGCTCAAGCATCTTTTCAGCTCTTTTGCTCTCGGCCGGTATGCTCAGGCGTATTTTCAGCCATTTTGCTTTTTGGTTTGGGTGTTAGCTTGTTAGCTACCCTCATCGGCGGGCACAAGCATCTTTTTAGCTCTTTTGCTCTCGGCCGGTATGCTCAGGCATATTTTCAGCCATTTTGCTTTTTGGTTTGGGTGTTAGCTTGTTAGCTACCCTCATCGGCGGGCTCAAGCATATTTTTAGCTTTTTTGCTCTCGGTCGGTATGCTCATTGGAAACAACTCAGGGAAATCCATAATAAGACATATGTTGTCGAGAAAGAACCATCTTTATTGATCATGAACATTGTTAAGTCATAATAGTACATATGTTGTCGAGGAGCACCATCTTTATTGATCATGAACATTGATGTCTTGTGGCTTGTATATATATTCTTCCTTGAGTTGTTTTCATGCGTAGAATCTTCTTAGCTGGCTGATGTGCCATATATTGTTGACTTCTTTTCCGTCTTCGGTTATCAACTTGTATGTGCCTGGTCCGGTGACTTTTGTGACGATAAAAGGACCTTCCCATGGACTGAGTAGTTTATGGCGTCCGTCAGTTTTTTGTATTCTTCTTAGTACTAGGTCTCCGACTTGTAGTGATCGAGGCTGGGTATTCTTGTTGTAGTGGCGTCTTAATCCTTGGAGGTATCTTGCTGATTGAAGGGTAGCATTTACTCTGACTTCTTCTGTACTGTCGAGTTCTAATCTTCGGGTGTGTTCTGCTTCTCCTTCGTCATATTGTTCTATCCTTGGTGACGTCCAGATCAAGTCGGCAGGTAGTATGGCTTCCGATATGTAAACTAGGAAGAAAGGTGAGTATCCGGTGGCTCTGCTTATTTGAGTTCGTAGCCCCCATACGACCTTGGGTAATTCTTCAATCCATTTTGATCCATAGTCCACTAGTTCTTCATACAATCTCTGTTTTAATCCGGCTAGTATGAGTCCATTAGCCCTTTCTACCTGTCCGTTGGCCTCTGGATGTGCGACTGATGCGTAATCTATGCTGAAGCCGTAGTCCTGTGCCCAACTTTGGAATTCTATGGCTGTGAAGGGAGAACCCAAATCTGTGATGATTCGATTGGGCATGCCGAAGCGGTGCATAATGTCTTGGATGAACTCGACTGCTTTGGCTGCGCTGTATTTTGCGAGTGGTTTGTATTCAATCCACTTGGTGAACTTGTCAATTGCTACAAAGATGTACTCGAAACCGCCTTTTGCTTTCACATGAGCTTGTAGGAGAAGGGCCAAGCGGGTGGGATGCATATGAGATTGTGTGCTAGCACATGAGCTTGTCTTGCGAACATTTGACAACCTTTGCATTTTCTGACAAGTTCTTCTACGTCTTTCAAAGCGGTTGGCCAGTAGAACCTGGTGCGGAATGCCTTGCCGACCAGTGTTCTTGAGGCGGCATGATTTCCACAGCAACCTGAGTGTATTTCGTCTAGGATCTCTTTGCCCTCTTCAAATGAGACACATTTTAGGAGTACTCCTGATGACGCGGCACTTCTGTAGAGCTTGTCCCCTACTAGGACGTAGTTCTTGCTTCTACGAACAACTCGGGTAGCTTCCTCTTTATCTGCTAGCAACTTATTCTCTTTGATATAATCAATAAAAACTTGGGTCCATGAGGTGGCGATTACCAAAATCTGGGTGCCTTCAGCTGAGATTTCAGGGGTTATCTCACCGGGTTGTTTGATAGAGGGAGCTAATAACTCCTCTATGAATACACCGGGTGGGACCTTTGCCCTGTCCGATCCGAGCTTGGCGAGGACGTCTACCGCAATATTAGAATCGTGTAGGACATGTAGAATTTCTAATCCTTGAAAATGTTTTTTGAGCTTTCGTATTTCTGCACCGTAAGCGCCCATGTTTTCTTTGGTGCAGTCCCAATCTTTGTTGACTTGATTGATGACTACTGCTGAATCACCGTATACGAGTAAATGCTTGATTCCGAGGGTAATTGCCACTCGTAGTCCGTGGATGAGGGCTTCGTATTCTGCTTCATTGTTTGTAGCTTGCCATAATATCTGAAGGACGTACTTGAGTTGTTTTCCATCTAGAGAAATGAGGAGAACGCCGGCACTGGCTCCGCCTAGCTTGAGTGATCCATCAAAGTACATCTTCCAATGATCAAGGATGGTATTTGACATAGGTTGTTGAATTTCTATCCACTCGGCAACAAAATCGGCCAGGGCTTGAGATTTAATTGCCTTCTGTGGGGTGAAATCGATATTGAGAGCACCAAGTTCAACTGCCCACTTAGATATGCGCCCTGTTGCGTCTCTGTTGTGTAGGATGTCTCCGAGTGGGAAATCTGTCACCACGGTAATCTTGTGGCTTTCAAAATAGTGGCGAAGCTTGCGTGAAGTGATTAGGAGGGCGTAGAGTAGTTTTTGCACATGCGGGTACCGGATTTTTGATTCTGACAGCACTTCGCTGATGTAGTATACGAGGCGTTGTACTTTATATACACGCCCTTCTTCTTCTCTTTCTATGACAATCGTTGTGCTGATCACAGTAGAAGTTGCCGCAATGTACAGCATCATGTCTTTGTATTTCTTTGGAGGTGTGAGAACGGGCGAGGAGGTGAGGTATGCCTTGAGCTTCTTGAAAGCTTCGTTGGCTTCTTCTGTCCACTCGAACTTGTCCGTCTTCTTTAGCAGTTTAAAGAAAGGTAACCCTTTTTCGCCTAGTCTTGATATGAAACAATTAAGGGCCGCCATGCAGCTTGTTAGTTTCTGCACATCTTTGACACTTCGAGGAGGGCCCATCTCTAAGATGGCTCGAATTTGCTTGGCGCTGGCTTCGATTCCATGATGACTGACCAAGAATTCAAGTAGTTGTCCCGAAGGAACTCTGAATACACACTTGTTTGGGTTCAATTTCCACCTCCATCTTTTTAGGTTTTTGAAGGTTTGCTTTAAGTCTTCAATTAGTGTGTCCGGGTTCTTTGTCTTTACTACTACGTCATCCACGTATGCCTCTACGTTTTCGCCGATCTGATCACCAAGGCACGTTTGGATAGCTCTTTGGTAAGTGGCACCAGCATTCTTGAGTCCAAATGACATGGTTTTGTAGCAGTAGGCACCGAATGGAGTGATGAAAGATGTCTTGCTCTGGTCTTGTTCCTTTAATGCGATCTGGTGATATCCTGAATAGCAATCAAGGAAGGATAATAGGGCAGATCCTGTTGTTGAATCAACTATCTGATCAATGCGTGGTAGCCCGAACGGATCTTTCGGGCATTGTTTGTTGAGATCTATGTAGTCGACACACATGCGCCACTCGTCCGTATTCTTTTTCTGTACTAGAACTGGGTTTGCTAGCCAATCTGGATGGAGGATTTCTCTGATAAATCCGGCTACCATTAGCTTTGTGATTTCTTTTTTAATTGTTGCCTTCTTGTCGGGAGAGAATCGTCGTAGTCGTTGCTTCATAGGCTTGGAGCCTTCATTGATATCAATTCTGTGCTCAGCCAATTCTCTTGGGACACCTGGCATGTCGGCCGGCTTCCAAGCGAAGATATCTTTGTTGTCCCGAAGAAAGTTGGTGAGCGTGAGTTTCTATTTTGCCGAGAGGTGGGCGCTGATGGTTGCCGTTTTGGAGGGATCACCGGTGCCCGGGTCAATTTGTTTGACGTCGGCTTCTTTTGGTGGTGCGAGGATGCTGGGTTTTTTAGCCGGTATCTCTAGCTCTTCTAGGCTCATTTCTGCTACGACAGTGGCTATTTCTTTTCTTCCATCAGCGGCTTGTGCTTTTGCTGCAATTTGGATTGCCTGAACATCGTAGTCAAAAGCACGCTTCAAATCACTCCAAAGAGAAAGGACACCGTTAGGCCCTGGCATCTTAAGCAACAGGTACGAATAATGCGGTATCGCCATGAATTTTGCTAGTGCTGGGTGCCCGAGGATTACGTGATATGATGAATCGAAGTCTGCAACTTCAAATTTGATGAACTCTGTACGATAGTTCGAGGGAGTCCCAAAAGTAACTGGTAGAGTGATTTGTCTAAGTGGCATTGCTGCCTTGCCGGGTACTATGCCATAAAAGGCATGCTTGTTGGTGTAATCATCCCGGCGAGTTGTAGTCCCATCTTCCTTAGAGTTTCTGAAAAAATAATGTTGAGTCCGGCTCCCCCATCGATTAGTACTTTTGTGACAGTCATACCGGCAATAGTTGGATCTAGAACCAGTGGGTAATGGCCTGCATTTCCTACGCTAGTCCATTGGTCTTCTCTTAAAAATTGGATTGGATACTGTGACCAGTTGAGATATCTTGGAGTAGCCGGTTCTACTGCCATGATGGTTCGCAACGCTAGCTTTTCTTGATGTTTGCTTCTGGAATCTGGAACCCCGGTGAAGATCACTACTACTGTCCCCCTGGATTTTTGGAATCCCTTGTCCTCGAGGTTGCCTTCTTCTTTTTTCTGATTGTCCTCTTTGACGCTCCCCTTACTATCTTTTCTTGTGTATCGATCATTGAAGGTGTAGCAATCTCCGATGGTGTGATTTCCTTTAGGGTGCAAGATGCAACGCATGTTTTCAATGTTGTCATACCTTCTGGGCTTGGAAAACTTCCTTGATTTGTCAGTCACTGCTACGGCTTTGTCTAGTCCACGTTTTCTTTCCTGATGTCTGTTGTTTCGATGATTTTGCTTGTTCAGGTTGTCTCGGTTGTTTCTATCCGGGAAACCTTTCTCGTGTCTTTTCCTCTGTAGTAATTATCTTTTCTACTGTTCATCTGAATTCTTCATTGTTTCTTGGGTTTTCTTTGTAGAAATCTTGAAATTGCCACCTAGCCATGATTCCGTGAGAGAGCTTCGATTACTTCTCGTTCGGTGATGTCATGTACTTGAGCTCGTAGTTCGCCAAATCATCGATAGTAATTTCTGAGACTTTCACCTCCTTTCTGCTTGAGTCCTTTTAACTCTGCATGGGTGATTGGGTGTGTAATGATACCTACGAAATTTTCACAGAAAACTCTGTGCAAGTCCTCCCAATTTCTGATTGATCCTGGATTCAATTTGTCAAACCATTGAAGGGGCATGGTTTCTAGGGCCATGGGAAAGAACAAGGTCTTGATATCATCATCTCCTCCGGCCAATTCAATCGATTGCGAGTAAATCCTGAGCCACTGCCTTGGTTCGGTCTTGCCATCATACTTGGAGTGGTTGGACGGCTTGAACTTGTGAGGCAGTCGTATTGAAGCAAGTCTGTTTGCAAAACAGGGGAATCTATCGTGCGTTCTGGCTTCTGTGTATTCTGATTCTGCACCCCCTTCTTGCCAACTGTTGTCTTGGTGAGAGTAGTTTCGTGTGGCTGTCCGAGTAGGTGCTTTGCTTCTATCCTTTCTTGGTTGTTTGACTCGGTCGTTTTGACTATGGTTTCTTCTACTTTCTCTGTTGTGACTTCCACTTGGTCCAAGTCTCTCGAAAGCGGACTTCCTTTGATTTTGATCTTCCTGCTCATGAGATGTTGACCTGGCAGGTAGTCTTGAGCGGGTCCTTCCGTCATGCGTCCTTAGGACTGTTGATCGGAGAAAGTCTCGGAGCTGTTCTTATTTTTCACTGGGATGTGAAGTCGCCCTGAGTTCTTCTAGTGCTTCTCGGATCTTATCGTAGGGTGTATTCGCCGCTCGTCCTTCTTCGACCTCTCGATCTGATTTTCTTCTATTGTACTCGGCTAGATCTGACTCATATCTGATCCAAGCTTCCTTGCGCTGCCTAGCACGGCGTTGACGTCCTTGTTTCAATTTTTCTTTCTCTCTCTGGCTTGCCTCTGACTCTCGGTCTCACCATCGTGCCCCTGGGTAAAGGGTGATATGTTGGACTTAGATTCATCCGATGACCTAACGTCGGGCGCTTCTGGGGGGACCAATGGTGATCGAGGACGGCAAACCATGAATACTTCTCGTGCGTGAATTGCTCCGCTATCGGCGTCGGTTTCCACACTGCTGGAGTAGTTGATAACTTTAGTTGAGGCTTCAAGGTCGCAGATTGAGTCTCCTTCTTGGTAGGGTAGAATTGTTGTTGTCGTATTGTCGACTAGTTGGGTGCCGCTATCCTCCGGAACGGAACTTGGCCAGTGGACGATGCAGTCTTGAGATGTTATAGTTAACACGAGACCTTCCTGGGCTCCTTTCAATGGCATTCTAAGCACCGGATCAAGGAATCCTTTGGGCCATGTTTGATAAGACGTTGCCATGTTGTGGAGTCCGAACGGAAAAGGACCCAACTTCTTGAAAAGACTCTGAGTGTACTCCAAGTTGTATTCTTGATAGGCCAAGGCCGCGTTCTTAAGCCCCATCGGAAAAGAACTCGATTTCTCGGAAGAACTCGGGTAAGACTCCATTTCGGATGCGGAACCTGAGTTTGAGTCGGATGCGCAAAGTTGCGAAATCTGAGTTGGATCGGACATCGTGAGCTGCGCGAATCTTCTAGCAAGTTGATCTGTCGTAGTCGCCGAAATAGAATGGTCTTCATGGTGATCCGAATTTTCGAGGAGACGGCTTTGGAGCTTGCCATTGTCACCTACCTCGCAGATCCATGAACCAAAGATGAAGGTTGATCCCGTCGAGCTCTTGGATGCAAAGTCGCCGAAAGCCCCTACCTAGCACTCCAGCTGTCGATGTTTGACCACCGATAGCCTGCCATGGGGGTACCCGGGGCAGTATGTTCGGGCTTCAGCGTATGCGGAACTCGACGGTTAACGCAAGAGACAGTCGATTTATCCTGGTTCAGACCCTCGATCTTTGATCGAGTAATAGCCCTACGTCCAGTCGGTGTTAGCCTTTGCGTTGGATTGATTGTAAAGTGTTGTGTCATCAAAGTCCTGTCTCTAGGAACCCTGCCCTCCTTTATATAGTCAGGAAGTCAGAATCCTAGTCGGTTTACAATGAGAGTTCCTGGTAGGATTACAGAATAATACTACTACTAAGATTACATGAGAAGAATCCTAGTTAGACTAGATCTTCTCCCTTCCTTGCAGGGTATCCCGTGGGTCTCGCACCGACAGAAGTATGATTTCGGTTTTCGAATGTGTGGAAAGTTCATGTTAAAAGGATCGGTTTTACTATTGCAAGTATGAATTTGGGTTTTGGATGTTCATGGTTGAAATAGAAGTCCAAGTCAATTTAGACGGGGAGACATATGATGGGTAATCAACATAGTATGTTACCCAAGGGATGCTAATCAATTAACTCTTCAATATAAGATTGAATTTTGCCCACTTGTAGTGGAATAAAAAATTGCCTCTAAAACATGTTTAGAAGTTTACAAAAATTATACAGAAATTGACACAAGATTAATGGATCGTTATATTTGAGCTACCAATGAAAATGAAGCTTGACCATATACTCAGCCTTGGCACATTTAACCTGAAAACCGAAAGAACCGAACCGAAACTGAACCCAAGTGTCGATCTTTCGGTTCTTCGGTTCAGTTTTGGTTTTTATACCTAGAAAGTTCGGCTTCGGTTCCTAGGTCCTAAGAACCGAACACCCGAAGGAACCGATCCTCATCAGAAACAAAGAGCAGAGCACAACGTATCCCTGTTGTCTAGATATTAGCAGCCCAATGGCCTAATATGGCCTAAGACCAACACAAACACATACCCCCACTTCCTCAACTGGTCAGCCCAACACACCCGAAACCCAATCTAATCTAGCCTCAGAGAGCGACGGCACAAGCAGCAGAGCGCGCATGGCACCGCAAGGAGGAGGCGCGGCCGCGACCGCGAGTAGGTAGCGCTAGCAGGTAGCGGCCACGGCGACTACAAGGCAGCCCCAACGCGGCTCTTCGTCGGCGACCGGCAGGAGCATCCCCTTGTGCGCAGGGACAGGGTCGGGGCTGCTACACTGTGGCTGGCGAGAGCGGCGCCCGCGCGGTGGTGGCGGTGCAGCACGGCTCCTCAGGCCTCGGTGCACTCTCCCTTTTTCTGTTCTCTGTGTCGATCGGTTTGCTCGGTTTAAACCGAAAACCGAAACGAGAAACTGGACACCGAACTCGTCGGTTCCTTCTTATGTGACAAACCGATCGGGTGCTAGATCCTGGGAACCGAAGTTTGTAGAAACCGAACCGAACAGTCGGTTAAAACTGGTTGCCCAGCCTGACTATATACTTTACCAAATGTAGAACACAAAATCATGATTTCATATTTTCATTATACAAAAGTCACAAAATGGGCTCTAGCCTATTGGTTAGAGCACCTGAGTAGCATGTAGTAGGCCTGGGTTCGACTCCCTGTGGGAGTGAATTGAAGAGGTTTGGAATAAAAAAAAATAACAAATTAGGTTGGGGTTTCTCCTGCTGGCATTGGTCAAATTATACAAAAGTTGCAATAGAAACAAAGTATTCATAGGAACTAACCCTTTTCAATTAGTCTTAGTTTGCGTGTATTCATATCATAGAAACCATCAATAACTGTATCTGTTTTGAAAACAATTGCAGTTCCCTTGTCAATGTAGCTTAGAAGCTACAACAAGGTAGTTTAAAAAGTTTCAGCACGGTGGGGTGGCTCCTACTGGCGCCCCCCATCCTTGGGCTCAGCTGTTCACAAACACTATTTTGCTAATTCCCCCCCTCCCTTTTTCGCTCTTTCTCAATTTTTATTCTGATAATAATGAAGTTAACTTTGGCCCTGTAATTTTGTAAGCTTGTACATATCATCATCGCATCTACATTCTGATTTTTATTCTGTTATGATTTCTAAAATTTTTTATGAAGGTTTTTACGATTCCACGGGTAAGATAACCTTATAGAACATTTTGTGGTGATAAAAAACAGAAATGCTAGCGCTCGGAGGTCTGGACGGACGCCCGCGTCCTAACGCCCATGCTTCACTCCGTTTCCCGCGCGCTTGTACTCCTGGCCTCTGCTCATGCCAGCACGCCTCTGTCCATGCATGCGTTTCGCATGCCCACACAGGCCCACACTGTCCTGTACTTCTCACGCGCATTGCAACATTCGCAACACCAGATCTAGTTTTGAAACATTCAGATACAACTCTTGCAACATACATTTGAAGACAGATGAAACACTTGAAACATGCATCTAAAACACTTGCAAAAATACTTGAAACCATTGCAAAGAACATCTTCATAAAACACTTGCAACATATGTGTGAAATAAATGCAATATCCAAATAAACACACTTACAACATGCTTATGAAAAAACAGATAAAACATTGGGAACAAAAGCTTGCAATATCCGTGTACAATCGTTGCAACATATGCAACATTCATATAAATCACTTGCAACATACCTATAAAACATCTGAAACATTTGAAATATACGCCTGCACACATGTGCTTTTCACCCGTTCTTTCGGCTGCGAATGGTCGGTTCCGGCTAGCTGACGGCCGAGGATGGTGGCACGGCTTGGCAGTGGCCAGTTGCGCCTGCGCCTGGCCTGGGCCTAGCCAACGACGGCGGCCTCCCCTAGCCGCCTGGCCACACATGGCGGTTGACGCTTGCAAGTGGAGATAGAGGATGCAGTGGAGATGGAGGGTGGAGATGGAGAGGAAGGCCGGTGGGGAGGCATGGCAGAGCGCAGTTGCGGTGATGCATGATTTTTTTAATAAACTGCAGTGACCGGAGGGGAGTGGATAGAAAGGGATACAATAGACTTTGGGTCCACCAACATGGGCATGTGTCGTGGACGGACGTATGCTTGCGAGCATTATTACCCATAAAAAAATGTTAAAAGAAGACATAAGGTTGTGTCATGTCCACACGGAGCCCAGGAGCGCCAGAAGCAATTTTGGTCTGGGCCTTGGAAGGAGAGCACGCACGTGTGGGCCGTGAACCAGACCGAGACGCAGATCACGTCACATCTCGCCCACTGGGCCACTCCCAGTATAGTTGGCTAAACGGGCCGCACGGCACGGCACTAGCACGGGCACGGCCAGGCACGGCCTGGCCAGGCACGGCACTACGTGGCACGGTAGACTAGCCGTGCCGTGCCTATTAGTGCCGCCATGCCGATATGTCGGCCCAGGTACGGCACTATCAGGTCTTAGCCGTGCCGTGCCGTGTCACTGGGCACGGCGACCCAGCAGTACCCGTGCCGGCACTAGCCCTATATGTGATCAACACTTCAAACTGATCAGAATCACAAAGTCTGAATGTTCAGAATCACAAACTGATCAGAATCAAAGAGTCACACAAACTGATCAGAATCAAAGAACTTATCAAAGAGTCTAAGTCACACAAAGTTACATGTTCAGAAAACTTATCAAAGACTCATAGTCACATAATCACACAAACACAACAGAGAACTCAAGCGTCTTGTCGTCGAATCCAGCCATCGCCACTCGTCGGCGCCCCGGTCCCTCAACGGCTTCAGACAAAACAGAGCAAGGGTTAGTACAGATTGAGGGTTAGGGTTAGGGTTAGGGTTAGGGTTAGGGTTATGGACTTACCTTCAAAGTCGGAGCACCAGAGTCGCCGCGCGAAGTCGACGAGGCACGGATCCGGCGAGCACAGACGATGAGGGACGGATCCGGCGAGGAAACTGACGGATCCAGAGAGGAAACCGATGGATCCGGCGAGGTCGACGACGGATCCCGCGAGGACGAAGCGAGATCAAGGGTTAGGGTTAGGGTTAGGGATTGTGCTAGTGCCGGCCAGCGATGGCTCTACAGGCCACCGGAGAGCGAGAAGAAGAGAGGAAGTCGGAGGCGAGAGAAGACAGCGAGTCGCCGACGCGGCGACGCCGATTCGCCGAGAGAGGAGAGCGAGGCGAGAAAGGAGCGGGCGAGATGGCGCTGCGGGGAAGAGCCGAGAGAGGAGAGCCGAGAGCGAGGCGAGAGAGACAGAGAGTGAGACTGAGAGCAAATGAATTAGGACAACAGAGACTGAGAGCGAGGCGAGAGCGCTGCGGTTTTATACCCCCGATTCCAACGACCGGATCCAACGGTCAGATGAGAGCGACGCCGGAGATCCAACGGCCACCTGCGACCGAGCCATGCCGCTGCCGGGCCGGTCCATATAGTGTGCCGTGCCCGGGCCGGCACTACGGGCCAGAATGGTGGCCCAGGCACGGCACTAAGGCCGGGCCGTGCTAGGCACTGGCACGAAGGCCGTCGGGCCGGGCCGTTCCTGGGCCGTGCTGATTCGTGTCGTGCTTGGGCCGGCCCGTAGTACCTGGGCCAAATGGCCAACTATAACTCCCAGGCCGGCAAATCCTCTCCTCGAGGGATAAGGTCATAAGGATCGACGTCACGTGTGACGGCCATCAACCGGTCGACGTCTTGTCACGGGAGAAATCCAGTGCGGTGGCAAAGACAGCTACCACTCCAACTGAGATGACAGCATGGTCGGCGTCATGTGTCACGGGCTCACGGCCATCAACCGGTCGCCGTCGTGTCACGGCCAGAGATCCAGTGCGGTGCCAACGAATCAAACAGAGTATATGTTGTGTTGGACGAATGGACGACACTCCAGACGTTCGACGCTGCCAACGCCGGCTCGTCTCGCCAACTGACCGCCGGCTTCAGCCGTGTCATGCTGAACGAGTCGCAGTTCGTGGTGCAGAAGCCCTATGATCTGCAGGTCAACGAGCGGTATGACCCGTGCGGCGGCGTCCGCCGCATGTGGGTCTTCGACACCGACAAGCCCATCAGCTCGACGCACCCCGGCGGCGCGCGCACCGAGATCAAAGTCGACGTACGTGACAACGGCAAGACTTGTTCTAGACCATTCCATGTCTTCTTCCTATACTAACTCTGCATCAGTTCTGCAGAATATCTACAGCTCGGGAGTGTGGCAGTTCGAGGGCGACATGTAGGTGCCCTCGGGCACGTCGGGCGCGTCGGTGATGCAGGTATTCGGCGCGGGGACGCACGCCACGACGCTGATGCTGCACGTCTACGACGGCCAGCTCACCTACTACCACGAGCTGACCAAGGTGGTGGTGGACCGTGTCTACGACCGGTGGATCCGGCTTAACGTCATCCACGACGTCGCCGCGGGGAACGTCACCGTGTTCGTCGACGGCGAGAGGCGGCTGGGCGCCCCCGGCCAAGGTGGGAAGGAGCACTACTTCAAGTTCGGCGTGTACAAGCAGTCGCACCACAACCCGTCTCACCGCATGGAGTCCCACTGGAGGAACGTCGCCATTTACACCAAGCCTTGAACACATTAGATGCCTCTTAGTTTCGCTCTTGATCTGGTCGTGCGTGACAGTGACACGCGATCAATGGAATGTTGGATCCGATGTGTGAACTGTGATGATGATGGAGGACGTCTCAAATGTGTCTCCAGCTAGTGAATAAGCGAGTAGTAACTGTTGTAACTGGGTAGCGAATAAGTGAAATGTGTCTCAAATTTATAAGTAGAAACTACACAAAGTTGTAACTGAGCAGTAACTCATATTATAACGATATCCTTTATTTGGTTGCAGTTGTGTTTACGAGAGACAATATAACCATGCCCTTTACGAGGGCCATGGTGTTCGGTGATCTGAGCCGATCTAGAGAGTGGTCACGCCATGGCCAGGACCTGGAGGTGGGGGTTGGCGCCAACACCGAGGAGCCCAACCCGAGCACACACCCGGTGGCGGCCATGGAGAAGCTGTGTGGCGTGTGGGGGAGAAGAGATTCCAAGGAAAAAAAATAAAATATAAAGTTTTCATCGACTGGTGGGACCCATTTGTATTAGGGATGAGTTATTGGTGATCTGCAATAGCACCTCCCCCAATAATATGAAAAGTAGTATTGGGTCATCCCTATTATCATCTTATTGGGGAGTTGTATTAAGAGCTGCTAGAGACGCTCTTATAAAATATTTTATGGTGATACAAAAAATATTAAAGAAGATGAAAGCTTTTGCCATGTTCATACAAAGAGCAGGAGCCCATGATGAAATTTTGGTGAGGGCCTTGGGAGTAGAGCAGAGAACGCATGTCATCTGTCAATCATGGGAGGGCTTAGTGTCCGACCGGGTCGACACCATGCACTGTGCCGACCAGCTTAGCTCCGGCCTCTTTCTCTGTTTTTGGAATGTAGAGATAAATATATATAAAATGCAACATCTAATTCAGTTCCAAATTATAGAGATATAAAAATTCTTTTAGGGGAACAATATTTTTGGCCTATGGTGGATTACATGAGGAGGAAAAGGGAGGGGATGCGGCAAGAGAGCGATTTGTGGCTGCCTTTCATCCATGCCATCCCGGCGGTCATTGCACCATGCTGGTGCCTCACACCACCCTTCTCCTCCCTCTCTCTAGAGGTTCCTGGCTGCTGCCACCCCACTAGAGCCCTAATATACGTACGGTCTATTTTTGTCAAAAACATAGCCACAAGACTACTTTCCTCGTCTACTGCCCATTTTAGCCCTGTGCCCACAACCATGGCTTGTTGCACCGCTCGCACCTCACCATCATCGCTAGGGCTATCGATGGGCTAGTGACCTTCCTCTGCACCAGAGGACAGTCCCAACCGTCCAACCTATCCTCAAACTGCCTCGACCCTAACCCCTAGGAGAGGCATGGAGTAGTGATGCCACAACATGTAGGAACTATAACGAAGGAGCACGATTGAAGGAAGAAGAGAAAAATAGTGTATTTGTTGCCCATGTGTGGCTGTGTAAGGGTGGGGACAAATGGTTGGCCCTATATGTATCAATCTATTAAGTGCTACAAGTTCATCTTTGGCTACCCTGAGTTGTGGTTTTCCATGGTCTCCTTGTCACCATCGCCATGACTTCTTTCAAACTTAAGTTTGGTGGATAATAAGGCTAAGAAGCCCTCACATAGCTTGTGTTCCCAAAAAGTGAATGGTTTTGAAGATTTCACTATGAAATTGTGAAATTGGAGTTGAACCTTAGGACTTTTTGTGTGTGTGGAAACCTCATGTTAAAAGGGTCGATTTTAATATTGGAAGGATGATTTTGGGTTTCGAATGTGTGGAAAGTTCATGTTAAAAGGATCGGTTTTACTATTGCAAGTATGAATTTGGGTTTTGGATGTTCATGGTTGAAATAGAAGTCCAAGTCAATTTAGACCGGGAGACATATGATGGGAAATCAACATAGTATGTTACCCAAGGGATGGTAATCAATTAACTCTTCAATATAAGATTGGACTTTGCCCATTTGTAGTGGAATAAAAAAATTGCCTCTAAAACATGTTGAGAAGTTTACAAAAATTATACAAAAAATGACACATGATTAATGGATCGTTATAATTGAACTACCAATGAAAATGAAGATTGACTATGTACTCAGCCTGGGCACATTTAACCCGAAAACCGAAAGAACCGAATTGAAACTGAACTGAAGTATCAGTTTTTTGGTTCTTCGGTTCGATTTTGGTTTTTATAACTGGAAAGTTCGGCTTCGGTTCCCGGGTCCTCAGAACCGAACACCCAAAGGAACCGATCTTCATCAGAAACAAAGAGCAGAGCACATCGTATCCCTGTTGTCAAGATACTAGCAGCCCAATGGCCCAATATGGCCCAAGACCAACACGCACACATACCCTCACTTCTTAAGCTGGTCATCCCAACGCACACCGAAACCCTATCTAATCTAGCCTCAGAGAGCGACGGTGCGAGCAGGGAGCGACCATGGGTGGTTCGACTGCACAAGCAGCAGAGCGCGCGCAGCGCCGCAAGCAGGCGATGCGGCCGTAACCGCGAGCAGCGAGCATGGGCAGGCGGCGGCGAGCAGGTAGTGCGAGCAGGCGGCGACGACGACTATACGGTGGCCCCAACGCGTCTCTTCGGTGGCGGCTGGCGGGGGCGTCCCCGTGCGCGTAGGGACGGGGCTGCTATATGCGCCTGGCAGGCGCGGCGCCCGCGCGGTGCTGGCGGTGCAGCACGGCTTCTCGGGCCTCGGTGCACTCTTCCTCTCTCTCTTCTCTGTGTCGATCGGTTTGCTCGGATCAAACCGAAAGCCGAACTGAGAAACCGGACACCGAACTCATCGGTTCCTTCTTCTGCGACAAACCGATCGGGTGCTAGATCCTAGAAACCGAAGTTTGTAGAAACCGAATCGAACAGTTGGTTAAAACCAATTGCCTAGCCTGACTATATACTTTACCAAATGTAAAACACAAAATCATGATTTCATATTTTCATTATACAAAAGTTGCGAAAGGGCCTAGTGATTAGAGTACCTGAGTAGCATGTAGTATGCCTGGGTTCGACTCTCCGTGGGAGTGAATTAAAGAAGTTTGGAATAAAAAAATATAAAAAATAGGTTGGGGTTTTCCCTTCTGACTTCGATCAAATTATACAAAAGTCGCAATAGAAAAAAGTATTCATCGGAACTAACCCTTTTCATTTGTCTTACTTTGCGTGTCTTCATATCATAGAAACCATCAATAACTGTATCTATTTTGAGAACAATTGCAGTTCCCTTGTCAATGTAGCTTAGAAGCCAACAAGGCAGTTTAAAAAGTTTTAGCACGGTGGGGTGGCTCCTACTGGAGCCCCCCATCCTTGGGCTTTGCTGTTCACAAACACTATTTTGTTAATTCTCCCCTCTCTTTTCTGCTCTTTCTCAATTTTTATTCTGATAATAATGAAGTTAACTTTGGCCCTGTAATTTTGTAAGCTTCTACATATCATCATCGCCTCTACATTCTGATTTTTATTCTGTTGTGATTTCTAAAAATTTTTATGAGAAGGTTTTGACGATTCCATAGGTAAGATAACCTTATAGAACATTTTGTGGTGATAAAAAACGGAAGTGCTAGCGGTCGGACGTCCGGACAGACGCCCGTGTCCAGACGCCCGCGCTGTACTCCACGCCTGTGCTCGTGCCAGCACTCCCCTACCCATGCCAGCTTTCGTAGGCCCACATAGGCCCACGCCGCCCGCGCCGCAAGACCGCGTACGGGGTCATCACACCCCCTCCTCTTCTCATGTGCATTGCAACATGTGCAACACCAGATCTAGTTTTGAAACATTCAGATGCAACACTTGCAACATATATTTGAAGATAGATGAAACACTTGAAACATGCGTCTGAAACACTTGCAAAAACACTTGAAACTATTGCAAACATACGAAACATCTTCATAAAACACTTGCAACGTATGTGTGAAATAAGTGCAATATCTAAATAAACATACTTGTAACATGCGTCTGAAAAACAGATGAAACATTAGGAACAGAAGCTTGCAACATCCGTATACAATAATTGCAACATCCCGATCTACTTTTGCAACATTCATATAAAACACTTGCAACATACCAACATCCCGATCTACTTTTGCAACATTCATATAAAACACTTACAACATACCTATAAAATATCGGAAACACTTAGAAACATATGTCTGCAACATGTGTTTTTCACCCGTTCTTTCGGACGACGCAGAGCAGAGCCGGGAACGGCTGGTTTCGGCCAGCCGACGGCCGAGGATATGGTGGCGTGGCCTGGCAGTTGCCAGTTGCGCCTGCGCTTGGCGTAGGCCTGGCCTACGATGCCCCCCTCCCCTGGCCACCTGGCCACACATAGCAGTCAACGCTTGCAAGTGGAGATAGAGGATGCGGTGGAGATGGAGAGGAAGGCCGGTGGGAAGGCGCGGCGGAGCGCAGTCGCGGTGATGCATGATTTTTTTAATATAAACTGCTGGGAGGGAAGTGGATCGGAAGGGATATGACAGACTTTGGGGTCCACCAACAGGGGCATCTGCCGTGGAAGGACGTCTGCTTGCGAGCATTATTACCCATAAAAAAAATGTTAAAAGAAGACAGAAGGTTGTGTCATGTCCACACGGAGCCCAGGAGCCCCAGAAGCAATTTTGGTCTGGGCCTTGGGAGGAGAGCACGCACGTGTGGGCCGTGAACCAGACGGAGACGCAGATCACGTCACATCTCGCCCACTGGGCCACTCCCAGGCCGGCAAATACTCCCCTCGAGGGATATATATAAGGTCATATAAGGATCGACGTCACGTGTCAGTGCGGTGCCGAAGACAGCTACCACTCCAACTGAGATGACAGCATGGTCGACCTCACGTGTCACGGGCTCACGGCCATCAACCGGTCGCCGTCGTGTCGCGGCCAAAAATCCAGTGCGGTGCCAACGAGTCAAACATACGACACTCCAGACGTTGGACGCGACTCCTCTTGAGATCTCCTTCGTCCAACTTAGAGTTTCGAAGCGCTTGATACCGCTATGTGTCTTAGGCGCGCGTCGCGCTGCCGGCCGCCGGCCGCCGTGTCTCCGTCGCCGTGCACACGACACGCGATCCGCCTCGCGGTAATCAGTGCCAGTGCACACTGACCGACCAGGCAGCCGAGCGGTTAAATAGCGCTAGACGGACGAGATGCGTACGCCCTCCTCGATATCACTAGCTATAGTCACAGACATGGCAGGTTCTTCTTCTACCTCGTGCTCTCTGCTGCTGCTGGTGGTGGCGGCGGTGCTGATGTCGTTGCTCTACGCCGCCAACGCCGGCTCGTGGCGCCAACTGACTGCCGGTTTTAGCCGTGTCATGCTGAACGAGTCACAGTTCGTGGTGCAGAAGCCCTACGACCTGCCGCTCAACGAGCGGTACGACCCGTGCGGCGGCGTCCGGCGCTTCTGGGTCTTCGCCACCGACAAGCCCATCAACGCCACCCGTCATGGCTACCCGCGCACTGAGATCAAAGTCGACGTACGTCGCCTCTCCACGGCAAGACTAGCTAGCTTCTCGACCATTCCAGGTCCTTTTCCCTGTACTAACTCTGCACGTGTTGATCATCATCAGAAGGTGTACAGCTCCGGGGTGTGGCAGTTCGAGGGCGACGTGTACGTGCCGTGGGGCACGTCGGGCGCGTCGGTGATGCAGATCTTCGGCGCGGCGCCGCCGCACGCGTCGACGGTGATGCTGCCCGTCTACGACGGCCAGCTCACCTACTACGACCTTACCAGGGTGGTTGCAGACCGCGTGTACGACCGGTGGATCCGTCTCAACGTGGTGCATGACGTCGCCGCCGGGAACGTCACCGTGTACGTCGACGGCGAGAGGAGGCTGGAAGTCCCGGGCCACGGCGGGACGGAGCACTACTTCAAGTTCGGCGTGTACACGCAGGGGCTTCACAAACATTCGCACCGCATGGAGGCGCACTGGAAGAACGTCGCCATCTACACCAAGCCGTATGCGTGACGGTGACACGCGATCGATGGAAACATGGATCCGATGTGTGAACTGTGATGATGGAGGACGTCTCTCTCAAATGTGTCTCTAGCTAGTGAATAAGTAGATGAGTACTCCCTCCATCCTCAAATACAATGCATTCTGGTCATTTTCATACAAAATAAAGGAGAGTGTAATAGACGCATGTACCCCACACTTGCCTTCCTAATATATTGAAATCCGATTCTTTTTCGCATGATTAAAGGGTGAACTATTAGTCCCCTTATACAAAATATGACAAGTACATGAATTACTTTCCTTATACGAAATAATCATGTATTTTATTTAAGTAAACATTATCTTCTTGTTCCCTGAATGTACTATATTTGAGTATAAATTTCAAATACCAGAATGCACCTTATTTCAGGAGGGATGGAGTAGTGAATAAGAGAAATGTGTCTCTGTTGATGCAAAAGTGGATCTGCAAACACAAAGGGCTAATACCCGAATCGATATCCAAAGCGTGCCAGTCGATTTGACCTGTTAATCGACAAGGATGAAGATACGAGCACTTTGGTCCTGACAACAGCGATACGCCCGGAAGTCACGGCCAAGAGGTACTCACGCAGAACTCGAGAATCGCCGAAGGTTGCACTGAAGCGATGCAACTCGCCGAATCAATGAGAACTCGTAAAAAGGAAAAATATGCAAATTGACGAAGTCGCCGAAAAGTAAGTAGATGCAAATAGGAGTAAAAATTGGTTTTGATATTGATTGATTTATTTTACATTGCCCCTCAATCTATATTTATACCCTGATCTAAAGAGACATAACCAAATACGACTAGGACACCAAGTCCATATATAAGGAAACACGTGACTCTTACATAAATCATACTCTAACAAATATAGAAAAGGAAATCAACTCCTATCTATTTCCCTGTCCGCCTCAATTACGATGGAATTCTCACCGACCTCCTTTCCATCGGCATACTTCCTGTTTCATCGGCAGTAGTTTTCAAGCCTTCCTTCATCGGCATCGACAATAACATCTCCAACCTTATCGGCAACGCCCGAGTCTAAATCAACCTTTCCATCGATCACCACCATTCATCGGCAACCATCTTTACAAGCTGATTTTCATCGACTGTCAGCGTATACAGTAACTTTCCTCCTGCCGATTAGCCCACTCTGATCATTTTGACACGTGCAAAAAACAGTGTCAACACATGCCCCCCAATTTCGGAGTATAAAACCATTAATGCTCTGAAATTTACTCCAGATAACGTTTGCCTTCGCCCAATTACCGTAACTCATCCTCCAAGCCAAAACTTGATCTGTTATCAAATCTAATCAAATCTAGTCCTGATTCACGCACCTCAGTAAATATCGCACAATTTCCAACCACTTTTGCCCTGATTATAGTTAAGATACCGAAACAATAATCCATCGGCAAGATCCTAACATAATAATGCCGCCATTTTCAGAATTAAAATATCCTGTACCGAGATCTCTTCCAAGTCATGATTACTTGCCATCAAATCATCTGTACAATCCCTTGATTATCGTGCGAACAGTTACCATATCCATCTGAACCACCTCGACCCACATGCGCGCGGCATAGAGATAAGTCCAGAATACCCCTACTCCAAGCGGCTTATAAATAGATTTCTCCGGAACGCTCGTCTTCTACCCTCAGACTCCAATCTTTGGCATTCTCTCTTTCCGGCGGCGACTCCGACGAACAACTGCGCGACCTCAACCAACAAGAACTTTTCTCCAGCGTCAACCTCGAGTCTCCAGCTCGTGCCCCCATCTACCTCAAGATAATGGCAATCAACTTCGACGTCCCTGCGGTTCGTTCCACTTCAGTTACTTTTTACCTCGATTCCTCTGGTCTTTGCGAGTTCATACAGTTGGTAATTTTTTCTCTTTTTCTTTGTTCTTTGGATCCTTTAAACTTAGGAACTTCGCAACAAATTAGTTATTCCAACCGATCAGCCGCATTTCCAATGCCTAGGACCAATGGGCAACCCAGATCCAACTGATCTGATTAATGCAGAGGTTAACAGAATCCCTTTTAGAGCCCAAAATTTCTCTCTGAATTTATGGAAAGATACATTCCGATCTTGGCCCAAAACCACCAAAGGGTGGAAAGATTGGTACTTGAGGGTCAACAGGTTGATGCAAGTACACTGGGCAGAACGGAAGCTAGACCAATGCATTAGGCTATCCATTGCCGATATGCAAAAGAACGAGTCAATGATGATTGCAGCTGCTTACTTCTGGTCAGACACAACAAACACTTTTATGTTTGGACATGGCCCAGCTACTCCCACACTTGCCGATGTCTACATGCTCACTGGCTTGGACATTTCAACTGCCGATGAAGGCTCCATCTATGGCAGAAAATCTGAATATAGGGTGAATACCCGCAACATCGGCGGTTGGATGGGATATATTCAAGAATGCTAGAGGACCGGGACAGTTAACCAGACGGAACATGCCACATTCTTGAATATGTGGTTAGAAAAATTTATCTTCTGTGGTCGATCAGTAGGACCAACCAACGCCTTCCTCCCCGCGGCTGAACTCTTGGCCAATGGTGTAAGGTTCCCTCTTGGCCGATACCTTCTGAGCTCCACTTATCATCTTCTTCATCAAGTGTCTCAGAAACTTTTGCTTGGCGAACCCATCGGCAACTTAGGAGGCCCGTGGTGGTTTATCAACATGTGGCTGAATGCCCATATGCACAAACGTTTGCAATGGGACTTCTTTGCCCAACAATTCCCATGAGAAATTGCTGAAGACCACGTGCTTGGGGATGAGGAATCGGCAACATGCTCACCCCTCAATTTTGGTGAAGCCATAATTGTCCTCCCTGGAACAGAGGCCAATGAAGACCAGATCGGCAGATTCTTCCAAAGCTTCTACAATGGTCTTTCTCATGATCATAGGGCCTGGGTACCTTATATTGACGAAGAAAACAGATTCCCCCTTCTTTTCAACTTTGTCGATGACACTCTGAATCAGGATAATGAACTCATGATGGCCATCATTACTCCCTGGGCAATCCCAGCAAACACATTCGGTAGCGGGAAAAACACCAATATCACGTATGAATTTTACAATCCATCGGTAGTATCCCGTCAATTGGCTTTTGGGCAACTGCCAATCAAACTTTGTTTTGCCGATGTGATCAAACCTAGAGAAACAATCACCTACGGAACAGATTGGAGCAGGGTAGTGCGACTCTCCCCCGATGCCGATACTACAGATGTCGATCTATCCATCTGGACGCCAGCATCTTTCATCACCGAATCATATAAGCAATGGTGGCGAGAGTGGAGGGAACAACTGTTTGCAACATCTGCTCACACATATCGGCACATGATCGACCCTGAATACGCCATTCCCGATGACGCAGTAAGTTTCTTTTAACTCCCTTCTGCTTTTTCCTTTCATATATCGGTAACTAACTTTCCCGTGACAGGTTAACAACCCAGCACCATCTATGAGCAAAAGTGGGAAACCCTTCGATCTTCGGCATGTTTCCCCGATATCACCGATCGGCTACAACGCCCCCACCTTAGCTGCTTTGACTCACTAGAAGACCCGTGCCAAGACCATCACCTCCAAGTCCAAATTGGCTACAGCTAGGGCCACTCCATTGGCTGCTGCTACAACCCTGATCAAGGCATTCAAGGTAACAACCCTGTTTATTTCTACTCATGCCGATCACAGACTGTATTAACATTAATCATCAGGGTGTAAGAGCCGCTGCTGGATCGTCATCGGCAATTCCTCCGACATCAAGCACCACTACCTCTGACAAACCTTCAGAGGTATTCCTTTGATTTTACATTTTATCTGTTAAATATCATACCTTACACTTGTTTTGCAGCAACAAATGGGTACATCGGCAAGCGTACCAGATGTTCAAGCTCCACAACCAACAAGTGCCGATGCCCCCCAGCCAACCGTTACTGAGGCCCAAGCAAAGCGCAAAGCCTTAACAGATGCCGAGGCACAGCCAAAACGACAGAAGTCCATGCCGATCCCCACATCTGCCCCAACGTCTGCAAGCCGGCAAGAATCAGTCGATGCAACTGAGCAAGTAGTTAATCCTCCTGTATAGGACATACCATCGGTCATCATACCCCAATGGCCAACCACCGATGAGGCCACAGAGGATATCCCATCGGCAAGCTCAGCCGATCCTCCACACGGCATACTCCAGGCTGCTTCCTCCAGCCAAGTACAGGAAATTGCCTTGAAACAGGTAAGCCGATTGACCTAGTCAATTTATAATATTCATACTTATCCTTAACTGACCTCTTTTTCTTTTTCTCAGGAACAAAACTCCCCAAACAACCTATTTTCCTTTGCCATTGACGTTTCTGATGATGATGGAGAGGAAGCAAGTTCTTCCCTTGCACTGGGAACAATATCGGCAGAAATTAAGTCCAAGTTGGAAGCTCTCCTAGACTTGTTACAGCAGGATACCGCCCAACTAGTAGATGACTCGGACCCCGCAAAGGCAATTTTCAAAACAATCCGTGGCCAGGTCCCTGCCGATGTTGAAGAAGCACTCTTCCCAGCAGCCCATTTAGAAAGTCGCCAACTGCAATATCAACGGGCTGCTCAACGCATTGCCGATAGAGCAGCTCAGGCTCAACTCAAAGAAGAGATGCTACAACTGAAACAGATTGCCGATGAGAAGCACAAGGGCATCGGCAACTTGCAGACTTCGGGCGCTGAACTTAAGCAGAAAATCTTAGATTTATCGGCAAAGAGGATGGCTCTATTGGCTGAATTGAAAGAAGTCGAGGCAGCCTTAACTCATGCCCAACAAGAAGAAAGCCAGCTACCCGATGCCATCAAGGCCCTTCAGCAAGAAAGAGACATCCAGGCTCGCAAAGCCTTGGCCATGAAGAAAAAACTCAAGCCTGTGGAGGGTGCTGCCGATGAAGACATCAAAGAAATGAAGGAAGCCGACCAGATTCGCCTGCGTGCGATATTGGCTATCCAATCCTTGTTAAACTTGTAAATCTTGTCTATTGCATCGGCACTTTATGAGACATTGACATCCTTGTATAATTCTAGCCGATAGGACTGTTATCGGCACTTATACTTTTATGCATCCATCCAGATACTAGGGTAATATTTCTTTAAATATTTTCCATTTAATGCTCTAGGAAACACAACCCCTTCGAGGGTTTCTAGAATATATGCGTTACCAGGAATAGACTGATTTATCCGATATGGACCTTCCCAATTAGGAGACCACTTTCCAAACTTTGAACTTTTAGTCCCAATCGGTAAAATCAATTTCCAGACCAGATCTCCATCGGCAAACTCCTTCACCTTCACCTTCTTGTCATACCATCTGGCTACTCTTTTCTTATTTTCTTCGATTCTAACTAAAGCCCTTAACCGATGACCCGCCACATCTTCCAACTCATCCTTCATAAGAGTATCATAATCATCGGCTGTCAGCTGATTTTGAGAACGTATTCACCTAGAGCCAGTTTTAATTTCCCAAGGCAATACTGCGTCGTGTCCATATACTAACTGATAGGGCGTTACTTTGGTTGCACCATGACATGACATCCGATATGACCACAAGGCTTCATTTAATATTGTATGCCACCTCTTAGGATTTTCTTTAATTTTGCGCTTAATGAGTTTGATGATCCCTTTGTTAGAAGCCTCAGCCTGACCATTAGCTTGAGCATAATATGGAGAAGAATTTAAAACTTTAATTCCCATACCTACAGTAAACTCATCAAATTCTCCTGATGTAAACATAGTACCCTGATCGGTAGTGATAGTTTGAGGAATACCAAATCGGTAAACAATATGCTCTTTCACAAAATCGATCATATTAGCCGATGTCACTTTTTTTAAAGGAATTGCCTCAACCCATTTTGTGAAATAATCGGTAGCAACCAGAATAAATTTATGTCCTTTGCTCGATGGCGGATAAATCTGACCGATGAGATCGATAGCCCATCCCCGGAACGGCCAAGGTTTAATTATAGGGTTCATAGCCGATGCAGGCGCTCTTTGAATATTATCAAACTTTTGACACCCCTGACATCCTTTAGAATATTTAAAACAATCTTCAAGAATAGTCAGCCAATAGTATCCATTCCTTCTGATCATCCACTTCATCTTGAAAGCCGATTGATGCGCTCCACACACTCCTTCATGAATTTCACCCATCAAGCTTTTCGATTCATCACTGCTAACACATCTGCGTAAAACTCCATCTATAGTTCGATAATATAATTCATCATCGAGGAGCACATACTTGGTAGCTTGGAACCTTATACGTCTTTCAACCTTTTTATATGGATCCTTTAAATAATCGACAATCTCCTTTCTCCAGTCATCGGTATCGACTGCCGATGTTAGCACTTCCTGAATAGGCTGATACCCTGAAGCATGCTGAGCTAGTCGATTAGCCTCTTCATTATAAAGTCGAGAAATATGTTCAAGACGAAAATCTCTAAACCCTTTCAACAATTGCAAACATCTTTCATAATACGAAATTAAAACTTCACTTCGGCATTCATAAATCCCAGCCAATTGATTTATAACTAGCATAGAATCACCAAAGATTTCAACAGCATCGGCACGTATCTCCTTCAGCAATTCTAACCCTTTTATCAAGGCTTGGTATTCAGCCTGATTGTTTGTCGATGTAGCAACAATCGGCAATGAAAACTCATACTTCCTTCCTTGAGGTGAAATCAACACAATGCCAATACCTGCTCCTTCACCACATGTGGACCCATCGAAGAAAAGTGTCCAAGGAGCAACCTCCAGAGAGTCCACTGTATTACAATGCTGAGTGACAAAATCAGCCATAACCTGCCCCTTAACTGCCTTAGTCGATTCGTAACGTAGTTCAAATTCTGATAATGCTAAAATCCACTTGCCGATTCTACCACTTAATATCGGCATCGACAGCATATACTTGACTACGTCGTCTTTGCATATGACCGTACATTCGGCAGATAACAAATAATGTCTTAATTTGACACAAGAAAAGTATAAACACAGACATAATTTTTCGATGGCCGAATACCTTGTCTCAGCATCCACTAATCTTCTGCTCAAATAATAAATAACACGTTCTTTCCCTTCAAATTCTTGAATAAGAGCTGAACCGATAACGGTATCATCAGTTGACAAATACAACCTGAAAGGTTTCCCGTGTTGAGGTGGAACTAGCACTGGAGGATTTGTTAAATATTTCTTAATTTCATCTAGGGCTAACTGCTGCTCAGCTCCCCATACAAATTCCTGATCGGCTTTCAATTTAAGTCATGGACTGAAAGCCTTGATCTTACCCGACAGATTAGATATGAATCTTCTAATGAAATTAATCTTACCGATCAAAGATTGCAATTCAGTTTTATTGGCAGGAGCAACCACCTTGTTAATTGCATCAATAGACTTCCTACTGATTTCGATGCCCCGCTGATGCACCATAAAACCCAAGAATTGACCTGCCGATACACCAAATGCACATTTATTTGGATTCATCTTCAATCCATGCTTCCTTGTGCACTCCAGTATCTTTCGTAGATCGGCTAGATGTTTTGTGATATCTCCAGACTTAATCACTACATCATCAATGTAGATCTCCACTAATGTGCCGATGTATTCATGAAAAATAAAGTTCATAGCTCTTTGATAAGTAGCGCCGGCATTTTTCAAACCAAACGTCATGACTATCCACTCAAACAACCCTACATGACCTGGACATCTGAAAGCAGTCTTGGGAATATCTTCTTCAGCCATGAATATTTGATTGTAACCTGCATTACCATCCATGAAGTTGATAATTTGATGTCCGGCTGCAGCATCAATCAACAAATCAGCAATCGGCATTGGATAGCCATCCATCGGTGTGGCTTTGTTGAGATTCCTGAAATCAATACAAACACGAAGTTTTCCATTTTTCTTATAAACAGGAACCACATTAGAGATCCACTCTGCATATCGACACTGCCGAATAAACTTTGCCTCAATTAATTTAGTTATTTCGGCCTTAATGTCAGGAAGTATATTAGGGTTGCATCGGCGCGCTGGCTGCTGATGTGGTCGAAATCCAGATTTGATAGGTAACCGATGTTCAACTATCGATCGGTCTAATCCAGGCATCTCAGTATAATCCCAAGCAAAACAATCTTTATACTCTTTTAACAAATCAGTTAGTTGCTGCTTACACTTGGAATCTAACTTAGCACTAATAAAAGTAGGTCTTGGCCTATCGCCATCACCAATATCTACTTCTACTAAATCATCTGCCGATGTGAACCCTTGACCTAATTTTCCATCATCGGCAAACCTATCCATTAAAACTCTTCTTCAGAACCGACTGCTTGGATCGGTGGAATTTCATAATCAGCAACTCTAAGGAACTCTTTTTCCCAAACTTCTCCTGATATGCATTTAGTTCGCTCATAAATATCTGATTCTGCCGATGCGATGATATAAGAAGAATCACCAGGGACAAACTCAATCTTATCCCCAATCCACTGTACGAGGCATTGATGCATTGTAGAAGGAACACAACAATTAGCATAAATCCAATCCCTCCCTAGAAGCAGATTATATGCACCCCTGCCATTAATAACAAAGAACGTCGTCGGCAAGGTTTTGCTGCCGATGGTCAATTCAACGCATACTGCCCCTTTAGCCGGTGACACATTGCCTTCAAAATCCTTCAGCATCATATCGGTTTTGGTCAAGTCTTGATCTCCCTTACCAAGTTTCCGACACATCACATAAGGCATAATATTAATCGCAGCCCCTCCATCGATAAGTATCTTAGATACAGGCTGCCCATCAACTCTGCCTTTCACAAACAAAGCCTTAAGATGCTGTCTCTCGTCATCGGTAGGTTTCTCAAAAACAGCCTTCATTGGATCTAGTGTCAACTGAGCTACTTGATTAGAGAGAACAACTTCTTCCTCATTATCAGATAGTGCCAAAAACTCCATCGGTAACATGAATACCATATTAACATCTGCCGATGGACCCTTATTTTTGTGTTTTACCTGCCACTGCTGATGACCGGACCTCTCATTGGAGGAATTTTCCTCTCGGTATAAATCCTCCTGATGCTCACGTTGCATCCTCCTTTTCTGTGTCTTTGTCAGACCCTCCGGGCACCATCGAGGAAACTTGGTTTTCCAAACCGGCTGATAACAGGTCCCAGTTAATTCTACACGGCGTATATTAGGGTCCCTGTAGAATATTTCTTCATCGGGAACCCTTGCGTTTGCCATCTCCTCAAGCTCCTCTTGATTCCTTGGAAAATATCCAGCGCGTTTACCAAGCCTTTCATGTACACTAAGTCTGCCCCCCAGCCGATCATGCACTGATGCTCTGCCTCTGATCGGCTCATTGATAAATAAACCCTGATTGCCAGGTTGAAACCTCCTTTCTGACCGATTGACCCCATAATAATCATTGCACTCAGGGCAATTTTCAACAGTTGGCAATTTAATACCTTCTTCCCAGCAATGGATGAAAAACGGGCACCTCCAATGATCTTTATGCCGATACCATTCTTCCCGACGTCTCTCTTCTTGCTGTTGTCGATATCGGTCCTTACGCTGACGCCAACCCTCTTGCTGCCTTCGATGGGTAATCACAATGCTAGGTCGAGGAGGGTTTTTGGAACTACTGCTTTCTCCCAGCAAACCCTTACTTTTTGCATCATCGGTAGTTATCCGATGTTGGGGATCCACTGATGCGTTTTTCTCAGCAGCCTCTGACGTCAATACCTTGGTCTTCCCTTTGGCCTCCAACATATTTGCTGGAAAAGGGTGTTGATCAATTTTCATCGGCTTCTGGGCCTTGGAAGTACCAAACTTAATTCTCCCAGATTCAATAGCCGATTGTAACTGTTGCCTGAACACCTTGCACTCATTTGTACTGTGTGAAGTTGCATTGTGCCATTTGCAGTACAAGATCTTCTTCAACTCTTCTGCCGATGGGATCACATGATTAGGTGACAGCTTAATTTGGCCCTCTTGAAGCAGAAGATCAAATATCTTGTCGGCCTTGGTGATATCAAAGGTAAACTTTTCTGGCTCTTTCTGATCAAAGGGACAAGATATCGGCTTTTTATTCTTAACACACTCAGCTAAGCCGATAACTGGTTCTTCATCAGAATCAGAATCTCCTACTTCTTCAACAAATGATACTTTTTTACTCCAATTCTTTTTAGGTTCAAAAACCCTAGTATCTTGATCAGAGATCCTTTGCACAAGATGACTGAGGCTTTCAAACTCCTGAGAAGCATATCTGTCTTTAAGATGTGGCAATAACCCTTGGAAAGCCAGATCGGCAAGCTGCCGATCATCCAGCACCAGGCTGTAGCACTTATTTTTTACATCTCGTAGCCTTTGCACAAAGCTTTCTACCGATTCATCATTACGCTGTCTCAATTTTACTAAATCGGTAAGCTTCTTTTCATGGATTCCAGCAAAGAAATACTTATAAAATTGTTTTTCTAGATCAACCCAAGTAATAATAGAATTTGGTGGTAATGAAATGAACCATATAAATGCCGATCCAGACAAAGATGATGAAAATAATCGAACTCTTAATTCATCTCTGCTAGCTGCCTCTCCACATTGAATAATGAAGCGATTGACGTGTTCCATTGTTGATGTATCATCTTGCCCAGAGAATTTAGTGAAATCTGGTACCTTGTACCGATTTGGGAGAGGAATTAAATCATATGCAGGAGGGTATGGAGTCCGATAAGAATAAGTATTGACCTTGGGCTTTATCCCAAACCGATCCTTTATAATTTCTGCTATCTTATCGGCCCAAAAAGCATCAGCCTCCTGCTGACGAACTGGCTGAATTTCTACAGGAGGTGCCTGCTGATATCCCTCCACATATCTTTGTGGCCCACGATCTCCAGCAATCGGCATATTTGCCATTACTTGTGGTCCATTAACCTGTTGGAAAGGATTCATCGGCTGAGCTGCTGATGCTTGATTCTGGAAACCAGCTTGCATATGACCTTGTTGAATCCCTGCAACCTGCTGATTTTGCTGAACTGTATGTTGAACAGGTAACTGTCCTGACCAACCATTATTAGAACTCATCGGTACAAAACTTACCGATGGCTGGTAATTTGCTGACATTGTTGGATAATTATAACCAGCTTGAGGCATGAACTGAACCCCAGTTTGACTCATAGCAGGGGCTTTCTGCTGCATCGGCAGTAAGCTTGCCGATGGACTTGAATTGGGTGTTTGAACCAAAGGCATCTGGAAACCTCCTGGAGTTGGTTGCACAGTAGTTGCTGTGGCATATTGAGGCACTTGAGCCATCGGCGAAACAGCCGATGGTATAGGAGCTTTTCCTACTGCATCAAACACTTGAGGTAACCCAGGATTGAAAGCAGATGACTCCGGAGGCATACCATATCCCCACCAATTAGCAGGAATCTGGCTATTCTGAGACACAGGGCCTGACATAGCTGATGCCGATAGATCTGTATTAAGCTGAACTCGTCCTCCTGGTAGTACCGGATCTGATCGTATCGGTGTAGATTGAATATTAGGTAAGCCTACCGATACTGGAGGAGAAGTAACTTCTGTACCCACAACGGCCGAGGGAGCCGATGGAGTATTGACAGATGTCGGCTCTGGTTGGTGATAGGCAGGCCCAACGTAATACGGTGACGCTTGTCCTTCTTTGAGAGTTCGAACCACAGCATTATGAACAGTATTGGACAACACATTGGAATGATTAATCAAAGCATGATTTACTGCAGAATTAACCATCTCTTGAAGTTTACCAGGATTGGAGTCAAAGGTAACCTGCCGAGGCAACGGCAAATCTTGCTTCTGGATGACTTGTCCACTCTTGTTCAGGCTAAACAATTTCAGACAAAGCTGCCTGTATTCTTCTACAGCCTTTTCCATAGCCTGCCTCTGCTCTTCCTTAAGATCTTCTTCTGATACCGCGATAATGTTCCCTGAATCGATCTCGGGATTGAACATATTGATCGGATTGATTTGTCCCACCGGGCGTGCCAAAAGATGTGTTGATGCAAAAGTGGATCTGCAAACACAAAGGGCTAATACCCTAATCGATATCTAAAGCGTGCCAGTCGATTTGACCTGTTAATCAACAAGGATGAAGATACGAGCACTTTGGTCCTGACAACAGCGATACGCCCGGAAGTCACGGCCAAGAGGTACTCACGCGGAACTCGAGAATCGCCGAAGGTCGCACTGAAGCGATGCAACTCGCCGAATCAATGAGAACTCGTAAAAAGGAAAAATATGCAAATTGACGAAGTCGCCGAAAAGTAAGTAGATGCAAATAGGAGTAAAAATTGGTTTTGATATTGATTGATTTATTTTACATTGCCCCTCAATCTATATTTATACCCTGATCTAAAGAGACATAACCAAATACGACTAGGACACCAAGTCCATATATAAGGAAACGCGTGACTCTTACATGAATCATACTCTAACAAATATAGAAAAGGAAATCAACTCCTATCTATTTCCCTGTCCGCCTCAATTACGATGGAATTCTCACCGACCTCCTTTCCATCGGCATACTTCCTGTTTCATCGGCAGTAGTTTTCAAGCCTTCCTTCATCGGCATCGACAATAACATCTCCAACCTTATCGGCAACGCCCGAGTCTAAATCAACCTTTCCATCGATCACCACTATTCATCGGCAACCATCTTTACAAGCTGATTTTCATCGACTGTCAGCGTATACAGTAACTTTCCTCCTGCCGATTAGCCCACTCTAATCATTTTGACACGTGCAAAAAACGGTGTCAACAGTCTCATATTTATAACTACAAGCTACACAAAGTTGTAACTGAGTAGTAACTTATGTTGTAACCAAGTCGTTGCAGTTGTGTTGACGAGAGACAGTATAACTATTTATTTTTTAAAAAAGTTAATTGATAACTATAAACTGCCCTAAATTATAATTGAGTATACCTATACCTAATAATAAAGAGGTAAAATTTCCGCCGTACTTCTTTTTCTGCCTACCCCTTTTCATATTTTTCTGTCCTATCCGTATCCGTATCCGTTCGGTGTCCGGCACGGTGTCCGTGTTTTGTTCCGCTTTTTTTTTCTCATTGCTTCCTTACATTTTCACTTGCTTTTTTTTCGCCTGGTGCTAGGAAAGAACGTCCGAATTCTCAAATCTTACAGGCCGCCGATCTTTGTTTTTTTTTGCATCAACAAAGTCTCGCTCAAACATGTTGATGCGCAAAATTTCTGCCATACTTTTTTTTTTCTGCCTATCCCTTTCCGTATTTTTCTGTCCTATCCCTATCCGTATTCGCTCGGTGTCTGGCAGGGTGTCCGTGTTTTGTTCTGTTTTTTTTTTCTCATTGCTTCCATACATTTTCACTTGTTTTTTTTCCCCTGGTGCTAGGAAAGAATGTCCGAATTCTCAAATCTTACAGGCTGCCGATCTTTGTTTTTTTTTGCATCAACAAAGTCTCGCTCAAACATGTTGATCTATTATTAATGACTTTCCCATCGGTTGAGATGTAACAAACATGTCTTCAATAATAGCATTGTGCTGACTAATCATCAAATCTTTTTAGGACGGTTCCTTACTAAAAAAATATCAGCATTTCTTTGGAATTTTACACTTTTCCGTGCACGTACAAGTTAGAGCACCGTGTCGAGTTGAAGCATAGCGTGAAATCCAACCCTAAGATAAATTGATCACATGATTCGGTCATTGGATAAATCCCCAAAGGTTTCTTGTCTATACAAGTTAGAGTAGTTTGCATACAAAAGCAAAACAAAGTTACATTTCAAGATGAATTATAATACGATGCTATATTAAATATTTTTTCTAAGTCACAAGTCGTTCAAGTACCGCAGCATACAATATATGTCACGTTGCAAAGCACGAGTATGTTTGCTTAAAATATATATCATATTGTAACGCATGGGCATGTTTGCTAGTAACTATAAACTACCGTGATGCGCGTGCATCTGGAAAACCGAGAGTGTCCCCCCCCCCCCCCCCCCCCCCCCCCCCCCCCCCCCCCCCCCCCCCAAAGAGAAAGTGGTCGGTCGAGTAAGGAGTGGTCCTAGCTTGTAGTGCGGAGCTAGATAGTCAACGACGGGTACTCAGACGTCACTCACTCATCTAAATTGTAGCTCGACAAGGGTAAACGTTGCTGCCCAGGATGCAAGGCGTTTATTATTCAAACGATGGTGCCAGCGAAGGCTTCATCAAAACAATATTACACTCGTTGTATAAAACTATCAGACCAGGACCCTTTGGTCGATTCATAGGGGAGACAACGCCATTTTCCAGCATCATCCATGGTGGTGAAAGGTACTCAATGTATTTGACTAGCAGTGTTGAACGAACAAAACTGCTCGATGCATTATTGTGCTCGATGTACAATAACAATGACCTTCGATGGGTCACAAGATGTACAATAACAAAGACCTTCCGAGAAAAGAACTACCCGATGCTTGGCAAAACTTCAAATTACACTCGACGTTGGAGGAACCAGTTGAGCTCAAGCTCCTAGAGGAGAATTTGCATATACACGTGGAGCCTTCCCTGATGTTTATTGGGTCATCGGTGCATTAATCTAGAATGAAGCGTAGGGGCATGTTATGAGTCTTCTTCTGGTATCTACTAGTGTGCGCCCTTTGCTTTACTCTAGGGAAGGGACATAACAGTCTTCGAAAGTGTTGAAGAAAGATCAAACTCCATTCTTGCGGCAACAATGGGAAACCTTGGGAGACTTCGGTGGTGATGAACTATCAGGAGAAAACACCTCGGGACATTCAGGACACCTCGGTCGTGCAACCATAGCTGCATTTAGGGAACAAAAGAGACCGACACGAAGAGCCTTCTCCCAAATCAATGACGACGTCTATGAGCTCTCGAGGAGGGATACATGATGAGTGCAACTCGTTCCCCTCTCTTGAGAACGAATTAGGAACCTCCAATTTAGCTTGGTCTATGAGAGCTTCATCGGAGGCGCCTTTTATAGGCCTCTGGCCAAAGGGTAGGTGGATCAGACGGCTGGTGATCCCCTTATTCCAGTGTCATGGGTGGAATGATAATGGTAGAGAAGTCTTGGCAGCTCGAATTCTCCTTGTCTCCCCATTCTTATCAATATAGGTGTTCATGATGAGCAATATCTAGGAGCTTGAGGACTGTGTCGTTAATGGAGTAACCGGCAAGTCGAGTGGAAGATCGACTGATCATAAAGATCTTCAGGGGCTACTATGTCAGTAAGTTGGGTCTTGGGTCCTCTCACCGCATGGAGAAAGGCCTAACTAGGACAGGGTGGGTCGAGCCTACTAAGGAAGAGGTCCAAACTGGACGGGGTGCATCGACTACTCGGGAGATAAGATATAGGATAGATAGCATTGGGAGTCAAGTCAACCATGTTGATCTACTCAGATCTTATAAGATTACTATCATAAGTATTTACTTTGGCAATATGGATCAACCTATTTGCGTACAGGGAATCAGATGAGTAGTACACAAGACACATGAATTATAATTGTTCAGGTATGTGGTATCCTACTGCAGTTTGAGTTGGATCTGTCTAGTATTTGTATGCTCGGTTATAGGGGCACTAATGTAAGCTATGTGTTAGAAAGTAAAGGAATAGAATGCCGATCGGGGTGTCCTATCCCTCCTTATATAGCCTAGTGGGCAGGATTACAGTAGATCCGATCGGTTAACAGATGGTTTTCCTAGTTTGTTACAAGGCAAGTGCAACAAATCATTTGACCATATCTTGCGAATATCAGGATGCTAGTTGACTTGATATCTTGAATGCCATGTCTGCTGATGCACCTGGTGTACGCGGGCCTCGTTCCTCATCATCATCTTTGGCCCAACAGCCAGGCATCGGCCGGAATATAGGCTGTGAGGTTCTTGGTCCCATATATTCGATAGTACCTATCCGATTGACTTCCATCCTTCAGGTTCTACAGCCTTCTGTGATCCTCAGGCGCTAGGGGCTCTCGATTAGCATACCTCGAGGTTTCCTGAATACTTGATATAATCGATCGCCGAATGTTTCTCGGGTGCCAAGAACGTTCGGGAAGCCTATTCGTTAAGTGATAAGTGCTTTTCGGGTACGAGGGTCTTCGGGTAGTTAGCTTCTCTACGCGCTGGATGCCTCTTGGGTGCCGAGGGTGTTCACGTGAAGGAATCTTCCACACAAGGATTCTGACTCCCCAAGCACCTGAGCACACGCGCAGTCTTTGGTCCACTAGTGATTGCACATCATTAAGTCCTGTTGAAGATAAGGATGAACATGAAATGGAATCTGAACCACCTCATCTTCCTCGCTCCTGCTATTACACCCATGACTCATGTGGATGGCTACATGGGTCATGGGTCGCAACTATTCACTCCTCCACTCATGTCTTTAGGGCGGCCACTTAAGCAGAGGCAGGGGAAACCTTCATGATTACCCCTCATCTTTGGTTTCCCTTAGCACCAGATAGAGTAGAGAAGAGTCTTCAGCTGTTTGCAGTCTTCAATTGCCATGATATCCGTCATCCCCCGGTAGCTTCAACGCTGCTAGGAGAAGGCCTTCAAAATCGGCTTCCTCCAATGCCTGGGCACGGCTACGGCTGTTCATCCTAGATGTTAGAAGTTTCACAAAGGTGAGGAGGATTGTCGCCATGCGTGGCCCAGTCTGCTGATCACACAGTGCATGCATGATCATGGCTCCTGGGATGAAACCATGGTCGGCATAGCTAAGGCGCATCGAAGTGTTGATGGAAATGTTACCATCAAAGCACCTACAGTGACCCTCAACTAGTAAGGCCACCATCGGGATTCGACGGTGTGCGGTATTCATGGTGCTGAAATTGTGCCCTGCGCAACCTCGTGCACCAATTCAACGGCTTGGACGTTAGGCCGACAAGAATATAAGAAAAACTTAAATATAAAGACAAAATTAATAAAAGGTAGAACAAAAGGAAAAGAGTAACATAAATAATACAAAGAAATAAAAACATGTAACTGATGAAAATAAAAAGGTCATCATAAGGATACTACTCGAATAACCCAAAATATACTATAGAGCATCTCACAATAGTGTGTAAATAATCGAATATGCATAAATAACATAAATATAAAACATTAATAAAAGATACGACAATGCATAAGGGGAAACAAACCAAGTAAAAAAGTCAAGTAGTAGAGAAAAATTAAAAAGAGCATCACATGAATACTATTTAAACAAGCTAACATATACATACATCTCATGAGTCATGAGTACTATGTAAATACTCAAACATAATCATGAAACATCCCATTTGTAAGGGACCGTGACGCCTAAGAGGGGGGGGGTGAATTAGGCAACTTAAAACTCTAACTCTAAACTATGGCCTCTTTTTCTAACCTTAGCAAAACCTATGCAAAAAGATAAACTATCTAAATGTGCAACTATGGTTTTGCTAGTGTGTTACTATCTCTACCCTAAAAGGAGTTATGCAAACAATGTAAATGCGAAAGCTAAAGAGTAAGGTAGAGATATGCAAACTCCTGTCGACGACTCCGGTATTTTTACTGAGGTATGTAGAAGTGCGCAAGCTTTCCCCTAGTCCTCGTTGGAGCCCCTTGCAAGGAATCCTACGCAAGGGCCAAGCTCCAGATCGGGTAACTCCATGGATAGCTCTGGGCCTTCCCCACACGCAAGCGGGTCTCCGGTTAAGCCACTCGTGGCAAAGCCTCTCCCGAACCGCTCCTCGTCGTCTTCACTATCAAGCTTCTGGCCGAAACACCGTGGACCTATTTCCCTCCAGTACACGATGGCGGCCACACCACAAACGCGGTTGGCGTGATCTCGCAAGACTACAAGCCCTCCGATGTACAACAATGGTGCGTGCAAGCACCGTGTGGTAAGAGGTATGCAAACCTCACTAAACACTAGGCCTAAACCTAGAGCAAGCGCATAAGTGATGGTCTAATCAACCTAAGCACTTCGCAAAGCACCTACGCTAATCACCTAATGAATCACTAAGCACTATGCAAGTGGAGATCACTAAAATGGTGTATCAATACTCTTGGTATGTTTCCTCACCTCTTCACAGCTCAAATGGCCGGTTGGGGGGTCTATTAATAAGTCCTATGGAGAAAGTAGCCGTTGGGGATGAACCCTAGCTTTCTGCTACTGACCCGGACGCTGCTGTCGTCCTGACCGAACACGTCTAGTTGTCACGACCGTTGAGCACGCGCGTTGATCGGACTCTAGGCCAAGTCCGGTCTCACTCGATTGGAAGCATCCGGTCATGCTGGCGTCGCTCTAAAACCTCTCTGGACATGATCGAATGCTACTTCTTGGTGCGTCCGGTCATCCTGTCGTCGCGTCCGGTCATGCTGAGAACATTGCCGTTGATGATGAACTGTGAAGTCCGTGCATCCGGTCATTGCCTCGCTCAGCGTCCGGTCGTCGCTGCTGACGCCTGCTGTTGCCAAGCAACTGATCGGATGCGTTCGGTCCTCATAGGGCCACGTCCGGTCACCTCTACCGAGCTCGTTTCTTCACGATATTGCGTCCGGCTTGGTTCCCATCTTCATGCTTGGACTTTGCTTGATATCTTGGGTCTTCTCTTGTGCTTCTGGGGTCTTGCTTATGGTGATGATCGTGGGATCATCATGTCACATTCGTCCAAGTCACGTCTTGCACCCTATTGAACTACAAAATAATTACTTGCAAATTCATTAGTCCAATTTAGTTGTGTTGGACATCAAATACCAAAATCCAAAGTAAATGGGCCTAGGGTCCATTTTCCTTATAATCTCCCCCTTTTTGGTGATTGATGACAACATGACCAAAGCAAGCAAATAATAAAAATTTTGGAATTTAAAAACTATTTACTTGCTAGGATGCAATGCAAAGGGCAAGGTTTTATGATGCTAAAAGATACCACATGTAAACATCTTTGGAAACTTATCTTGCCCTTACAAATGTCCTCATGTGGTATTATGGATTTAAGCATCCCCCTAACTCCATAATCCACTATCCTTCCTTTCTCGGACCATTACCACTTATAAATTATTATGATCGGGCTTGCTTTTGGTCCTACAAATTCTCTCCCTTTGGAATCAAACACCGAAAAGGAAGACATTAGTAGCACAAGGGAGGGTCAAACTTCGTGATTCTTTGTATGTGGAGTGGAATAGGTCACAAAATTTGACTCTCACATTACATAGACTAAGCTCCCCCTAAATATATGCATACATATGATGGAGAATGTAGTTTATGCATAATTGGCAAATTAATGCTCAAGAGAGTTTAATCTATATAATGCATGGAGAAAGCATATAAATACCAAAGTGAAATAAACATGATGATATCGGTTTAGAAATACCACATATGGAAACTAATTTGATTTATATCACTTACAATAGGTGGTGCATATTTGAAGTATGATGCTTAACTCCTGAGACTCCATTTTCCTTGCAATGAGACTACTACACACATGATAAGCTTGAAAAGGTGTTAGTCTCAAAGCATCCAACTTGTAGAGTAACCTCGCCCTAAATTTGTGCACACAAGTATGGAATACTTGTAAGAGACATGCACATTGATTTTAGAATAAAAAATACCACTTGAAAGATGACATCACATGAATGTGAGAATCATTTTCGAAAGTGATATTCGGGAGAAATTATCTACAATTTGGACTTTGGCACATATTAGATGAACAATTGTAAAGCAAGCTATGTGTCGTGCTCCTAAACAATTTAAACCATGTAGGTTTGCTCCAAGGGTTAAGAGTGAAACCGAGCAAGCCTACCATAAGATATACCTAGTGTATGCAAGACAAAAGATTAAATATGCAAATGCAAACCTATGCATGAACGGAACTAGATGCTAATTGAAATTGCAAGAAATTAAATCTAGTTACATAACATGGGAAGGGGAATTTGGGTCTATAGTATTCACTAACCCACTTGGCAATTACCTTGTCCATAATGATGCACCCCATAAAATGCACCCATACTTTGCTAAGTCTCCAAATTTCCCGAAGTCCATCAGACTTCTCACTTCCGTTTCGGGATCCAAACCTTCTTGGTGCTCTTCATGTTGGAAATGATCTCCTTTGTCACCCAAATGCGTTTGGCACCATTGTTGGCTTGCTTGTTCACCTTGATGGCCACCACCTTGTCATTTTTCTTCTTCTTCAAGAGATAAGGTGTGGAGGCCTTTTTGTCCACCTTGTTGGTGTAGGTGTTGGAGAGCTTGCTTGTTTCCTTTTTGTTTTTCTCTTTCTTCTTAGCTCCTCGCCCATTCTTCACCTTGCACTCATAGGACTTGTGGCCTTCCTTGTGGCACACGTAGCAAACCACAGTTTGTCCTTCATCAAGGTTCTTCACTCCCTTAACGGTGTTATCTTGATGATGTTGGGCTTGCTCCGTTTTGCCTTTTACTTGAGTCAAGTCCTTGGTAAGGCGAGCCACTTCTTGCTTGAGTTGCTCATTCTCCATTGCGACTTCTTGTGTGCATGTATCTACAACAACTTTCTCAACATAAACTTGGTTGCACAAGGGTGAGTCTAAACATAAATCATTGCAAGAAGTAGAAGCATCCTTTTTAGGTATGTCAAAGATAGAACTTTTCTTTTTAGGTGCCTTGTTGAGGGTTGTACCGATAGCTTCAAGATTAGCAACTTTATTAGTTAGCTCATCACAATGTTTGCACATGGTTTCCATTTTAGCAAGCAAACTTTTATAAGCATCTTGTGAGCTAGCTAACTTTTCTTTTATTTTTTTCATTTTTCTTTACAAGTTGCTCATCATTGATTGTGCATGCATTTGTTGTTGCACTAGCCTCAAGTTGCTCAATTTTAGTAGATAGTTCAATATTGAGATTAGCAAATGTCTCATATTGTTCAAGTAAGGTTTTTAAATGCTTCTTGTGAACTATCTAGCTTTTCTTGCAATATTTTTAGCTTCTTTTGTTGGCTAGTGCAAGCCTTAGCATATTTAAGATTTTCTTGCACAAGTTCATTAAGAGAAGGCATTTCATCATCACTATCACTCTCACTAGAGGATGAGCTTTCGTTATCTCGTGCCATAAGGCACACACGAGAAGAGCTTGATGATGAGTGCTTGTGGCCTCGCCTCTTGTGATGGTCTTCTTCTTCACTTGAAGAATCATTCCATGACCTTATTGATGTGAGGGCTTTGTCCTTGAATGCCTTCTTCTTTGTCTTGGGTGTGGGCTTGTTTGGACAAACTTCAACAAAGTGCTCCAACTCACCGCATCCATAGCATCCTTTCTTTCTTTGCTCATTTCTTTGATTGGTGAAGATGAAATCTTGAATTTGGATGGTACACCCTTGACATTGAGCGTTTGGATCATCTTCTCCACCTTGTTGATAAGTTTGATTAATTCTTCATCAAGGTTGGAGGTGGAGGAGGAAGATTGGTCATCATCACTTGAATCTACATCAACATCATCATCCTCATCCTCATCTTATTCTTCATCTTCACTTGAGGAGCTTGAGCTTGTCTCAACTTGCTTGCCCTTCATCTTCTTTTTCTCACTACATGCGAGAGCTTTGCCTTTGCTTGATGACGAGGCTTCTTCTTGACCCATCTTTCATGACATTTCAAATGCCACTATCTTGCCAATGACTATGGCGGGGGTCATGGTGCTCAAGTTCTCCATGTTGTGAAGGATGGTGATGATGCTTGCATATTTTTTTTGTGGTAGCACGGAGATGATCTTCCTCACGATGTCCGCATTATCTAGCTTTGTTAATCCTACTGAATGGTGCTCATTGATAATTAGATTCAAACGAGAATACATATCACGAACAAACTCATCATCATTCATTTTAAAGGAATCATAATTTCATTTAGCTAGACAATGTTTTTACTCATGGACATTAGTTGTGCCGTCATGGAGCTCTTGGAGTTTTAACCAAATTTCATGTGCCATATTTAAAGTGAACACTTGGTTAAACACATCCATGCTAAAAGATTCAAACAAGCAATTTTTAGCTCTAGCATTGAAATGAATTTTATTTTCTTCACTCTTTGTGGGTTTATCAGGATTCTTAATGGGTTTCATCCCGTCACGAGTGACTCTCCAAACACCCAAATCTACCGCCTCAAGGTGACAAGGCATTCTAACTTTATAGTAGGGAAAGTTAGTGACGTCAAAGTACGGAGGCCTAGAGGTATCCATCCTAACCACTCTAAATAGCGTCGGCTCAACGACAGTGAAGCCAAAGGTCTAAATTGAACCAACCGGCTCTGATACCACTTGTAAGGGACCGTGACGCCTAAGAGGGGGGGTGAATTAGGTAACTTAAAAGTCTAACTCTAAACTATGGCTTCTTTTTCTAACCTTAGCAAAACCTATGCAAAAAAATAAACTATCTAAATGTGCAACTATAGTTTTGCTAGTGCGTTACTATCTCTACCGCAAAATGAGTTATGCAAACAATGTAAATGCGGAAGCTAAAGAGTAAGGTAGAGATATGCAAACTTCCGTCGACGACTCTGGTATTTTTACTGAGGTATCGAGAAGCGCGCAAGCTTCCCCCTAGTCCTCATTGGAGCCCCTTGCAAGGAATCCCACATAAGGTTCAAGCTCCCGGTCGGGTAACTCCATGGATAGCTCCAGGCCTTCCTCACATGCAAGCGTGTCTTTGGTTAAGCCACTCATGGCAAAGCCTCTCCCGAACCGCTCCCCGCCGTCTTCACTATCAAGCTTTCGTCTGAAACGCCGCGGGCCTTGTTCCCTCCGGTACACATTGACGGCCACACCACAAACACGGTTGGTGTGATCTCGCAAGACTACAAGCCCCTCCGATGTACTACAATGGTGCACGCAAGCACCAAGTGGTAAGGGGTATGCAAACCTCACTAAATACTAGGCCTAAACCTAGAGCAAGCGCATAAGCGGTGGTCTAATCAACCTAAGCACTTCGCAAAGCACCTACGCTAATTACCTAATGAATCACTAAGCACGAAAAGTTAGGGAACTTTGTAGTCGACAACTTTTTCATTTGTAATCATCTACTGTTTCGAAATTCTGTTTAAAATTAATTTTTTAAAGAAGTTTGATTTCTCTTTTTAATCTCTGGCTAAAACGTGTAACTAGTTTTTATCGGTGATACTAACTTCAAATTAGATAATTTTTTCATAAAATTTTCTAAATTCACGCTCTATCAATTTATTGCGTTCTTACAGCTTCCATTTTGGTCATCTTATGTGAATTTGTTTTATCAATTCAAAATTTGATTCTAAAAAATGGCAACTTCAAACAGCATTTTGTAGAAATAAATGAATTCATCTAGGAAATTCATAAATATAAAAGATGTAGAATTGATCAAGATCTATAACTTTTATTTTGGTTATTTCTTCGTCCAAAAAAGTGGTAGCGTACATTGTTCACAAATTTACATCGGTTATTTCTGCGTCGGACAGGAAATAGAAAAAAAAAAGAGAAAGGGAGAGAGGAAGAAGAAAGCGGCTGGGGCAAGAATGTCATTTCACCGTTGTTCTCTCTCCTCAACCGGCTACAACCGGTCCGCGGTGTCCTGTGGCCTAATTTCACTGAACCAGAGTGTCTTCTGGCAAACTGCTCAAAACGGGGTGCCTGCCAGCAAACGACCGTCACTTTGGATGTCCGCCAGATAATTGTCCCTTATAGTTATAGTTATAGTACCTATAAGAGATATGTTAATTTGTGAACAATGTACACTACCACTTTGCTAGATGAAGAAATGACCACACTAAAAGTTGTAGATCTCAAAAAGTTACACGACTTTGTAGTTGATAACTTTTTGATTTAAAATCATTTTGTCAAGGAAAACTATGTTTGAATTTCTAAATTTTGAAATTTGAATTTTTAAAATGTCCTCAAATGTAAAATGATCAAAATGAAAGTTGTAGATCTCAAAAAGTTATACAACTTTATAGATGACAACTTTTTCATTTGAAATCATATTGTCAAGGAAAAACTATGTTTGAATTTCTTAGATTTGAAATTTGAATTTATAAAATGTAATTACAGTTTATATCATATGTTATTAAACATTTAAAGGATATGAAAGCCATTTTGTATATGAAAGAAATTTTGTATTGTAATTTTTGGAGCTATATTTTTTTACTATGCAATTTCTATTTTTCAGCCTATTTATGTTAAAGAATATGTTAAAAACTATTGCATGGGCGGGAAACGAAACTGTCGGGTAGGCAGTAGTTTTGTCGCGTGCCAAAATCTGACTTTAGTCCCGGGTTGGGCCACAAACCTGGATTAAAAGTCCTTTAATCCTGGTTGGTGGCCCAACCCGGGACTATAGGGTTCTACCATATATATACGGGTGTTCTTTCTTCATTCTCCCCAAAATTTCACTCACCGCCGCTGCCATGCCACGCTTCTTCAATCCCATAGGCCAGCCACACTCGCCACCTGCCCCCTTTTCCTTATCTGCAGCCGCGCTCGCCACCCGCCTCCTCTTCCTCATCTGTGGCCGCGCTCGCCACCCGCCCCCTCTTCCTCGTCTACGGCCGCGCTCGCCACCCGCGTCGTGCGTCCATCTCGATCCGGTGCGCGCGGCCTCCCCTCCGGTTGCCGTTCTCGTCCTCGTCCTCGGCTCTAGCGCACGTGGCCTCGTCTCAATCCAGCCAATCTCGCCCTCGTCTGGCCTTGTCTCCTCGGTGTGCGCGGCGGTGCCCTCTTCCTTGTCTCCCGTGGCCGGCCTCGCCATCGTCCTCGGCTCCGGCGCGTGTGTCCTCGCCCTCCCCCTCGTCTCCGGCCGGCCTCAACCTCGTCCTCGTCTCTGGCGCATGCAGCGGCTCCATCGCCCTTGTCTCCACCAGCGCCTTCATCTCCGGCCTCGACATTGTCTCCACCGGCGCCTTCGTCTCCGGCCTCGCCCTCGCTGCTGCCACCATGTATTCGACCTCGATCGCCTCGCCTCATCCCTTCCTGCTGTGTGAAACCGAGCGCTAAACATATAGCACAAGTATATATATACATTGCACATATCCGAGTGGCACTCCAGGCAACTGCAATTTTTTTCATAACATACTTTAGTGAATTTTGATATGTATTTTGGAATATAGACTTTAATGATATGCATTTTGGTATATGAAAAATATTGATTTCAGTGATATATATAGGGAAATTCTTATGAATATATGAATTTTGGTATATGAATTCATATATTGACTCCAGTGATATGAATTTTTATATATTAACTTTAGTGAGATGAGATGGCTGGACATATCCGTGAACCGATTGTCCTAGGTTGGGGCTATTGTATTGCTTGGGGATTCGAACCAAGTTTGTCGGATGTACCGTTCAATCACCCTAGCATAGTAAGCAACGGTATATGTTTTAATACATTAATATGTCTTAAATATGCTTGTACACAATATATTTTTCTGATATGTATATATTTGTGTTTCTTTAATGTATCGTAGGTAATTGACCCAATCATTTGGCTTGAAGAGACACTTTCATATTTCGGAGTTGAGGGAGTGAATGTTGAGAGCTTTGATGTAGATAATGGTCGATTGGTCAAATCTCGAATTGGTTTTTCCATCGTCGCTAGGAGGGGTACAAGTGTTGTACAAATCTTAGAGGTGGGAGTAAAGGCACCTGAGAAGAAAGTTGCAATTATATATGTAGTCAAATCATGTTTGAATAAGCTTGTGAATATTGGGTACACCCTGCCTACACTATCCTCCATGATGATACAAGCAATAGATGCGGACTCGTCTCATGATATTGCGGGCTTCTGTGCAAGGATTGCTCGAACCAACCGAAATGATATGGTAAAGTCGAACTCGAACTCATAGCTTATATTCAGATTTGTTGTTATTCAAAAGCTTTGTTCTCATATCCATTTTTGTGCCAACAATTACAGGTTGAGGACTATGACTTAACCTATGCAGGTTGTAACTTTGAAGCCATTCTAAACCTGACAATGTATGCATTGGGTTTTGATTGGAAATATGCCGATGAATGTCCAACACTCACTACGGAAGGATTTCAGGAAAAGTTGATTATGACTAAGAGGGGATCATCTGACCCACCGACTTCTCGACCACCGCTTACCGTCGTTAGTAGACCCTATGCTCGTACTTTTGAAGCAAGGGAGAGTGCACTACTTAATGCGTTGCTCTACGTCAATAATATTTGTGGATACAAAATTAGTGACCTACATTTCGCCGAGTACATAATACGACGTAGTCAAACTTGGCGGTGATCTACTTGCGCTTGCATAAACTTGGTGTGTAATTGAACTTTAGGGTTGGACATCAAGTTTATTGTAATGACTTGTTTAAAATTATTATGTTTTGTATGAACTTGATGAATGGGGATGATCATTGTAATATATAAGCTCTTAATTAGTTCCATTCTTATTTATGGATGACGTACAATAGTATAGAATATAATACGTGTACGAAAACTATTTGAAATGAAAATAAATTGAATGGAAAGAAACTGCAAAAGAAAAGAAAATAAAAAGAGTAATATTTAGTACCGGTTGGTTATACCAACCGAGTCTGGAGGTGCCCTCCCTCGGGCTCGGCCTGGAGCCCCCTTTAGTCTCGGTTGCTAATACCAACCGGAACTAAAGGGCCCCATTCAATCCTGGTTAACAGACCCGGGACTAAAGGGTAGGCCTTTAGTCCCGGATTGACAGTCCCGGTTGGAAAACCAGGACCAGAGGGGGTTTCCCAACTGGGATTGCTACCCAGTCCTGCACTAGTGATAGTTGGTTCTTGGATTCTTGTTCAGTTTGTGTAGGCTGAATTAGCAAATTGTGATATAAGAGGATAATTGTAATAAGGTGTTATGGACTGCTAAAAATGTGTATCTAGGTGATACTATTAAAAATATGTTGTGCGTATGTGTTCTCTTTTTTTTTATACTATTAGTTATGTGTCTGTCATTTGCCTCCACCTAAAATTTTGGTTGAGTTTCACCGCTGTGCCGGGTGACATGGGTCGACAGCATCGACGAACAACCAAGCAATGGGCAAGATCCATGGCATCTGTCTTCTTTTTATTTATGATGATTCAATGTGTAGCTTTGTGATGGATATGCGAACATGAAAATGATCTATAATCTTGTGATTTTTGTCAAACCTTTTTAGTTTTTTTTATAGAAATGTCTTGCTAGGTTGGCATGGCCCAACAGGCCTGGAAGATTCAATGGGCCATCAGCCCAGCACGTCATGGTTAACCTCATCTAGTGTCGTCCCTAGGCCTCAGGTTGAAAATAAACGAGGGCTCCCTACACCTACCCGTTACAGAGCGCATGCCTAAATGAGCCGTGCCGCCGTGACAACAACTCTGACGTTAGGAACTGCAGGAACGCACGCAGTGACGCAGTGACAAAACATCTGGCGCGAATTCGAGGTGATCTATCATCCACAACCAGCATACCAACTACGACGGCCGGCGGAACCTCCGGTTTAATTAACAACGGCTCGCCGCGCCGGCAACTTTGTCGCTTGCAACCCTTCGGTCGAAAACAGATGTAGCGTGTTGACGACAGGAGAGATGGACATCTCGTAATCTATATATACTCCCTCCATGTCGCTAAATGAAGTTGATTTGGACAGTGACATAATCTCCAAAGTATAACTTGGACTTCTTATTTTTACAAAAATATACGTTGAAAAGTGATATATGTATATTTTTTATAAAAATATTTTTAAAGACAAATATATTCATACAGTTTTCACATTTCAAAACTCATCAACTTAAAAATAATTCATGATTTATATTTTCAATGTTTGACCCAAACCTTATCCAAAACGACTACCGGTTCAGAGGGAGTACACAATACCACACATATAGCCACAGCGGCAGAGCCAGTGAAAGGTTGCGTTTGTGTGCGTGCGAGAGAGAAGGTTCAGTGCAGCAGTTTTAGTTCATGGCTCGTGGCGTGCGCGCTCCGTTCCTGCTCCTGGCCTCGTCGCCATTGCTCGTGTTACTACTACTGCTGCTCTCTTCGTCGTGGGCCCTGTTGCGCTCGGCTCACGGCGACGACCTGCTGACCGAGGGCTTCACCGCCGTGGAGCTGTCGGAGGCGCTCTTCAAGGTGCAGAAGCCCTACGACGTGCCGCTGCCCGAGCGCTACGAGCTCGTCGACGGCGTGCGCCGGATGTGGGTCTACGCCACCGACCATCCCATCACCACCCCGCACAGAGACCAAGATCGAGGTACAGCGCTACACTACACAAAAACCAAGAACGTCCACTTCGCTGCTGGCTGGCCTGACCGCTTGAGTGACATACACAGTAAAAACAGTTTCGTTCTCTGTTCTTCTCTGATCACGATCATATCGTCTTCGTCGCGCGCGCAGCTGATCTACAGCTCGGGGGTGTGGCAGTTCGAGGGGTACGGGTACATCCCGTACGGCACGTCGGGCGCGTCGGTACGTGATGCAGATCTTCGGCGCAGCGGAGCACGCGACGACGCTGATGCTGCACGTCTACGACGGCAACCTCACCTACTACCACGACGACACGAGGGTCGTGGACGCCGGCGTCTACGACAGGTGGTTCAGGCTCAACGTGGTCCACGATGTCGCGGCGTCCAACGTGACGGTGTTCGTGGACGGCCAGCACCGGCTGACGGTGCCAGGCCGTGGCGGGGACTCGCACTACTTCAAGTTCGGCGTGTACGGGCAGCGCAATAACGGCATGTCGTACCGCATGGAGTCGTGGTGGAGGGACGTCAGGGTCTTCACCAAGTGTTGAGCTAGCTACTAGGTTGCTTCGATCCGGACCGCCATATATGGCCACCCTAGCTAGTAGCAGCACCTCTGTGTGTTTTGTCTGTCGTATTCACAAGTCACACCACACCACCACAAATGATGTGGAAATTAACAGCCGTATTCATGTTTTTTTCGCGGTCAGACCATAGCCTGTTTTTCATTGGGATAACGGGAAAGTTTGAAAGTTTCACGACATCGATAAATTCTGGCTGTTCCAAACCCTAGCAAGATGCTAGCAATCAGGATCAACCAAGAATGTCAACAAGCTAGAGCTAGAGCCTAGCAGCTACAACAAATATAGAGGACTACATGACAGTAGGTTCTGTAGCACCCGGTTTTAAGAACAAAATCAGATACACACCATATGTGAGCCTAGGAAGTTAAATCTCACGTATAGCTACAAATAAGGGTAATATCGAAAGACAATGCTCAATATATAAAATACTTAGTATAAAGAATATAACCTTAGACACCAAATAACGGAAAGACAACTTTGATCCTTGGGTGAAGACTCCAATTCCACAGGGACAACTAACTGATTGATCACAAGCCTAATTCCTCCAAACTCTAGCAATCTGGTACCCATCCGGAATTTTTATCCAAATATTTCAAAAATAAAGCAACCGCAAGTACATGTCGTACTCAACAAATATAACATGGGGTTCATAAGCCTCAAAAGGCTCACACTTGTTTACTGCAATTAGCTTTTCGTGAGTCTTGATTTTAGCAATTGAGTAGCAAAAAGTTTATTCACAAGCTCATGTAAACACATGATCAGATAAACATGATTAACGAATAGCATAACCAATTAACCATTAATGAGCATCTTTATCATCAGTGTTAATCATCTATTCCGTAAGGGTTCTAAGGCCACTCGTGACCGTGAGCACGACTAATATACCAGTTTTACACTCTGCAGAGGTTGTACACTTTTACTGTGAGTTATGATTTACCCTTTCACCCGAGGTGATCAGCCTCTTAACCCACTACCAAGGAAGGTCGGCAGGGTTCACTATGAAGCCTTTCAAAGGTTCGTCTAACAAGTTAGGGCCATTAGATTCACTCGGCAAACAAATATAGAGCCTCCCTTCCTGATGGCACAATGAGCGTAGCCTATACACAAAGAGGACAGAGGCCGCACTATACCCGATTCGGCAAGGCTCCATAGCATAACTTGGATTTCTTATTTTTACAAAAATATTTGTTGAAAAGTGATATATGTATATTTTTATAAAAAAATACTTTTGAAGACAAATATATTCATACAGTTTTCATATTTTCAAACTTATCAACTTAAAAGTAATTCATGATTTATATTTTCAATGTTTGATTCAAGTCTTATCCAAAACGACCTCTTCTACCAGCCAAGAGGGAATACACAGTACCACACATATAGCCACAGCGGCAAAGCCACTGAAAGGTTGTGTTTGTGTGCGTGCGAAAGAGAAGGTTCAGTGCAGCCGTTTTAGTTCATGGCTCGTGGCGTGCGCGCTCCGTTCCTGCTGCTGGCCTCGTCGCCATTGCTCGTGTTACTACTACTGCTGCTCTCTTCGTCGTCCGCCCTGTTGCGCTCGGCTCACGGCGACGACCTGCTGACCGAGGGCTTCACCGCCGTGGAGCTGTCGGAGGCGCTCTTCAAGGTGCAGAAGCCCTACGACGAGCCGCTGCCCGAGCGCTACGAGCTCGTCGACGACGTGCGGCGGATGTGGGTCTACGCCACCGACCATCCCATCACCACCGCCCACCCCGGCGGCCCCCGCACAGAGACCAAGATCGAGGTAACAGCGCTACACTACACAAAAACCAAGAACGTCCACTTCGCTGCTGGCTGGCCTGACCGCTTGAGTGACATACACAGTAAAAACAGTTTCGTTCTCTGTTCTTCGCTGATCACGATCATATCGTCTTCGTCGCGCGCGCAGCTGATCTACAGCTCGGGGGTGTGGCAGTTCGAGGGGTACGGGTACATCCCGTACGGCACGTCGGGCGCGTCGGTGATGCAGATCTTCGGCGCGGCGGAGCACGCGACGACGCTGATGCTGCACGTCTACGACGGCAACCTCACCTACTACCACGACGACACGAGGGTCGTGGACGCCGGCGTCTACGACAGGTGGTTCAGGCTCAACGTGGTCCACGATGTCGCGGCGTCCAACGTGACGGTGTTCGTGGACGGCCAGCACCGGCTGACGGTGCCAGGCCGTGGCGGGGACTCGCACTACTTCAAGTTCGGCGTGTACGGGCAGCGCAATAACGGCATGTCGTACCGCATGGAGTCGTGGTGGAGGGACGTCAGGGTCTTCACCAAGTGTTGAGCTAGCTACTAGGTTACTTCAAGTGGTGGAGGGACGTCTCGCGAATGGCGTCCGTCGAAGACTCCGATTGACCGAGCGTTGGACTGCCGATTCCGTGATCGCGTGGTCCGGCCAGCAGGTCAGCCCAAGACTTTGTCACGTGGGCCGTGGGGCTGTGGGCCTGAACGCAAAGGAGCCGCAAGTTACGAGGCCGCTGGCGCAGCATCCTTCCTTCGTTGGACATTTTCCAGGCAGCTTTTTTATCTGTTTTACAAATATTCTTGTATACATGTACCGTATATACTGGGTACGCGGCCATACCCTGTAGCTCCGCCACTGCAGTGGCGTGGTGAAGGTTTGCTGAAATTTTTTCAAAGACGCCTCATCTGACTTCGCCGTCTCAACCAGAAGCCCGAGCTTTTTCATGAGCACCGGCTTTGTTTCCTGTGCTTCCGACTTCGGTGCTCTGAGCTTGATTTTAGCAGCTAAACAGGCGCTGCGCTTGGGAAACGATGTCATCATCAGCAACAGCATTGAGATCCTCGGTGATGCGCAGCCTAGGCCGGGGATGCAATCAGCGGCTGCTGAAGCGAACGCTTGAAGGCCTCGACGAAACACTGCACAGTGCTTGCTATGCCATTGTCCCAGAAGGATCCGAAGCCGGCCCATCAACATGTGGCGACCCACGGCTACGCACAGGCGAAGAAGACAGTCTGGGAGCTTCGTTCTCCGAGGAAGCAGCAACAACACGCACAGGAGACAGTGGCCCCATTGCCGGGGCTCTGAGCCTGTCCGAATGACAGGGGGCGAAACCACAAGCTCCACCAGCATCGGATCATATGCTACATCTCCCAACCGGCATGCCCCGTGTCTAGGCGCAGCAACAACGTCAACGGATGTCCATGAAAACGTTGGGTTGGTACGTAGAGCTAGCTGATGCTGAAGTCTAATATAAAATGTGGCCGGTGATAGTAAACAACGATTGTTATTTGCTAATAGTGTTTAATTTGCTGACGGCTTTAGATCGAATGTCACTCTCGACGCGTCAATGTTGCCAGGCCGGCTGGCCGGATGACTAGTATTAAAGTACTTCTTTCGATCCTTCGAAATTATTTAACTTTGACAAGTTTACAGGAAAAAACATTAACATCTATAGGAACCAAAATTACTCCCTCCATTATAAATTATAAGTCACTTTAACGTTTTGGTACATCCAACTTATATGAAGACACGTAGCAAATTCGATGTACTAAAAAAAAGTCAAAACGACTTATAATTTGAAACGAAAGGAGTAGCTTTTATTGAATTGCCAATGAAATATGATAGTATAAAAAAAGTGAGGTAAATTGACAAATTTAACCTTCGGCAGCAGATCGAGTATGAAGGACAGAGAACGGCGACCAGAGGGGGATGAATGAGAGCCATGTTGTCTGTTTGGTTGGATAGATAGGATGAGCTATTTTTCTATTTGGTTGGATGGATTTGAGTGGATGGAACGAGGATAGTTAACTAATTATGTCTATTATTTAAAAATAATAACAACTTAATATAGGCTAATAAATTAATATAGACTGACACTAATTTTGTCATTATAATCATTAATTTAAAATAACATATGCTAATTAGAACTACTACCACCATAATAATCACAGAAAAATGTGCGCTAATCAACATATTAGCACTTATTTAAACTAACTTTATCATTGTAATTATTAATTAATAATATAGCATACTAATAATCTTTAATTTATTTGCTAATGACAGTGACCAGAGAACATGGATAAGCTTATCCACCAATCTTCTGCTGGCCACCATATCCAGCATCTAGCAGGAATATTTCCTGCCGTGGATATCCATGTCCAGCCAATCCACCAAATCAAACACCACTCATCCATGGATAGCCATCTTTCATCCATGTATATCCCCCCAACCAAACATACCCTTGAATTTAAATTCTCAGTCTGGTTATTTGGCCAACAAGGCGTCACCAAATTACTCCCTCCATTCTAAATTATAAGTCAGTGGTACATCCAACTTATTATGTATCTAGATATACGTTATATGAAGACACATAGCAAATTCGATGTACTAAAAAAAAGTCAAAGCGACTTATAATTTGGAACGGAAGGAGTAGCTTTTATTGAATTGCCAATGAAATATGATAGTATAAAAAAAGTGAGGTAAATTGACAAATTTAACCTTCAGCAGCAGATCGAGTATGAAGGACCGAGAACGGCGACCAGAGGGGGATGAATGGGAGCCGCCGAAAACTTAGGATGTTGTCCCAAATTCAATCCCAAGAAGCAAACGCACGAAAGAAAGATATATCCACGAGCCAACTGGTGGCGGGGTACCTCTGGCGATTACCAAGAAGTACCGCAGGATAATCGAAAACCATCGGAATCGAGCACACGACCGAACACGGAGACACTACGTGAAAAACGGTTTGTAGCAACGGGACAAATTTTTTTAGGGGTGGCTGGTGATGGAGCCGCCCCTACCGTGGCGTGCTCAGGAGCCACGAGACCAGCCACCCCTACAAATGGAACAGGAGGGGTGGCCGGTGATACGAGCCGCCCCTACAAATGGGTCAGATTTGTAGGGGTGGCTCACTCACTAGCCACCCCTGGTGTTGCTATTTATAGGGGCGGCTAGTGATTGAGCCGCCCCTACAAATGCCCCGCGTATAAATACCTCCGATTTGTAGGGGCGGCTCAATCACCAGCCGCCCCTACAAATGACCCACATATAAAAAAATTGCAGCACCTTCTTCCTTCTCGGGTCACTCACTCCAACTCGTGAAAGAAATGTGGGTAGGCCTTGGACACCTTTCAAAAATTGTTCTACTAAGGGGGGAAGGTTTTGGTCTCAAATCCTTTGGTGGAGAGGTTGTAGAAGGTAAGAAAATGTTATTCCACACTTTTTTTGAAGTTTTAATGGTTGGTTAGTGAGTAATTAGAGTTTTCCTTTTCTCTCTCTTCTATGGTGCTTGAGCTACTTATGAAGCAAATTAGACCCAAGTTTTGAATATACTTGAGTAAATTAGGTAGGGAAACAAGATCATACCCTTATTTGGTCCATGTTTCTTGATTTTAGTTAACAATTAGTTAGCTTTATGGATGTTTCATGTGCATGTAGATCTAGATCTAGGGTTTGGTTTTTTTATTAATTTTGTTTTTGTAAATTTATGTTTGATGGAATTGGACTAGGGTTCGCATGAAAGATATTGGGTAAAATATAATTATTGCTAATTGTTGTCTTTGAAATTGTTTATTGTAATAAACAAATATTTATTTTAATTATTTATGGATAAATGGGTCATTAATTAATTTTCCTCTACCATGGTGTGTTTGTATGCTTCTTGTAATTATATTTGATTTATATTCATATATATCTGAAGTATATATAATGTTTGTTTTGTTGTTGTTGTAAAAGATGGAGTACAGGAACTCTTGGATGTATGGTTCATTAAGGTTCAAGGTAGGTTTCCGTGAAGATGTGGATAAATTTATTGAAGCCGCAAAGAAGCATGCAACGATATTGATAGAGAATAAGGATACAATTATTTGTCCCTGTAAAGATTGCAAGAACCGTATGGTATGGACAGATGTGACTATCATCAGATCACATTTGATTATGTGAGGATTTGTTGAGGACTACATAGTGTGGATTCATCATGGTGAAATAGTTTTTTATTAACGACAAGGATGAGGAGGAATACGATGACAAAACCCTAGAATCCCTGTCCCAATATTCAGCAGAGCTTGATGCACGAATGGATCTAGAGTTTGGCAATGAACAAGGTGGTGATGCTGGTGGTTGGGATGGTAATGACGAAGGTGGTGCCAATAATGATGGTGGAGCACGTGTCGGGGATGAAGATGATTTGGAGGACATGATTCGAGCCCTTGGACCAGAGATTTTACTAAAGAGCCCGAAAGGTCTAGAAAATTTGGAAAGGGTGACAAAAGCATCGAAGAAGACTGTGTATGGTGTTGAAAAGGGTTGTCCGACACATTGGACATTGCTACATTTTGTGCCTGAGCTACTCATTCTGAAGGCTAAGTACGGCTGGTCAGACTTTAATTTCAATGATCTATTGCGTCTCCTGTCATGGGTGCTGCCACAACCAAACTCAGTTCCCGCCAACACATATCAAGCTAAGAAGGTCATAAGTCCATTGACAATGGGGGTTGAAAAAATCCATGCATGCCCCAACCACTGTATACTTTTTTGTGGCAAAACGTTCAAGTAACTAGATAAATGTCCCCGGTGTGGGGCCAGCCGGTACAAGAACAATGACCTTTACGGTGGGGACGAAGCCTCCACGGGGAAAAAGAGGAATAAGAAGGCTACAAAAAAGGTGGTACAAGAATCTCAGCCCCTAGAGGCCACTCCATTAGGCAACGATGCAAAGCAGAGAAGAATTCCTGCCTTGGTAATGTGGTACCTACCAGTGACCGACCGCTTGAGACGTATCTTCCTAAACCCTAAAGAAGCCGCACTCATGACATGGTGGGATGATGAGCGCAAGGTGGATGATGATAAGATTGCACACCCGGCTGATTGTAGTCAGTGGCAAAGGTTCGATGAGAAGCATAAAGAATTCAGCGATGATCCAAAGAATGTACGGTTTGGCTTGAGCACCAATGGAATGAATCCCTTCAATGAGAGGATGAGCGACCACAACACTTGGCCAGTGATCTTGACCATGTACAACATCCCGACGTGGTTGTGTCAGAAGATAAAGTACCTTCTCCTCACTATTCTTATTTCTAGCCCTAAACAACCAGGCATTGATATAGACGTGTTCCTCGAGCCTTTGATGCAAGAAATAGAGAGGCTATGGAGGCATGGGGAGCCGATGTACGATGCGTTCCGAAAGGAGGACTTCATATATAAAGCAATAATATTTGTTACTACCAATGATTACCCCACGTTGTTTGCTTTGTCTGGACAGATCAAAGGGAAGACGGCATGCTAGGTTTGCTTGGATGGTACTACATGGGTGTATCTAGATGCATCCAAGAAGATAGTTTACCTAAGGAACCGACGCTTCTTAAAGACAAGTCACAAGTACCGTAGCAAATTGTTCTTTAGATTTTATGACAACACCCCAGAGATTGAACCCCCTCCGGAGAGACGTCATAATGGAGAACACGTGTACAGAATGGTGAAAAACATATGCGTCGTCTATGGAAAGAAGAATCTAGATTGGACGAACAGAGATAGAAGCACACCTCTTGTCGAAGGCGTACCTTTCAAGAAACAGTCGATCTTCTTTCTGTATTTGCCTTATTGGCTAGACTTGGAGGTCCCCCATGCCATTGATGCTATGCACGTGCAGAAGAATGTCTTTGAGAGTCTCATTGCTACCTTGATGAATACAGGCAAGTCAAAGGATGGTCTGAAATCACGGAAAGACATGGTGCAGCTAAACGTGATGCCATAGCTTCACCCGGTACCTGAGGCTAATGGAAAATACACTCTGCCCGCGACGTGCTTCAACCTAACACCAGACGAGAAGAGAGCTATATGCACTTTCCTGAGGGGGATCAAAGTCCCGACTGGGTTTTCAGCAAATGTGAAGAAGCTAGTGTCGATGAAAGACTTGTCAATAACACACTGCAAGGCTCATGATTGCCATGTGATGCTGACAGTGTTTCTACCTATTGCAATCAGGGCTATAAAGCCAGAGTTCTTGAAAATGGCCATCACCCGCATGTGCTACTTCTTTTCAAAGATCTCACAGAAGATGATTGGCAAGCAAGAGTTGAGTGACCTACATGAATTTGTGGTGGAGACACAAAACCAACTAGAGATGTGTTTACCTCCTGCTTTTTTGATATAATGCCACATCTCATGATTCACAAGGTTCATCAGATACAGGAGCTGGGCCATTGCTACTTGCATGAAATGTGGTCCTATGAGCGGTTCATGTCGGTTCTAAGTCGATACGTGCAAAATCGAGCATACCCAGAGGGCTCCATGATAGAGGGTTACAGTACTAAAGAAGTCGTCGAGTGCTGTCAAGAGTACCTAAAAGTACAGAAAGGGATTGGTAAACCCGATTCTCGTCACAAGAGTAGGCTGGCTGGGAAGGGAACTAGTGGTAGAAAAGTGTTCATCGACTATGATAACAAAGAGGTGAGTCGGGCGCATTATAGTGTCTTACAGAGTACACAACTGATGCAACCATACATTGATGAACACATGGCTATCATTATGGCGGAGAGAAATGGTTGTTCGGATGATTGGGTCATGAAACAGCACAAGCAACGACTAACTACATGGTTGAAGGACCAAAACATACCACCTGGAGAAACCATAGACTCTATTACCATCAGTAGATTGGCGGAGGGGCCATCGAGACAAGTGACATCTCGGAATGCTTATGACATCAATGGGTATACGTACTATACTCACCCAAAGGATAGCAAATATGTAAACCCAAACAGCGGCGTTCGAATAGAAGCTCTCGATGGATTGGCGCGAAAGATCCAATACTTTGGCATCATTGAAGAGATATGGGAACTTGACTATGGAAGAGATATAACTGTGGCCCTGTTTCGATGCCGCTAGATCAAACAACACCAACTGAACGAGATCAGATTGAGAGTCCTAGACCTCAAGAATCTAGGCTACCAAGATGACCCTTGGGTGCTCGCTTCACGTGTCGCACAAGTTTTCTATAAGCCTAACCCACAAAGTAACCTCCCCTCGAAGAAGAAGACAAAGCATGTGGTTGCCTCCGAAAAACAACACATTATCGGAGTTGATGGCGTGGACGATGTTGAAGCTTACAATAACTACGATGAGATGCTGCTATTCACAGACTTTCTTAAGAAGATCAGTGTTGTGGACAAGAACCTGCCCAAAGACATATTGTCATGGGAGCGAAAAGGTGTCAAGGAAAAAGTTGTTACAGCAGGCTAGCTAGTTGTTGAACGTGTAGTGTTTGTGTAAGTGTGTGTTTGTAAGACTTCATTTATACATGCGTGTGAGACTATATATTTATGTATGTGTGTAAGACTATATATTTATGTGTGTGTGTGAGACTACATTTATACATGTGTGTGAGACTACCCTTTTCAACATCCAGATAAATCTATTTCAACATCCACTCTATTACTACTAAAACTTTATAAAATCACTTAACACTTTATGAAATGAAGAAATGGCCAAAATAAAAGTAGAAGATCTTGACGAGTTATACAATTTTTATATTCATCACCTTTACAGTTGAAATCATTTAGTGGTTGAAAATCAGGTTTGAAGCTGTCATTTTCTGAAATTCAAAATTTAAAATGCTCAAATTTTGTCAAATAAAAAGATGACCAAAATAAAAGTTGTAGATAGTGATGTGTTCAACAACTTTTATATTCATCACCTTTACAGCTGAAATCATTTAGTGGTTGAAAATCAGGTTTGAAGTTGTGATTTTGTGAAATTCAAAATTTGAATTGTTCAAAATTAGTGACAAAGATAGATGACTGGACTAAAATGATAGAGCATGATTTTAGAAAATTTTAGGAAAAAAACCATCACATTGGAGTTAGTATGAGGGAAAAAACTAGTTACAAGTTTCAGCCACAGATTAAAAAGAGAAATCACACTTGATCATCATGAATATTTGTGATTTTTTTTTAATCTCTGGATCAAATTTGTAACTAGTCTTTCTCCCTCATACTAACTTCAAATGTGATGATTTTTTTCTAAAATTTTCTAAAATCATGCCCTATCAAGTTACTGTGTTGATTTGGTCATTCTTTTCGTTTGATGAAGTTTGAACAATTCAAAATTTCAAATTTAAAAAAATGACAAGTTCTAACAAGATTTTGAACACACCAAATAATTTCAGCTGAAAAAGTGATGAATACCAAAGTTGTATAACTCATCAAGATCTAAAACTTTTATTTTGATCATTTCTTCATCTGACAAAATGATAGTAAACATTATTCACAAATCAACATGTCTCTCGTATAGTTTATGAAACTATGGGTGATATGTGGATTTGTGAACAATGTTTACTTATACTTTGTCACATGAAGAAATGATTAAAATAAAAGTTATAGATAGTGATGAGTTCAACAACTTTTATATTCATGACATTTCTAGTTGAAATGATTTAAGGTTTCAAAATCTTGTTTGAAGTTTCCATTTATTAAAATTCAAAATTTGAACTGTTCAAATTTAATCAAATAAAAAGATGATCAAAATAAAAGTTGTAGATAGTAATGTGTTCAACAACTTTTATGTTCATGACTTTCTTATTTGAAATCATTTAAGGTTTCAAAATCTTGTTTGAAGTTACCATTTACTGAAATTCAAAATTTAAACTGTTCAAATTTTTTCAAATTAAAAGATGACCAAAATATAAGTTATACATATTGATCAGTTATACAATTTTGGTATTCATCACCTTTACAGCTGAAATCATTTAATGGTTGAAAATTAGGTTTGAAGTTGTCATTTTCTGAAATTGAAAATTTGAATTGTCCAAAATTAATGACAAAGATAGATGACCAGACTAAAATGATAGAGCATGATTTTAGAAAATTTTAAGAAAAAAATCATCACACTTGGAGTTAGTATGAGGGAGAAAAACTAGTTACAAGTTTCAGCCACAGATTAAAAAGAGAAATCACACTTGTTCATCATTGATCATCATGAACAGTTATGATTTTTCTTTTTAACCTCCGGGTAAAATTTGTAACTAGTCTTTCTCCCTCATACTAACCCCAAATGTAATGATTTTTTCTCCTAAAATTTTCTAAAATCATTCCCTATCAAGTTACTATATTGATTTGGCCATTCTTTTCATTTGACAAAGTTTGAGCAATTCAAATTTTCAAATTTTAAAAAATGACAAGTTCTAACGAGATTTTCAACCATTAAATGATTTCAGCTGAAAAAGTGATGAATACCAAAGTTGTATAACTCATGAAGATCTACAACTTTTATTTTGGTCATTTCTTCATCTGACAAAGTGATAGTAAACATTGTTCACAAATCAACATGTCTCTCGTATAGTTCATGAAACTATGAGTCATATAAGAATTTGTGAACAATGTTTACTAATACTTTGTCATATGAAGAAGTGACTAAAATAAAAGTTGTAGATAGTGATGGGTTCAACAACTTTTATGTTCACGACTTTTATAGTTGAAATCATTTAAGGTTTCAAAATCTTGTTTGAAGTTGCCATTTATTGAAATTCAAAATTTCAACTGTTCAAATTTGGTCAAATGAAAAGATGACCAAAATATAAGTTGTACATCTTGATGAGTTCTACAACTTTGATGTTTACAAAATTTTCATTTGAGGTCATTTAGTGTCCTAAAATTCTATTAGTTATTTTGATGATTCAATGTGTAGCCCAGGGTGTGTAGCTTTGTGATGGATATGCGAACATGTAAATAATCTATAACCTTGTGATTTTTGTCAAACATTTTTAGTCTTTTTTTATAGAAATGTCTTGCTAGGTTGGCATGGCCCATCAGGCCTGCCAGACTCACTGAGCCAGCAGCCCAGCACGCCATGGTTAACCTCATCTAGTGTCGTCCCTAGGCCTCAGGTTGAAAATAAACCCTTGGAAGGCTCGCTACACCACCAATGAGCCGTGCTGTGCCTAAATACACATTTGTCATGCTGTGAGAGCGAAACAGACAACATAGTACGCGGCACACGTCTCGTTTTGGCAAAACCCAAAATAATGCATCGTTTCCGGAGTTCTACCGTCGTCGTCTGGGGCTAGGTGTGGAGTGTGTCTCGGTGAGCAGGAAACAATAGCTTTGACTACTAGGACGGCAGGAACGTACGCAGTGACAACATCTGGCGTGAATTCAGGGGATCATCCACCGGAACCAGCGTATCAACTCCGACGGCCGGTGGAACCTCCGATTTAACAACGGCTCGCCGCGCCGGCAACTTTGTCGCTTGCAACCACCTTTGCAGTCGCACAACTCATCTCGCTAGTGTACACTGACACTGATCGACCAGGCAGCCGAGGATGTAACACACAAAATCTTAGAAAAAAACATGATTTCATATTTTCATTACATAAAAGTTGACTATGTACTTCACCGGATGTAACACACAAAATCATGATTTCCTATTTTCATTACATAAAAGTTGGAATAGAAAAAGTATTCATAGGAACTAAGTATTCTCATTATAGTCTTACTCTGCATCTCCATATCATAGAAATCATCAATAATTGTATCTGTTTTGAATACAATTACAATACCCTTGTCAATGTAGGCATGTAGGTTAGAAGCTACTCCCTCCGTCTTGTAATATAGTGCATTCTAGCATTCAAAAATTGTCCTAAAATATAATGCATTTTAGAGGATAAAAAATAGTCTTGCATAAAATACATTCCAGTTATCAACCAGTCACCATCAATCACGCTGATGATAGCATCTAGTTAGAAAATAAAATAAGGGTACGTGTGTCTTTTATGTTTTCTCTTAATTTGTCCTAAAATTATATTCATAGAATGCACTATATTACAGGAGAGAGGGAGTACACAACAAGGCGGTTTAAATAGTTTCAGTAGGGTGGGGTGGCTCCTACTGGCGGCCCCTCCCTTGGGCTCTGCTGTTCGGAAAATCTATTTTGTTAATTTCCCCCTCTCTTTTTGCTCTTTCTCAATTTTATTCTGATAAAGAAGTTAACATTGGCCCTGTAATTTTGTAAGCTTGTACATCATCATCTCCTCTACATTCTGATTTTTATTGTGTCATAATTTTTAATTTTTTTATGACGGTTTTTACGATTCCACAGGTGAGATAAACTTATAGAACATTGTGCGGTGATTAAAAAATGTTAAAAGAAGACGGAAGCTTTTGTCATACTCGCACAAGAGCCCAGGAGCCCCGGAAGGCCTTGGGAGCAGAGCATGCACGTGGGCTGTGAACCTGACGGAGACGCAGATCACGTCACATCTCGCCCACTGGGCCACTCCCAGGCCAGCAAATCCTCTCCAAGAGGGATAAGGTCTTAAGGATCGACGTCACGTGTGACGGCCATCAACCGGTCGCCGTCTTGTCACGGGAGAATCAGTGCGGTGCCAAAGACAGCTACCACTCCAACTGAGATGACAGCATCGTCGGCGTCATGTGTCACGGGCTCACGGCTATCAACCGGTCGCCGTCGTGTCACGGCCAGAGTATATGTTGTGTTGGCCGAATGGACGACACTCCAGACGTTCGACGACTCTTGAGGCCTCCTTCGTCCAACTTGGAATTTAGAATCGCTTGATATCGCTAGCTGTCTTTGGCGCGCGTCGCGCCACCGCCCGCCGGTCACCGGCCACCGTCTCCATGCACACGACACGTGATCCGCCTCGTGGTAATCAGCGCCAGTGCACACTGACCGACCAGGCAGCCGAGCGGTTAAATAGCGCTAGACGGACGATCGAGATGCGTACACCCTCCTCGATATCACTAGCTATAGTCACAGCCATGGCAGGTTCTTCTTCTGGCTCGTGCACTCTACTGCTGCCTCTGGTGGCGGCGGTGCTGTCATTGTCCTACGCTGCCAACGCCGGCTCGTCTCGCCAACTGACCGCCGGCTTCAGCCGTGTCATGCTGAACGAGTCGCAGTTCGTGGTGCAGAAGCCCTATGATCTGCAGGTCAACGAGCGGTATGACCCGTGCGGCGGCGTCCGCCGCATGTGGGTCTTCGACACCGACAAGCCCATCAGCTCGACGCACCCCGGCGGCGCGCGCACCGAGATCAAAGTCGACGTACGTGACAACGGCAAGACTTGTTCTCGACCATTCCATGTCTTCTTCCTATACTAACTCTGCATCAGTTCTGCAGAATATCTACAGCTCGGGAGTGTGGCAGTTCGAGGGCGACATGTACGTGCCCTCGGGCACGTCGGGCGCGTCGGTGATGCAGGTATTCGGCGCGGCGACGCACGCCACGACGCTGATGCTGCACGTCTACGACGGTCAGCTCACCTACTACCACGAGCTGACCAAGGTGGTGGCGGACCGCGTCTACGACCGGTGGATCCGATCCGGCT